>NC_090440.1:1521534381-1522236862 GCF_031143425.1 Pleurodeles waltl
ACACCTGACAAATCTGATTACTGAATTGATTCTCATTAAAGTTGGTACTTTTGAAGGAATTTACAAATTTGTAGTATGTAACTCAAGTCCAGTATGTCTGTTGGGAAGAGATTTGTTGTTCAAATTAAGATGTTTGATTACTTGCATGAATGATGGAATTGCTATTCAAACAAACAGTGATGATGAGGAATCATGCATATCCATTGACTGTAATCTAATTAATGAAGAATTTCCATTGATTACTCTTTTTCCTGAATTTACCATACAGGATTTGCCAAGTGACCTACAAGATAGAGTTATTGTAAAAGTGTGGGATCTTTAGAGGCCTAAATATTGGCTTAATTAAAGGAGTGGAACCAGTCAAAGTTACAGTTAAACCTAATGCAGTTTTCTAGAAAACTCCCCAATAGCACATGGCACCAGATATAATTAAAGGAGCTACTCCCGTAATTGCAGATTTTATTGAGCAAGGGGTTTTGAAAGAAGCACTGAGCGGCTCATGTAATTTACCTACTATGTGTTTGCGAAAACCTAGTGGAAATTTATCATAGTTCGGGATTTGAGAAAGATAAATTACATAGTGGTCAAATATTGGCCAGTGATACCTAATCCAGCACTGACTGTATTCCAAATTCCATGTGAAGCAGAATGGTTCACAGTAGTGGATTTATCACAAGAATGTTCCTCAGTGCCTCTACATGAGTATAGCTTGTTTTAAATTCTGCACTTCCTGGTGTAGAATGCCACAAGGATTTTCAGAATCCCCATCAATTTTTAATCAAGTTTTGAAAAATAATTTAGAATCATTGGAAATGCTTTTCCAATCTACATTTGTTCAGTACATTGATGACTTATTGATTGTTTCAAAGACATGAGAAGCATGCAGGCAAGATACTATTGCCTTACTGAATCATCTGGGTCAAAATGGACACCAAGACACAGGAAACCACCACCTTTTCCGGGGTGGTACCAATGACATCAAAAGCCTGGCAGAAATAGATCTCAGAAGTCAAAGGAATCACCTGTGGGTACTCAGGGATCCACCATGGCACCATGGAGCCTAAGCTGCACATATTTCCGATGTTGATTTATGTCCTGCTCCACTACAAACATCAACAAACGCGAAGAGGACCACTGTGAGTATGGCTGCCTAGCACACAGGGGAGGGGGGAACAAAAAGAGAGTGACACACACATGCAACACGCAACAAACCCACCCCCAACACCATACACACAAGCAGATGCAGTAACATAACATATACATTCTGTACCCCTCAAGAATAATGCATGGACAACTCCAATAGAGAAAAGTGAGTATAATAAGATAAAATAGTAGCAAAACATGCATCCAAATCAAAAAGGTATATAAATATTTACAAATGAAGGGACCCTACCCAGTCCTCAATGTTCGTGGGCCACAGAGCCACATTACAAAGTCTAAGGCCCAACTTCACTCCTGCAACAACACGGAGAGAACACTGCAGGGGCATCAGGTCGAAAATAGGCAGGCATCTCAGGAGGACAGGGAACGGGAGGGCACCTCAACCGGCAGATGGAACAATGCCACTGGTCTTGGAAGGGGCAACATGCCCATTACTCTGCCCTGGGGAGTGCAAGGCCACAGTCTCTCAAGTGGGTGACTTGCCCACTGGCTCTGGAGGGGGCAAAATGCCCATTACTCTGTACTGGGGAGTGAAAGGCCACAGTAGCTCAGGTGGATGGCATCTCCAGTGGTTCTGGGGGGGGGCATCTTGCCCTGTGATCTTCATCCTGGAGAGGCTGGGGTGAGTGGATGGCATCTCCACTGGTTCTGGAGGAAGCATTGTGCCCTGTGATCTTCATCATGGGGGAGGCTGAGGTGAGTGGATGGCATCTCCACTGGTTCTGAAGGGGGCATCGTGCCCTGTGATGTTCATCCTGGGGAGGATGGGGTGAGTGGATGACATCTTCATTGGTTCTGGAGGGGGCATTGTGCCCTGTGAGCTTCATCCTAGGGAGGATGGGGATGAGTGGATGGCTTCTCCACTGGTTCTGGAGGGGGCATCGTGCCCTGAGATGCAGATCTTGGGGAGTGCAAAGTCACAGTCTCTCAGCTGGGTGTCATACCCACAGGATTTGCAAGGGGCAGGCCGCACAACAGCCCATGGAGACAGCTGTACAGTGGTGGCAGTGGTGCTGCTGGTAGTGGTGGGGGGAGGCTCCAGCCCATGCCCTGCAACCTCAGACGGCTGTCCACTGGTGCTGCTGGCTGAGTTGGTGGTGGTAGTGGTGGGGGAGGCTCCAGACCATCCCCTGCAGCCTTGGACGGCTGCCCACTGGTTCTGCTGGTGGAGCTGGTGGTGGTAGTGGTGGGGGGAGGCACCAGCCCATCCCCTGCAGCCTCAGACAGCTGCCCACTGCTCCTGCTACTATTGGAGGTGGTAGTGGTGAGGGGAGGCTCCAGCCCAACCCTTGCAGCCTCGGATGGCTGCACCACCATGGTTGGTGGTGTGGGCTCCGACTGAGTCCCAGCTCCAGGCCTCTTGTCCTTACTGCCTGTTGGTGCAGGCCCCTTGAACTTCCTGCCAGCAGCTGGGGATGACTCCTTTCTTCTTTTGGCAGCAGCAGTGGGTGGCACCTTGCCCTTCCTTCCTGCAGCAGTAGCTGGAGCTAGAGCTGGCTCCTTGCCCTTCCTTCCTGCAGCTGGAGGTGGTTCCTTGGCCTTCCGTCCTGCAGATGGGGCTGGCCAGTCACCCTTTCTGTCTGGCTGGCTGGTGGCCGGGATCCTTTCTCACCTGGAGTTGCTGGGGACACTACTGTGCCCATGGACTGGGTGGCTGAGGTGCTTGCCTGGGTTTTGACCATCCTGGCCTGACGTGAAGGACGAGTGGGAGGATGGGTAGGGAAGAGGTCAAGGGTGTAGAGGAAAAGCTTCTTAGGGACATTGGGATGGGAAGAGGGAGAAGGTCTGGGAGTGGAGGAAGAGGGAGTGGTTGTAGGAGGTGTCAGTCTGCTGTGTTTGGGTGCAGGTGCATGGGCTGGATGCTGTTGTGAGGTGGATGGCTGTTGGGTGTCTGAGTGCTTGCGTTTGTGTACCTTGGAAAGAGGGGGCACAGACACCATGGGAGAGGACGTGCGCATAGTTGTGGGGGTGGTGACTGCCAGTGAGGTGTGTGTTCTGATAGGTGTGCTGGTGATGATGGAGGTGGATGAGGATGTAGTACATGCAGGTGTGAGTGGAGATGCAACTGGGAGGGAGGAGGGGGCCACAGTAGAGGCAGTGGAAGTTGGTTTGTCTGCCTCTGGATGGTGTTTGTGTTAGTGCCTGCGAGATGAAGTGTGGTGCTTGTGTTTGCCATGTCCACTCTTGTGTGTTGTCCTGCGTGCATGCTCGCCTGCCTGTGTGCTTGGTATAGGTTGGGGTCGAGGGGAATGGGACTGGAAAGAGGAAGTTGGAGGGGGCGGGTGGAAACAGGGACAATGCCTGCCATCAGAGAGGAGACCAGACCATTGTGAATGCCCTTCAGAAATGCATTGGACTGTTGCATTTGGACTGCCAGCCCCTGGATGGCATTCACAATGGTTGACTGCCCAACAGAGATGGATCTCAGGAGGTCAATAGCCTCCTCACTGAGGGCAGCAGGGCTAACTGGGGCAGGGCCTGAGGTGCCTGGGGCAAAGGAGATTCCCACCCTCCTGGGTGAGCGGGCACGGGCAACTCGATAAGGGGCTGCGGGGAGGGCGGTGCTGGTACGGGGGATGGCAGCTGAACCTGTAGTTCGGGTGGGCACAGAAGTGTCTGCCACCACCAGGGAGTTTCCATCAGAGGAGGTATCCGTGTCCGAACTGTCCCCTCCTGTCTCCGCCTTGGTGCTCCCCTCGCCCTCCATCCCACTGGTGCCCTCAACGTCAGTGGACTCTGCCTCCTGGGTCCTGTGGGATGCAACTCCCTCCGTCGCCGGTGCCTCTGCTCCTCCGCCAGATGATGCTAATGCACATAAGGGCAGGATGACAAAACATAAAGGGGGGGAGAGACAAAGGATACACTTGGTCAATGGCGGCACCAACATCATCGTTGGCATACCCAACACACTCACACACAGGGAACAGCCCTACGGACTGGGCAATGCACTACCAGTTAAAATGCTAGTCACCAGGCCATGTGTAGGGGCAGATACCGACAACTGCAGCATACCTGGGACCCACACACCCCTGCCCAGTAGTGGATGCCCAGTAGCTAGGTTGGAGGAATTTCACATCAGAACCCTGCCCAACATGGGACTACTCTGCACTGCCAGGCCTGGCCTAGGGGCACCCACAGGCCCACATCCCCCACCCGGATACCACCCCACCAGGCGTAAGTACTGTACTCACCCCCTTGTTGCTGCTGTTATGCCCCCAAACGCCCATCCAGCTAGGGATAGGCCACCGCCAGTATGTGGCCCATCAGGGGGGTCAGGGTTCAACGGGCACCCATTCCTCGTTGGGAGGCCATCCCCAGCTGGGCCTCCGCCGTCTTCCGTGCCCAGCATCTCAGGTCCTACCACCGTTTGTGAAAGCGGGTGCTCCGCCTGCCGTAGATACCCAGGGTCCGCACGTCGTTGGCGATTACACCCTATATACCCTTCTTTTGATGGGTGCTGACCTGCAGAGGAAATAGACACAGGGAAAGGTATTAGTCAGACCGTCCTGTCTGTTACACTCATGGCCCACCATGCCCCTTACCATCCCCATTAGCACAGACATGCACCAGCATACATGCTGCATGCTGCCCACGGCCCATCCATCACCCCCCCACATGAGGCCTTCACACACAGCACTCCATGCATTCATGTCCCATGCATCGCACCCACAGTTTACTCACCTGTTGGTCTGGAGGCCCATACAGAAGTCTGTTCTGGGGTAGGACCCGATCCACCAGCCTCTCCAACTCTGCTGAGGTGAAGGCAGGGGCCCTTTCCGCAGTCACTTGAGCCGTGGTAGGTTCCAGACACAGATCACAGCAGCACATGCAGTGTAGGTCCTCTCCTGTTGAAGGTCAGGTAGCAAGTGAGTGAACAGATACAAAATGGCAGTGATGTCTGCGGCGGTGCATACTGTCACCGCTGGCATACATCACCATTGGCCAATGTACTCCATAGGGCACAATGATAACAAATGTGGAGTTGCACAGCGGTTCCCCACCACCTTCCGCACACAACATAAGCTGAATTACCTCATTTCCACTTGTCCCTCCATACAGGACAGGTGGATGCCATTTCATGGGGGGGGCAGGCCATGGATCCTAACTACGTCGCAGTTCACAATTTCACATTCGGGACATATGCCACCAAAATACTGTAACAATCACAATCTGCTTTGTACTGTAGTGGGTATAATGTACAGATAATGACTATCTGCTCACTCTTTTGCCCCATAGATTGCAACCTCTATGGATAAATAGGAGATGGACTTGGCAATAATGGTGGACAGGCACATTATCCTCACCTACAGACTTGACAGGGCCACAATCACAGAGCTGTGTGCCCAATTGGAGCCAGACCTGATATCTGCTATCCCTCACCCCACTGGGATCCCCCCTCTTGTGCAAGTGCTATCAGTGCTCCTTTTTTTGGCAACAGGTTCTTTCCAAGTGACAGTGGACTTGGCAGCAGGAATGTCACAGCCAATGTTCTCAACAGTGCTGACCAGAGTGCTGGGTGCCCTGATTAAACACATATGCAGCTACTTTGTTTTCCCCCAGGTGGAGGGTGTGGCCACAGTAAAGGCTGACTTCTATGCAATGGGACATATCCCCAACATCATTGGTGCGATTGATGGGACACATATTGTATTTGTCCCCCATTGGCAAAATGAACTGGTCTTCAGAAATCGAAAAAGTTAGCACTCGATAAATGTGCAGGTGGTTTGTTTGGCGGACCAGTACATCTCCCATGACAATGCTAACTATCCTGGGTCAGTGCATGATGCATTTTATCGTGAGGAATAGCAGCATCCCAAATGTGATAGGCCACCTCCAGAGGCACAGGGTGTGGTTAATAGGTGAGCCCTGGTTCCCACCCAGTGGATGTTGGTGTATAGGTATGGTGTGGGACATGCGGGTTAGTGTGTGGCTAACAGTTGTCCCTCGATATTTGCAGGTGACTCAGGTTACCCCAACCTATCATGGCTACTGACCCCTGTGAGGAATCCCAGGGCAAGGGCTGAGGAACGTTACAGTGAGGCGCATGGGCGAATAAGAAGGATTATTGAACGTACCTTTGGCTTCCTGAAAGCGAGGTTTTGGTGCCTCCATCTAACAGGTGGATCCCTGTGCTACTCACCCAAGAAGGTCTGCCAGATAATCGCGTCATGCTGGATGTTGCACAACCTTGCCGTGAGGCACCATGTGCCTTTTCTGCAGAAGGAGGAGGATGGAGATGGCCGTGTGGCAGCAGTGGACCCTGTGGACAGTGAAGATGAGGAGGCAGAGGATGAAGATGAGGACAACAGAAGTGCAGTAATTCGTCAATACTTCCAATGAAACACAGGAAAGCCACTGTTAGTTCAATTTCATTGACAGTTTGATGTGTGACATTGTCACTGGCAGGCTGTGTATTCCTACTTCTATGCCCACTCACTGTACCCATTGGCATCTCTTTTTGCAGATGTTGGTGCCCCACTATTGCTCCTGGTATGTTCACTGCAGCCAACTAAAGGTCTATTCTATGGTAACATTACTGTACAGTTGAATTGCAATGTTCAAAGCTTAATAAACGAATACACACTTAAATCATTTGACATACTCCATACATCTATTTTTTCAAAGTGTGTTTATTGCAGTGCTCTGACAAAAAGGGGGAAGTGCTATGGGCTGCGGTGATGATGGAGGAAAGTCCAGGGTATAGTCCAGTCTATTTGTAGCACAGGTGCATTCTCCAAGGGGGCATAGGAAGGGGAGCAATGGCAGTTCAAGGTGGACATGGTGACAGAGTGGGACACAAGGGTGACAATCAGGAGAGTCTCATTTCCTGGCAGGGGTCTTGGTAATAGTCTCTGTCTTCTGCCTGGATCGCAGGGAATGTTTACAGGGTGGTTCTCCTTCTGCATGGGGAGGGGTTTGGTGGGGCCTCCTGTCCACTAGCAACAGCGGAGGTCTGTTCAGTAGTCTGGCTAGTGGGAGGGGCCCGCTGGTGTGCCACTGCCTCTCTCATGCTGTTGGCCATATCTGCCAGCACCCCTTCAATGGAAACCAGGTTGGTGTTAATAGACTTCAAGTCCTCCCTGATCCCCAGGTACTATCCCTCCTGCAGATGCATGTTCTCCTGCATCTTGTCCAGGATCTGGCTCAGCATATCCTGGGAATGTTGGTATGCTCCCAGGATCAGTGCCTCCTGGAGTCAGTTCAATGGGCCTGTCCTCCCCCTGCCACACAGCAGTCCTCCCAGCTTCCTTGTTGTCCGGTGCTTCTGTCCCCTGAGCCATGTGCCCACTGACCCCAGGTCCCTAATTGTCTTGGGTTTGTGCAGTACCCTGAGGTCCCTGTAGTGGTGGACACACTGCTGATTGACGTGTCCTGGGGACAGAGGTATGGGCCCACTGGGTGGGTGCTGTGGTGGTGTTTTCTAAGGGGGGAGGCTCTGTGGTAGTGTGTGACTTCTTACTCTGGCAGAAGCAGCAACTGCAGGATAGCTCCACAAACCACAGTCACAGGCAGGGCAGCACTTCTCCTCAGCTCTTCAGCTCTTCTCCAGGCCAAGGTTCCTCTTGATGTCCAGAAGTGATCTAAAGTCTGTGGTTTTGGGTTCCCTTCTTATACCCAATTTCTCCTTTGAAGTAGGCCTACTTCAAAGTAAAGTCTCTTTGTAATGTGAAATCCTGCCTTGCCCAGGCCAGGCCCCAGACACTCACCAGGGGGTCGGAGACTGCATTGTGTGAGGATAGGCACAGACCTTTCAGGTGTAAGTGACCACTCCTCCCCTCCCTCCTAGCACAGATGGCTCATCAGGAAATGCAGACTACATGCCAGCTCCTTTTGTGTCACTGTCTAGTGTGAGGTGCAACTAGCCCAACTGTTAAATTGATCCAGACAGGGAATCTACAAACAGGCAGAGTCACAGAAATGGTATAAGCAAAAAAATGCTCACTTTCTAAAAGTGGCATTTTCAAACACACAATCTTAAAATCAAATTTACTAAAAGATGTATTTTTAAATTGTGAGCTCAGAGACCTCAAACTCCACATGTCTATCCCCTCCCAAAGGGAATCAGCACTTTAATCATATTTAAAGGTAGCCCCCATGTTAACCTATGAGAGGGACAGGCCTTGTAACAGTGAAAAACGAATTTAGCAATATTTCACTGTCAGGACATATAAAACACATTACTATATGTCCTACCTTAACCATACACTGCACCCTGCCCTTGGGGCTACCTAGGGCCTACCTTAGGGGTGCCATACATGTAAGAAAAGGGAAGGTTTAGGCTTGGCAAGTGTGTACACTTGCCAAGTCGAATTTACAGTTAAAACTGCACACACAGACATTGCAGTGGCAGGCCTGAGACATGATTAAACAGCTACTTAGGTGAGTGGCACAACCAGTGCTGCAGGCCCACTAGTAGCATTTGATTTACAGGCCCTGGCACCTCTAGTGCACTTTACTAGGGACTTACTAGTAAATCAAATATGCCAATCATGGATACACCAATCAACCATGCCATTTACACAGAGAGCATTTGCACTTTAGCACTGGTTAGCAGTGGTAAAGTGCTCAGAGTTCAAAAGCCAACAGCAACAGGTCGGAAAAAATAGGAGGCAGGAGGCAAAAAGATTTTGGATGACCGTGCATAAGCAAAAAAGTCCAACATATGGCATGCAGGGCTTGGCATTGGGATTAGTGGGTTGTGTTGGTGGGGTGTGTGGGAAGTTGTTGAGTGATGGGAGTGAGGGTGCGGGTGGGTATGTGTGATGGCATGCAGGTAGGGGGGAAGAAGTAGCAGAGAGTTTAATTACCAGAGTCCAGTCCTCCTCCTATTCCAGCCAGGCCCTCAGGATGCATGATTGCCAAGACTTGCTCCTCCCATGCTGTTAGTTGTGGAAGAGGAGGTGGGGGTCCACTGCAAGTCCTCTGTACTGCGAGCTGGTGTCATGCTGCAATGGAAGGCACCTTCCCCCGTAGGTCGTTCCACTTCTTCCTGATGTCATCCCTTGTTCTGGGGTGCTGTCCAATGATTCTAAGCACAAGCTCCATCTTTCTTGCAATGGATATCTGCTGCACCTATGATCCAAATAGCTGTGGCTCTACCCGGATGATTTCCTCCACCATGACCCTTAGATCCTCCTCAGAGAATCTGGGGTGTCGTTTTGGTGCCATGAGTGTAGTGTGAGTGGTGTGGGTGAGGATGTGTAGGGTGATGTGTTGGGGTGTGTGATGTAAGGTGTGTGGGTGGTGTCTAGGTGATGGTGGTATGTGGCTCTGGTATTGTGTCTGCTCTTGCTGTCTCTCTCTGGTGGCAATTATTGGTATTCGTAAAGGTTTGTGAGTAATGTGGGTGGGTGTATTATAGTGGTGTGAGTGGGTGTGTGCGGTGTGTGCTTGGGTGTCAGGTGTGTGTAATTTGAATTGTCCAATGTGGTCTTATTTTGTATGTGTGTGTGTATTTTGAGCGCAGAGTTATGTTCTGCCAATGGCTTACCACCATTGAATGTCCGCCGTGGTGATTCATGAGTCATAATGTTGTGGGCATTGTTCTGTTGGCGTAACGGTGTGAGTTTTTTTTTATACCGCCAGTTTATCACTGACCTTTGGGCTGGCGGATTTGTGCATGTGGCTGTATGGTGACAGATTGGTGTGTGTGTGTCATAATATGGTTGGCGGATATCTGCCACAGTGGCGGTATGTTAGTGGCAGTCAGCATGGCGGTAAGTGGGATTTACCGCCAATGTCATAATGAGGGCCAAAGTGTCTCCAGCAATATTACAGTACTGTAAAAAAGAAGTGAAGTATTCGGGACATCAAATAGAGAAAGGTGCAAGGAAACTGTCGAGAGAAAGAGTTACAGCTCTACTGCAAATGAACCCACCTGTTACTCAAAGAGATTTCAGGATTTGTTTGGGAATAGTGAGTTGCTGTTGCCAATGGATTCTCAATGTTTCTATTATTTCCAAGCCTTTGCAAAGATTGACCCATAAAGATATTACTGATCTGGTGCCCTTTGATGAAGTTTGTGTGAAAGCTTTTACTGAGCTGAGAGAGAGTTTGTGCAGAGCATCAGCTCTGGGAATGCCTGAATACATGAAACCATTTTCACTATTTTGTCATGAACATGATCGTTGTGCTCTTTCTGTCTTGACACAGGTACATGGTGGCATAATTCGTCCTGTAGTGTATTTTTCAGCTACATTGGAACCGGTTGCTGCCCCTTTACCAGGCTGCCTGACACAGGTGGCTGCGGTTGGTGCGAGTCTTGCCCAGAGTGAGAGCATTGTGATGGGACATCCTTTAACAGTTCTGGTCCCTCACTCAGTTGAGGTATTGCTTACTAGAACCAAGACTCAATACCTGACAAATACACGGTTGACTCATTAGGAGTTGCTGATTCTGGGTTCTCCAAATGTTACATTGAAAAGGTGTGTAGTACTTAACCCTGCTACTTTGTTACCTATCAACACTGCTGAATTTGAATATGTAAATGAAGTGGAACATGACTGCCTGGATGTACTGAACTGTGCACCAAAACCCGACCTAATATTCAAGATACTCTGTTAGACAAAATGACCAAATAATTTTTGTTGATGGTTCCTGTTAAAGAGACAATGTTAGAACGTTGAGAGCTGGTTATGCTGTGTGCACCTTCTCTGGTGTACTCAAAGCTTCATGGCTTCAAGGAGTATTTTCTACACAAGTGGATCAATTGGTTGTTCTTACTAGAGCATTCTGTATTTCATCAGAGCTCAAAATTTTGATTTTTACAGACAGCCAATATGGATTTGGTGTTGTGCATCACCTCGGGCAAGTGAGGTCTCAAATGGGTTTCAGGACCTCTTCTGGTTCACTTATCAAAAAACGTGATAGAATTCATGAACTACTAAAAGCTTTGCAATTACCAGAAAAAAAATCGCAGTTGAGAAGTACATTGTGCATCGCAAAGCAAATTGTTTTATCTCTATGGGTAATGCATATGCTGATCAAGTTCCCAGATATTGTGCACTTCATTGTGCCACTTTCAATGAAGAGTGGAAAAATGTAACAAGTACTGATGAGACATATCAAAGTTTTCTGTTAGGGGTGGTTGACACTTGGGAAGAAATTAAAAGATTGCAAGACGAAGTTCCTGAAAATGAGTAAAGAAACTGGACATAATTGGGTTGTAACGAAAGATAAATTGAGGAAATATGGGTTTCAAATGAAGGGCAGGTAGTTTTGCCAAACTGTCTCCTGACATAAATGGCTGAATATTGTCATGGTCAAACTCACATTGGCAGAGATGCAATGATTCAAACATTCAAGCAATCCTGGTTCAATCCAAAATTTAGACAGGTTGCAGAAGCAATTTGTTACATGCCAGCAAATGAATTTGGGAAAGAGAACTGTTGTCAATTTGAGTCACATTGAAAGATCAGGTGATCCATTTAACAGAATACAAATGGATTTCTTTGAGATGTCTGTGTGTGGCAGTATGAGGTATGTGTTAGTGATTGTTTGTATATTTAGTATTTGGATCAAAGCCTACTCTACACATAGAAATGATAGCCTTACAATAGAAAAGGTGGTACTTAGGGAGCTGATCCCAAAACTCTAGTGCCTGACCTCTCTAAAATCAGGTAGAGGAAGTCACTTCAATTATGGGTTGAAAACAATTCTATGTTCAGCCTTGAACATTGAGCAGAAGCTGCACTGTAGTTATCACCCTGAAGTTTCTGGATTATTGGAACAAATCAATGGTACTCTGAAAGCTCGATTAGTAAAAATGTGTGCATCTACTTCTCTGAAATGGCCTGAACTTTTACCATTGGTTTTAATGAGCATGCAAAGTACACTTGACAGAAAGACTGGTATCTCACCACATGAAATACTGGTGGGCAGAGGCATGATATTGCCAGCTGTTCCTGCAAATGCGCTTGTAGGCATAACAGATGTCTTGATTTGGGATTACTGTGATGGTCTAGTTGATGTGGTTTGCTCTTTGTCTCACCAGGTGGAAGCAACAGTCATGCCACCATTCCAAGACCAGTGTCATAGTTTACAGGCTGGCGACTGGGTGGGGATCAAGAAGCATGTGTGGAAGACTTGCTTGGAACCTAGGTGGAAAGGACTGTTTCAGGTCAAACTGGTGAAGACAACTGCTATGAAGTGTGCCAAAATTCCAAACTGGATTCATGTGAGTCCTACTCATAAAGCACCATATCCTTTGAATGATAAAGATCCAGTGTTCCTGAGAGCCCAAGCAGAAAATGTACAGTCTCAAGAGGAACAAGTGACAAAGGCAGAGCATGAGACTGCAGAAGTAAAGACAGTGCAAATTGGTGAATTAACAGATCCAGATACTTCTCTAACAGCTGAACTTGAGGACAGTCCTGATACTCCTCTAGCAGGAAAAACTGAAATTAATGTTACAGGAGAGCTAAGTCTGAGCCGGAGGATTCTCCCAGAAGCAGACAATGGTGAAAAAGAGATAAAGCAAATATCGTTTCCCGAAGTAGCTGAAAGTGGAGTGGAGTTGAATCAAAATCTTACAGATTTGACTCCTCCTGAAGTGGTTAGTGGTGCAAATGAAACAAGTCAAATTCAAAGAAGAATTTGTCAGATTCCTGCTAGACCAAGAAGAATCGTAAGTCCAGTTGTATCATCACTGTCTAGAAAAACTGTGAAAGATGATAAGGAAGCAGAAACAACAGAAGGAACAGATCTGAGTGAAAGAGAAATAAGAACAAGTCAAAAATCTAAAAGAAAAAGAGTTGCAAGCCGAAGATACTCAGGTCCTGAATGGGCATACGTTGCAGCCGATGAGTGGGAACACAAGTTTATGTCATTTTGTTTTGACCATGAGAATCCAGTTCAACATTTTGGAACTTGAAACAACATTTTGAAATTATATTATCAATTGACCAAAAAAGACATTATGCACTGGAAATAATAGTCAGTGATTAGCAGACTGTGATCTATTGAAGAGACATTCGACAACGATATTGACATGGCTGCTAAACAGATTTTCTGGAGAGCCTGAAAGTTGCTGCATGTAATCGCAAAGAAAACATAAGATTATTTTTGATTTTTGTTGTGGCTGCATAGATAAATTTTAAAAAAAATCTTCCACTTTTTGATTTGTTAGAAGCCCTGAATATCAACTACAATGGAAACAATGGGTGCAGGTATGTGTGTATTGGATTGACAGTTGTATATATGTTAAGTTTGTTGTTGTTATAAGCATGAGTATTTCTGATGAAGGTGTAACTACATACACACCTTCTCCAATACAAGAGATTACTACACTTTCTGAGCTAGATATGTTCTATAAAGATGAGAGTTACTTACCCTTAGATATCTCACAGGAGATCTTTCTTCTAATGTTTACTATCGTTGGTTGAATGAATATATAGAGACTATAGATGCGAGAGGATATTATGAGGGTCATTCTGACCCTGGCGGCCGGTGGCCGCCAGGGCCACTGACCACGGGAGCACCGCCAACAGGCTGGCGGTGCTCCAATGAGCATTCTGACCGCGGCGGTTCAGCCACGGTCAGAAGCGGAAAGTCAGCGGTCTCCCGCTGACTTTCCGCTGCTCTTTGGAATCCTCCATGGCTGCGGAGCGCGCTCCGCAGCCATGAGGATTCTGACCCCCCCTACCGCCATCCAGTTCATGGCGGGAAAGCCGCCATGAACAGGATGGCGGTAGGGGGGGGTCGCGGGGCCCCTGGGGGCCCCTGCTGTGCCCATGCCAATGGCATGGGCACGGCAAGGGCCCCCGTAAGAGGGCCCCGAAAAGTATTTCAGTGTCTGCCTTGCAGACACTGAAATACGCGACGGGTGCCACTGCACCCGTCGCACCTTCCCACTCCGCCGGCTCGATTACGAGCCGGCATCCTCGTGGGAAGGTCGTTTTCCCCTGGGCTGGCGGGCGGTTTTACTGGAACCGCCCGCCAGCCCAGGGGAAAACTCGTAATACCCGCCGCGGTCTTTTGACCGCGGCGCGGTAATTTGGAGGGCGGGATCCTGGCGGGCGGCCTCCGCCGCCCGCCAGGGTCATAATGAGGCCCAATGTGTATACAAAGTCCTTCCTCAGTGCAAGAAGGAATTACATCTCATAGCTTACCATTAACTTATGTGATCAGTCTTTTATTAACAAGGCTTTATAATCAGGAATACATACAGTATTTTTACTTGAATTTTGACCTGTTTTGTTCTTTGTTCCAATCAACCAACACTTGAGTAGTATTGCTAAAGCTAGAAACGTAGACATTGTAGGAGGTTTCTTTGAACCTACACTGACATTTGGTGTGGCCTATGCTCATAGGAATAATTTGACATGTATACTTTCACCAATTGGGAAACATTTCCTGAATCAGACTGACGATAGAAGAAAATCAATTGAAGAGAAAATAGAAAAGGGCTTGATAAAAAGCAATTATAATGTTCTTGCAAATACCATAACTAACATACAAGAAAAGCTTGATTTAGACTACCAACACATATGGAAGCTTTGATATACAGGACTCAATCCAGGTACTAAGTTTGTGGGAACAAGTGAATGCAGACATGTATTTCTATTTAGGAATATTTGGGACTTTATACTAAATGAACAAGATCCTGCCATTCCTGATGTGTATTATATTTGTTGTAAAAAAATGCCTATTATCGTCTCCCTAATGCATGGTATGGGACTTGAGAGCGGTTTCCCTAAAATATACCATATTGACAACATAAACGATACTCATGGCAATTTAAGACCAAGCTCTAAAAGGGCAAGCTATTTAGAAATAATTGGAGCTATATTTGGAGCAATTATTCCTTCTCTTGAACTTGTTCTGAATGACATGATAATTTCAAAATTGTCAACCACAGAATGTTAACAGATTTTTCTGGAGCAATGCTTCTTATGGATAAAGAAATGGTTGAAGGTCATCTTGCATTAGATATCCATTTAGCAAAAGAGGGAGGAGTATATAGGATACTAAAGGTGCAACATTGTTGCACATTTATCCCAGACAGCAGTAAGGAAATTAGGGCCAGACGTAGGTAAGTCACAAATTGCGACTTGCAATTTGCGAGTCATAGCGACTCCCAAATTGCAACTCGCAATTCGCGATGCAGAAAGGTGTCTCAGATACCTTCTGTGACTCGCTATGGGGTCGCAAAGACCCACCTCATAAATATTTTGAAAAAATAATTTTGTGAGCATTCACAAAGGGGAAGGGGTCCCCTGGGGACCCCTTCCCGTTTGCGAATTAGTTACCATCCACTTCAAGTGGATGGTAACTGCGAATTGCTTTGCGACCGCTTTCGCTGTCACAAATCAACTCTACATCGCGGTGCGAATCTCAAATAGGAAGGGAACACCCCTTCCTATTTGCGAGTCGGAAACACATTTTGCGAGTTGGTACCGACTCGCAAAATGTGTTTCTGCATTGCGTGAGGCCTTTTGCGCCTCGCAAACGGCGTTTTTCGCCGTTTGCAAGGCACAAAAGGCTACCTACATCTGGCCCTTAGAAACTACATTAGAAATATGACAAATTTGAAATCTGATTTAAAGGACTTGAAACAACAAATTGTGTGGGAAACTATAGGTAAAATGTTTACTAAAATGGGAAATTGGTTGGGAAATTTTGGTCAGGTTTTTGTGGGAATGATACTGAAACCATTCTAAATTTAAACAAACAAAAAAATCTGTTTATACAAACTGTACAGATTCATACAAATACAAACGATGAAAAATAAACAAAGGTCGGACGAAATAGAAATGGAAAAGATAAGAAGCAGATATTTTCATGATTTTAAAAATTTTGAAGAATTGAGAAAACTTAACTGTAGATGTAATAAACAAATGAAGCTTTGAATTGTCTTGTTAATGAAGTGTTCTTTTGTGACCTTTGTGTTTGTTAGAAAGTAAAGATTATTAATAAAATATGAGTAAACTAATTGTATAAATATAGTGTACTTAAAAGCTTAATTGGAAAGACTTGTGCTTGCAATATAAAACATGCATACTTGAAATGTGATTGACATGGTGTCCACCACATTGAGTTCTGTGTGAAATAAATAACTTCGCAAACATATTTTGATGAATTATAACCACTTGTTCTGACAAAGAAAATTAATATTGATGAATAAAATGAATGATTTGAAAGTATTATTATCCGATTAAATTATGTACTAAATATGATTTGAAATACATGATATTAATTAAGAGTCATGAAATACTAATTATAAGATTGATATGGTTTGAATATTAAAATGGTTTTATTCTTCATGTGTTAGCATTTGTCAACAGGCCTAAGCATTAATATATTTCCACAAGTACAGTTGAGATGTTATGCTGACTACAGTTAAAGTCTTTGCAAACATTGTTTTTTAGCTATCCCATTGAAAGCTCACAGTGGAAATTTACTGCTTTTACGCTCTTCTCATTCTGTGCCTCCTTGTGATAACTATTGAATGTTTTAACAATAGGCCTGAGTTTCTGGTAGAAAATAATGTTAGTAAAAATGTCATGTTCTGTGCTGTTTTCTACAATGTTATTATTCTGTGGAAACTGTAGTCCAGAGAAGAGTGTCAATGTGAGCCAATCTTGAAGAAAAGTGGATAACGTTGGAATTGGAGAGTTCGATTGGTTGCTCATTGTCACAACTCATAGGGCCTCATTACCATTGCCAGGGCAGCACTGCTGGAAACTCTGTTTCCGCCCACCGGCCTAGCGGGATGTCAAAATGGGCATGGCGGGAGTGCGGCTGCATTGGTGGCCGCACGGCGGTTCAACCGCAGCGGCGGCGGTCGCCACCCGCCAAGGTTGTAATGAGGCCCATAGTCTTCTCCAATAGGAGTTTAGCTAGTAACTTTTTGGGCTTTAGTTAAGCAAAGTTCCAGGAGATGTTGTCAGATGCGCTGTTAAGGGGAAATGTTAGTTTCAGCTGAGGTAGTTCAGGTAAAAGTGAGTGAGAAGTACAGTGATGTTCCGTCATATCTTTACAATTCTTACAGTTCGGATATTGTATGCCCAACTTTACTGAACAGTTGCTCTTTCCATGTTCCTGATGCTGATCACTGAAGACCTGCTGTTCCTGTGCTCTGCTGACAAAGACTCTGGTAACTGCTGGCACTCGTAGGAGAGGTGTAATCAATGTACATTTGTTTTTCTTCTCAGGTTTTTCCTTAGAAACCCAACCACATTTTTATTAGCTCAATAGTTCAGATGTTTTCCAAATAAATTTTTGCCGTATTCTTAATTTTTGTATGTGCAAAGCCTAGCCTCACAAATGCTTTTCAAATTAGAAATAGAAGCAGGGATTTCTGACCCAATTATTAAATTGAATATTTATTAATTGATTATGAATGATTCAACTGTACAATTGATTAAATCTGTTGCTGTTTCGCAAATAATTATGTTAGTATTCTTTATAACTCTTTTGGAGTGTTTTGCTCTTGTCAGACTAAGATTCTTCAGGCATTTTGAACAGCCTGTATTGTTTCTGTATTGTTATCATCTGGTATTGCCTATTATTTACGTGACTTTAGCATTGGTAATATAAGGGCAATAAATGCTTAAACTTTACTAAACTGGTGTGCTTTCATGGCCACATAGGTCATGAGGTGTGTAAATTAATTTCTTATCACATATTGTTGTTATTATTGCTATTGGTTCCTATTCTTTGAGTTGATGATCTTATTACTCCTGTCTGAGTCAAAATAGTTTTAAGCCGACCTCAGAGTGTAGTAGATGTCACTGCCCTACTACCTGTCACCTAAGCCGAACTTAGGAGGTCACACCTGCATAAAAAATATTAGCACCATCTATCTCTCAAGTGTCACTTTCATTAACCCTCACATTGCCTTCTCCCAGAGGTTTACCCTGCATTCCAGCTGCTTTCAAGATCGTCCATCTGTGAAACTAGTTAGTATTAATGTAGTTTAAATACTTACTAATTTATTTGTTTGAAATAATTTGTTGATGATCCCTTATTTTTTTAGATCTAGGAGAAAGTGCTGAGATTGAGACTCAAACTCTTGTCGCCAGCAAAAGGACAGGGTTATACCCACTGTCCCTACCATCTGCACTAATTTATAAATCAGGTTGGTCACTCTCCTCCTTATTGTTTCTGATAGGGTGGCAGTTATCTAGTCGACCACTGAGGAAATAGTGAATTTTCCATGCTATTTACCCTGCCACTGGGTAATAGTGGAGACCGTTTACTATTTGACAGGTGACCTTACAAATAGCCTTCAAACTCCACTATTTCCCCATATTCTTGCTAATACTAGTAATTATTCTCTGTTTGACCCACAGCCCTACAGATAGCAAGAACACTCCACTATTTATCTTGCTGCTGGCTAAATGTACTATTTGGCCAGAAGCTGTGCAAATACCAAAGAAACTTCACTGGTTTACCTGGCCTGTGGCTAAAAAGAAAACTGTATGTACTGTTTAGCAGCTGGTTGAGCAAGAAGAGAAGAAACATTATGCACTATTTGTCTAGATGCCTTGCATATTGCTGAGAAGGAATTTCACTCTTTCTTGGCTGCTGGCAACACAGCGGACATTATGTACAAGTTGTCCAGTAGCCAAGCAAACAGTAAACAAAGTTCATTATTTACCTGCCCACTGGCAAAAATAGTAGAAATTATGCAGTATATGACCAATGGCTATGTAAATAGCAAATAAACCTCACTATTTACCCCTAAATAGCAGACATTCTCTACTATTCAAGTGGCAGTCTTGTAAATAGCAAAAACAAAATTATTTACCTCACATCACAGTTGAATAGCAGAAGTATTCGGCCAGTAACTATGCAGATAGCAATGAAACGTCACAATATATGTAGCTGCTGACTAAATTGTAGACCATATATATATTGAGTGGTGGGCATGCAAATAGTACAGAAAATTCACTATTTACTGGCCACTGACTATGTAGTAGAAATATGCATGATTTTGCTGATGGCTGTGTCATTATTCATCTAGCTGTTGGCTAAATAGCAGACAGTATACATGATTTGGCGAGTTGCTGTGTTAGTAGTAGAGTAGTTTCACATTTTACCTGGCTGTCGTCCATATAGCTGAAACATATTTCGCTGTTTTCACTTTCTTTTTTCCTCTGCCTCCTGTATCTTTGACTGAGTGCTAGATTATGCTTTTGCTGGTTTTTGTACTCTAGGCACTCTACCACTGATGATTAGTGCTAACATGCAAGTGCTCCCTGTATAAATTGTGATTATGAATGGTTATCCATGATTGGCATATTTGATCTACTTGAAAGTTCCTAGTAAAGTACACTGTGTGTGCCCAGGGCTGGTACCTCAAATGCTACTGGTGGGCCTGCAGCACTGATGTGACACCCACCTGAGTAACCCAGCAAACCTGGTTCAGACCTGCCACTGCAGCGTCTGTGAGTACAGTTTTAAACTATCATGTCGACCTGGCAAGTGTACCCATTTGCCAGGTCTGAACCTTCCCTTTTAGTACTTGCAAGGCACCCCTAAGGTAGGACCAAAGCAGCCCCATTGGCAGTGTGTAGTGTTTGTGAAAGGAAGGGCATGTATTGGTTTCTTTTACATGTCATAGTAGTGTAATACTGCTAAATTCAGGTCTCATTACTGCAAAGGCTTATCTCTCCCATAGGTTATTATTGGAACTGCCTGGTAACACTTTTCAAGTGTAGCTTTCAATTGGGAAGAGATAGAGATTTGGAGTTTGGGTTCCCTGAACTCCGAATTCTACTTGGACAGGGTGCAAGCCACTGGCAGCTAGAGATGCCCCATTTCTATGCTTAGCAACTATTTTACGAGGGACATGGTTCCAGATAGAATTACAAACAAGTAGTGAACCTAATTGGCACCCATCTCCGAGCGTTTCCAAGATATTTTGGGAGACATAGAACAGAATGTTACTCCATAATACTACTGTTAAAGACACAGCACATTGGGAGGCCCATTATGGAACTGTCACGTACTCCACAAATGCTCATCCTGCGCCTTTCTTTTTCAATACTTGGTAAATCTATTTGCTATTCAAAAGCTATGTGCTTACAATGGTCTCTCTCTTACTCAATAAGTCATTTAAATGTACCAAGGCCAGATACAGGATTTCCAAAGTTTCCATTTTATTTGAAGACCTTTTCCTCTTCTCTGAGATTTCATGGAAGTGTATTCTAGAATTAGTAATTCTTGTTCAGTTCAATAAAGCACATCAGACTAAAATACCTGAAACAATGATTTGAGAAAGTAAAGGCCAGAACTAGAAACTGTACCCCAGAAACATGATATCATATGATATCCTGAGCCCTTCAGGATCCAGTTTGCTCCTTCTGAAGTAGGATTAGCTGCACAGGGATCATTATGCAAGCCACCAACTCAGTTTTATTGAGAGTCTTCATTCCGATATCATGCTAGAAGAAAGAAAAACTATATACCGTTTTAAAAAATGCCTAGACAAATGTTAGTCAGCTTTTTTGCCAGACGCCCTCGTGACAATGTTTGAAAAATAAGTGACAGGGAAAGTTGATAAAAAAATATAGCTTGCATAAGTTGATTTCCCAACTTGTGATTCTAAATGGTAGCCTCTATCATTTGCCTCTACATACTGGTAGATGTAGGTAATGTTCAATAACTTGCAGATATTAATTATATTCTCTTTAACTACCTTATAGTTTTTCACAAATAGTGTAGAACTGATCTCAAGTTCACCCATGTAGGTATGCTCCACTTGAGTCTTGGCACCTCTTATATGTTCTGTATGTGAATGAAATGAATCCATTTCAAAAACACTTTCTATAATCCATCGACAGATAATGGAATGATAACAAAGAATATCATGGGAAAACTTATAGAAACATTGCAAATATTCTCAGAATAATTATCATGAGAGCTTGAGGGAGAGGGAATAGCGAAGTGTGATTACCATTTATTTCATTATACTCTCAAGATCATAAAAGGTTAACTAAATGTATAGTATAAAACTCCTCTGCATGGTCTGGAAATGCTAATCCATCCTACCCCGGCAATTATTATTCTGGCCATCTGGTGACCCGGAAGTACTCAATCTTTTTGAGTTTCTGGTTGGTGGAGCTCTGATGACTGTGAGACACCCAAATTGTACCCATTCTGAGTGAGCTTGGCTATTGACCCACTATCCTAGGCTAAACATTGACAATTCCAAGTAGCAGCAGATTAATACTGTCTGAGCACCAAACATTTAGGCCCATATTTATACTTTTTTTGTGCCGCATTTACATCATTTTTCAACGCAAAAGTGGAGCAATACAATTAGATTTTGTATGTTTACGCCGCTTTTGCGTCAAAAAATGATGTAAATGCGGCACAAAACAAGTATTAATATGGGCCTTAATCTGACTGCTGTGGGGAGATTTCTGTCCCATACCTTCAATCTGTGGTCTCTTGCCTTCTTCATGGATGGCAGCTTAATGCGTGTGATTTACTGATACTGGGTGAATGAAGGAGCACATTTGAGCCCGGATGCATGCTGCACAATTTTGGTGGCCCTTCCTCAGCAGATTATCTCAGTCCACGGTGGACATAGTAGCCTGAACATACTGCTGCCTAAACTTGCTTCCATTAAACCTGTTGTAGCTGTTGATTGGAGAGAAGGTTGCTACCATATTCCCTTTGACACATTGGGCTTCCTCCTGCTCTAGTGAATTATTTTTTTAAGAAAAAGTGCTGCTTAAGTAGCCTATCTGGCAATCATTACCAACTTAAATTCTTGGGAAATAGTTTCTTAAATATCAAAAGAGTTGATGTGACTTATCTGCCTAATCATCCCCAGATCTTGAACAGAAACTAAAAGCAAACCTATTTAAAATATACATATTTTATTGAGATTACTAATTCTGTAACAGCAAACACAAATACATTAGACATACACAGTTTGCTAAGTGCTAATGTGAACCTGAACAGGAGTAAAAAGTAAGCACTTTCATGTTTAAATACAAGTCCTCCTTTATCTTTGATAGACATTATACATTGTCCTATCTCTGAGAGAAAACTATGAGGAAGGAAACAGATTAGCATGATCCGAAATGCTGAGTCTAATCACTAACTTGTGCACCAAGTGTACATTAGATACTAAAACATATCAAATTGTAATTCCACAACTTGTTTCTCAGACACAATGTGTGAAAGTTTATGTTCATAAGGTCCTCTAAAGCATGTAGAAATTCTGCTGTTATGAAAGCCTGCTGTCATTGGCAAGTTGAACATGCTGGAATTCACCGCCTGCACAGTCTCTCCTCCTGCAGGGTCACTTACTTTCCTTCCCTCTCTTCAAATCCAGACAACGTTCTCTGTACTTAGCAGATCTACAGCTCTTCCAGCAATACCTGCAGAGTGCAGGTGATGTCGCTCACCTCTGGGAGACTGGCTGGTATGCAGACACTAGCCTGATCTCACAGCAATTCGTTAAATACTCTATGGAATTCCCCCTTCATTGGCCATAAAGAATTTGGAACTTGAATGGAGTGGGGTGGTTTGGGTCCCAGTGATAAAGTTTCAAACCAAGTTCTGACAAACAAGAGTGTTATCTAGTAAAAGGCTAGAAGAAGCAGATGGATTGCAGGGTTATAGTGGAGCACAAGAACAAATAACGGCACTGAATTTGGAAAATCAACCCAGAACTAAATTGTGCGGAGTACTCCCGTGGATGTGACAGCAGTGTCTGATGGACAAAGACAGTCAGCCCATATTCCAGTCCTGGCTACATAAGGGACATTGAGAGTAAACTGCCATTCCTGGAGCCCTCCTTTAGTGACTGTGGGATCATGGAAGAGAACGTAGAAGAGCCAGATTGTAATGGATAGCAGCAACTTTTCCACCTTGCTCCTCAACAATCCTTGTCCGGATCTACTGCTAGCTACCTCTTCACCGATAAAAGATCTTGACTTTCAGAAAAGGACTACAGACTCACCTGTTTATAGTATTCCATTAAACTCTAAGTGCCATGGGCCCCTAAATACCTTTGGTTTAGCTTCCCTATCCATTGTAGGAATTGTTTATAATCTGTAATGTGACCTGGGAAATGTTCTAAAGGTTATTAATTCACAGATATAATGCTATATAGAAGTTACTCTTATGTCTATTGTATTTAACAGTATGTTTTACCTTCTTCTGACACCATTTTTATCCTTCCTCCCCTCCCTTCCAGTTTCTCCTTTCCTCCCCTTTCCCTAGTTGCATTGCTATGTTGTTATGTGTTTTTTCTCTTCATGGTGCCTGTTAAAGCGACATATGACCAGTTGCACTATGCTACTTACATATAAGCCTCACGTTATCTTCTGCAAAGTGCCTTAATAACAATCTAGGAGAAACAGCGCCAATAAAAAATAAAAATAAATAAAAAAACTCTTACGGCCAATCACCAACTAAAATCCGGGGAATGATAGGCTCATTCCCTCTAGATGAAAATCTACCAATAGGGAATCTGACTGTGCTCCCTCCATGATCCTCTTTGAACTCTACCTCATATGATGTAGAGAGATGGCAGTTTGGAAAATATTTCGACTACGTCCCGGAGATAACCACTGCCTCCTTGTTCTCCTAAGGAGGAACAGCAATTCAACAAAAAAAAAGTTACTCTTATGGAATGCTGGGAAGAACATTCAGACTATACCCTAGAGATGACCACTGCCTCTTTTTTCTCTCTGGACAAGGACAAATTCCATGAGGCAGGCTAAGGAGGGAAGGATCGTGAGGTGTCAACTAACCCTCCCCTCCCCAACTCGTATGGGCAACTTGTGAATAATGTCTTCTATGCTAACAAAGGAATGGATCCCTAACTAATTGAACTTTATATCATTTGATTATGAAAGAATATTCCCAATAAATTAGGGAAATACATATACGTACCAAATACACAGACCAAAAAGACTGAGATATTTTATTTATTGGCTTTAAAACAAACATTGTGGGAAATAAGACACTGTGGACAGAGACATTGTGTTACCTCCATTCTTTTGTCCTATGGATTGGTCATTTTATAGTTCTACTTTTAAACTTATTTTGTAGAGAGGTGATGCGGTCCAACTGTCTAAGGTTTCTGAAACAGTTTGGGGTACTTTTTTTTCACTTGTCATTTTCTAGCTTTAGCTTAGACACAGCCTTTTTGCAAGGTAACGGCTCTCACAGCAGGCAGCAAAGATGCTGGTTTCCAGAAGGAGTATACAGAACAAGCACACAATGGAGTAGAGAGATTCATGCACCTAAATGTCTTCAGCCTACCAGAAGAAGTATTTAGGGGCAGACAACAAGGCAGGTTGTGTTTAGAAACTTCATTACCGTTAACAATAGAAACTGCTGGCCCACCCTTCACCCCTGCTATCTCCCAAATGACAGTACTCAAGAAGAACTAATCGGCAGCTCTTTGCTAAAATAGACCCTATTGAATTTCGAAGGGTAGCCTTATCTCCATTCTCCCCCACTTTAGTGTCTTGGTTTCCCCCTTGAGCCACAACAATGCAGTCAATACATTCCAATGTCTGAGGTAGCTGTATCTACTCTTCGTTGTGTGCCATGTTAAATCAGGGGCCATTCAAAATGTCTCCCACTGGTCCCAGCACTCAGACTCTCAATGCTGATCGGTTTCTGCTACTCCACAAGTGCTTTACCTAAGTATAGTAAGTAGATCACACTGTCTTTTGCCACAGAAAATAGGGTCTGGTCAAGGCTAATAATTCACACATCTTGTATGCTGCTACCACCATTTCATGTGATCAGCCGAGGACATTTTTAGTAGTCCCATGTCCGTTATAAGGCCACACTTGGTGCATCCCTCTAGGGCACTGAACAGTTTCTGGAACCTGTATTTCCACTGATCAGCCTAGGCCTCTGTCAACACACTAGATTAGTGTGGTTGTAGGGCCACTAAAACAATCAAGGGTATCAGTGTTACATACAGTTGGGCACTTAGGGCAAAGATATAAACCTGTATAGCATGCATGGGACATCCCATACCCAACACTGTCTAAATTAATTTATTATACAGTCCAATTCGGTACCCCTGCAAAGTGCAGACCAGACCAGTGGCAGTCACTCAAACTACCCTCATTCACAAGCAGTGTAGCGTAGTGAAGCACGATAGGCCACGCTTACAGCTTCCATTTTCACAATGCACATTTTAAAATTACATTAGCACATCTAGGGGGTCATTCTGACCCTGGCGGTAATAGACCGCCAGGGCCGGGGACCGCGGATGCACCGCCAACAGGCTGGTGGTGCATCCAGGCCAATTCTGACCGCGGCGGTAAAGCCGCGGTCAGAAAAGGGAAACCGGCGGTTTCCCGCCGGTTTTCCCCTGGCCTGAGGAATCCTCCATGGCGGCGCTGCAAGCAGCGCCGCCATGGGGATTCCGACCCCCTTCCCGCCAGCCTGGTTCTGGCGGTTTTGACCCCTGCAGTGCCCATGCCACGCAGACACTGAAAATCGCGACAGGTGCCACTGCACCCGTCGCACGCCTTCAACTCCGCCGGCTCCATTCGGAGCCGGCTTCCTCGTTGAAGGCGCTTTCCCGCTGGGCTGGCGGGCGGCCTTCTGGCGGTCGCCCGCCAGCCCAGCGGGAAAGCCAGAATTGATTCGGCGGCTCCCGCCGGGCGTGCGATTACCGCCGCCGGCGGGAGTCGGAATGACCCCCCCTAGTCTGTACACTATGTCCAAAGCTGATGTTCTGTGCAAGCCACTCAACTGAATTCCAGGCTTTCTGATGGGGAAATGACAACTCCCCAATGCCGGTGAGAACTAACTTGACCATGATGAAGAGTGCATTGCCCTCCCGCAAGTAATCAAGGGGATGGCGGTTTTGGGAAGAGAAAATACCAGGTTCTGCTTCGTAGTCTGCAGAATCGGACTGCTGGAGCATTGACGGCGTGTTGTGTTGGGCGTCAGCATTTCTGATTTATCAAAATCCTGGGTTCTTGGTTTTTAGGATTCTGGGCTGCAACATAATTACTTCATTAATACATTGAACTTGCATAAACTATTGTGAAATTATACATTGTATAATTTCAGTTATTGTTGACACATTGTGCATATGTTTCTATGAGGCTGAACAAGTCTCTTCCTCTTTTTACAATACTTTCAGAATCTCTGAAGCAGTGTCCAAATTCAAAAACAATTGACTTGACTAAAAGGCTTCTCTGTGTTCTGGTGTAATCTCTTGCCAATAATAGTTTGGATAAACTCGCTCTATTTCCAGTCTCCTAATTCTCAGGAGAGCGCCTGTTACAGGAAACACTTCTTTCATTAATGTCTGTTTAGTGGTATATTGGATTCTCACCAAAATCCCATTAGTTCTTATTGTCATAATTTATAGACAGAGATCTCTTTTGATTCATTTGAGCGATTAATCTTTCTTTACCCAAAAATGAAATCACTTGTTTGAAAATTTCAGAAGAACTCAAACTGGGTTTTTTCACCTTTCTTATTGTCTCTCTTTTACAGGAAATACAGTATCATCTGCAGAAGATGGAAGAGGAGAGCCCACCAGAGGTCAAGGATCTCTGGAACTCGACTGGAGGATGCCTGGATGATGAGAAATGCTGGAGCTCAGCTGGAAGCTGGTCGGAGAACGAGGAACACTGGAACTCAATGGGCGGCAGGCTGAAGAACAAGGAACTTGGCTTGCACTGAGGCTTGACTGCAGGCAGGCTGGAGGACAAGGAACTTGAAAGGAAACAGGTGAGCAGAGCAATAGGAACAAAGCCAAGCAAGGCCTCAGACCCACAAGCAGGGAACATCCGGAACAATGACTCGGAAACAACGACCTACCTTTTTAACGCAAGCGGAACCACGCTTGCGTTAATGATGACTCCCTTTTTTTCAGCCTTAACCACACATGTGCTGAGCAATGCACATGTGTGGTTAAGGCGGAGAAAAAGGGAGAATGCATCAGGAGAGAACGCAATCAGATAAGTGGGGCTGGGGGTAGTTTTTAGGGGTGGGGGGTGGATTAAGAGCTTGGGGTGGGGGAGTTCAGTTAGTTTTTTTTTTTATGGGTGGGGTGGGAGATTGGGTAGTTCTGGTTTTTAGGGGCATAGGGATTGGGGCAGTTCTGTTTTTAGGGGCGGGTGGGGGTTGGGATAGTTTTGTTTTGGTGTTGGAGTTGATGTACTTTTGTTTTTGGGGCTGGGGGATCGGGGTAATTTGTTTTTTGGGGGTGGGGATTGTGGTAGTTTGTTTTGTGGGGGTTGGGGTAGTTTTTTTTGTGGTGGGGGTCAGGTAGTTTGGGTTTTGGAGTGGGGTGGGGGATCAGGGTAGTTTGGTTTGTGGTGGTGGGGTGGGTGGGTCAGGGTAGTTTGGTTTTTTGGGGGTGGGGGTCGGGGTAGTTTGGTTTTTGCGGTGAGGGGTCAGGTAGTTTGGTTTTTGGGAGTTGTGTAGTTAGGTTTTTTGAGGTAGGGTGGGGTAGGGCGAGTTTAGATTTTGGGGGTGGGATACGGGGAGTCAGGGTAGTTAGTGTTTTTGGGGGTGAGGTGGGGAGTCAGAGTAGTTTGTTTTTTAAAGTGGGGGTAGATTGGTGTAGGAAGTTGGCTCTGTATGTACTATTTCAAAGTAAGAAAGTCCAAGGGTTCCCCTTAGAGGTAAGATAGTGGCAAAAAGAGATAATTCCAATGCTCTATTTTGTGGTAGTGTGGTCGAGCAGTAGGCTTATCAGAGGGTAGTGTTAAGCATTTGTTGTACACACACAGGCAATAAATGAGGAACACACACTCAGGGACAATTCCAGGCCTATAGGTTTTTGTATAGAAAAATATATTTTTTTAGTTCATTTTAAGAACCACAGGTTCAAGATTTACAAACAATACTTTAAATGAAAGGTACTTCACTTAGGAACTTTAGGAACTTTGAATTAGCAAAATAGCATATACAGTTTTCACACAAATGACATATAGCTATTTTAAAAATAGACAGTGCAATTTTCAACAGTTCCTGGGGGAGGTAAGTGTTTGTTAGTTTTGCAGGTAAGTAAACCACCTACGGGGTTCAAAGTTGGGTCCAAGGTAGCCCACCGTTGGGGGTTCAGGGCAACCCCAAAGTTACCACACCAGCAGCTC
This sequence comes from Pleurodeles waltl, assembly GCF_031143425.1. NCBI lineage: Eukaryota > Metazoa > Chordata > Amphibia > Caudata > Salamandridae > Pleurodeles > Pleurodeles waltl. Next base: position 1,521,562,602 of record NC_090440.1, read on the forward strand.
AGGGCCGGTCAGGTGCAGAGGTCAAAGTGGTGCCCAAAACGCATAGGCTTCAATGGAGAAGGGGGTGCCCCGGTTCCAGTCTGCCAGCAGGTAAGTACCCGCGTCTTCGGAGGGCAGACCAGGGGGGTTTTGTAGGGCACCGGGCGGGACACAAGTCAGCACAAAAATTACACCCTCAGCAGCACGGGGGCAGCCGGGTGCAGTGTGCAAACAGGCGTCGGGTTCGCAATAGAATTCAATGGGAGACCAAGGGGTCTCTTCAGCAATGCAGGCAGGCAAGGGGGGGGTTCCTCGGGGTAGCCACCACCTGGGCAAGGGAGAGGACCACCTTGGGGTCGCTCCTGCACTGGAGGTCGGATCCTTCAGGTCCTGGGGGCTGCGTGTGCAGTGTCTTTACCAGGCGTCGGGTCTTTGAAGCAGGCAGTCGCGGTCAGGGGGAGCCTCGCAATTCCCTCTGCAGGCATTGCTGTGGGGGCTCAGGGGGGTCAACTCTGGCTACTCACGGTCTCGTAGTCGCAGGGGAGTCCTCCCTATGGTGTTTGTTCTCCACAAGTCGAGCCGGGGGCGTCGGGTGCAGAGTGCAAAGTCTCACGCTTCCGGCGAGAAACTTATGTTGTTTCAAAGTTGCTTCTTTGTTGCAAAGTTGCAGTCTTTGGGGAACCGAGCCGCTGTCCTCTGGAGTTCTTGGTCCTTCTAGATGCAGGGTAGTCCTCTGAGGCTTCAGAGGTTGCTGGACCCTGTGGAACGCGTTGCTGGAGCAGTGTCTTTAGAAGTGGGGAGACATCCCGGTAGAGCTGGGGCCAAAGCAGTTGGTGTCTCCGTCTTCTCTGCAGGTTTTCAGCTCTGCAGTCCTTCTTCTTCTTAGGTTGCAGGAATCTATTTTCCTAGGTTCTGGGATGCCCCTAAATACTGATTTTAGGGGTGTGTTTAGGTCTGGGGGGTTAGTAGCCAATGGCTACTAGCCCTGACGGGAGGGGGCACATCCCTAATCCTATTGGGGGAATCCTCCATCTGCAAGATGGAGGATTTCTAAAAGTCAGAGTCACCTCAGCTCAGGACACCTTAGGGGCTGTCCTGACTGGCCAGTCCTCCTTGTTTTTCTAATTATCTCCTCCGGCCTTGCCGCCAAAAGTGGGGCCGTGGCCGGAGGGGGCGGGCAACTCCACTAGCTGGAGTGCCCTGGGGTGCTGTAACAAAGGGGGTGAGCCTTTGAGGCTCACCGCCAGGTGTTACAGTTCCTGCAGGGGGAGGTGAGAAACACCCCCACCCAGTACAGGCTTTGTTACTAGCCACAGAGTGACAAAGGCACTCTCACCATGTGGCCAGCAACATGTCTGGTGTGTGGCAGGCTGCTGAAACTAGTCAGCCCACACTGGTAGTCGGTTAAGGTTTCAGGGGGAACCTCTAAGGTGCCCTCTGGGGTGTATGTTACAATAAAATGTACACTGGCATCAGTGTGCTTTTATTGTGCTGAGAAGTTTGATACCAAACTTCACAGTTTTCAGTGTAGCCATTATGGTGCTATGGAGTTCGTGCATGACAGACTCCCAGACCATATACTCTTATGGCTACCCTGCACTTACAATGTCTAAGGTTTTGCTTAGACACTGTAGGGGCATACTGCTCATGCACTTATGCCCTCATCTATGGTATAGTGCACGCAGCCTTAGGGCTGTAAGGCCTGCTAGAGGGGTTACTTATCTATACCTATAGGCAGTGTGAGGTTGGCATGGCACCCTGAGGGGAGTGCCATGTCGACTTAGTCGTTTTATCCCCACTAGCACACACAAGCTGGCAAGCAGTGTGTATGTGCTGAGTGAGGGGTCCCCAGGGTGGCATAAGACATGCTGCAGCCCTAAGAGACCTTCCCTGGCATCAGGGCCCTTGGTACCAGGGGTACCAGTTACAAGGGGCTTACCTGGATGCCAGGGTGTGCCAATTGTGGAAACAAAGGTACAGGTTAGGGAAAGAACACTGGTGCTGGAGTTTGGTTAGCAGGCCTCAGCACACTTTCAAATCATAACTTGGCATCAGCAAAGGCAAAAAGTCAGGGGGTAACTATGCCAAGGAGGCATTTCCTTGCACCCCCCCCCAAACGAAAGAGAATGAGACTAACCTTTCCCAAGAGAGTCTTCATTTTCTAAGTGGAAGAACCTGGAAAGGCCATCTGCATTGGCATGGGCAGTCCCAGGCCTGTGTTCCACCATAAAGTCCATTCCCTATAGGGAGATGGACCACCTCAACAGTTTTGGATTTTCACCTTTTATTTGCATTAGCCATCTGAGAGGTCTGTGGGCAGTCTGAAGTACAAAGTGAGTACCAAAGAGGTATGGTCTCAGCTTCTTCAGGGACCAAACCACAGCAAAGGCCTCCCTCTCAATGGCACTCCAACGCTGCTCCGTGGGGAATAACCTCCTGCTAATGAAAGCAACAGGCTGGTCAAAGCCATCATCATTTGTTTGGGACAAAACTGCCCCTATCCCATGTTCAGAGGCATCAGTCTGCACAATGAACTGCTTGGAGTAATCTGGAGCTTTGAGAACTAGTGCTGTGCACATTGCTTGTTTCAGGGTATCAAAGGCCTGTTGGCATTCTACAGTCCAGTTTACCTTCTTGGGCATTTTCTTAGAGGTAAGTTCTGTGAGGCCTGTCACTATAGATCCATATCCCTTCACAAACCTCCTGTAGTACCCAGTCAAGCCAAGGAATGCCCTGACTTGAGTCTGGGTTTTTGGAGCTGCCCATTCCAGAATAGTCTGGATATTGTGCTGGAGTGGCTGAACTTGGCCTCCACCTACAAGGTGTCCCAAGTAAATCACAGTTCCCTGCCCTATCTGGCATTTGGATGCCTTGATAGAGAGGCCTGCTGCTTGCAGAGCCTTCAAAACCTTCTTCAGGTGGACCAGGTGATCCTGCCAGCTGGAGCTAAAGACAGCAATATCGTCAAGATAAGCTGCACTAAAGGACTCCAAGCCAGCAAGGACTTGATTCACCAACCTTTGGAAGGTGGCAGGGGCATTCTTTAAACCAAAGGGCATAACAGTAAACTGATAATGCCCATCAGGTGTGGAGAATGCTGTCTTTTCTTTTGCTCCTGGTGCCATTTTGATTTGCCAGTACCCTGCTGTCAAGTCAAAGTTACTTAAGTATTTGCAGCACCTAGTTTGTCTATCAATTAATCTGCCCTTGGAATGGGATGGGCATCTGTCTTGGTGACAGAATTAAGTCCTCTGTAGTCCACACAAAACCTCATCTCTCTCTTTCCATCTTTGGTGTGAGGTTTGGGGACTAAGACCACTGGGCTAGCCCAGGGGCTGTCAGAGTGCTCAATGACTCCCAATTCCAGCATCTTGTGGACTTCCACCTTGATGCTTTCCTTAACTTGGTCAGACTGTCTGAATATTTTGTTTTTGACAGGCATGCTGTCTCCTGTGTCCACATCATGGGTACACAGGTGTTTCTGACCAGGGGTTAGGGAAAAGAGCTCAGCAAACTGTTGCAGGACCTTCCTACAGTCAGATTGCTGTTGGCCAGAGAGGGTGTCTGAATCGATCACTCCATCAACTGAACCATCTTTAGGGTCAGTGGAGAGGAGATCAGGGAGAGGTTCACTCTCAGCTTCCTGGTCCTCATCTGTTAACATCAACAAATTCACATCTGCCATGTCATGGAAGAGTTTGAAGCGGTTCACATGGACCACCATTTTGGGGGTCCTGCTAGTGCCTAGGTCTGCCAGGTAGGTGACCTGACTCTTCTTTTCTAGCACTGGGTAAGGGCCACTCCATCTGTCCTGAAGTGCCCTGGCAGCCACAGGCTCCAGAACCCAGACTTTCTGCCCTGGCTGAAACTCAACCATAGCAGCCTTGTGGTCTTACCAAAACTTCTGGAGTTGTTGGCTGGCCTCAAGGTTTTTACTTGCCTTTTCCATATACTCTGCCATCCTTGAACGTAGGCCTAGTACATAGTCCACTATATCTTGTTTAGGCTCATGAAGAGGTCTCTCCCAGCCTTCTTTTACAAGAGCTAGTGGTCCCCTTACAGAATGGCCAAACAGAAGTTCAAAGGGGGAAAACCCTACTCCCTTCTGAGGCACCTCTCTGTAGGTGAAAAGCAGACATGGCAGGAGGACATCCCATCTCCTTTTGAGTTTTTCAGGGAGCCCCATGATCATGCCTTTCAATGTCTTGTTAAATCTTTCAACAAGACCATTGGTTTGTGGATGGTATGGTGTGGTGAATTTGTAAGTCACCCCACACTCATTACACATATGTTTCAGGTATGCTGACATAAAGTTGATACCTCTGTCAGACACCACCTCCTTAGGAAATCCCACTCTGGTAAAAATATCAATGAGTGCTTTGGCTACTGCAGGGGCAGTAGTCAACCTAAGGGGAATTGCTTCAGGGTATCTAGTAGCATGATCCACTACTACTAGTATGTATTGGTTCCCTGAGGCTGTGGGAGGTTCAAATAGACCCACTATGTCCACACCCACTCTTTCAAAGGGGACCCCCGCCACTGGAAGTGGAATGAGGGGGGCCTTTGGGTGTCCCCCTGTCTTACCACTGGCTTGACAGGTGGCACAGGAGACACAAAACTCCTTGACCTTCTGGGACATGTTGGGCCAATAGAAGTGGTTGACTAATCTCTCCCACGTCTTGGTCTGTCCCAAATGCCCAGCAAGAGGAATGTCATGAGCTAAGGTCAGAATGAACTCCCTAAACTCCTGAGGCACTACCACTCTCCTAGTGGCACCAGGTTTGGGATCTCTTGCCTCAGGGTAAAGGAGTCCATCTTCCCAATAGACTCTATGTGTTCCTGTTGTTTTTCCTTTGGACTCTTCAGCAGCTTGCTGCCTAAGACCTTCAAGAGAGGGGCATGTTTCTTGCCCCTTACACAACTGTTCTCATGAGGGTCCCCCTGGGCCTAGGAGCCCAACCTGATAAGGTTCTAACTCCAGGGGCTCAGTTCCCTCAGAGGGCAGAACTTCATCCTGGGAAGAGATATTCTCTTTCTCTTGTTGTGTTGAAGCTGGTTCCCCAGTCTTCTTTCCTTTTCTCTTGGAGGGTTGGGCCCTTTTTCCAGGCTCCAACACCACTTCTTCACCCTGAGCCTTGCACTGTGCCCTTCTCTTGACACACACCAGTTCAGGGATACCCAGGATGGCTGCATGGGTTTTGAGTTCTACCTCAGCCCATGCCGAGGACTCCAGGTCATTTCCAAGCAAACAGTCTACAGGGATATTTGAGGGGACCACCACCTGTTTCAGGCCATTGACCCCTCCCCACTCTAAAGTTACCATTGCCATGGGATGTACTTTAGTCTGATTGTCAGCGTTGGTGACTGGATAAGTTTGTCCAGCCAGGTATTGACCAGGGGAAACCAGTTTCTCTGTCACCATGGTGACACTGGCACCTGTATCCCTCAGGCCTTCTACACTTGTCCCATTAATTAAGAGCTGCTGCCTGTATTTTTGCATGTTAGGAGGCCAGGCAGCCAGTGTGGCTAAATCCACCCCACCCTCAGACACTAATGTAGCTTCAGTGTGAACCCTGATTTGCTCTGGGCACACTGTTGATCCCACTTGGAGACTGACCATTCCAGTGTTAGCTGGAGTAGAGTTAGAAGTGGAACCTTTCTTGGGACAGGCCTTGTCTCCAGTTTGGTGTCCTGGCTGATTACAGCTACGACACCAGGCCTTTTTGGGATCAAAGTTTTTACCCTTGTACCCAAAATTGGATTGTGAAGAGGCTCTGGGCCCTCCCTCCTGAGCAGGTTTTTGGGGCCCTATAGAAGACTCTTTACTATTTTTCCCTTTGGATGTCTCAACACTCTTCCCCTGAGGAGGCCTTGTGACCCCTTTCTTTTGGTCACCCCCTCTGGAAGTCTTGGTCACCCTATTCTTGATCCAATGGTCCACCTTCTTTCCCAATTCTTGGGGAGAAATTGGTCCTAGGTCTACCAGATGCTGATGCAGTTTATCATTGAAACAATTACTTAACAGGTGTTCTTTAACAAATAAATTGTACAGCCCATCATAATCATTTACACCACTGCCTTGAATCCAACCATCCAGTGTTTTCACTGAGTAGTCAACAAAATCAACCCAGGTCTGGCTCGAGGATTTTTGAGCCCCCCTGAACCTAATTCTATACTCCTCAGTAGAGAATCCAAAGCCCTTAATCAGGGTAGCCTTCATGAGGTCATAGGATTCTGCATCTTTTCCAGAGAGTGTGAGGAGTCTATCCCTACACTTTCCAGTGAACATTTCCCAAAGGAGAGCACCCCAGTGAGATCTGTTTACTTTTCTGGTTGCACAAGCCCTCTCAAAAGCTGTGAACCATTTGGTGATGTCATCACCATCTTCAAATTTAGTTACAATCGCTTTAGGGATTTTCAACATGTCAGGAGAATCTCTGACACTATTTATGTTGCTGCCACCATGGATGGGACCAAAACCCATCTCTTGTCTTTCCCTTTCTATGGCTAGGAGCTGTCTCTCAAAAGCCAATCTTTTGACCATCCTCTATAACACACACCACATCCACACCACCCCATGGCACCCCAAAGACACCCCAGGTTTTCTGACGCAGAACTCAGGGTCATGGTGGAGGAAATAGTTCGGGTAGAGCCCCAGCTCTTCGGGACACAGGTGCAGCACACCACCATTGCCAGGAAGATGGAGCTATGGCAAAGAATAGTGGACAGGGTCAACGCTGTGGGACAGCATCCACGAAATCGGGACGATATCAGGAAGCAGTGGAACGACCTACGGGGGAAGGTGCATTCCATGGTATCAAGGCACAACATCGCGGTGCAGAAGACTGGCGGCGGACCTCCACCTACTCCCCCAGAATTTACAGCATGGGAGGAGCAAGTCTTGCACATCCTGCATCCTGAGGGCCTCGCAGGAGTAGCTGGAGGAATGGACTCTGGTAAGTCAAATCTTCACTACTTCATTCCCCCCACCCCACCTGCATGCCAAATCATACCCCCACCCTCACCCCCACCCCCATCACACCAACTCCTTGCAAATGGCTCACCATCACAACCCACCCATCCCAACACCTAGCCCTGCATGCGTCCACAAAGCATGGACACCCATCACCAAAGCATGCCCACTGCACATACCCATCTCCCCCACAAGCCACCGTCACAACAGCCCCCACAAGGGAATGCCAGCACTGGGGTACACGGCCACCCACCCATTGCACACTATGGCACACACAGAAGCAATAACCATACTCTTATTCCCCTGCAGGACCCGAACGCCACCACACCGCCCAGGAGGGTCCAGAAATGTCCATCCCACCCCCAGAAGAGGCCCCCAGTGATGACAGCAGCTCTGTCTCCCTGGACCAAGATGACCAGCCCGGCCCAGTGGGGACCTCGGGACAGTCGGTTCCCCTCACACAGCCACAGGCCACAGCAGACCTACCCCCTCTGGGAACACCAGCACAGCTCCCACCCAGCGGGCCCATGCCTCTGTCTCCAGGACACGTCAATCAGCGGTGTGTCCACCACTACAGGGCACCCAGGTTGACCCACCACCCCAACAACAGCTGGGACCTGGGGGCAGTGGTAGTGGGCACACGGTCCAGGAGACAGAGGCCCAGGGAAACAGGGGAACTGGGAGGGCTGCTGTGCGACAGGGGGGGGACAGGCCCAGGGAACCCACTCTCCACGAGGCCCTCTCCTCCATCATGGGAGCATACCACCACTCCCAGGAGACGATGGCTATGGTACTGGCCAGGTTCCAGGAGATACAGGTACTGCAGGAGGAACAGTACATGGGGTTCAGGGAAGAACTCAGAAGCATTAGTTCCGCAATGGGGACCATCGTCGTGGCTCTTAACCAGATTGTCACCATATTGCGGGACCATGTGGCACCACAAAGGGCCCCTGTCACTAGCATGGGCCAAGAACAGGCTACCACCTCCGCCGGCGCTAGTGGACAGGAGGCCCCCACACAACAACAGGCCACCAGAACCCCACCTCCTGCAGAAGAAGAACCACCCCGCAAGCGGGGCCTGAGATCTCGGAAGAAGACAGAGTAGGATGCCAAGACCCCCGCCAGCAAAGGATACCCCCTGATGTCATCCCACTGTCCCACATTGTCACCCTGTCCAACCTTAAAGTGCCCCTGCTCCATCCTTCCACAGGCATATGGACAATGCACCTGTGAGACTGAAAATCTGGACTCTGCCATGGACATTACTCCACCATCACCCATCACCGATTTTCAAGCATGTCCCTAAATTTAGCACTTAAATAAAATCACTTATTGCACTAAAATTATCTGGAGTCTGCTTGTATTTTGAACAAATGTATTAGACATAACGGTGCCAAAATGTTCAGTTACATTGTGATGACAACATACCACTGTCACACAGCTGTAGTCCATGGGCAAACAAAGCAGAGGTCACGCAGTGGGGCCCAGATCTCTGAAAACGGAAGGGAAAGTCACAACTCAGTTAACATAAACTGGGGGGAAACTCAGACAGTAGATAGGCAGGAGACTGTAAGTACATGTAAAATGGCGGTGTTGAATCGTACCTGTGTGTTATTGAAAATACTGTTGTATCACTGTGTCCCTGTTGTCTGTGTCGTCCCCGTCGTCTTCCTCCTCTTCACTCTCCACAGGCTCCACAGCTGCCACAACACCACCCTCTGGACCATCCTCCTGCAGGAAAAGCACCTGGCGTCGCAAAGCCAGGTTGTGAAGCATACAGCAGGCCACGATGATCTGGCACACCTTCTTCGGTGAGTACATTAGGGATCCACCTGTCATATGCATGCACCTAAACCTGGCCTTCAGGAGGCCGAAGGTCCGCTCGATCACCCTCCTAGTACGCCCAAGGGCCTCATTGTACCGTTCCTCTGCCCTGGTCCGGGGATTCCTCACTGGGGTCAGTAGCCACGACAGGTTGGGGTAACCAGAGTCACCAATTAGCTACACACGGTGTCTCTGTAGCTGTTCCATCACATAAGGGATGCTGCTATTTCGCATGATGTACGCGTCATGCACTGACCCAGGGAACTTGGCATTTACATGGGAGATGTACTGGTCAGCCAAACAGACCACCTGGACATTCATCGAATGATAACTTTTTCTGTTCCTGTACACCTGTTCACTTTCACTGAGGGGAACCAAAGCCACATGTGTCCCATCAATGGCACCAATGATGTTGGGAATATGTCCAAGGGCATAGAAATCACCCTTCACTGTAGCCAAATCGCCCACCTCAGGGAAAACAATGTAGCTCCGCATGTATTTCATCAGGGCAGACAACACTCTGGACAAAACCTTAGAAAACATAGGCTGAGACATCCCTGATGAAATGGCCACTGTTGTTTGAAATGACCCACTTGCCAAAAAATGGAGTACTGACAGAACCTGCACCAGAGGGGGAATCCCTGTGGGTTGGCGAATGGGTGACATCTTTCTGGCTCCAGCTGGGCACACAGTTCCTGTATAGTGGCTCGGTCAAGTCTGTATGTCAGTATGACATGTCTTTCTTCCATTGTCGACAGGTCCACCAGTGGTCTGTACACGGGAACATTCCTCCATCTCCTCGCAAGTCCCAGCGGATGGTGCCTAGGAAGGACAACATGGAGCACAGAGTCAAGCAAACCACAGGTACGTTCCCACAGCTTGCACAGTACACGATTCGCTATGCATTGAATGGCTTGTATGAGTGGCAATCCAAGTCCTAGGCCTGTGTGACGCAGTAGAAATTAAGCCATTTGGGCCCTTGAAATGGCGGCTGCCTGACCTGTGAAGTGTGACAATGGGATGTGAGGTCAATGCGCTGGCGTGGCACAACGTGGCGGTAGGCGGTCGAAGACCGCGGTGCAATGCCGCATTGGTTAACATAGAACCATATGGGTTTCAGGAGCCAATGACGAAGTGCGCCGGCGGACGCGGTACGCACCGCCGCGGTACGCACCGCCGCGGGCGTGACCGCCATTTTCTATCTGCTTAATCACTCGAGACCTGATCATCCACAGGAGAGGACCTATACTGCAAGTGCTGCTGTGACCTCGGTCTGGAAGAGACAATGGCTGCTGCGACTGGGGAAAGGGCCCCTGCCTTCACTTCTGAAGAATTGGAGAAACTTGTGGATGGGGTCCTCCCCCAGTATGCGCTACTCTACGGTCCTCCAGACCAACAGGTTAGTACACTGGGACCATGCTTTGTGGGCAATGCCTGGGTTGAGTGGGGTGAGTGAACGATGGTGCGGAGGGGAGCGTATGAGGCATGCATCAAACGACAGATGAGAGCATGTGCCACATGGCAAGGGTGGGGATGGGGGGACACTCACATCGAGCATGCAGAAAATGATGATATTTTATTTTCTCTCCCTGTATGTGTCACATAGGTCAGCGCCCATCAGAAAGTCGACATTTGGCGTGCCATCGCCAAGGACGTCCGGACCCTGGGGGTCCACAACAGACGGGGCACCCACTGCCGCAAGAGGTGGGAGGACATCCGCCGTGGGAGCAGAAAGACCGCGGAGGCTCTGCTGGGGATGGCCTCCCAACGTAGGCGGGGTGCCACTCGTCAATTGACCCCCCTGATGTCTCGGATCCTGGCGGTGGCCTACCCAGATTTGGATGGGCACGTGAGGACATCACAGCAGACACAAGGGGGTGAGTACAAGCACATTCTGCTATCTTAGCGTGAAGTGGAGGTGTCTGGGTGGGGGAGGAGGGATGTGGGTATCCCTAGGCCAGGGCAATTTCTGTAGGCTAGTCCCCTCCGTAAGGCATGGCCCTGTGCCCCCGCCCTCCACCTCTGTAGGGTGCCAAGTAAAGCTATCCATGGCCTTGTGTCACCTATGTGTGCAGATGTCGTCCATTGGCTTGTAGGCCAAGTCTCACTGATTGAGTAGTGTACCCCAAGTGCGCGGCGTAGTGCAGGGGGCTTCTGTGTCTGTCCTCTCCGCCAACTGTGTTGCCAATGCATGCACTCAACATGTCTTTATTTCTCCCCCCCCCCTTTTTTTGTCTGCTCTTCCTGTTCATGTGTGCATTAGCATCATCTGGCGGAGGAGAAGTGGCATTGGAGCACAAGGGAGCTGCATCTCACATGGCCCCGGAGGGCCATGCAACGGACTCTGATTTCATCAGTGAGACGGAGGGCGAGAGGGGCTCCACAACGGGGACACGTGGAGACATCAGCGACACCGACACGTCCTCGGAAGGGAGCTCCCTTGTGGTGGCGGCAACATCCGTGCCCACCGCAACAACAGGTACAGCCGCCACCCAGCGCACCAGCTCCGCCCTCCAAGCAGCCCCTCAGCGTTCGCCCCGTGCCCGCTCGCACACCAAGGAGGGCATCTCCTTCGCCCCAGGCACCTCAGGCCCTGCCCCAGTTACCCCTGCTGCCCTCAGTGAGGAGGTCATTGACCTCCTCCGGACGCTCCTTGTTGGGCAGTCTACCCTTTTGAATGCCACCCAGGGGGTGGAAAGGGAGGTGCATCGGAGCAATGCATACCTGGAGGTCATTCATTCGGGTCAGGCTGCCCATCAGCGATCGTTCAACGCTCTGTCCTCAGCACTGACGGCAGCCATTGTCCCTGTCTCCTGCCTCCCTCCTCCAACTCCCTCCACCCAGTCCCACTCCCCTGTTCCTCTGCCTATCCCAAACACACCTACAGACCAGCCTGCACACACCTCAACACCCAAGGTCAGCTCATCCAAACATAAGCACCACACATCCCACAAGCATTCACACAAGCAACATCCACATGCAGACATGCCAACAGCCACTGCCTCCTCTGTGTCCCCCTCCTCCTCGTCTCCCTCCTCCCTCCCTGTGACGTCTCCACTCACACTTGCATGCACCACTTCATCAGCCACTACGTCCATCACCAGCACACCCACCAGAACACTCCGCACACGTGCAGTCACCACCCCCACTGCCATTTACACGTCCCCTGTGTCCTCTCCCAGTGTGTCTGTCACCCCCTCTTCCAAACCACACAAACGCAGGCAGCCACCCACCCAACAGCCATCCACCTCACGACAGCCTCCGTCACAAGCACCTGCACCCAAAGACAGCACACGTGACTCTCCTACAACCACATCCTCTTCCTCCACTCCCGTACCCACTGCACCTACCCTTCCCATTGCTCCTAAAAAGTTTTTCCTCTCCAAAATTAGCCTCTTTCCATCACCTGACCCACCCCCTCCATCTCGTAAAAGTCCAATCAGCACCTCAGCCACCACAACCCCTGGACCTACAAGGACCATAGTCCAGGGATATTGGAGTCCACCACCTTCGAGGGCAGCTACATCGGCCAGCAGCAAAGGGACAGCCAGCCCACCCCCTGGGAAAAAAATCCAAAAAAGGCAAGGGCCGGCGCGAGAGGACAGAGACGGCAGCCTCCACAGGCACCACCCTGGCACCATCAGGAAGTGGGGTGCCACCTGGCACATCTCCAAAGGGAGGCAAGGGCCACAGAGGATCAGGCAAGGATGGCAAGGGCAGCACGGCCGACAAGTCCGGCAGCAGGCGAGCTGCCCAGGAGGGCCCCACCTGCCCCATTCCGGGGGTGAAGGAGTACACCCACGGGCACGGGACACCAGCACTGGAGGGCCCCGCAAGCGAGAAGTCGGATGGCGAGTGAACACCATATATTGGCCGGATCTGGTGCCCTGGAGACACATGTGAAGAACCGCTGAACAGGGCCCTTCAAGACAAGCACAGCTGAACAGGGCACCGCCGTCTCAAGAACCGCTGAACAGGGCCCTTCAAGACAAGCACCGCTGAACAGGGCACCGCCATCTCAAGAACCGCTGAACAGGGCCCTTCAAGACAGGCACCGCTCCGCTGGGCCCTTCCTCTCAAGCACCGCTCCGCTGGGCCCTTCAACTCAAGCACCGCTCCGCTGGGCCCTTCAACTCAAGCACCGCTCCGCTGGGCACCCCCGTCTCTGCACCGCTCCGCTGGGCCCTTCCTCTCAAGCACCGCTCCGCTGGGCCCTTCCTCTCAAGCACCGCTCCGCTGGGCCCTTCCTCTCAAGCACAGCTCCGCTGGGCCCTTCAACTCAAGCACCGCTCCGCTGGGCACCGCCGTCTCTGCACCGCTCCGCTGGGCCCTTCCTCTCAAGCACCGCTCCGCTGGGCCCTTCCTCTCAAGCACCGCTCCGCTGTGCCCTTCAACTCAAGCACCGCTCCGCTGGGCCCTTCAACTCAAGCACCGCTCCGCTGGGCCCTTCCTCTCAAGCACCGCTCCGCTGGGCCCTTCCTCTCAAGCACCGCTCCGCTGGGCCCTTCAACTCAAGCACTGCTCCGCTGGGCACCGCCGTCTCTGCACCGCTCCGCTGGGCCCTTCCTCTCAAGCACCGCTCCGCTGGGCCCTTCAACTCAAGCACCGCTCCGCTGGGCACCGCTGTCTCTGCACCGCTCCGCTGGGCCCTTCAACTCAAGCACCGCTGACACATTGGCAGAAGGGGCAGGCCCGGATCCGTGTCAGACAGCTCTGCACGATACACTCTGGGCACCAAGACTCCTCCAGTACCGCTGGAGTCTGTCATCCACTTGAGAGACTGTGGCTTTGCACTCCCCAGGATGGCACAGTGGGCAAGCCACCCACTGTAGGGACTTGAGAGACTGTGGCTTTGCACTCCCCAGGATGGCACAGTGGGCAAGACACCCACTGTAGGGACTTGTGAGACTGTGGCTTTGCACTCCCCAGGATGGCACAGTGGGCAAGCCACCCACTGTCTGGACTTGAGAGACTGTGGCTTTGCACTCCCCAGGATTGAACAGTGGCCATGGAGGCCCCTCGTGGATCTGGCGTCGTGGACTCATGTGGCTGACGTGGCCCCCCCTTCCGTTCCCCCTGAGGTGCCTGTAGTTTTCCTATCTGATGCCCCTGCAGTGTTCTCTCCAATGGATTCGGGTCTCATGTGTGGGCTTTGCCCATGTGTTGAGGACCATTGGCCCACATACAATGACAGAAAGCCAATTTTGACGGGTCAATTTACATATGTGTATATAGTTATGGGATGTTCGACTTACTTATTTACTTAGCCTTACAATATATTTGAATTCCAATAACATATTATTTTGTCTTTGCTTTCTTCCGTGGGGTTTGGGGGGTGTCACTCTGAGTTGTTGCTCTGCATTGGTGTGTAGGTAGTTGGGTGGGGGTGGGGGGGTGTCGCGTATGTGTGTGCCCGTATTCTTTTCTCCTCCCCCCTCCCCTGTGTCGTAGGTGCAGTACTCACCGTTGTCTTCTGCGCCGGCGTTCGTGCTCCTGGTAGAGGAGCAGGTAGACAATTGCTGGTAGGATGTGTAGTTCTGGTTCCATGCTGTCCAGATTCCTCGTGGAGTGTGTAGGGTGAGCGTTTTCCAGTTCGTAGTCTGTTTCCGCCGTGTTTTTATCGGCGGGGCTCCCGCCCCGGAAAAGGTGGCGGATTGGTGAGTTGTAATAGGGTGGGGGGTACATTGTCTCCCGCCTGTCTGTTGGCGGTGACCGCCGCGCTGTTTGTTTGTCCCGCCGTGGCGGTTGGAGTGTTAAAGTGGCGGTCTGTGTTGGCGGTTCCCGCCATGGTCAGAATTCCATTTTTTGGGCCGCCTGCCTGTTGGCGGGTTGGCCGCCGCTTTAACACCGACCGCCAGGGTTGGAATGACCCCCTATATTTCTAAAAGTTGGAATACTTTTTAAGAATCTAAAACTATCTCTAGAACTTAAATCAAACTTTTACAAAACTTCTAAACTCTAAAAGAAATGCTAACAGGGACTAACACAAGGCCCTAGCAGGACTTTTAAAAAATTAGAAAAATAGCTCAAATTTCAAAAATCTGTTTCTAATGACAATTTTTGGAATTTAGTCGTGTGATCAGGTATTGGTTGAGTAGTCCAGCAAATGCAAAGTCTTGTATCCCACCGCTGATCCACCAATGTAGGAAGTTGGCTCTGTATGTACTATTTCAAAGTAAGAAATAGCATGCACAGAGTCCAAGGGTTCCCCTTAGAGGTAAGATAGTGGCAAAAAGAGATAATTCCAATGCTCTATTTTGTGGTAATGTGGTCGAGCAGTAGGCTTACCAGAGGGTAGTGTTAAGCATTTGTTGTACACACACAGGCAATAAATGAGGAACACACACTCAGAGACAATTCCAGGCCAATAGGTTTTTGTATAGAAAAATATATTTTCTTAGTTTATTTTAAGAACCACAGGTTCAAGATTTACAAACAATACTTTAAATGGAAGGTACTTCACTTAGGAACTTTAGGAACTTTGAATTAGCAAAATAGCATATACAGTTTTCACACAAATGACATATAGCTATTTTAAAATTAGACACTGCAATTTTCAACAGTTCCTGGGGGAGGTAAGTGTTTGTTAGTTTTGCAGGTAAGTAAACCACCTACGGGGTTCAAAGTTGGGTCCAAGGTAGCCCACCGTTGGGGGTTCAGGGCAACCCCAAAGTTACCACACCAGCAGCTCAGGGCCGGTCAGGTGCAGAGATCAAAGTGGTGCCCAAAACGCATAGGCTTCAATGGAGACGGGGGTGCCCCGGTTCCAGTCTGCCAGCAGGTAAATACCCGCGTCCTCGGAGGGCAGATCAGGGGGGTTTTGTAGGTCACCAGGGGGGACACAAGTCATCACAAAAAGTATACCCTCAGCGGCATGGGGCGGCCAGGTGCAGTGTGCAAACAGGTGTCGGGTTCACAATAGAATTCAATGGGAGACCAAGGGGTCTCTTCAGCGATGCAGGCAGGCAAGGGGGGGGAGGGGCGCCTCAGGGTAGCCACCTCCTGGGCAAGGGAGAAGGCCGCCTGGGGGTCGCTCCTGCACTGGAGGTCGGATCCTTCAGGTCCTGGGGGCTGCGGGTGCAATGTCTTTACCAGGCGTCGGGTCTTTGAAGCAGGCAGTTGCGGTCAGGGGGAGCCTCGGGATTCCCTCTGCAGGCGTCGCTGTGGGGGCTCAAGGGGGTCAACTCTGGCTACTTACAGTCTCGTAGTCACCGGGGAGTACTCCCTGTGGTGTTTGTTCTCCACAAGTCGAGCTGGGGGAGTCAGGTGCAGAGTGCAAAGTCTCACGCTTCCGGCGGGAAACGTGTGTTGTTTCAAAGTTGCTTCTTTGTTGCAAAGTTGCAGTCTTTGGGGAACAGAGCCGATGCCCTCGGGAGTTCTTGGTCCTTCTAGATGCAGGGTAGTCCTCTGAGGCTTCAGAGGTTGCTGGACCCTGTGGAACGCGTCGCTGGAGCAGTGTCTTTAGAAGTGGGGAGACATGCCGGTAGAGCTGGGGCCAAAGCAGTTGGTGTCTCCGTCTTCTCTGCAGGTTTTCAGCTCAGCAGTCCTTCTTCTTCTTAGGTTGCAGGAATCTATTTACCTAGGTTCTGGGGTGCCCCTAAATACTGAATTTAGGGGTGTGTTTAGGTCTGGGGGGTTAGTAGCCAATGGCTACTAGCCCTGAGGGAGGCTACACCCTCTTTGTGCCTCCTCCCTGAGGGGAGGGGGGCACATCCCTAATCCTATTGCGGGAATTCTCCATCTGCAAGATGGAGGATTTCTAAAAGTCAGAGTCACCTCAGCTCAGGACACTTTAGGGGCTGTCCTGACTGGCCAGTGACTCCTCCTTGTTTTTCTCATTATCTCCTCCGCCCATGCCACCAAAAGTGGGGCTGTGGCCGGAGGGGGCGGGCAACTCCACTAGCTGGAGTGCCCTGGGGTGCTGTAACAAAGGGGGTGAGACTTTGAGGCTCACCACCAGGTGTTACAGTTCCTGCAGGGGGAGGTGAGAAGCACCTCCACCCAGTACAGGCTTTGTTACTAGCCACAGAGTGACAAAGGCACTCTCCCCATGTGGCCAGCAACATGTCTGGTGTGTGGCAGGCTGCTGAAACTAGTCAGCCCACACTGGTAGTCGGTTAAGGTTTCAGGGGGCACCTCTAAGGTGCCCTCTGAGGTGTATGTTACAATAAAATGTACACACGCATCAGTGTGCTTTTATTGTGCTGAGAAGTTTGATACCAAACTTCACAGTTTTCAGTGTAGCCATTATGGTGCTGTGGAGTTCGTGCATGACAGATTCCCAGACCATATACTCTTATGGCTACCCTGCACTTACAATGTCTAAGGTTTTGCTTAGACACTGTACGGGCATAGTGCTCATGCACTTATGCCCTCACCTATGGAATAGTGCACCCTGCCTTGGGGCTGTAAGGCCTGCTAGAGGGGTGACTTATCTATACCTATAGGCAGTGTGAGTTTGGCATGGCACCCTGAGGGGAGTGCCATGTCGACTTAGTCGTTTTATCCCCACTAGCACACACAAGCTGGCAAGCAGTGTGTCTATGCTGAGTGAGGGGTCCCCAGGGTGGCATAAGACATGTTGCAGCCCTAAGAGACCTTCCCTGGCATCAGGGCCCTTGGTACCAGGGGTACCAGTTACAAGGGGCTTACCTGGATGCCAGGGTGTGCCAATTGTGGAAACAAAGGTACAGCTTAGGGAAAGAACACTGGTGCTGGGGCCTGTTTAGCAGGCCTCAGCACACTTTCATATCATAACTTGGCATCAGCAAAGGCAAAAAGTCAGGGGGTAACCATGCCAAGGAGGCATTTCCTTACAATTGGTTTTGGGGGTTAGCGGTCGGGGTAGTTTGGTTTGTAGGGGTGGGGGGTCGGGGTAGTTTGATTTTTGGGGGTGGGGTCAGAGTAGATTTGGTTTTTAGGGGTGGGTGATCGGGGTAATTTGATTTTTGGTGGTGGGGGGTCGGGGTAGTTTCATTTTTGGGGATGGGGTTGAGGATTAAGGTTGTTTTGTTTTTAGGGGCGGGCTGGGCTGTTTTTAGGGCCGGTGGGGGGTTCAGGGAAGGTTTTAGTTCTCATGGTGTGTGGGGGGTGATATTTTTGTTTTGAGGGGTGGGGATCGGGTAGTTTTAGTATTAGGGGTGGGGTACTTCTGGGCCATAGGACTGGTGGGGGAGTCACATGCTAGAGGCACATATGCCGTTCTCACACATGCCTTTACTAGGCATGCTTTGACCATGAAAAATCATTGTAAGGGCATGCCTGGTAAAGGAATTTGTGGTAACAACGCGGTCGTTGCTCCGACAGCGTTGTTCAGGCATGCCTGGCTCCAGTATTCGTTGTTCCATCAAACATTCCTCACAAGCATCCTTAAATAATCAAATGTGCACATGTGCCTTTTGGCAGTTGCTCACTTGTTAAGGAAAGGAGCAATTTTCCTCCTGATTGTGGCACATGTTTAATACAGATCATATTGTGAAGAGCACATGTTTTGGCAGTTACAATTGGAGCAGGTGGAAAGACAGTCGGTAGCTTGCTAAGGAAACGAGTAATCATCTTCCTGATTGTGCACATGTTCAATACAGACCACATTGTGCAGCGCACACTTTTTAGCAGTTACAGTTGGAGCAGGTGGAATAAGATGTGCATAATTCACAAGAATTGGTATTATAAATGAGACATTTACAAAGGATTGGTTTTTGCAAACTTGATAGTCAAGGATGTAATGAATATATCCAAATAAATCTGAATGTTGCAAGCAACAGCATCTTACTGTAATCGAGCTCTTGGATGTGCTGGTGTACCCACAACAGCTGAGCACACAGAACACTATGCCTCAAACATTCTGGGGCTTATTTACAAGCCCTATGCACCACCGGTGCATCACTTTTGGGGATGCACAGGTGGTGCACAGTGCAGGCCCATGTCTACAAGGCCACACAAAGCCACTTTGCATTGCTTTTCAGGGCCTTGCAGATATGGTGTAAGGCTACGCAGCACAAGTTGCTGCGTTGCCTTATACTGCACCAGGCAGTTGTTCCACGGGTTTCTCACGTAACAGCCATGGGTTTCGACGCATTCCAATATTTACAAGAATTTGTAAACCTGGGAACGCATCAAAATCTTTCACCTCCCCAGGGGTGCACAATGGGGAGAAATATCTTTATTTTTCTTAGTTTTTTTCTTATTTCTATGTGTGATGTATTCTGAAGCACACATCGAAGGAGGGAAATGCCTCCATGTATTGATTTTGGGCAGTAAGGTGTTCCTTCCTGTAGAAAACCAATCCTGTCTGTGATGCAGGCATTCTTGCACCATGATGCAAGGATGCCTACTTCGGCTCTGTAGTGTATTTCTACCCTTTCCCTGTGGTGCAGGGCAGTGCAGCAAGGTCACTTGCTGTGCTCCAGCATGGGGCTTGTAAATAAGTCCCTTTGATTGTCCATGGAGACAGATGCGCGTTTGTAGCCATATTGCAGTGTAAAACTTGCATCTCTGATACTGTGTGACATTGATGGTGCTTGTATGATAAAAACTGACTCTGCATTGTAGGCAACAGAGAAGCACTTCCATTTGGCTTATCATGGAACAGGGCTTGTGGTGCTTGATATACAGCTTGACCGACTATGATGCTGATCCTAAATCTGACCTATACCATTCACCGAACTGATAGCCTGCACTACAACAGACCAGTTTCCTGGAATCCTGGTACTTCTCACCCATGTAGGGGGGGTTCAGGTTTTCTCAATATATCTGGCAGAGGGTGCTCCCACTATGCTCTCAGCAGTTTAGATAGTTGCAAATAGGAGTATACTTTCCCAATCACAGAACCATGGTTGAACTGTTTATGGTTTTCACCGTCTTTGTAATGTTGGATACAATGCTCTGTCTCGTTAGCCTAATAATTGCAGCTCATGTTTTTTTTAATGCAATCTTGGGTACTCCAAATGACAACAAAAGGGTAGATCTGTTTCCGCAATTTTATTTGGAACCCATACGGTACCTTGGTACTTAGCGGTTCAGACAGGGCACTGTGAGCTAGCTAGGAATCTTATCATTATTTTCTGCTGGTATATGCGGACTGAGTCCATATATCCTGACATTTATGTTAACCAAATACAGTCCTACTTTATTCTCAAGAACCGTATAACATGACACCACCAATGCTCTAGGTCAGTACTTATTCAGTGGGTCGCATGAGTATTTGGTACATATCCAAGTGTCCCCTTCTCACCTTATATGAAGATATCTGTGGTGTCAGGGATTAAACTCCTAGAACTAAAAAGGGAACTCCAATTTTGGTTTGTAGGCTGTCCAAACTTAAACTTTTAAAAGGATTACCCCACTACATTGTTCCCTCTCTGAATCACATTCTTAATTATGACAAGTCCAGATAACATTCTAGTTGAATGTAGACAGGCAGTCACAACATATTTGGCACAATAGGGTCTCTCTTACACAGGAGGTGAAGTTACCTTTGTGGTAGAAGCCCATGAAGCATGTAAATGTGAAGCAATCTATTCATGGGTCACCTTTCCTGCAGTTGATACAAACACACAGTCATACACACATACACTGAGGTGGCAGCACCTAATCAATACAGAGCATATCACGATTTATGAAATAGTACTAACATTTCAGGAACATCACAATTGGTTCCAAGGAGACCTTCAACATGCTTTACAACATTTACCACTGGGTCCCCTCCGTAGGCGACCTGGCTAGTCTGAGCCAGTCGCATACCATATCTCAATTTAGCAGGATTGACTGCTAACAAACTCCATCCTTTATACAATAACCTTATAACACTAAATAGACTTTTTGACTTAATATCCTATTATAGCAGGATCAACTGCTAACAAACTCCGTGCTTTATGCAATAACCGTATAAGTCTATATAGATGTTTGACTCAATATGTTATGTGAACAATAACAACTGTCCCAGCTAGTGCTGTTCAGCCACAGTTACCTGTGCCTGTAATTAGTCCTGTTACTATTAATGCAATAATAGGTAAGATTCATACCAAACAGGAAGAAATTCCATTCTGGATTGCTCAAAAAGCACAAAGCAGCTTAAAGAAGTGTTTCCCCATGTTGGACCCAAGATAAACATAGGATTCTTATTATGTGCCTTCCACTTGGTACGGTTCCCCCTGTTGAAGATTGTGCCACCTGGGGCACTGTGTTTGCTGCAGTATATTCCATATCCCATGGGACACCATGCTAGATGTGCTAACTCAGATTTAAAATGAATATGGGGCTACTCCTCACCTGGACTTGGGGATGAATTAATTGGAAATGTTGCCACAGTCTCCTCAATTATATTAAGGAATATTAAAGGGGAGGCAGCAGTGTTAGCAGTGTGTCACCTACTCACTCAAGTTCCTCTATAGGATCAGGATCAGGGCCACCTATACATCTATAGTTAGAGATAATTTGTGAGATAAGTCTAATAGGCCACAGCTTAAAAGCAAATCCAACCAAGAAGGTTCCAAACTGTAATATAACGTGCACCATTAAAGTGATTTTCTGGGATAAATTAACATATAGTTATGACATTGTCCTGGCTTATATAGATTGGCCCCCTGAGTTTGTTAGGAAAGTCCCACAAGGAGAAGATGTAATCCTACCTTTCTTCCGTGTTCTTGTTTCTGAAGCAGTTAAACAGACGTATGCAGAAGATTGGGTTCTTGCACAAGCCACTGCATTATACTGAAGTCATGTAGGTTGGGACAAAGCTTCCCCATACCATGTAATATCCATATGCTCAAGTTCACCAGTGCAACCACAATACCCTATTAAACACAAAGCAAAAGCTCCTGTGTGGAAAATACTCTCACAGCTTGAATACAAGTGAATAATAAAACCCTCTGTGTCTCCAATGAATAGTCCTCTTTTTCCAGTCATGAACTCTCATCATTCCTACTAGATAGTTTTATTCTATGGACATTTAAACAGTCACACATGCTCCTTTGAAATTCAAAACTCACACAGTACAGCTATATTGAACAACATAGGGCCCTATTATGAGTTTGGCAGTAGACCACCAGTTTGCCATTGCAGTGGTCCCAAGTACATCGCCAAGTTGGCGTTCTTTCACACGCCCAATAATGATGCATGCAGCCCGAAATACCGACTGCGGTGACGGAGTGTGGCCTGCCAGCGCAGCAGCAGACTGCAATGTTGCCCATAGGTAGTTGCCATCAGTGCGGCATGTTCCTGCTGGCCAGATTATTAAAACACAGTGGCAGTGGCGGTCCCCTGGTGGCTGAACACACTCAGCATTGCACAGAGACAAATACAACACACCTGATGACCAACTGCAAAGTGGAAATACCTGAAAATCATACTATAAAACACACCCCATTCCAGACAATGATCCTTTGCCACTCCACTGCAGCAGTCATTCTGACTGTGCATCTTCTTGAGAGAAGGCAGGCCTTTTTTCCCAATCCCATCCCTATTATTGCTCACCACACACCTTGCCAGCACCCTTTTTTTAATCACCCCTTTGTGTAAATCTTTCACTTTTTTGTTGCACTGTCACCCTTCCTGGGGACGTCATGGCCCTAAAACCCACATTTTTTGAGGCAGAGTAGACAGTCATGGTGGATGAAATCATAAGAATAGAGACACAATTATTTGGAGCCAAGTCCGAAATACAACTTTCAGTCAGAAAAGGGAAATGTGGTCCAGAATAGTGGACAGGGTAAAAGCAGTAGGTACCACTTTGCTTACACAGGTAGACAATAGGAAGAGGTGGAATGACCCGAGGAGGAAGGGGTATTTCCTGGCCTTCAAGCAATAACTGGAGGCGAGGAGGACAGGTGGTGAACCTGTCAGCAACCCTATCAGGTGGTTCCCGTGGGAGAAGAAGGTTGTGGCCATCCTGTATCCTGAAGGCTTGGCAGAAATTCATGGGGAAGTCAACTCTGATAAGATACAGATCATTAACTGTCACCCAAACTCAATATCCTATTTATCCCTAATCTAGCATCTTCAAATTTGTTAATCACCTAGTTTTCGAAGGTTTCAAAGTAACACAGAGAGATTGTCTTATCTTTGACAATGTGTGTTGTTGCAAATCGGATCACATGTATCAATTACCATCAAAAGAAACTTGTTGCAATGGAGTCTGTTAGTATTGTCCCACAAAAAAAAATCACAATTCAGGAGCTAATATATGTTTTAATTGCTAACTAGAATTGCCATCCAAATTACAGTTCATGAACAGGAATTTTACACTAACAATTTTGTAAGTGTTGACAAGTAAACATTGAAATGACTACAACTACCTTCAGGCCTTGGTTTTGCAGCTCAAAACATTAATAAATGTGATCATGAACATTCTCCCTTATCTGACATGTCACGACTTATGTCTTTTTCACATGGAGTGACCAATCAACAGACAATATTCCACTAAGAGACACTTCTGCCTACTCTACTTCATGTTGCTCTCATGCCTCAATTGAAACAATTGATGGAAGCACTGACATCATAGCAAGTGTGTGGGCCAAGGTTTAGCTAGGCATGGAGTCAACTCAGTCCTCTACTAATTACAGATGACCCCTTTTCACAACACCGGCAACATGATGAGTAATGTGAAATATGCAACCAAGTTCTGCTCTTGCTTCTTTGGTACACAGCTAGGCCTTGTTGTTCCGCTCCCCCCAATTGAAAAAATTGATGGAAGGACTGATATCATAGCAAGTTTGTGAGCCAAAGTTTAGCCAGGCATGAATTCAACTCAGTTCTCTACTAATTACAGGTGAACCATTGTCACAGCGCCGGCCACATGATGAGTAATGTGAACTTTGCAAACAGGTTGTGCTGTTGCCAGTGTGGTACACAGTTGGACCTTTGAAATGGTCAGATAGAAATGTAAAATATCCACTTTGCTGGCTAGAATATTGGGGAGATGTAATGTGCAGACACCAATACAAAAGGGAAACACCTCAGGACTTCCAAAGAGATGCATGAATTAAGTGCATGAATCTTATGTCTACAAATGTCTTCACAAGAAGTTTAAGACCAATGACATTTATCACAATAGTAATCTCTACCCTTTTTCTTCTCCTACGTTTGTATTCACTGTGTCACAAAAGACCACGAGGAAGCCAACATACTTCCAAAAATAACATTTTTCTCTATCTCACAACAGGTCTATCGGGCAGAACACCTAGCCTGCCCATGCAGACAGAGGAGACACCCACAGCATCCCTGGACCCAGCCTTCAAGGATGACAACACTCCTGGTGATCTGGATGCGGAAGACAGCCCTGGCCCATCTAGTCAGCCTGGGCAGGCCTCAACTATAAGTGTCACTGGGCCCTCAACAGCCCCTCCCACATCAGCTACAACAATTCAGCTGACAACATCCACCACAACCTATGTACCTAGCACAGTGACCACCATCATGTACCTTCCATGCTAGATCCCAGTGTGACAATCTTCACCCCAGTCACAGAGGAGCCCGGAACCAGTGGGAGTGGGCTTCTTTGGCCAAGAGAACCGGCTCATGGTAGGATGAGCCATGGGAAGGTAACTGGGGGCTGGTACAGTGAGACCACTGGGAACACACACCCAGGACACCATCGGCCAAGTCTTAAGACTCAGGAGGCCCAGTTTGTGATGGGCCATGTTCTCACAGAACTCAGGGAGATGAAGCACCTGTAGAGGGACATATACTAGCAGATGGAGGCCCACAACTCTAACAAGGGCTGCCTAATAGGGGTGCTGATGGACATCCATACACACCTGTGCAGGATTTTCCAAGCTCCATCAATCTCTACCTGTGGTCCAGTTCTATCAGGACCATCTATAACTGCAGGAGCCAAAGGAAGAGAGGCCCTGCAGAGGAGGACATACCATCAGACACCCCTGCCCCTGCAGCTGTAGATCCTAACTACACTGGCAAGTGGGGCCATCCCAGAAAATTCCCAGGAGGTGAGGATGGCAATACCTCCATAAGCCAAGAAACCTTGTATCAAATTTCCTCCAGTGTGTGTTACACATTCATCCTATGGCCTATTTCTGGACACATACACCTTTCTGACAGTAGCAGTATTCTGGACTTTGGACTCTAAAGATTGTGACAACTACAACTATGGTTTCATCCACCATGACTGACGTCTTCACTTTTTTATTATACCCAATGTTTCAGTTATCCTGTTCACTAAAATAAAAATAAAATATTGTTTGACTCATTTCCTCCTGTTGTCTTTCACACATCTAGCATTGTATGCATGTACTGTCACATGAACTTGACAATGGTGTAAATATGAACTTTTGTAAGTATGGATATGTTGGACATATCTAAGGTTTAGCTCAGGAGCACAACTATGTCTCACCCAAACATACATGCATGTGTGTAGCCACTTACCAGCTTAAGTAGATTGCAGCAACATAGCATGTCAGAAACATAGCAAATCAGCCAAGACACCAATGTTCGGTACCAGCGGCCATGATTTACTGTGCAGACATCCTCCACATGGAATAAGGGGACACATCTGACCATTTAATTGTGACTAGGCAAACTGTAAATGGTTTCTGTCACCAGCTGGAGCCATATCACCTAGTACACAAAGGGAATTCCTCATCAATGATGCCAATAGACATACATATGACAGTACCACATTGTCTGTGTTCATAGGGCCATTCCAATCAACATTCCCATTATCTTGTGGAATGTCAACAACAAATCTTTGTGTTATGTTACAGCACCTTTCCCTACACTGACGAAACACATCAACAGCTATAAACACATCACACACAATGAAGATTTTCCAATCTTGAGGGAGAATAGCATGTTTGGCCTCCAAAACAACATCTTCTTGTAGTACATGCAGGCACACACATTGCAATATAACCACCACATAACAAGGAACAAGTCCAAAGGTATATGCCTTACCTCTAAAATATAACTGTTCAAGCTGTTCTGCTCCAGGATTTGTAAATCCAAATTCTGGTTCTGCATTACCACAGAACTACCATTGTCCACATTGCACATCAACACAGCACTAAATACCCACTATTGTCAGAACACTGAAACAGCTAAATGATAATGCCAAAGTAAAGGTACCGGAAACAGAATAGAAAGGAAAATTAGCTGACAACCCATAGAGGTAAGACATTTATGACAGACAAATCCTTGAGAACACAGTCCAATCCAATTTTAATGAATAAAACAAAGAAACGCAAAATGATTTAAAATCTGTCATTCCTTGCTCAACAAACACCTTCAACCAGGATTAACAGGAGCTTGCCTCCATGTTAATTCCCCTCAGCATACTCCTTCCATCACCACTACAGCAGTAGTTGGCACCGTCCAAGTCATGACATGTTGACAAAATTCGTACACTCATGAGAAGACGTTGCAGATGTGATCTTGACAAAAGTCAGCTCCTTCCTCCTCATCCCTAGCATTATCATTTGGCATTCCATGACCCTTACTCATTGGCATTTCAGGCTCTCCGTCCTCTGCGATATAAGGGATGTTCTGTTAGATGGCTAGGTTGTGGAGCATACAGCAGGCCATGGTGCTCTGACAGACCTTCCCGGATGAGTAGAGAAGGGCTCCTTCTGTTTTGTCCAGACAATGGAATTTGGCATTCAGGAGTTCAAAAGCAGCTCCACTGACTGCCTTCTCCTTCCATGGCCCTCATTGAAGCAGACTTCCCATGCCGTAGTAGGATTCCTCAGCGGGCCAACACCATGGCTGGTTACGATAGGCTGAGTATCCTAGGAGGAAGGCAGTCAGAGATGCAACAATGAGTTACATAGTTCCTCTTTATATTACCTCACATCACCCACGCAAAGTTAGCTCACATCATGCTTACCAACAAGCCAGGCCCTCTCTGGTTGGAGTTGTGACATCCGCTGGCGTATGGTGCTGTTTCACATTACAAAGGACCCATGGGCAGATCCAAGGAAGCGGGCACAGACATTGGAAATGTACAGGTCAGCCAAGCAGACAACTTGGGTGCTGATAGAATGGAAGTTCTTCCTTTTGTGGTAAACTTGTTCCCTAAGATGTGGTGGTACTAAAGCAATATGGGTGCCATCAATGGCTCCTCGAACATGGTATCCTTGCAACTCCATAGCATCTACCCTTCACGTTAGCTAAATCCTCATGCCTAGGGAACCAAATGTATCTGTCCAGGTGTCGCATCACCTCTGAATGCACATCTTTTAGCACACAACAGAACACTGATTGTGATACCACCACAGATTGCCATGGGGTATTGAAAGGAACCTGTTGCCAGGAAATGCAATATTGTCATCACTTTCACTTTTGGTGTTACACATGTGTCATTGGTGTTTTGGAGCACAAGATCGGGCTTCACCCTATAAAATAGGGCCCGTATGGTTTGCCTATGTAATCAAAACTTGTGGATGATGATCCTTTCAACCATTGTGTGAAGGTCTGATAATGGGTAATACACAGGAGGCTGAGGTCCTCTCCCTCTCACAGGTACCTATGTGTGAATTGGAAACAGTACATGAAGGTTGGTCACAATGTCCACAGTAACATTTGTGAATAGTAAGTGAGAAGTCATGTGACAGTACATAACACTTGTATTTTCACGAAGATATTTGCATCTAAATTGTATATTATGCTATATCCATTAACAATCCCCATTGTTGCCCTGACATGTCGTTTGCCCATTGATGGCCAAAATGTGCAACAATTATGTTGATTTAAAAAAATAATATGTTTCATATAACTGTGAATGGGAGAATACCGTCAACGATGGTGTACTGAGCACAGCCTAATCAAGCCAACAAGCACACTAATGCACCAGACACACGAAAGGTTGAATTAAAATCCTTGTAAAAAGTAATTTACCGGATAACAGGTGTAACCCCTCATTTAAAGTGGTGGTCGCACAGATAACAGTCTCCATTACATCATTATCAACCTCTAATATGGCGGCTGCGTGACCTTGTATATTGGACATTGTGCATCAGAAAGCACTGGTGGAAGTCACCCCGCAGTAGTCGGATGAGTGTACAATGGACACAGCCATAGGCTAACACTGTTGATTATGGCGTACGAGGGCCAATGGCTGTGCCTGCATATGTTGACGATCATGTTCGTTACATACATGTACGCAGCAGTTTTGAAAAAAAAGCTGACTTGCATCCTGACACTGCTGCTATCAAGGCCTCCTTCCTTTTAGCTGCTGTTTAAGACTTCTGGGAGCAATCATGTCCACCCAAGCAGGTGAAAGGACCCGTGCCTTCTCAGTAGAGGAGCTAGAGATATTTGCAACCTAGATCCTCTCCCTGTATGACCAGTTCTCTGGATCATCAGAGAAACAGGTAACTCTCTCACATGCATATGTCACTAATTTTTAATCCCTAATGGTATTTTCCTCAGGTAGCTCTCTGATTACTGGGTTACAGCTTTGTGGCCCTTACATAGGCTAATGATGTCTGAGTCTGGGCAGCATTGTACATTGTGTACTGAACATCATCATTGAGATGTGTGAAGTGTGGAAAGCCTCATATTCAAGGGTGGAGTGTGTACCCTTAGATGAATGTATGGCTTTCTTGGAGCTAGGAGTAATGTGGCATTCAGAGCATGCTAACTCCGAAACACACATCTGGTCTTTACTGCATGAGCTTTGAATGTATCTTGGAATAATCTCTTGAGAATGAGGTTAGGTAGGTGCAATTTGCCACCTATCACTCAGTGTAGTTTATGTCTCCAAAAATATGTTGTCTGTGAACTAGCAATAGCTCACTTCAGAATGCCACACAGCCTTGAGCACACATATGAAATTACCTAACGTTGCAAAATGTAATTTTGAAATCCATGAAATATGAGATTCACTTTGGACTAATATGCTCAGCCAGCAGTTAGCAAGTCATTAGATTGAGTTGTGACCGATCATTACAATGGGCCCAGCTGGTTAAGGGGTTGCATGGCACTACAACTGAGGCCAATAGTATTACCCCTGTAGATCTCTGAATCCTGGATGAGCAATTAAATAATTTGAGCACAGATTACTAGCCAGGTTTGGGTTTCTAGGGAATACATTTCCAATGGTGACCGATTTCAAAGGTGACCCCTTTGACCTGACACCTCTCATTCCATTGGGCCACATTGGCAATGTGTCACCTTTTAGGTTAACAGGCGTGGATTCAAATAACTAGAATTGATGGTTTACCAAAACCGGCTTAGAGCACATGTAAACACAGATTCAGTGCAGGTATTTGTTTGCTTCACAAGTGGTTTGGAGTATGTATCAGCAATCTGTTAACATCCACCCACACCAAAGACAACTATGGAATGTAAACACATACTACAATCACTCCAACAGATGTAGTATGACATTATGTCAACTTGTCCACATTTCCACACATCAGCATTGAGGAAGCTGTCACTAGCCATGTTGGGAGGGCTGCCATGAGTGCCCAAGTCTCAGGATGTAGTCTGTACTATGCTTCCAAGCTGTATGGTCCCTATGCAGCAAGTCAATGAACCTGGCTGTAAAGATGTCTGTACAATAAAGTACAAATAGTGTGCTGTTATTAAACTCAGAATTGTGTGTCATTTCTCTTTGTGGCCAACAGCACAAAATATGTATGTGGCCCCGCACAACATGATGGTAATATGTTGTCTTAGTCAGTGTAGGACATGAACAGGAATGAGGTTGGGAAGCAGATGACACCGCAAGTGTATCTACATGGCCTGCTAGGGCTCAACCTGTAGGAAGCAAATGTGTTATGTGTTCACTGTTGATTGTGGCTTGTGCTAGTTGTAGACAAATTGAGATACAACCTATAGCCAAATAATTGCATTAACATACCTTTTTTTTAAATCTCTTAAGTCTTTACAGATCAACGCCCATCAGAAGCAGACAACGTGGACAGCCATCACCCAGAAGGTACGGAACCTGGGGGGTCGTTGCTGTAGCCTCCCGTGTGGGAAGTGGTGGGAGGACCTGAGGCACTAGGCCAGGAAGGTCACAGAGATCTAGCTGGGGAAGTCCTCCCAAAAGGGATGGGGTGCACACCAGCAAATGACCCCCCCAATGGCCCACATTCTGACAGTGGCCTATCAAGAGCTGGATGGAAAGTTGAGGGGCCAACAGGAGCTTGAAGAGGGTTAGTACAGTCCAGAGTTGTCCATGATACCTTAAAAACTGGTTTCTTTTTCAGGTAACCATTTGCCCTAAAACAGTGTGAGTGTGCCATGTCCAACTCACAGAAAGAGTTCTGGATTGTGTAGATCTGGTTGTGGGTGCATGATGGTGTTCTTTGCCTAATGTTTGTATGATCAAGAGGCCAGCAGAGTACAGTCCACTGCCAATTGTCTGTTTTGAGCAAACACATGCTTGAGTAAGGCCATGATCACTTTTTGTTGTTTGATGTTCTGGGAGAAGGTTGCACCACGCAGAACCACTTGTCTTCATTGTGTCAGGAGGGATGCTCCCTCACTACTTTGTTTCATGTTCTAGCACCCATATGACATGTGCCATAGCATACAGTATACTTTGCCTGCAGTAACTGACCTGTACTTCCCACTGGTAAGTAGAGTTTCCAGTGACATGAGTATGGTAACATCACTGGTGGCATTGGCAGCAGTGGCTACATGTTATACAGTATACCTTCCCCTTGAGTTGTTTGAAGCTACATTCATTGACTGTTGACATGCATCAGGAGTGATACGTGACAAAATTAGCTCTATATGTGAGTGTCTGCACTCATTTTTACAGAGCCATTGGTGTTTCATATCTCGAATTGTGAAGTGTTATGTCATCCCGTCAAGACTGAAGTGTGTCCACCTCTTCATGTCATTCACCGACATACAACAAACATCAAAGGTGTGTGTGCTTCTAAGAATGTAATTTGAGAATGGTGTTGTCACCAGTTCCCAGACTGATTGGTGATGTTCCTAGTACCATATGGACTATTATGATGTGTGTATTTGTAATAGGTATCTCCCAATGATAGACCATGATTCTCCCTAGCCCACTTTTCTATGTTACATGTGATGGATAGTCAAGCTACCTCAGTACAGCTTTCATTGTACTATCATGAAACAGGTCATATAGAGAAGTATCACCAGAAAAATTTAATCAGTGTAAACTTTGCAGATGCATGTGACATAAGCCCTGCCACAGCAATTAATGTATCAACCTTGCTGAATGACTTGCCCATCATCACATCATGATGTTTTTCCAGTAACATGAGAATTAAGGGTAATTTGGGGTTTGTGTAGACACTGTTGGGATGTCTTCTTGCTACCTATCATATCGTGTGCCAAAAGTTCAGCAGGGAATGCTACTGTGATCAAAGTATACAAGGTGGGCAACTGTCCAACAACATGGATGATAAGGGAGTGTTCATAAGCAAAAACCTGGTCTAGGTTTAGGGGCTTGTGTTATCACTGTGGCCAACTATTTTCTGCTAATCCAGCATGCATGCAGGTGTCCCTGCTAATGTTGGGTGACATGTAGTGAGCCAAGCAGATGCAGTAGTCTTTGTCCTCCTGTAATATGTTGTGCTTGAATCTGATGGACATGTGTGCTTACACAGATGCAATCAACCCTTCTTAATGTATCATTTCAGGTACATCCTGGCAAGTGAAGGAGACAGTGGCAATGTCTTTCGGATGCTTCTGGCCACAGTGGTTCCGACTGTATGAGTTCCAGAACAGTGAGGGACCCAATGGCCACAAGGATGCGTGGAGTGCCATAGAGGACACAGATCAAGTTTGTCATCATCTGAGTCTCCCTCCAGTGGACACTCCCAAAAGGTGGCAGACCCCAGAGGATCTGTAGCATCTTCATCTCTGTCTGCCACCACCAGTTCCATCACCACCCTCCCTGTAGCTTCCCACCTAATTGGCTTGGCCCGTTCTCTTAAGGAGGGCCAGTCTCCTTCAGGAATTGGTGGTGGCAGACAGGAATGAAGATGGTAGAGATCCTGTGGCAGACAGGGATGTAGATGGTACAGCGATATAGATGGTGCAAATCCTGTGCCGTCTGCCACCACTCTGGATTGCCCACTGGAGGAAGACACAGAAGATGACGGACTTGAGCTGCCGACCTTTGTGGCACTGCCTGCACCCTCGCAACTACTGGGCCCCTTGCTGTCCTCTTCTAAGAGAGGGCCTGTCTCCTTTGCTCCAGGCCCTCAGCACCTCTAACCCACTCGCTGCACAGAGTGAGGAGGCTATTGACCTCCTAAGATCCATATCTGTAGGTCAGACTACCATTTTGAATGCCAGACATGGGCAAGGCAGCCACCTCCAGCAGAAGGCATACTAAATGCTATGTCTGGCCTACAGAGATCCCTTGAGGCTCTAGCCTCCTCCGTCTGTGCAGCCTCCTATCCCCCTCACCTAGTGTCCCTCCCCTACCCCCTTTCCATACCAATACCCTATTTCCATGCCTGTCCAAAGCACAAACATAAATTTCCACTCAGACACCCATCCATGACCGAGCAACACAATCAAAAGTAGGCAGAAACATAAGAAAAAAAAGAGGCACGTATCCAAACACACTGACGACACCACACACACCACCACCACGGACTCCATCATATTCATTACACCTACACCCACAACAGACAACAATATCCACTTACATACACCACTCTCCCATCACATCCACACGCAACACATCAGACACTACACACACGACACAACATACACCCACCACCATACATAGTACTGACAAAATCACACCCATATGCACCCCCTCAGTCACATCTATTCACACACCACAGACAACCACACCTGCAGTCACTACCACAGAAACATCCTCCACACCCACTCCAACCACTTCTACATTAGCAAGCACCACTGATACCACATTCACCTCATACACACCCAAAAAACACAGACGCACACAAGCAAACACTCAACACATCGCCCCTTCAGTTGACACACCCACACTTGCAGCACATTCACCAGACACTCCTGCACCAACAAAACTTTCAGGCATATCAGTCACAGTCACCCCCTATACCTCCAAAACTCAACCCCTTCCCAAACCCACTCCTGAGTTCCCTCTACAGGACTCATCCTTTTCCTTGGCCCTGAACCCTCCCAAACCTTCTACCCCAACTACAAAGGAGGCTCCCACCCCTCCCACACCCAAAACCACCTCTCTCACCTCCCAACCCACCTCTAGTATCCCCGCATCCACCCCTTCCAGGTCCCCAGCTTGCCCTTCTAAGACGCTTTCCAACCCTTCTACTTCCCAGATCCCCTCTCCTCAGTATCAACCCACTCTATCCTCTTCCAAACCCACCACTTCCCATGCTAAGTCCACCCACACAAACCTGCCCAATGGATAGCACTTTGTGAGGAGGTTGGCTGTCAGTATCTGAAGAGGAAAGTTTTGTGGTGCAGCAATGTGCATGCCAAATATAAATTGAACTGGCCATTGACCTTTGATTTTTGTTTGGACACTCTTTGAGATAAATAAAGAGTTTTCTTCATCTTGAATGCCTTGGTCCTTGTCTTACTTTTCCCTTGCTCTTTCTGTTAACATCCAAATGTTTAAATATTGTTAATGTGACACAATGTCATTGGGTCTACACATTATGGCAGGTTTTGCTCCTCAAATGTTTATTGCGTACTTTGTTATGTACATGCACAAATTGTGATGGAATGTTTTGGGTATCTTCTTTACTGGGCAGGCATTCATGACGGCGGAGAGTACTTGCCCCACCTAATTTCTGTGCTTTGTAACATTGGGATGTGGGACTGCATGTGTGTTATTTCCCCCCTTCATGGTGGTCGATGTGGCCATGTTTGTATATTTGATGTGTGACCAGTGCAGGACTTACATAGAATAGGGGTACTGCTGCATGGATGTATATTTGTGATGTATCCAAATTGGGCCTGACGTTTTGTGTAGGGATAGGCAGAGCTCACAAAGAATCCCGTGGAGATGGTTTACAACTCTGTGGAATTCCGCAGAGTTCAGTGAGAAGCGGAGTGCCTCCTGCCCTGGACTGAATACACCCAATCTTGGAAGCGGTAGGAAGGGTCAGCCCTCCTTAGCGCTTCTGTCATTGGGCACATGGAGGCCAGGGCTAGTGGCAGTGAAAGCTGCCATTTCCAGGCCTCTTGTGCACCGGCCTGGCCCGTGTGCACTGCACACAGGGCAGGTCGGTGCGCAAGAGGCTTGGGCTGGCCGGTGCACTGCAGGCCTGAAACACCAGCTTCTGCTGCCTACGGTCCTGGCCTAAGCCAGTGTGCAAAATACAAAAAACAAGGACTTACTGGGTCCTCCCAGGGGGTTCTTGTTGCCAGGGCCTGGCTATCTGCCTTCCTCTCCCCCTGCTCCCGGGCTCCTGGAGGGAGGCCTGGATCTGGAGCTGGCACCGGCGAGCAGCTCCACTGCAAGTGTGCACTGCAGCCCAGTTGTAGGTCACACAGTGCATGTGCAGACTGTCTGCACTTGCTCAGTGTGGCCCATAACTGAACTGCAGCTCACATGCAGTGAGCTCCGCTCTACTGGCAGGGCTAGCAGAGTTTTTGGTCGAACTCTGCACTCCAAAAACTCTGTTAGCTCTGTCAACCAGCGGAGCTCACCGCACACAGCTAGTTTTGTGACATATTTCAAATGGTAAAGTGTTCAGATAGTCTTGTTCGTTGTCACTCTCATTTGGCTTCCACTTCTCCCTACGATGTGTGTTGTATATGTGTTGACTGTATTTCTCTACACCTGTAGAGTGGTTGGTTGTCATGCCTTTTTGTCTTCTTTTTGTGATGTGCCCATTGTTTTGTGTGTAGTTTACACCTACTTTAGTTGTATGTGAGGAACTCAGTTACTGATGTGTTTGTTTAAATATCTTGCACTTCAACAGTTCCCATATGGCACTTGGTGATGCTATTGTATGTCCTGGGACATACTTTAAGCCGGCGGGCCTGTGCACAGAGATGTTTTGGGGCATGGGCAAAGTGGACTGTGGCCCAAAGACCCACACTTTCAAGGGGCCCCTGATAGTAGTGACCCTGCTCTGCAAGGGGGATTTCCATGGTGGGCTTGTATTAGTTCGTAGGTGTATTTTTTCAGATAGCATTTTCCAAATGTGATTGTTTGATGTGCCTCATGTGTGAGGGTCTAGTCAGTGCACTTGTTAGCATAGAAGGTGTGCTTAATCTTAATGCAACATCCCTACCTAGGTTTGTTGTCTATCATTACTGGATATAGCCTGTGCGAAGTTTGAAGGTGTCACAGTAAATATTTACTGCGATGTTAGTGAGGACCTGCTGTTGTGTTAGTGTATTGTGGACACACGTCACTATCCTTGTCACTTATTGAGGCACACATTTTAATATTGGAGGAGTGTCCCTGTGCAATGTCAGTGAGCTGACCAAAGAGGATATTAGAGAGGAAACATTATTGGATGTTCCAGACAGGGATACAAATTATTTTTGTCCCAGGGCCTCACTGGACCTTATATTGCATCTGTCTGTGCATGTATGAACTACAAAACAAATGCAAATGTGGAGATGAGGACTTACTGTCAGTTTAATCCGTGACGGTGTGGGTTTTGGCCTCAGACATACACATTGGCCTCGACAGCCGCCTTCGGGGTCTGTATTTCCTGGCAGTAGCAGTGGTGCCAAGCCGATATTTCCCATGTGCACCCACTTAACTCAGAATTGGGAGGGCGTACAACCGATTTGACAGTCAGAAAGAATCACACTGTTTTCATGACAGTGACCTTACCGCCGGTGCTAACTAATGCAACCTTTGTGGCTGGACTTCATTGTGCAGAATCCCCAGGGCCCTAGGAGGCAGTCCCTGGAATCAAGCAACACCTGGGCACACTGCATGGTGCGATATAGCGCGTCTTACCGCTGCACAGCATGGGCTAACCAACGCAACCTTTGTGGCTGGACTTCATGGCCCAGAATTCTCAGGCCCACAGGAGGTGGACCCTGGAATGAAGCTACACATGGGCACACTGTACAGCTCTATATAGCACGTCTTACCATCCCACAGTGTGAGTTAACCAACACAACCTTTGTGGCTGGACTTCATCGCCTAGAATCCCCAGGGTCCTATGAAGTGGTCACTGGAATCAAGCAACACCTGGGCACACTGCATGGCATTATATAGAGCATTTTACCATCTTGCAGTGCAAGATAACCAACATAAATTTTGTGGCTGTACTTCTTCCCCAAGAACCCCTAGGGCCCCAGGAGGCGGTCGCTGGAATCAAGCGACATCTGGGCACATTGAACGGCACTACCTAGCGTGCCTTACCGTCCCACAGCTCGGGCTAACCAACGTAACTTTGTGGCTGGACTTTATTACCCAGATTCCCCAAGGTCCCTGAAGGTGGTCCCTGAGCACCCTCCACAGCGCATTATATCACCAACTTACCGTCCCGCAATGTGGGACGCAGCAAAATACACATAAAGGCATGCCCGGGCAAAGCCCATGCCAAGGTCAGGCCCATCTTGCACCCATCCTGTCACCAACAGAGGCCAGGTCAAGCCACCAACCTTGGGTTTTTTGGGCTGGATTTAGCATCTAATCCCTGGTAAAATCATTTTGCCCTAGGGCTGAAAATCTCCCTCAGTTAATTCTTGTTTTGGTACGCTTTTATTGCTTGAGTGCCCCATAGCTGTGCAAGGGCGGGGGTGATTTTATCTGGGGTACTAAGTCTTTGGGCAAATATCAATTTCACTAAGATGGGCAAACAAAAAATAATTTCTACTGAAGGGTGGGAACCCTCATCTGGGGGATGCACGAAAGGATCTTGCTACGCCTGGGTTTCTAAATCGTCAATCCTTTCTTATTTATGTTCAGTGGAGGGGACAATCAATGACAAAATTATCACCTTTGAAGATAGATTAGGCATATGAGCTACCCACAATGCCTAATCAGACCCAACTGATTAGTCAGACCCAACTCAGCTAACAACCACCATAACTGTTACTGTCGAGGTCCATTAATCAGTGGGCAAGGCTGGCCACATTCTACAAGCACCCATTACCCTCAAGACAGTCTTGCAATGACTCCCATGAACTTGTCATCCCAACAAGAACCTTTGGTAACCCATAATCCCAGCCCTGTTTTACATGGGCCATCTAAGCCATCTACGAACCAGAAGTGAGTCAGTCATTTAATTGCTGTTGGGTCCGTACCTGGAATAGTTGGTACTGCCAAAAATAAGGACAGCCTACTTTCATCTTTGTATATCTTTGCTGAACCTACCACCTGCATCAACACCCTATTTAGTGGTACTTACTGGGGTTCCTGTGATGAAGCATGGTACCAGGGAAGATTATTTTACCCTCTGGAACAGAATAGTTCATTGGCTTTCCCTACTGGACAGCAAAGGACATAGGCTATTGCGCAGGCTTATTATGGCTATGAGGGTTAATTGGGTGCAACCTTCATCCCCAAAACTCTTGGTGGGGATTGTGCTGTTGTCAACTTTGACCATCCAGGTGAAGCCCCTGCAGTCGTGAATCTTGCTAGTGTGAAGGTTCATACTTCCTCCATCCTGGCCCTCCCATGGGACTATTTTTATCAATTGTACACTGGCACATCCAGTCTGGTTTGAGTACACAACATAGATACAATAGGCATGTGAGAGACCCCCAAGGCTAATAGATTTGTTCAAAAGACATCTAACAGATAGGAGGCCCTCAGCTCAGAGGCAAAAGGTTGACTCTCCTGCCCCACAATTAAGATCACTCAGGACATTGCACAATAAGGGTTTGGGTCCAGTAAGATGTTGACTGAGATCTCATCTCTGGGAACTTCCTTGCCAATGGTACGTGGTGATAATGAATATGAATCTTTACACTTCCCCATACTGGAGGGGTTGTAATTCTAGCAGGAATGGCTGGGTGATATACTTAGTAGGACCGTAGTGGTTCTGGGACGAAGTGTCATATCCAATTCGGTTGAGACATCACTACTTGTTTTGGATGGAGGGCTGCCCATGGGTGATCCCACTGGTCTCAGAACCCAAATGATTGTAATTTGCTTCTTGCTCTTTGTGCCCAGTTATTAGACATTGATTCTCAGGGTATTGCCAGAGTTGGTTTTACTTTAGTGGGTGATTTTTTTAATACACACCTGTGTTGACATTCTTTTACCCTGTGTGATAAGTTTTATGCTGAAAAAGTTCTTCATTTAAAACATAGTCAAGCAGAAGGCTGTTTAAATGATGCTCTGGTATAGTTTAATTTGGAATGTGTCATGACTGAAGCACTCAAAAATTCTGAGATTGTTTCCACCTACTTTTCTTGGGGGTGTTATGAACACCGCATTGGGTTTTATTTTTGTTTCTGCCTCTCTGCGGAATCTACTTGGCCCTTTAAATATAACTGTTTCTGTTTTAGCTACCCCTATTGTATTTTTGTTTGCACCAGTTATTTGTTCATGTATGTCCATGTACCAGCCATAATACACAAGTTGGATGGTAAAACAAGCAACCAGGGAAGAAGAATCAAGTGGGCTAAAGTGATCCCCAAAGTATTTTTGAAGAGTCTTGTGGTCCCTAAGCACAAGGAATTTGCTTATTGCTTAAGGGACTTTCTGGATAATGCTGTTTTTTGGATCTCTTACCACAAGATTGAGGCACATGTTAAGGCAAGGTTGTCTCTACCCCCCAAAAAAGAACCTCAAATAAACCCAGTTTGTTTAATAAAGACTGCTCCAAAGCCCATAAATTGTTATTGTCTGCACTTAAAGCTCAGCCCAAAGACAGAGGTCTAAACTTATGAGAGAGCGTAGCTTATATAATCTATATTAACATGAAATGTTTATGAATTAAGGTATGATACTGCCGCATAGAAACTATAATAATAGCAATTTTGCTTAGATGTGCGCTTGAATTGTGACCACGAAGAGTTGCCACCAATGTATACGCAAACTAATAATGATGACCAAAATGTTTATGTTACGTTCAAATGAGCTTATACTAACATTTGCGTTATTAAATCTGTATTGAAAACCTCATAGGCCTTAAGTTAGCATGAGCTGCAGCTTAGCTGCCTAGCTCTCATATTCAATGCATTTTTTCTATTTTTCAGTGTGCTGACTCACAAAGGGCCATGACCCTGTTTATTATTTTTCTTCGACTTGGAAGATGAATGTAACCATGTAGATCCGTTTCCCACTGCTTCTCATCGTCTTGAAAAATAAATGTTAAAATAAATTGAAACAGTGTAGATTAATGTAATGTACAAGGTCATTCAAACCGGTGAAGATAATGGAACTGCTGACCA
Source organism: Pleurodeles waltl (assembly GCF_031143425.1). NCBI lineage: Eukaryota > Metazoa > Chordata > Amphibia > Caudata > Salamandridae > Pleurodeles > Pleurodeles waltl. The sequence goes on from NC_090440.1 coordinate 1,521,601,606, forward strand.
AAAGATGTGCAAAGAATTACAAAGGGATGAAGTCACACCGGACGTGCCATTTCTGAAGACGTCAATTACGAAGACCAATCAAAGACTTGTAAAATAATATGGGGTGAAGATTAGGATTACCTAATGCCAATTTGATAGGTTAAAGATAGTGGGGTATAGCAAATGTCCAATAGAATTTTTGGGGAATGTACTACGAAAAAGGGATAAAAACCCATGTCACGGGAATTCATTGGGAATTAGGTATGGAATGCTATTGATTTTATCCAAAACTCTGTCACTCTGTTTGGTGAATTGAGATTTTACTTAAACCCATCCTCGCCCTTAGTTTATCCATTTACACTTTCCTCCTTATGAGGGTAGTGCCCTTTTGCCCTTTGGCTGAGTTCTGACTGATGGCGATCTGACTGGTGCCCTGAAGACGAAGACTGAATCTGTGTGCTGACCTAATCCTTGGAGGGTAATTATGACAATGCCTTTGTAATTTGTCTGTTTGCTTTTCCTTTCTAGGTACCAACTGCTTGTTTTGACAGAGACCATAGCTAGATGTTTTCCAAATTGGTGTTCTAAATTGTTTTGCATGAAGCCCAACATGCTAATGCTAATTAGTGGTTAGGACAGGTGTTCACTAAAACTGATGCAAATAGACAAACGACTGACATCATGCTATGTTGAACTGACACGTTATTTACACTCTGCTAAACTTGATCTATGTTCACGCCGTGTTATGTTCTGATGTTCGCGATTCTCACTTTAATGAAATATTACCAAATTTGCCATATTGTGACTATGCTATTATGTTTCTTGGTGTTGAGATTAACGCATTTGCTACTAGATTGTAATTAATAGGGAATAAAATTCATAAAATGCTACTAAACTGGTGTGGTTATTCATGGCTGAAAGGTCATGGTAGCGTTTTTGAATTGATTAATGACTTTGACTAAAGTGAAATGCATTGTCGTGATAAATATTGATTACATTATTGATGTATTGATTGATATATTGATTAGCTATCTCGTCCTACGGTGTCTCTCAACTGGGTCAAAAGATTCATTGGCCTAAAACGAGTCCTGATGTGTAATAAAATATCATAAAAGGATGCGCTATCAGTTCTGGTAGCAGAGCGACGGTTTGGCCCTTTGAGGCCGTAGGACGGAGAATCATTGTTTAAATTATTTTTCTGTGATAATGCAAATTGGAGGTATGATGTGTTTCTAAATTCACCATGACCGTCCCGCGATCTCGGAGCCTGCCTAAGTGAGTTCGGAATGTTCTCGGCGTCATAGTGTATGTGGTATAGGGTTTTTGCGCTTGCTCAGCTTATGCCTTTTTGCAGGTGATTGTGAAATCTGTGTGCATTTAGGCCAGGTAAATGTTGTTTTAGTAGGAGTGGGCGTACTCCGCAGTATGAGAGTAGGGAAGTCGGCGTACTTCATATGAGTGTGGCGCTTTGTTCTCAAAATTATCCACGTGGTTGGTTGTTCATGTGCGGACCCATCGAGGTCTAAGACTCTGGAGTATATTGACAAGTGTAGGAGACACTTGGGTTTATGTTGTAATCTGTGCGGTTTAATAGGTCAATCGGGCGTGGTTGACAAGTCGAGTTTGAGTCGAATTGTATGTGTGAAACATTCGATGGAGATTTGGCAAGTTCTAAAGTGCACTAGGATGAACCATTGACAAGTCGAGAGTAGGATTTGCGGGTCGAATTCTGCTTGCGGGTGCTGGAACTGAGAAGGAGAGAGTAGCAGCTGAGGCTTCAAGTGAAATCTCTGTAAAGTTATGAAGCGAATGTGTTACCCTTCCTGTAGTAAACTGGCAGATTTGTGTTGTTGTTAAAGGTGCTCGCAGTAATTTTGAATTAGTTTTGTGTAAATCCAGTGAGGGGCGGACGAGCCGCAAGACTTTGTCAGCTGCAGTGTGTGAGCGTGACGTCAGTGGTGCCGCGCTGAGATAGGTCAGTTGTCAAGAGGGGTCTCGCACGGATTGGCTGCCATCCGTGAGAGGCAATAGGTTGAGAAAGGTGGGTGAAGAGTGTCCTGGGAACTAAAGTCACTTCTGATTAAATACATAATAAGAGAAAACGCAAAGATGAATTTTGTCAAAGCTTTTAAGAGTGCTCTGAAAGGAGATGCATACATTATGGCGAGTGAAGGGGAGACTACACCGCCTGAGGGTACTCCAGCTTACATAGTTATGGAGGAGAAAGGTGTCGCGCCTTGTTAATGGATGAAACAGTGGCGCAAATTAACAGAGAAAGAGAGATGTTTAGCGTTCCCAGAACATGGGACGTTTAATACGAGGGTGCTAGAGAATTTAAGGTGGATCTTAAGTGTACGGAAACCACCTCCGAGGCCTGCTCAGTATGAGGCTTTAGCAATTTGGGATCTAATGGCTCTTAAACAGAGACAAGAAAAATTCCAAAGAAGAATAAAAAGGGCAGAAAAGACATATGCAGAAGCTAGGTGGGATAACGAGAGCAAAATGTGGAGACGGGGAATAGTTGATGGATTAAAATTGTTCTCAACAATTACACAGGGAGAAGAGATGCAGGGAAAGAAAGCCACCTATAAACAGACAAAGATTCTAGTAAGCCTAAAGAAACTAAGAGACCTTGGGAAGAGGAAGACGACTCAGATGATGAAGAATTCATGGATCGGATATTACATGATCGCCCGTAACATTATGCGGCAAGCAACAGTCTCCTGAGCACTAGTACGGGGCCTGTGAACCAGACGCAGGAGAAGGGAGTTACTGATATAGTACAGACTAGTGATACCGCTTCGATACAGAATGGTGTCAGTGTACCCACTGCGCCAGACATGCAGATACAGTTGCTACCTCCACCGCAGATAGAGAATCTATCCAAACGTCCCAGTGCTAGAGACTACTACAAACCTGATAGTGCAGCCGGACCCAATATATACAAAATCGAGGTTAGTGCAGATTGAGCCAACTCCACAATTGCTGCCCCAGTCGCAACCACAACTGATACTGGGATATAACCCAGCAGCAGGTCCACCATTAATACCTGCCCCGGCTTCAGAGGATCATTTTGGAGCAGCAGCTCCAAGAAGTTTGGGACCAGGTCAGACACCAGCTGCAATATCGTTACCAATTACTGTTGGCCCACCGGTGCCATTGTATGCACAAGGTAAATCTGGTGTACGTGATCAGGGAGCAATAGCCCAGGATGTAATGGGAGGGGAATTCACAGGAACACCTCGATCAATATCACCAAGATCACAAGCAGCTGAACACCTCAGGTCTCTGTTAAGTCTCAGCCCAATTGGAGCCCCTGTCGAAGCGATAAGACAAGTAGGGTCAAGCATGTTAGCCCCTCAGACAATGAGTGTGGAAAATCACAGACTCCGATAATGCAGGCAGGAAATATCTCATTACAAGGTTTTTCTGTGCAGCAACTATACGAGTGCCTGGGAAATAATAAACCTTCACAACTTGTTGCAATAGTGGCAGAGAAAGATGAGTACCTGAACTTTGTAAGACTGGGGGTGGAAGCTGCTGAACTAGTAGAAGGAACAATGGGGTGAACAGATTAGAGTCATCCACAGAAGCAGAATTGAGATACCTGTGCCCTAAGATTACTAAAGAGGTAGGCAAGGTACATCAGAGATTAGCGAACCTGGCAGACAAGTACAACATTGATATTGAGAACACTAAACATTTGAAAAGAAGTTACAGGTTAGACTTTGACTCAAAAGACTTCGAGCATATGAGGTCTGCCAGAATGAAAGTGCATCTAAAGGAAATACTGCGGAGTGTGCAAATCTGGGGTGCGTTAGAAAAATGGGAAGGCAGATGGGCAAAGAAAAGAGATAAGGAGAAAAGTGACAGTACGGGGTCAAGTCAGGCTAAAGGTTCACCCGATACGGAATCAGTAAAAATACTACCCATGAGAGAAACAGCTGGTGGAGTTTTAATTCATGTGCCGTGGTCCAGAAGAGACATCCTATCTTTTATTAATGATTATCCCAGGTTGAGGGAGAAACCGATCGAGTGGTATCAACAAACAGATAGATTTGCAAAGTGTCTCTGGGAAGACTTGAATACCTTGTTTGAGATCATTGTTCAGCCTGATTTGTGTCTCGAGTGCAAGAGAGGGGTAGACTGGCCAACAAAGGAGCTGGCAAGGGATACGGTGACTGGAGCTCCCTCTGAGGAGGTGATGAAGTACTATCATAAAGTGATTGAGTTTTTGAAGCAGAAAGTGTCGCCGAAGGTGACTGACAGGCAGAAAATCGACCGGACCTCACAGGAGGTTAAAGAGTCAATTCATGCTTATTATGAGAGATTGTTGAAGGCATTCAAACATTACAGTGGTACTGAGACCATTGAGCCAAAAGACATGAACCATCTCGTGTTCAGATTTGTTGAAGGGCTGAGACCAGGGGTTAGTCAGATGATTAAGAATCATTTGATTTGTTGGCAAGCAAAGCCGATTGATGAGGTACTGCAGTATGCGAAATACTGTAGTGACGAAATTGAGCTAAAGCAGAAAAAGTTGAAGGAGAAAGTGATGGTGATGCAGATAAGGGCAGCGCAGGCTAGTATGCAGGGAAATGGAGTTCAACAGATGATACAGCAGCAACCGCAAGGAAATGGTGTGTTTCAGGCACAACCGTGAGGTCGAGGTTTTGTGAATCGTGGTCCAGACTTAAATACTGTTGTGATTCAAAATGACGCACAAGGGATGAAAAGGATGTCCCCATGGGGCACTGGAAGTGGGAATGCCCAAATGTGGTGCAGGATGGTGTCGTTCAACAAAGCACTAATGTCGGTACATTGCAAAATATGAAAGGTCCAAAACTGAGAAATCAAAACCCGAATTTTCAAAATAACATGGTACAGATGCAGGGGTTACAGCCCATGCAGCAAATGCAAATGCCGCACGTTCAACCAGCGCAAACGCAGCAAGTACAACAGCAGGTTCCCATGGTACCTAGACAGCAAATGCAATTACCAATGGCTCTGATGGGACAGCAACAGGTGATGCTTCCTCAGCAGGTCACAGGTCAGGTGATGATTCAAAATAATACAGTACAGCAATTCCCGTTGCGTGGTGAGGATGGAATGAATGAGGAGTGGTCGGATGACAGCTCAGATAGCGAAGAGTGCAGGCTTGCAGCGTCCCTAGAGGTAGATCAGAGGGGAACCTATGTAGAGGGAAAGGTAATGGGTCACAAGGTTTCATTCTTGGTTGATACCGGAGCTACACGCTCCACTGTTAGAAGTGCAGAGGTTCCAAAATTACCACTTTCAGGGTGTACCATAAGGGTGGTCGGAGTGGCAAACCAGTACCTGACAAATCCAATTACAGATCCAGTGCAAGTTGAGATCGGCAACTTCCAGGGACTGCATAAGTTTGTAGTCTGTGATTCAAGTCCGGTATCCCTATTGGGAAGAGACTTACTGTGCAAAACGAAATGCTCAATTACCTGTTCCAATGATGGGATCGAGGTGCAAACAAACAGTGATGATGAAGGGGATGATGGTCAGTTCTCAGAGTTAGAGACAGGAACTGCAAATGAAGATTACCCTTTGATTACATTATTCCAGATGCTTACAGTGATCGATTTACCTGCTTAGTTACAAGGGACAGTGACAGAGAAAGTGTGGGATTTGACAGGAAAAGAAGTGGGACTGATAAAAGGTGTGGAACCAGTTAGAGTACAAGTGAAACCAAATGCAGTGTTTCCCCAGGTGCCGCAATATCACATGGCACAAGATGTTCTTATTTAAGTGTCACAAATAATTGCAGACTTTGTTAAACAGGGAGTCCTGAAGGAAGTGTTGAGCAGCCCATGTAATTCACCGATAAAGGGTCTGAAAAAGCCTTGTGGGAAGGTTCGAATTGTGCAGGACTTAAGAAAAATAAACGAGATTGTGGTAAAATGTTGCCCCATAGTACCCAATCCAGCAGTGATTATGTTTCAGGTCCTGTGTGATGCGGAATGGTTCACCATTGTAGACCTGTCACAAGCCTTCTTTTCGATACCTCTTCATGAGGACAGCCAGTTTTTATTCAGTTTCAAATTCCTGGATAAGGTGTACAGTTGGTGCAGAATTCCTCAAGGGTTTTCTGAGTCACCGTCCATCTTCAATCAGATATTGAAAAAGGACTTAGAATCCTTAGTGCTGCCTTTTAACTCGACTCTAGTGCAGTACCTTGACGACTTGCTGATTGCATCCAAGACAAGGGATGACTGTAGGTATGACAAAATTGCTTTACTGAATCATTTGGGACAGAATGGACATAAATTGTCACCCAAGAAGCTGTAGTACTGCCAGAAAGAAGTGAAGAACTTAGGACACTTAATTGAAAGAGGGTCCAGGAGAATATCGAAAGAAAGAATAACAGCCAGTTTGCAAATGAACCCCCCAACAACAAAGAGAGATGTCAGGATGTTTTTGGGAATGGTGGGCTACTGTCGCCTGTGGATACCCAACTTCTCTATTATCTCAAAACCATTGATAAAGTTGACAGGCAAAGAGATCAAGGATGAGCCATATACCATAGCTTTATCCAAGGAAGAGCTTGAGTAATTCATGGAATTGAGAGAGTGCATGTGTAGGGCACCAGCTTTGGGTATGCCTGATTACACAAAGCCTTCTCTACTGTTTTGTCATGAACGTGAAGCTTGTTCTTTGTCTGTCTTAACACAGGTCCATGGAGGTGCAAATCGCCCTGTAGTATATTTTACAGCTACCTTGGACCCCGTCGCAGCAGCCTTACCGGGTTGTTTGCGCGCAGTTGCAGCAGTTGGTCAGAGCCTCACGCAGTGTGAAGGCATAGTAATGGGATATCCCCTAACAGTAATGGTTCCGCATTCAGTTGAAATTTTGTTGACTTGAACCAAAATTCAGCACATGACAAATGCTCGTCTTACCAAATATGAGACAATTATACTGGGGTCGCCAAATATTTCGTTGAAACGATGTACTGTGTTGAACCCGGCAACTCTACTTCCTGCTGAGAATACTGAAGTTAATAATGAAGAGGAAGTTGAGCAAGATTGTCTTGAGGTAACAGAACTATGGGCCAGATGTAGCAAAAAGAAATGTTGCGACTTGTAATTTGCGAGTCATACCGACTTGCAAATTGCAACTCGCAAAATTGTATGCAGAAAGGTGTCTCAGACACCTTCTGCGACTCGCTATGGGGTCGCAAAGACCCACCTGATGAATATTAATGAGGTGGGTCGCAAATTGCGACCCCATAGCAAGTCCCTGCACTCACAGGGATGGTGGCCTGCTGGAGACAGCAGACCTCCATGTCTGTGACTGCTTTTTTTAATAAAGCAGTTTTTTATTTTTTTTATTGCAGCCCGTTTTCCTTAAAGGAAAACGAGTTGCAATTCAAAAAAATAATGAAACCATTTGGTTTCATTTTTTCAGAGTAGGCAGTGGTCCAGTGCCTGCTCTGAAAAAATATTTTCAGCGACACTCACAAAGGGGAAGGGGTCCCGTGGGGACCCCTTCCCGTTTGCGAAAAGCGTTACCACCCACTTCAAGTGGGTGGTAACTGCGAGTTGGTTTGCGACCGCTTTCGCGGTCACAAAACAACTCAGCATGGCGATGCGGTTGCAAATAGGAAGGGAACACCCCTTCCTATTTGCGAGTCGGAATCACATTTTGCGAGTCGGTACCGACTCCCAAAATAAGACTCTGCATCGCAATGGCCGTTTTGCATGTCGCAAACTGCGTTTTTCGCAGTTTGCGACATGCAAACCGGTTGCTACATCTGGCCCTATGTACCAAACCACAGCCTGATATTCAAGATGCACAGTTAAAAGAAAATGACTGCATTATGTTTGTTGATGGATCTTGTTTGAGAGACTCAGTCGGAATGCTGAGAGCTGGTTACGCTGTATGTACCATAGCTGGTATCATCTAAGCTTCCGCACAAGTAGCAGAGCTAATTGCCCTTACTAAGGCATGCCACGCAGCTGAAAATCTGAGAGTCACTATCTATACTGACAGCAGGTATGGATTTGGAATTGTACATGATTTTGGCCAATTGTGGTCACAGAGAGGTTTTATGACCTCTTCTGATTCTCCTGTGAAAAATGGTAAACAAATCAAGGATTTGTTAAATGTGATTCAGTTACCTCTTGAAATTGCTGTGGTGAAATGCAATGCTCACGTTACATCACAAGACTTTGGGGGTTATTCTAACTTTGGAGGAGTGTTAATCCGTCCCAAAAGTGACGGTAAAGTGACGGATATACCACCAGCCGTATTACGAGTTCCATAGGATATAATGGACTCGTAATACGGCTGGTGGTAAATCCGTCACTTTTCCGTCACTTTTGGGACGGATTAACACCTCCTCCAAAGTTAGAATAACCCCCTTTGTGTCCATGGGAAACGGTGATGCAGATCAAGTCGCAAGGTTTTGCGCATTGAACTGTATATCGTTCAAGGATCAGTGGGAATTGATGCCACAAACTGAAAATGACACATGCTTGAACCTTGCATTAAGGATGGTCGATACACTAGATGAGCTAAAGACACTACAGGGTCGTGCTAGCAAAGAGGAAAAACGCTCCTGGCAAAGAATGCAACGTGTACAGAGGGCTGACGACTTGTGGGTCTCAGAGGAGGGGAAATTAGTTTTGCCAAATAGTCTTCTATCTCAATTTGGAAGGCTCTACCATGGACAGGCTCACTTCGAGAGAGATGCAATGATCAGGTCATTCAAGATTGACTGGTTTAACCCAAAATTCAGACATGCTGCAGAGGTTACCTGTCACAGGTGCATCATTTGTCAACAGATGAATGCCGTAAAAGGGACTGTGGTAACTTTGAGCCACATAGGGAGAGCTGGTGGTCCATTTGGCAAGATGCAAATGGATTTCGTTGAGATGCCTGTTTGTGGAGGATTGAAATACGTGTTGGTGATTGTGTGTGTTTTCAGCCACTGGATTGAAACTTACCCCACACGTAGAAATGACAGTCTCACAGTTGCAAAGCTGCTGCTTAGGGAACTAATACCCAGGTTCGGGTTTCCGGTCTCTACAGAATCAGATAGGGGCAGACACTTTGACAATGAGGTGATTAAACTCTTGTGTGCCGCATTAGATATTGAACAGAAGCTGCACTGTAGCTACCGCCCTGAAGCATCAGGACTAGCAGAGCAAATGAATGGTACCTTGAAATCAAGAATGGAGAAGATGTGCACAGCTACCAATATGAAATGGCCAGAATGCATTACCCTTAGTGCTGATGTCAATGAGGAACACCCCTGATAAGAAGACAGGACTATCACCACATGAGATCCTAATGGGTAGAGCTATGAGGCTGCCCGCAGTACCTGCAAATGCTCTAGTGAACATCACGGATAATATGGTGTTGGACTACTGCAAAGGCTTGGCTGATGTGATTCGCTCTTTTTCTCACCTTGTAGAAGCTAACAGATTGCCACTGATCGGTGATCCAGGTCACACCCTGCAACCTGGTGACTGGGTAGTTGTCAAGAAGCATGTGAGAAAGTCAAGAAAGTGAGAAAGTCGTGTTTGGAGCCGCGCTGGAAAGGACCACATCAAGTAATCTTGACAACAACCACTGCTGTGAAATGTGCAGGCGTTCCAAACTGGATACATGCCAATCACACGAAAAAGGTAACATGCCCAACTGACGAGGAACTTGAAGTTTCCGGCACAACAGTTCCAGAGAGGGAAGTCTCAGGGCCAGAAAATAGCCAAGGGGGAACTGAGACTGCAGGAGAGCCCACTAAGAACAGCCTAGTCCCTCAAACAGTAAATGAGCTCGAGAGAGGTGACAGTGTGCATATCTCAGTAGAGGCAGCAGGAGAACTAAATCGAGGAGAGGTTCTCCCAGAAGTAGACGGATACGGGTTAGAACTTGAACCCGTTACAGATCCAGAAGAAGAAGAAGGGGAAATAATAGAAACAGACCAAAGTACTCCGGCATCCCATGAGCCAGTTGCAGGTCCATCAAGAGAAAACACCATAGTACAAGAGGAGGGTGCTGTTCAACATCCTGAAAGAACAGGTAGAAAGAAGACGCATAAAGGAGATAACTGGCCAGAGAAAAAGGCTGCAAGAGAAAAGAGTGTACCAGGTGAAACAATAACAGAAGAGACTGATACATCCCGAGTAGAAGATCTGAGTGAAGGAGAATTGCAAGGTAAACGCAGATTGAAAAGAAAGAGAACTGTAAACAGAAGGTACGCAGGTCCTGAGTGGGCATATGCAACGACATCTGAATGGCAACAAGAATTTTTAGCATTCTTTTTTGATTGAGAAGTGCCAGGCCAATACTACGGCACCTGAAGTGACTTGAAGAAAGAGAATTTGTTAAAATCGAAAACTGAAAAACTAAAGAAAAAGAGACTTATAAATTACCAGATGCGACACTGATAACCTGATTTGACTTCGAGAACCTGATTATGACAAGCTGCTAACCTGATTTGACAAACGGGTCCTGGAGTGAGTGAAACGCTGTAAATATACGCAGAGAGAAAGAGACTTTTGCATCAAAGAAAAAAAAAAAAAAAGAGAAAAAGAGTTTTATATCGTCCTCAAGTTGGTTTGCTATCTGATTATTTACAGACATGGCTTATAATAGAGGTAGTAACAAAAAGGGTAAAGTGTGTGGTTGTTTGAGTCTTATAATAGGTATTGTGTGTACAATAATAATTGTGGGAGTGATTGTAGGAATGCCATGGTTGGATAAGAAAGTGACTAACAATGCTTCAAAACCTGAAACTACAACATTAACACCGTGGGAAAAATTTGAGCAGGATGCAAAACACTTGCTAACTCAAAGGGGGAACTTTCTGCTAATGTCTTCTATCGCTTGATGAATGAGTATGTTGAGACCATGGATGCGAAAACTGTTATGTATGCACAAAGATTCCTTCATCAGTACAAGAAGGGGTCACTTACCATAGCCTTCCGCTAACCTACGGGATAAGTTGTAGCTTGCTATTAACAAGATTCTATAATCAAGAGCATATGCAATACTTTTATTCAAATCTGGATGTTGTGTTTTCTTTTGTGCCTGTGATTGAGTTTCTGAACAAATTAGCTAAGGAGCATAGTATAAAATTAGTTAGAGGCTTCTTTGAACTGACGCTTACATTTGGGAAAGCTTATGCACACCGCAACAATCTGCCCTGCCTATTGACACCTGTAGAGAAAAGCTTTTTAGATCACACTGATGATAGACGCAAAGCATTGAAAGAGAGATTAGAGAAAGGGTTAGAAAAACGCACATACGCAAATGATTATGCTTACACTGCAATAAAGACGCAAGGCAAACTAGCTATAGATGCACTGCATGTAGGGAGGCTTTGTGTATATATAGGCCAAAATCTGAGCATGACACTTTATTTGTGGGAACGAGTGAATGCAGACGTGTTTTTGTTTCAGAGTAAATGGACTTTCATGTTAAATGGACAGGATCCAGCGATCCCTGGGATCTATTACATCTGTGGACCTAATGCTTATTACCGTCTCCCTAAGGGATGGTATGGGACATGTTATTTGGGAATAGTTTTCCCAAAGATTTACCAGATTGAGGACTTAAAGCAAATACCGAAAACGTCTGAATTACAACATGCTAGACAAAGACGAGAGACAACGGCTGCTGTCGTTGGAGATATATTTGGAGCCATCATTCCTTCAGGAGGGGTTATCTTAAACTCCATAAAGATTCAAAAGTTGTCTACTATTGTGGATAACATGCTGACAAATTTTACAGGGGCTATACTCCTGATGGATGCTGAACTTGCTGCGGAAAGAGCTATGACTCTTCAAAAATCGGCTTGCTTTAGACATTCTTTTAGCAAAGAGTGGGGGGGTCTGCAAGATGCTCAACGAGCGTCATTGTTGCTCATTTATACCAGATTATAGTAAAAAGATTAGAGGTATGCTTACTAACTTAACTAAGGATAGTACAGATTTAAAGGACTTGAAGGAACCTGGAGTGTGGGAGAAATTTGGAAAGGGAATTGCCAGAGTAGGAAGCTGGTTTAGCAATATTTGGAATGGGTTTACTTGCAAAAATATTAGGGGGTCTATTAATCGTTATGGCCTGTCTATTAGGATTATGGGGAGCATGCAAAATTAATGATAAAATTAAAAGAAATTGGACAAAGAGAACCAGGAAGAATGAAGAAAGTGAAAGGGAGAAAATGTTCAACGAAATTTGGGAAAGTTCACACAAGGGAAAGGATGTTGAAATGTCAAAGGGAAAGGTTTCTGTGATGACGAACGTCATCAGAGGAGGGACTGAGAGAGTGTAGCTTATATAATCTATATTAACATGAAATGTTTATGAATTAAAGTGTGATACTGCTGCATAGAAACTATAATAATAGCAATTTTGCTTAGACGTGCGCTTGAATTGTGACCACGAAGAGTGGTCACCAATGTATACGCAAACTAATAATGATGACCAAAATGTTTATGTTACGTTCAAATGAGTTTATACTAACATTTGCGTTGTTAAATCTGTATTGAAAACCTCATAGGCCTTAAGTTAGCATGAGCTGCAGCTTAGTTGCCTAGCTCTTATATTAAATGCATTTTTTCTATTTTTCAGTGTGCTGACTCACAAAGGGCCATGACCCTGTTTATTCTTTTTCTTCGACTTGGAAGATGAATGTAACCCTGTAGATCCATTTCCCTCTGCTTCTCATCGTCTTGAAAAATAAATGTTAAAAATAAATTGAAACAGTGTAGATTAATGTAATGTACAAGGTCATTCAAACCGGTGAAGACAATGGAACTGCTGACCAAAAGATGTGCAAAGAATTACAAAGGGATGAAGTCACACCGGACGTGCCATTTCTGAAGATGTCAATTACGAAGACCAATCAAAGACTTGTAAAATAATATGGGGTGAAGATTAGGATTACCAAATGCTAATTTGATAGGTTAAAGATAGTGGGGTATAGCAAATGTCCAATAGAATTTTGGGGGAATGTACTACGAAAAAGGGATAAAAACCCATGTCACGGGAAGTCATTGGGAATTAGGTAGGGAATGCTATTGATTTTATCCAGAAACTCTGTCACTCTGTTTGGTGACTTGAGATTTTACTTAAACCCATCCTTGCCCTTAGTTTATCCATATACACTTTCCTCCTTATGAGGGAAGTGCCCTTTTGCCCCTTAGCTGAGTTCTCACTGATGGCGATCTGACTGATGTCTTGAAGACGAAGACTGAACCTGTGTGCTGACCTAATCCTTGGAGGGTAATTATGACAATGCCTTTGAAATTTGTCTGTTTGCTTTTCCTTTCTAGGTACCAACTGTTTGTTTTTTACAGAGACCATAGCTAGATGTTTTCCAAATTGGTGTTCTAAATTGTTTTGCATGAAGCCCAACATGCTAATGCTAATTAGTGGTTAGGACAGGTGTTCACTAAAACTGACGCAAATAGACAAACGACTGACATCATGCTATGTTGAACTGACGCGTTATTTACACTCTGCTAAACTTGATCTATGTTCACGCCGTGTTCTGTTCTGATGTTCGTGATTCTCGCTTTAATGAAATCTTACCAAAGTTGCCATATCGTGACTATGCTATTATGTTTCTTGGTGTTGAGATTAACGCATTTGCTGCTAGAATGTAATTAATAGGGAATAAAATTCATAAAATTCTACTAAACTGGTGTGGGTATTCATGGCTGAAAGGTCATGGTAGCGTTTTTGAATTGATTAATAACTTTGACTAAAGTGAAATGCATTGTCGTGATAAATATTGATGACATTATTGATGTATTGATTGATATATTGATTAGCTGTTTCGTCCTACGGTGTCTCTCAATTGGGTCAAAAGATGCATTGGCCTAAAACGAGTCCTGATGTGTAATAAAATATCATAAAAGGACGCGTTATCACTTACATAGACGTGCTGTATACTAAAAAGTGTTAGAGAGGAGAAAAATGGAGCTTAGAAAGGCGGCCTGGTCGGATCTGGTGGAGGAAGCAACAAAGGATGATAGTGCCCCATTTAGGGAGATTGTTAACCACCCATTGTTCAGCACAAGTGGTGGTCATGCCATTTCCTCCCACATATTTCCTGAGAAATGGATTGCTCATTTCGAGGGTGTCTATGGCTCAGAAGATTATAGGCTCTCAATACAACCCTGGCGGTCGGTGATAAAGCGCCGGTAATACCGCCAACAGGACTGCGTTAACGAAAATGGAATTATGACCACAGCAGAAACCACTCGGACAGACAGCCACTTTAACACACCGGCCGCCACTGCAGTATCAACAAGCACCACAGCATTAACCGGCAACAGCCAGGCGGAAGACAATGTACCGCCCACTGTATTACAACAGGCCTATCTGCCACCTTTTCCAGGGTGGTACCAACAGCATCAAAAACACGGCTGAAACAGAACACAGAAGTCAAAGGACTCACTTCTGGAGACTCAGGGAACAACCATGATGCCATAGAGCCCGAGTTGCACATATTTCCGATGGTCATCTACCTTTTCCTGCATTATGAGCAGCAACGCCGGCAAAGACGACCAATGTGAGTACTGCCGTCTAGCACTCAAGGGAGGGGGGCGGAAAAAGAGAGTGACACACACATGCAACACCCTCAACCCCAACACCATCCACAAAATCAGATGCACAAACATTACATATATACCCAGTGCCCCTTAGGAATAATGCAAGGACAAAATGATTGGAAGAAATTAAGTGTAATACGATAAAATAACATGAATAAGTGCATCAAAATACCAATGTATATACATATTTACAAATGGAGGGACATTGCCCAGTCCTCAATGTCCATGGGCCACAGGGCACATCACATAGGCCAAGACCCCACCTCACTCCTGCAACAACATGGAGAGAACACTGCAGGGGAATCAGGTTGAAAATACACAGGCACCTCAGAGGGATGGAGAATGGGGGGCACCTCAGCCGGAAGATGGTACAACGCACTGGTCCTGGATGGGGCTACATGCCCACTGCTTGGTCCTTGGGAGTGCAAATCTACAGGCTCTCAGGTGGGTGGTTTGCCCACTGCTTGGTCCTGGGGAGTGCAAGGCCACAGTCTCTCAAGTGGGTGGTTTGCCCACTTCTTGGTCCTGGGGAGTGTAAGGCCACAGTCTCTCTAGTGGATGGCTTTCCACTGGTTCTGGAGGGGGCATTGTGTCCAGTGTGCTTCATCCTGGGAAGGATGGTGTTAGAAACGGGGTCTTTGGTTGGCAGTCATGTTACCCCCTGTCCAAGCAAGGACCCTCACTCTAGTCAGGATAAGTCACACACAATCCAAATTATCCTGTGCCCACCCTTCGGTAGCTTGGCACTGAGCTGTCAGGCTTAACTTAGAAGGCAATGTGTAAAGTATTTGTGCAATAAATCATACAATACCACCATACAGCACCACAAAAATACACCACACAGTGATAAGAAATCAGAATATTTATCTGATAAGATGCACGTCAAAACGATCAAAGATGCAATAAGTAAATGTAGAGATATCACTGAAAATTGATATAAAGGGGGTCATTCTGACCCCCGCCGGCGACGGATGCCGCCGGCCAGGCGGGAACCGCCAGAAGACCGTACCGCGGTCAAAAGACCGCGGTGGTCATTCTGAGCTTCCCGCTGGGCTGGCGGGCGACCGCCAGAAGGCCGCCCGCCCAGCGGGAAACCCCCTTCCACGAGGATGCCGGCTCCGAATGGAGCCGGCGGAGTGGAAGGGGTGCGACGGGTGCAGTTGCACCCGTCGCGATTTTCAGTGTCTGCCACGCAGACACTGAAAATCTATGTGGGGCCCTGTTAGGGGGCCCTTGCACTGCCCATGCCAGTGGCATGGGCACTGCAGGGGTCCCCAGGGGCCCCACAACACCCGTTCCCGCCAGCCAGGTTCTGGCGGTGAAAACCGCCAGAACCAGGCTGGCGGGAAGGGGGTCGGAATCCCCATGGCGGCGCTGCTTGCAGCGCCGCCGTGGAGGATTCCCTGGGGCAGCGGGAACCCGGAAGCACCGACAGCCTGTTGGCGGTGCTTCCGCAGTCGTTGGCCCTGGCGGTCCATGACCGCCAGGGTCAGAATGACCCCCAAAGTGTCTTAAGTCTTTTTAAAGCAAACAAAGTCTATTTCAAGCACAAAGTACCTGGTATGCGTGAAAAATCTCTACAAAGAACCGCAGAGGAGGAGAAGCGTGGAAACAAAGGGCTGTGCGTCGATTCCTTGGGCTGCACATGGCGATGCGTCATTTAGTTTTCACGTAGTGATGGCTGTGCATCGATTTCCGGCTCTCAGGCGTGGATCCTCTTCGAGTTGCCGGGGTTTCAGACGCCTCGGGGACCGTGCGTCGATTTCCTGCACTGGCAGGACATAGTAACAGGAGCTGCATCGATCCGGTGGACGTTGCATTGATTTTTCTACCGCATGGCAGGCGCTGCACCATTTCCTCTCTGGAAGTCGGGCTGCGTCATTCTGAATCAGCTGTGCGTCGATCCAGTGGGCCGTGCGACGAATTTCCGGTTGCTACGCTGCCGCTGCACCGATCTTCTCGTTGCGGAGTCGGGCTGCGTTGTTCCGGTCCTATGTGCCGTGAAATTGTCACTGCCGTGCAGGCTGTGCGTCGTTTCTGGCAGGCTGTGCGTCGAATTTTGCTGCACAAGGAGTCCTTCTTAAAGAGATGAAGGGGGTCATTACAACATTGGCGGTAAAAGCCGCCTACCTCCGTGCAGAAGACTGCCAATACACCGCAGCGGCCGCGGAATTCTGCCACAGATATTATGACACACATCTCGGAATCCGCCAAAATTCAGACACCCACACAAGTCTGCCACACTAAAGGTCAGTGATAATCTGGCGAAAACAAATCCTCCACCGTCACGCCAACAGAGACAAGCCCATGCTATTATGACCCACGAATCCACGCGGCGGTCTTTCAACCGCGGTATTCCATTAGCGGTACACACCACCGCGCTCAAAATACACACACATCTCCAAAACACCGCCACATTGGACAATTCAAAATACACACACCTGATACACATACAAACACCACTCCCACACAACCAACACAATATAAAACACACATCCACATCACCCACAAACCCCTACTACCAAATATTAGAGACAAAGGCGACAGAGAGAGCACAGCAATAGCCAACCCCACCACACAGAGGCACACTACACCATCACCCACACAACATCCACGCACAAAACACCC
Organism: Pleurodeles waltl; assembly: GCF_031143425.1. Lineage (NCBI taxonomy): Eukaryota > Metazoa > Chordata > Amphibia > Caudata > Salamandridae > Pleurodeles > Pleurodeles waltl. Next base: position 1,521,618,810 of record NC_090440.1, read on the forward strand.
CACACCACTACACATCACCACACTCATCACCACATACACCACCCCACACATCACCTACACCACCCAATGGCATGCCAAAGACACCCCAGGTTTTCGGAGGAGGAGCTCAGGGTCATGGTGGAGGAAATCGTACGGGTGGAGCCACAGCTATTTGGATCACAGGTGCAGCACACCTCTATAGCTAGGAAGATGGAGCTATGGTGAAGAATCGTGGACAGGGTCAACGCAGTGGGACAGCACCCAAGAAATCGGGAGGACATCAGGAAGAGGTGGAACGACCTACAGGGGAAGGTGCGTTCCGTGGTCTCCAGGCACAACATCGCGGTTCAGAAGACTGGCGGCGGACCCCCACCTCCTCCCCCACAACTAACAACATGGGAGGAGCAGGTCTTGACCATTATGCATCCAGAGGGCCTAGGAGGAGTCGGTGGAGGAATGGATACTGGTCAGTCAAATCTTAACTATCATATCCCCCACCCTACCTGCATGCTATCACACCCCCCCACTCTCAGCCCCTCCCCTATCACTCCAACTCCTCACTAATGTACTAATAACACAAACCACACATCCCAACACCAAGCCCTGCATGACACAACAAAGCATGGACACCCATCACTAAAGCATGCCCACTGCACATACCCATAACAACCCCTAACCATCATCACACAAGCCCCCACACAGGAATGCTAGCACTGGGGTACACGCTCACCCACCCATTGCACACCATGACACACACAGATGCAATAATCATGCTTTTATACCCCTGCAGGACCACTACCTAACGTCACCAGACAGGAGGGTCCAGACATCTCTACGCCACCCACAGAAGAGGTCCACAGTGATGACAGCAGCTCTGGCCAACTGGATCCAGATGACCAGCCCGGACCATCGTGGGCCTCAGGACAGTCGGTTACCCTCGCACAGGCACAGCCCAACACTGACCTTCCACCCTCTGGAAACACCAGTACAGCACCCACCCAGCGGGCCCATACCTCCGTCCCCAGGACACGTCAATCAGCTGTGTGTCCACCACTACAGGGAACCCAGGATAACCCACCCCCCCAACAACAACAGGGACCAGGGGGCAGTGGTAGTGGGCACATGGTCCAGGGGACGAGGCCCAGGAACACAGGGGAACTGGGAGGGCTGCTGTGCGACAGGGGGCGGACAGGCCAAGGGAACTCACTCTCCACGAGGCCCTCTCCTCCATCATGGGAGCATACCACCACTCCCAGGAGACGATGGCTACGGTCCTGGCCAAGTTTCAGGAGACCCAGCACCTGCAGGAGGAACAGTATTTGGGGTTCAGAGAGGAACTCAGAACCATCAGCTCCGCCCTGGGCACCATCGTTGGGGTGCTGAAGGACATACAGAACACCATGAGGGACAACGTGGCACTCCAAGGGGCCCCTGACGCTAGCCTGGACGATGAGCTGCCCACCACCTCTGCCGGCGCTAGTGGACAGGGTGTCCCGCCACAGGACTACCACACCAGCACCCCACCCCCTGCAGACGGAGAACCACCCCACAAGTGGTCCCTGAGATCCAGGGACAGGACAGAGCACGATGGCAAGACCCCCACCAAGAAATTAGACCACCCTGATTGTCATCCCACTGTCCCACTTTGTAACCCTGTCCATAATTAAACTGCCCCAGCTCCACTTCCCATGCCCATATGGGCAGTGCACCTGTGAGACTAAAGACTGGACTCTGCCATGGACATTCCTCCACCATCACCCATCACCATTTTACCACCCCCTCCAATAATTAGCACTTCAATAAACACCCTTGAACCACAAAACAATCTGGAGTCAGTCTGTGATTTTGAAAATTTGTATTAGCTATGACAATGATAAAATCCGTTCTCAATAGTAATGTCAACATACCTATGTCACACATCACAAGTCCATGAAGGATGCAAGCAGATGACACACGTTGCTAACCACACCTGTGAAACCGTAATGGAAATGTACAACTTAGTTACCAAATACTGCTTGAAATTGACAGACAGGATAGAGGTAGTAGTGTGAAAGTAAATGTATTAGTAAAGAAAGTGTTCTCACCTGTGTGTCACTGGAAATATTGCTGTATGACTGAGTCCCTGTTGTCAATGTCTTCTTCCTCTGCTTCCTCCTCATCACTGTCCACAGGCTCCACACCTGCCACAACACCGTCATCTGGACCATCCTCCTGCAGAAAAGGCACCTGGTGTCGCAAAGCAAGATTGTGAAGCATAGAGCAGGCGATGATGATCTGGCACACCTTCCTTGGTGAGTAGAATAGGGAACCACCTGTCATATGGAGGCACCTGAACCTGAGCTTCAGGAGGCCGAAGGTGCGTTCGATCACCCTCCTAGTCTGCCCATGGGCCTCATTGTAGCGTTCCTCTGCCCTGGTCCTGGGATTCCTCACTGGGGTCAATAGCCATGACAGGTTGGGGTAACCAGAGTCCCCTAATAGACACACCCGGTGCCTCTGGAGTTGACCCATCACATAAGGGATGCTGCTATTCCGCAGGATGTAGGCGTCATGCACTGAGCCAGGGAACATAGCATTTACCTGCGAGATGTACTGGTCTGCCAAACATACCATTTGTACATTCATGGAATGATAACTCTTCCGGTTCCTGTACACCTGTTCACTCCTGTGGGGGGGGGGACCAGAGCTACATGGGTCCCATCAATGGCACCTATGATGTTAGGGATATGTCCCAGGGCATAGAAGTTACCTTTAACTGTAGCCAAATCCTCCACCTGAGGGAAAACGATGTAGCTCCTCATGTGTTTCAGCAGGGCAGACAACACTCTGGACAACACTTTGGAAAACATAGGCTGGGACATCCCTGATGCCATGGCCACTGTTGTTTGAAATGACCCACTTGCTTGGAAATGGAGCACTGATAGCACCTGCACTTGAGGGGGGATTCCTGTGGGATGGCGGAGTGGTGACATAAGGTCTGGCTCCTACTGGGTACACAGTTCCTGGATTGTGGCACGGTCAAACCTGTAGGTGATGATTAAATGTCGCTCCTTCATTGTCAACAGGTCCACCAGCGGTCGGTACACCGGAGGATTCCGCCATCTCCTCACATGTCCCAGCTGACGGTGCCTAGGAAGGACAACAGCGACCACAGAGTCAAGCACTTCAGAGGTATGTACCCAGAGCTACACAGAACACGAAACAAAATCCAAAAAGTTGTCTGTATGTGTGTTGAGTCCAGGCCTAGGTATGTGTGACGCAGTTGAAAATGAAGCCATGTGGGCCCCTGAAATGGCAGATGCCTGACCCCTAAAGTGGGACAATGGGATGTGAGGTAACTGCGCTGGCACTGTACACCGTCGCGGTAGGCGGTCGTAGACCGCTGCGCAATGCTGCATGGGTTAACATTGGACCCTATGGGTCCCAGGAGCCAATGACGAAGTGCGCCGGCGGTGATGATACGCACCGCCGCGGACGTCACCGCTGCGGACGTGTGCGCCATTTTCTATCTGTTCAATCACTTGATACCTGATCTTCGACAGGAGAGGACCTACACTGCAAGTGCTGCTGTGACCTCGGTCTGGAAGAGACAATGGCTTGTGCGTCTGGGGAAAGGGCCCCTGCCTTCACTGCACAGGAGTTGGAGAAGCTCATGGACGGGGTACTCCCCGAGTACACGCTATTCTACAGTCCTCCAGACCAACAGGTGAGTACATAGGGTGCAAGTTGTATGGGCTATGCCTGGGTAGAGAGGGCTGGATGTAAGATGGAAGGGGGAAGAGTTCTGCGAGCATGAAGGAGTGTGAATGCATGTGCCACATGGCAAGGGCAGGGATGTGGGCCACTCACTTCAACGGTGCAGTTGGTAATGACTTCTCTTCTTCCCCTGTACATGTCATGTAGGTCAGCGCCCACCCGAAGAAGGATATTTGGCGTGCCATCGCCAAGGACATCCGGACCCTGGGGGTCCACCAGAGACGGAGCACCCACTGCCGTAAAAGATGGGAGGACATTCGCAGCTGGAGCAAGAAGACGGCGGAGGCCCAGCTGGGGATGGCCTCCCAACATGGGATTGGTGCCCGTCACACCATGACCCCCCTGATGTTCCGGATCCTGGCGGTGGCCTACCCTGAGTTGGATGGGCGCATGAGGGCATCACAGCAGACACAAGGGGGTGAGTACACTCTCATTCTGCTGACTTTGCGCGCAGTGGAGGGGTCTGGGTGGGGGAGGAGGGCTGTGGGTTTCCCTAGGCCAGGGCGAGTTCCGTAGGCTAGGCCCCTCCGTAATGCAGGCCATGTGCCACTCCACCCCACCTCTGTAGAGTGCCAAGTACAGGTATACACGCCCCTGTGTCATCTATCTGTGCAGATGTCCACCATAGCCATGTAGGCCATATCCCTGGTACTGCATCTGTAGAGCCCAAGAGCGCAGGTGTAGTGCAGGGGGCTGCTGTGTCTGTATTGTCCGCCAACGGTAGTGGTAAGCCATGCACTCAACCTGTCTTTCTTCTGTTTCTCCACCTCTTTTTATGCTCTCCCTGTTCTTTTGTGCATCAGCATCATCAGGCGGAGGTACAGTGGCACCGGAGCACGAGGGGGCTGCATCCCACATGGCCATGGAGGGCCACACCACGGATTCAGAATATACCAGCGGGACGGAGATCGAGGGGAGCTTCACTGCGGTCACCGGATCAGCAACCAGCGACACGGACTCGTCCTCCGATGGGAGCTCCCTTGTGGTGGCGACACCATCTGTGTCCCCCACTTCTACAGGTACAGCCTCCACCCCCTCTACCAGCACCGCCCTCCCAGCAGCCCCTCAGCCTTCGCCCCGTGCCCGCTCACCCAGGAGGGTGGGCATCACCTTCGCTCCAGGCAACTCAGCCCCTGCCCCTGTCACCCCTGCTGCCCTCAGTGAGGAGGCCATTGACCTCCTCAGGTCACTCACTGTTGGGCAGTCTACCATTGTGAATGCCATCCAGGGTGTAGAAAGGGAGTTGCAACACACTAATGCATTCCTGGAGGGCATTCATTCTGGTCAGGCTGCCCATCATCGAACCCTGCAATCTCTGGCCTCAGCACTGATGGCAACCATTGTCCCTGTGTCTAGCCTCCCCCCTCCAACTTCCTCCACCCAGACCCAATCCCCTGTACCTCAGCCTATCCCAAGCACACCATCAGACCAGCCTGCACACACCTCAACACACAAGGGCAGCTCAGGCAAACATAGGCACCACACATCCCACAGGCACTCACAGAAGCATCACCCACATACAGACACAGCAACATCCACTGCCTCCACTGTGTCCCCCTCCTCGTTGTCTCCCTCCTCCCTCCCAGTCTCGTCGACACTCTCACCTGAATGCACTACCACTACAGCCACTAGGACTCGCACCAGAACACCCAGCACCACACCCCGCTCACCTGCACTCACCACCCCCACTACCATTTACACGTCCCCTGAGTCCTCTCCCAGTGTGTCTGTGATGCCCCCTCCCAAAGTACACAAACGCGGGCACACACACACCCAACATCCACCCACCTCACAACAGCCTCCAGAACATGCACCTGCACCCAAATCATCAAAAGTTACACCTCCTACAACCACCTCCTCTTCCTCCACTCCGAGACCCCCTCCAGCTACCCGTCCCAGTGTTCCTAAGAAACTTTTCCTGAGCAACGTTGACCTCTTTCCCACCACCCCCCCTCCAATTCATAGGGTCCGTAGTAGCACCTCAGCCAAAAAATGTCCGGTACCAGTGGTGCCTGTTAGAGGTATGTGGAGTGCAACGGGCACCAGTGCAGCCAGTGTGACACAGAGCCAAAGCACAGCCAGTCCCCCCCCTGTGAAGCACCAGAAGTTGGACAGTGCCCGACGGGAGAGGGTGAAGACTCCTGCCGGCAAAGCCACTCACAAGGGTCCCGGGGGGAGTGTCGAGTCAGCTGTGACTCCTCCCAAGGTGGGGAAAGGGCAGAGGAAAGCACCAAATTCTGGGAAGAGCAGCACAGCGGAGAAGGCCGCCATCATCCCCGCTGCCCAGGATGCCACCGCCAGCCCCATCGTCACTGGTCAGGAGACCACCGCCAGAGTCAGTGCCCAGGAGGGCAGCCCAATCGTCACTGGTCAGGAGACCGCCGCCAGGCAATCGTCACTGGTCAGGAGACCACCGCCAGAGTCAGTGCCCAGGAGGGCAGCACAATCATCACTGGTCAGGAGACCGCCGCCAGAGTCAGTGCCCAGGAGGGCAGCACAATCGTCACCGGTCAGGAGACCACCGCCAGAGTCAGTGCCCAGGAGGGCCCCGGCAGCCACAGCCCTGCTGGGCAATGAGGGACCGCCATGGCACACACCGCTGCACAGGTCAGAGACAGCAAAGTCAAGCACCGCTGAACAGGGCAAAGACCGCCATGGCAAGCACCGCTGAACAAGTCAGAAACTTCAAAGTCAAGCACCACTGAATAGGGCAAAGACCGCCATGGCAAGCACCGCTGAACAGGGCAAGCACCACTGAATAGGGCAAAGACCGCCATGGCAAGCACCGCTGAACAGGTCAGAAACTGCAAAGTCAAGCACCGCTGAACAGGGCAAAGACCGCCATGGCAAGCACCTCTGAACAAGGCAAGCACCGCTGAACAGGGCAAAGACCGCCATGGCAAGTACCGCTGAACAGGGCAAAGACCGCCAAGGCAAGCACCGCTGAACAGGGCAAGCACCGCTGAACAGGGCAAATACCGCCATGGCAAGCACCGCTGAACAGGGCAAGCACCGCCAACTCAAGCATCGCTAGCCCATGTGCGGCAGGGTCAGTGACGGAACTGGGACCGTCACGGGGAGAGTGATGCACTCTGGGCACCAGTCCCCCTCCAGAACCAGTGGAGACTGTTATCCACTTGAGAGTCTGTGGCTTTGCACTCCCCAGGATGGTACAGTGGGCAAACCACCCACTGCAAAGACTTGTGAGACTGTGGCTTTGCACTCCCCAGGATGGTACAGTGGGCAAACTACCCACTGCAAAGACTTGTGAGACTGTGGCTTTGCACTCCCCAGGACACATCAATGGGCATGGAGCCCTATCGTGGATCTGGCATGGTGCTGTCATCCAGCTGAGGTGCCCCCCCTTCCCTTCCCCCTGAGGTGCCTGTTGTATTTCTATCTGATGCCCCTGCAGTGTTTTATCCATTTCTGGACAGGTATTGTGTGTGGGCCTCGCCCATGCATTTTGGGCCCAGTGGTCCACGGACATTGAATGGTGCATACCTGCACTACTAATCGTGATGTATATTTTTGGAATGTGTACATATTTCTGTATATATTAGCTTACTGTATTTTGATACATTACAATGGTTGTACTCATTTCCTTTTGTCTTTGCTTTCTTCCGGGGGGGTTGGGGGTTGTTACTGTGATGTTTGGAAATGCATTGGTGTATGTGTTATAGTGTGCGAGGGTCGGGTTGGGGGTGGGGGTGTTGCGTGTGTGTGTCCCTGACTTTTGCCTCCCCCCTCCCCTATGTCGTAGGTGCAGTACTCACCGTTGTCTTCGGCGCCGGCGTTGCTGATGTTCGTAGAGGAGCAGGAAGACAATCGCAGGGAGTATTTGGAGTTCCGGCTCCATGGTGCCCTCCTTCCTCATAAAGTGTGTTAAGGTGAGCATTTTCCCATTGAAATGGCTGTTTCCGCCGTGTTTTTATCCACAGTGAATCCGCCCCGGAAAAGGTGGCAGATTGGCCTGTTGTAATAATGTGGGCGGTACTTTGTCTTCCGCCTGTCTGTTGGCGGTGACTGCCGCGCTGCTTGTCTGTACCGCTGTGGCGGTCAGAGTGTTAAAGTGGCTGTCTATGTTGGCGGTTTCCGCCACGGTCATAATTCCCTTTTTTTTTTCCGCAGGCCTGTTTGCGGTCTTACCGCTGCTTTAACACCATCCGCCAGGGAACAGGAGGCAATCTCTATCCAAGCCCTTGGAAAGCACTTCTTCACCTCAGCCAGAGAGCAGCTAGGCAGCAGGGCAACAGCAAGGCAGAAGTCCTTCACAGAAAGCAGTCAGGTGAGTCCTTTGGGCAGCCAGGTAGTTCTTCTTGCCAGGATGCAGGTTCTGGTTACAGGCTTCTTCTGCAAGAAGTGTCTGAGTTGGTGGGGTAGAAGCCCTGTTTACATATCCAAATGTGCCTTTGAAGTGGAGGAGCCTTCAAAGAGTGGCTTAGAAGTGCACCAGGTCCCCTTTCAGCTCGATCCTGCCTAACAGGCTCCCAGTATGGGGTGTGGCAGTCCTTTGTGTGAAGGCAGGCCCTCTACCCTCCCAGCGCAGGAAGACCCATTCAAAATGCAGATGTATGCAAGTGAGGCTGAGTATCCTGTGTTTGGGGTGTGTCTAAGTGAATGCACAAGGAGCTGTCAACTAAACCCAGACAGACGTGGATTGTAAGGCACGGAAAGATTTAAGTGCAGAGAAATCCTCACTTTCTAAAAGTGGCATTTCAAAAATAGTAACATTAAATCCAACTTCACCAGTCAGCAGGATTTTATATCACCGTTCTGGCCATACTAAATATGACCTTCCTACTTATTTCAAATCAGCTACTACCAATCAAACATTGTCTGAGGGCAGCCCCAATGTTAGCCTAAGAAGAGTGTAGGCCTCACAGCAGTGTAAAAATGAATTTAGGAGTTTTACACTACCAGGACATGTGAACTACACAGGTACATGTCCTGCCTTTTGCCTACACAGCACCCTGCCCTATGGATTTCCTAGGGCATATCTTAGGGGTGTCTTATATGTAGAAAAAGGGGAGTTTTAGGCTTGGCAAGTACTTTTAAATGCCAAGCCGAATTGGCAGTGAAACTCCACACACAAACCTCGCAATGGCAGGCCTGAGACAAGGTTAAGGGGCTACTTAAGTGGGTGGCACAATCAGTGCTGCAGGCCCACTAGTAGCATTTAATCTACAGGCCCTGGGTACATTTAGTGCACTCCACTAGGGACTTATAAGTAAATTAATTAGTCCAATTGGGTATGATCCAATGTTACCATGTTTAAAGGGAGAGAGCACATGCACTTTAGCGGCAGTTAGCAGTGGTAAAATGCGCAGAATATTAAAACCAGCAAAAATAGTGTCTAAAAAGTGGAGGGAGGCAGGCAAAAAGTTAGGGGTGACCACCCTAAGGCTGTCAGGTCTAACAGATGGGGTGAGTGGATGGCTTGGTTCTGGACGGGACATTGTGCCCAGTGTGCTTCGTCCTGGGAAGGATGGGGTGAGTGGATGGCTTCTTCCACTGGTTCTGCAGGGGGCCTTTTGCCCAGTGTGCTTCATCCTGGGAAGGATGGGGTGAGTGGATGGCTTCTTCCACTGGTTCTGGAGGGGGCATTGTGCCCAGGGTGCTTCATCCTGGGAAGGATGAAACACACTGGGGTGTCAGACCCAAAGGATTTGCAGGAGCCGGGCAACACAACAGTCCATTGACGCAGGACTACACACTGTCCTCCAGCGGTGACGGCTGCTCAGTGGTGGTTGTGGCAGTGCTGGTGTAGGGGCTGGCAGTGGTGGGGGGAGGCTCCAGCCCATCCCCTGCAGCCTCAGACAGCTGCCCATTGGGGCTGCTGCTGCTGGCAGTGGTGCTGGTGGCGGTGCTGGCAGTGGTGCTGGTGGGGATGCTGGTGGCGGTGCTGGCAGTGGTGTGGGAAGGCTCCAGCCCTTCCCCTGCAGCATCGGACGGCTGCCCACTGGGGCTGCTGCTGCTGGCAGTGGTGCTGGTGGCGATGCTGGCAGTGGTGGGGGGAGGCTCCAGACCTTTCCCTGCAGCCCGGACGGCTGCTCACTGGGGCTGCTGCTGCTGGCAGTGATGCTGGTGACATTGCTGGTGACGGTGCTGGCAGTGGTGGGGGAGGCTCCAGCCCATCCCCTGCTGCCTCGGACGGCTACCCACAGGGTCTGCTGCTGCTGGCAGTGATGCTGGTGCAGTGCTGGCAGTGGTGGGGGGAGGCTCCAGCCCTTCCCCTGCAGCCTTGGACAGCTGAACCATCATGGTTGGCGGTGGGGGCTCAGAATCAGTCCCAGCACCAGGCCCCCTGTCATTCCTACCTGCTGGTGCAGGCCCCTTGCCTATCCTGTCAGCAGCCGGGGATTGCCCCTTGCCCTTCCCTCCTGCAGCTGGTGGGGCCTCATTGCCCTTCCTAGATGCTGCTGGTGGTGCCTCCTCACCCTTCCTAGTCGCTGCTGGTGGTGCCTCCTTGCCCTTCCCTGATCCAGCTGGTGGTGCTTCCTTGCTCTTCCTTGAGCCACCTGGTGCAGGCACCCTGTCAGTGTTGCTGCCTGGTGTCCGGGATCCTCTCCCACCTGGTGTAGCTGTCGACACTACTGTGGCTGTGGACTGGGTGGCTGAGGTGTTCTCCTAGGTTCTGACCACCCTGGCACAGCATGTAGGACGGGGGGAAGAGGTAGGGAAGAGGTCAAGGGTCGAGAGGAAAAGCTTCTTAGGGACATTGGGGTGGGAAGAGGGTCGAGGTTTGGGGTTGGAGGAAGAGGAAGTGGTTGTAGCAGGTGTCTGTCTGCTGTGTTTGGGTGCAGGTGCATGGGCTGGATGCTGTTGTGAGGTGGATGGCTGTTGGGTGTCTGAGCGCTTGCGTTTGTGTACTTTGGGAAGTGGGGGGACAGGCATAGTGGGACAGGACACAAGGGACTTGTGCATGGATGTGGGGGTGGTGTCTGCCAGTGAGGGGCGTGTAGAGATAGGTGTGATGGTGGAAGTGGTTGACGATGTAGTGCATCAGGTGGGAGTGTAGATGCTACTGGGAGGGAGGTGGACGAGGAGGAGGAGGGGGACACAGTAGAGGCAGTGGATGTTGCTATGTCTGCATCTGGATGGTGTTTGTGTGAGTGCCTGTGGGATGATGTGTGGTGCTTGTGTTTCCCATGTCCACTTTTGTGTGTTATCCTGGGTGCCTTCTTGTCTGCCTGTGTGCTTGGGATAGGTTGGGGTTGAGGGGAATTGGATTGGGTGGAGGAAGTTGGAGGGTGGAAACAGGAACAATGGCTGCCATCAGAGAGGAGGCCAGAGCCTGGATTGATCTCTGTTGGGCCACCAAGCCAGTGTGAATGCCCTCCAGAAATGCATTGGACTGTTGCCTTTGGGCTTCCAGCCCTTGGATGGCATTCACAATGGCTGACTGCCTAACAGACATGGATGGAAGGAGGTCAATAGCCTCTTCACTCAGGGCAGCAGGGCTAACTGGGGCAGGGCTTTAGGTGCCTGGGGCGAAGGAGATGCCCACCCTCCTGGGTGAGCGGGCACGGGCAACTCACTGAGGGGCTGCTGGGATGGTGGTGCTGGTACAGGGGGTGTCGGCTGTACCTGTAGCTGGGGTGGTCACAGAGGTGTCCGCCACCACCAGGGAGCTTCCATCAGAGGAGGAATCCGTGTCTGAACTGTCCCTTCCACTCTCCGCCGTGGTGCTCCCATCACCATTGGCCACTGTACCCCATAGGGTCCAATGATAACTAATGAGGAGTTGCACAGCGGTTCTCGACCGCCTCCCGCAATGGCGTACAATGTCAGCGGAATTACCTCATTTCCCCCTGTCCCTCCATACAGGACAGGCAGACGCCATTTCGGCGGGGGGTGTAGGCCATGAATCCTAACTTCGTCACAGTAGACAAATGCACTATGTTGGACATCTCCAAAAAAATAATGTTACAATCACAACATGCATTGAACTGTATTGGTTGGAATGTAGAGATAATGACCAGCTGCTCACTTTTTTGCCCCATAGATTGCCACCGCTGCTGATGAATAGGAGATTGATACACCCCCCCCCATGTACAGACCCCTGGTGGACTTGGCAACAATGGAGGACAGGCACATTATCCTCAACTATATACTTGATAGGGCCACAATCACAGAGCTGTGTGCCCAATTGAAGCCTGACTTAATATCTGCTATCTGTCACCCCACCAGGATCCCCCCTCTTGTGCAAGTTATATCAGTGCTCCATTTCCTGGCAAGTGGCTCTGTCCAAGTGACAGTGGGCTTGGCAGCAGGAATGTCACAGCCAATGTTCTCAATAGTGCTGACCAGAGTGTTGTCTTCTCTGATTAAACACATTTGCAGCTACATCATTTTCCCCCAGGTGGAGGATTTAGCCACACTGAAAGCTGACTTCTAAGCAATGGGACAGATCCCCAACATCATTGGGGCAATCAATGGAACATATATGGCATTTTGTCTCCCGGCTAAATGAACAGGTGTTCAGAAATCGAAAGAGTTTTTACTCCATGAATGTCCAGATGGTGTGCCTGGCGGATCAGTACATCTCCCACATCAATGCAAAGAATCCTGGATCTCTGCATGATGCCTTTATCCTGAGGAATATCAGCATCCCAAGTGTGATGGCCCAACTCCAGAGGCACAGGGTGTGGCTTATAGGTGAGCCCTGGTTCCCACCCAATGGATGTTGGTGTATGGGTATGGTGTGGGCCCTAAGGGTGAGTGTGTGGCTAACAGTTGCCCCTTGATATTTGCAGGTGACTCTGGTCACCCCAGTGTCTCATGGCTACTGACCTGTGAGAGGAATCCTAGGACAAGGGCAGAGGAACGTTACAATGAGGCACATGGGTGAACAAAATGGATTATTGAGAGGACCTTTGGCCTCCTGAAGGCCGGGTTTTGTTGCCTCTATCTAACAGGTGGATCCCTGTGCTACTCACCCAAGAAGGTCTGCCAGATTATGGTGGCTTGCTGTATGTTGCACAACCTTGCCTTGCCTCGCTAGGTGCCTTTTCTTCAGGAGGAGGAGGCTGGAGATGTCTGTGTGGCAGCAGTGGATCTTGTGAACAGTGAAGATGAGGAGGCAGAGGATGAGGATGAGGACAACAGAAGTGCAATTATTTGTCAATACTTTCAATGAGACACGGGTAAGACAGTGTTGATACACATATAATTTACAGTTTGATGTGTAACATTATCACTGGCAGGCTGTGTATTCCTACTTCTATGCCTACTCACTGTACCCTTTGGCATCTCTTATTGCAGATGTTGGTGCCCCACTATTGCTCCTGGTGTGGTCAGTGCAGCCAACTACAGGTCTTTCCAATGTAAATATTACTGTACAGTTGAATTGCAATGTTTGAACCTGGTTAAACGAATATATTTTGAAAACATTTGACATACACCATAATTGTATTTTATCAAAGTTTGTTTATTGGAGTGCTCTGAAGAAGAGGGTGTAGTGCAATGGGCTGGGTTGATGGTGGAGGAAAGTCCAGGGTAGAGTCCAGTCTATTTGTAGCACAGCTGCATTGTCCTAGGGGGCATAGGAAGGGGAGCAATGGCAGTTCAAGGTGGACAGGGTGACAGAGTGGGACACAAGGGTGACAATCAAGAGTGTCTTATTTCCTGGAGGGGGTCTTGGTAATAGTCTCTGACTTATGCCTGGATCGCAGGGAATGTTTGTGGGGTGGTTCTCCTTATGCAGGGGGAGGGGTGCTGGTGGCCTGTTGGTCCTGTGGCGGGGCCTCCTGTCCACTTGTGTCAGTGGAGGTGGAGTGCTGTTCAGTGGTTTGGCTAGTGTCAGGGGCCCGGTGGTGTGCCACTGCCTCTCTCATACTGTTGGTCATGTCTGCCAACACCCCTGCAATGGAGACCTGGGTGTTGTGGATGTCCTTCAAGTCCTCCCTGATCCCCAGGTACTGTCCATCCTGCAGCCGCATGATCTCATGCAACTTGTCCAAAATCTGGCCCAGGGTATCCTGGGACTGTTCGTATGCTCCCAGGATCACAATGAGTGCCTCCTGGAGGGTCTGTTCCCTGGGCCTGTCCTCGCCCTGGCCCATAGCAGTTCTCCCAGCTTTGCTGTCACTGACCCCAGGTTCCTGATTGTCCTGTGTTAGCGGGGTGGCCTGGGGTCCCTGTAGTGGTGGACACACTGCTGATTGACGTGTCCTGGGGATAGAGGTATGGGCAAGCAGGTTGGGTCCTGTGGTGGTGTTTCCTGAGGAGGGAGGCTCTGTGGTGCTGTGAGAGTGTGCCTGGGTAACCGACTGTCCGGAGGTCCCAGATGGGCCAGGTTGGTCATCCAGATCCAGGCGAGCAAAGCTGCTGTCATCACTGTGGGCCTCTTCTGTGGGAGGACTGGATGTTGCTGGCACCTCTTTGCCGGTGATATTGGCTGGGTTACCTGTGGGGAAGTAAATGCAGTGTTATTTTTTCTGTGTGTGACATATTGTGCATGGGTGTGTTGCCTTATTTGGTTGGATTTGTCCTGGCAGCTTTTCCTTGTGTGAGTTGTTATTTGGTCGGCCAAGTGATTCTCTCTAGTGTGCATGCTGTGGTGATAGGTGTCCATGCAGGTCTGTGAGAGGTGTCCATCCATCGGTGTTGCATACAGGGCTTGGCATTGGGATGAGTGGGTTGTGATTTTGGGGTGTGTGGGAGGTGGTGGAGTGATGGGAGTGAGGGTGAGGGTGGGGTATGTGATGGCATGCAGGTAGGGGGGGTGATAGTAATAGAGAGTTGACTAACCAGAGTCCAGTCCTCCTGCTACTCCTGCCAGGCACTCAGGATGCATGATTGCCAAGACTTGCTCCTCCCATGTTGTTAGTTGTGGGGTAGGAGGTGGGGGTCCATCGCCAGTCCTCTGTACAGCTAGTAGATTCAAGAATTTCTTCAATATGAACAAGAATACCCTGTGCCAAGTGATGTATTGCCTCTTGAACAATATGATTCTGCAATCTATACTTGTGCTTCAGCGGAACCTGCGATATGCACCAAACAGCAATATCCACCTGCTTGAACAGAGGTGCATAGTATCGTTAAAAACAGCAAATTCCTGCCAATAAAATTATTCACGAGTCCTTAGGGGATTGCACAGCCCAGCTGGCTAAATTAAAAGCACTGATTCTGGCACTAGAGGACAAGGATCCTGAATTCCCCACATTGAGAGGGTGCGATTCTTCTTAATGCGTCCAGTCTTGCAATGAAAACTTGCATTTTTGGCGCCCAAATGGGTTCAGACACTCTAAGGGGAATACGATCAAGCAGAAATTGCTTTAGAGAAAAGTGGCACATCTTAAATATTGTTTGTCACAGGTTCAAGTAATTCATACACTGTCACCAACATGTTGGAATACACATTGCAGGGAATTTATTGACTGGTGAATCTGCAAACGCTGCATCACAGACTGCTGCAGTAGCTATGGTTGTTTATTCTCTTATGAGGGTGGATGATGACATCATGGCTGCAGTCACGGCTTTGCTCAGTGGCACATCTTTAGCTAAAAAATATCAGCAAAATACTCCTATCCATGGAGTGCCCAACACATTCCTTTTGGCTGCATTCCCGGGGTGCGATACCCAATCAGGACCACAGGCTAGAGCTAATAATAGCTGCTCATGAGGGTTTGCCATATGTACATGCTGGTGTGGCAGCATCAGTTTCTTAACTTCAGAAACGCTACTGGTGCATGGTCTGCACAAAGAGACAAAACAATATGTCCTCAGCAGTGACATTTGCCAACAAACTAAAAACTCCACCACTGCACACCTACCATGGGCACCTCTCTTGGTCCTGCTTGGCATCTAGATGTACATTCCAGATCTTGATAACCCTGGCACTTTGTCAGCTGGCATGTCTTTTGACATAAATGAATGCTTTGCTGTCTTACAGGAATAACAAGACATGTTACAAGTGCTCAAACAAAACTACTAAATGTTTTGCCACTGATGGAGTGAAGGAGCAACCAGCATCTCCTGGCTGGATTCCAAATGTTGACAATCTAGTGAAAAGATTGCAAGCAAAAAATAATGTGGACAATCATACCAATCACCAGTAACAGTCCTAGGCACTCAAATTACAAGAACTATGATTCTGACGCTGCTTGCTGGTTGTAAAAGTAATTGTTTTGTCTGCTAACAAAAAACAATTTGGACCATCATACTGATTACTGGTACCAGCCATAGGCATTCCAAATACAAGAAATGTCATTCTGCCACCGCTGTCTGATTCTAAAAGTAATTTTTTTGTCTGCTAAAGAATTTGAACCATCACACCAATTGTGGTTAACAGTCCTGGACATTCAAAGTACCACTGCTTGCTGGTTGTAAAAGTAATTGTTTTGTTTCGAAAGACCAGATAGAGCTGCACCATGTGGCCAGTCCTACACACTAGGCCAAGGGGACTACTGAGTAGCTATCTATCTCTTTTTCCCTACTCTGCAAGGGATCCCTCTACAAGAATTAAACAACACAAGTAATACTGCTCCACAGCTGGGGAATTAAGATACTGATTTCCCACGTATTCCTGTTACTACTGCTTCAACAAGTCAAACTCCAGATGTGAGTTTACAGTCTTCAACTGCTGTTTCCAAAAATAAAATTATGTATTACCAAACGCCCTTGGAAGTGATTACCAGTTCCTCCTCAAAATGTGAGGTTCCTGTTTTTGCACAAACTGCCTCTGGTTACTTTATCGACATTGATGATTTTTCTTCACATTCCTCACTCGCTTCTGTGCATGGAATTGTGTGCTTTTCTTGCTCGGTTGAAAAAGACTTACCTGATTTCACCTTGGTCTTACTTTTGGATTACTATTGCATTAATTTTTCTTTATTTGGATTGGGTTTGTCACAGTGTTTTTATTGATTTTAAATGGAAATTATCTCCCAGACCCCACTGCTCCTGAACAGGTAGCTGAGGTATTGAAGCCTCATTCTTTTGAGATTAATTAAATGACATGATACAGAATAGTGTATTTAACTCTTCACTTTCAGGTCCAGACGGGTGGTAAGTGTGCCCAGTCAACACTAATGGTTGTCATGTGTGTTTTTTAAACTTCACTTCTGGTTTTAAAGCTAGCAGACCAGACCCTGATACTTACAGCCACATCATTCCGTGGCAGTGACCACTTACAGTGTGTTGAAATTGTGCCAACAATGGTTACAACATTCCACAGTGGCTGCAGTGAAAAAGCACCTTTCTTTCCTATCTGATGACATGGATTTACAAGACTTTTTGTTAGGTCATAGAACATCACATCAAAAACGCTTCTACAAAACTGGTACTGTTTATTATCAGAGACATTGTCCCATTAAACTAGACTTTCTCCTGAAGTAAAGTTTAAGGTACACATATTACCAATGACACTTTTAGAGAGTTGGTGTGGAAATGTGCCTAGACTTTGGAAAAGGTTATGCCGGGGTTAACTTAGTGTCCATGGGTGAGGTGGATGTATAAGCCCTGACAGCCTTACCTCCAATCATGGAGAAGTACAGGCAAACACCTAAAATCAATGGTACTACGGTTGAAGCTCTGAGAGATACAGGTGCCAGTGCAACTATAGTATTGGGCAAGCAGGTCTCCCCAGAACAGATTCTGCTTAATGTATTTCATCAGGTGACCACTGCTCACAATGAGACTAAGCTACATCCCTTGGCTTTGGTAAGCCTAGAAAAGAAGGGGTGACTGGCCCTAAATTGATAGGTGTGTCCCTTGCCCTTTCAGAGGAGAATGGCCTGGAGACTTCTGGATGATCAGATGTTGAAATGTAGGCCCGTGCGGAGATGCTGGGTCTCCCTGTGTAGGTGTGTTTTGCATCCGAGTACGGTCTGCACATCAAGGACATCATGGGAGCTTGGAGCCTGAGATAATGGATCAAGCCTTCCAAGAACAAGAGAAGGTGCAAAGATGAGGGGGATCATCTGATCACTGAGAAGGTGACTGTTCCCTTGGAGAAGATGCCTGACTTGGCAGGACTGCATTTGGAGCCTCCAGAGAGAAACTGTGCCAGGGACAAATGACGTGTCCTCTCTTGAGAGCCTGAGGCTGATCGCTGAAGGTCAAGAGAAGGGTTATGTCAGTGGCACCCACATGGTCCATTGGGAGGATGGAGTCATGTACAGAGAGATAAGAGAACCTAAACCAGGGACTACCAGGAGAGCGGTGGTCTCCCAGTAGTACAGTTAACCCCTCCTAACTTTGGCCTCAGTTTGGCCCATAACATCACTTGGCTGGGTATGTAGGATGGACTAAGGAGTGGGACAGGCTGGCCAACCAATTCTATTGCATCAGGTATCTCACAAGGTGAGGGAATTTTGCAGCTCCTACCCCACCTGCTGAGTCTGTTGTAAAGGCATGGGAGGGTCAAAGAAATGCTCACTTAATTGCACTGCCAGTAGTTGGTACTCCCTTCAAGAAAGGGGAGTAGATATTGTTGGACCTCCAGACCCAGCCACCAAATCTGGGAACAATTTCATTCTGGTGGTAGTGGATAATGCTAACACCTACTCAGAGGCAGTACCCATCAGGCCTGTCACTGCTTCTTCAGTGGCAAAAGCATTAATTGGTATCTTCACCAAGGTAGGCTTTCCAAAAAAGGTGGTCTCTGATGGAGGGACTAATTTCATGGCTTGCTATTTGTGGGAAGTGTGGAATGAGTATGGAGTATCTTACAAGTTCAACACTCACTATCACCCCTAGTCAAATGGTCTTGTAGAAAGATTCAACAAGACTATGAAGGGCGTGATCATAGGTTTGCCTGACAGTCTCAGGAGAAGATGGGATGTCCCCCTACAATGCCTGCTGTTTGTTTACTGGGTGGTACCACAAAAAAGTGTGCGCTTTAGCCCCTTTCAGTTACTATTTGTCTACCCTGTCAGGGGCGGATTGGGCTAGGTGAGAGAGGTATGGGAGAAGCCTTGCAAGAACTCAATTAAATATTATGCCTGCCTTTACATATGACTGAGTACATGAAGAGAGCAAACATCAAACTGCAGTCCAACAAAGAACTGCACTGGGATAACCAGACGTCAACCCTGACTTTGTACCAGCCAGGACAGTTGGTGTTGGAGGCTGTGGCCCCCAAGGCCCTCCAGGACAAGTGGACTGTGCCCTATCCCATTCTGGGAAAAAGAGGGAGGTCACCTAATTAGTGTACCTTGGCACTTCTATGAGTCCACACAGGGTTCTTCATGTGAACAGATTAAAACCATGCAATTACACTGCTGACATGACCATCCTGTCAGATAATGTCAAGGATGGGTCAGTGTTTGGAGTAATGCCCTCCCCTACTCTGAAACACCAGAAACAGAGAGGCTGCAAGAATGTACTGGAACAGTTTGCTGGGCTGTTTTTCCTGACCCCTGGTCTGACTAACTGGTGCATTCATGATGTGTCATCAGAAAATCAAACGGTGGATGGAGTGTTAACACTTTTCAAACACCCACCCCCAATCACAGATCTGGGTTTATTCCATTGTTATTTTGCTCACCTCGTCACCACAGGTTGGACCCAGCCACATGCAAATCACTCTTGACCCTACTCCCCATGGGAAAAGACCAGCCTGAACTGCCAGGCCAGGTCCTCCCTGGTCAAGTAACAATCATCCTGGGACTGCTTTCAGGGTATCACCCGTCATCAGTCAGGCTAGATTGAATACGGTGGCTCAGCAAGGAAGCAACGCATGTCTGGGCATACTCTGGTCACTGAGGGAGAACATAGCAACATCAAAAGAATTAAATGATGAACAGAGTGTTTGAAACTTGGGTTAAACCCAGATCTGTGTTTAACCCATCGTTATTTTGCTTATCACGTCACCCCAGTTTGGACTCCACCATATGCAAATTAGTCTTGACCCTGCTCCCCATGGCAACAGTCCAGCCCGATCTATCAGCCTAGGTCCTCTGTGGACCGAAAACAAGCATACTGGGACTGGTTTTGGGGTATCACACCTCATCAGTCAGGCTCGCTTGAATCTGGTGGGGTAGCGAGCAAGGGATCCACATATGGGCGTACACTGGCAAATTAGGGCGAACACAGCAACATTACAAAATAAAATGATGGACGGAGTGCTGAAACTTTTTAAACATTCACCCCCAGTCACAGATCTGGGTTCAATCCATCATTATTTTGCTTGCCATGTCACCCCAGTATTGACCAAGCCATGTGCAAATCAGTCTTGACCCTGCTCCCTATGAGATGATGTAGAAACTGATATCATCCTACCTGTAAAGACTAGCAGGTTGGGGGCTGCACAATATCCGAGTACTTTTGACTTAACCTCAGGATACTGGCAGTTTGTCCTGAGTGAAGGAACAAAGGTGAGGTCAGCATTCTCCATACCAGAGTGCCACTTTCAGTTAAAGTGTTCCCCTCTGTCTTAAAGAATGCCCCTGCCACCTTTCAAAGGTTGATGAATTGAGTCCTGTCAGTTTGGAAGCTTTCAGTGCAGCTTATATAGATGATATAGCTATATTCATTTATAACCCAGAGGAGCACTTGATCCACCTGAACGAAGTACTTCCGACCCTGCTACAAGCAAGCCTGACTAATGAGGCAAGCAAAAGCCAAATAGGACAAAGTTATGTTGTTTACTTGAGCCATTTTGTGGATGAAGACCACATACAGCCTCTCTAACCTAAAATCCAAACCATCATGGTTTGGGAGGCTCCTAAGATCCAAACCCATGACGGGTTTTTCTTGTGCTGACTGGGTATTACAGGAGGTTTGTGAAAAATGATGGCGCAATTGTAGATTTCCTGAATTAACCCATATGGAAAAAGCAGCCTAAGAAAGTTATATGGGGCCCGGAATGCCAGACAGCTTTGGACACTCTGAAGTATGCTATGTGCACAGCACCTGTCTTAAAAGACTCTGAAACAGTAAGGAGCTTATTCTCCAGACAGATGCTTCAGAACATGGGATTGGAGTAGTGTTGGCACATGTTAATGAAGAGGGCCAAGATCAGCCAGGTGCCTTTATCAGCGGGTGACTCTTCCCTAGCAGCAGATTTGGAGTGCCATTGGGAGGGAAGCCTTTGACGTGTTCTGGTCCATGAAGAAGACTTTTGTGGGACTCACTTCAGAGTTCACACTGACCACAGGGCCCTCTGGTGGCCTGTACAGATGTGAGGTGAGGACCCCAAATTTGTGAGGAACAGTGACCTCTGGAATACGATTTCACACTTCACAGGAAGCAGTCATCTGGTGGGTAGGGCTGCCTGGTGTCACTTACCTATTGGTTAGTAGATTCCCTTTCTCCCCGAGTGAGATTACAGGGTTAAATAGGGCACCCCTCATCCCCAGAACTCAGATCTACTGGACCAATTGCAATCAGAGCTTCTTAAACCTGCAAGGCAACGTAGGCCTTCTCAGTCCTGTTGGACCCAGTCCTGGGCTCCAAGTGGCACAGCAAGCTAGTGAATTGAGCCCAGGAGGGTCTCCCACCCCATGGCCCACTGGAGATCTGACCTGGGGCCCTGTCAGAGTTTCATAACCTATAGTAAGGGAGATGTTGACTGGGCCTACAAAACCTTGTCCTGCACACTTTTGGACATGGCAGTCTAGAGAATGAATCCCAGGGATAGCTGGAGCTCTGTTCCACGGCCGCAGAGGTCTTCCCAAGCTACCCCAGGCTCCAAAGTGGCAAGGTGGACTGAGGAAGAGAGCCAGTGACCAGGGTCTTCCACCACAGGATGTGCTGGAGCTCTGACCCTTGACCCAGTGAGAGTGTCTTAAGCTGGTCAGGCAGAGGAGGCCTACCCTGGCATGCAGTGCCCGTCCCAGGCACTTTGCAACACAGTGAACCAGAGAACAGGGCACAGGCTTCCACCCTCGGGCCTGCCAGAACTCTGACCAGGGACCCGGTTACAGCTTCTTAAGCTGGTCAGGCAAGGAGGCCTTCCTGGGCCTGTGAGACCTTGTTCCAGGCACTTTGCGATATGGTGGGATGGAGAACGGTGCCCAGGGACAAGGATTTTTACCCAGAGCGTACCAGAGCTCTGACTAGGGGCCCAGTTAGAGCTTTTTCACTCAGTTGAGCAGTCCTGTCTAGGCCTTTGGGACCTTGCCCTGGGCCCCAAGTGCTCCAGCAGTCTTTAGAATGAAACTTAGGCCTGGGAGCGTCCATTCCTCGGCCAACTAGAGCACTGATCCCGTCAGAGATTATTCACCGAGCTAAGCTGGGAAGCTCTCCTGGGGCCTTTGGTACCCTATCCCCATTACTTTGTGACATGACAGCCTGGAGAATGCAGCACAGGATGGGGGCTTCCACCCTGGGCCAGCTGGAGCTCTGACTTGGTGCCTAGTCAGAGCTTCTTCACCCAGTCAAGCATGGAAGACATCACCTAAAATCTTTACTAGTCAAGTATTATGAATGATCACTGGTGTGTTCAATTTGATGTGACCCAGACTTTCCTTCCAAAAAGTATTAATAACTACACATGACCACCATAAATGTAGAAAGTCTACAGTTACTTCTGTACAATTCAAGCAGAGCACTGCAGTTATATGATATACTCTGCTAAAGCATAATGGTTTGAGATACCATTGATACATTGTCTTGTAGGAATATTCCCTATGAGGATGTTCGTGTGTATCTATGGTGTCTCCCATCAGGTGACTTCCCACGGTTTACCTGGGACAGAAGTACCCACATCTACCTCCCAGCACGCTTGATATGTTTATTTGGTAAGTGGGTTTGGGCCTTGTACTGAGCAGTATGTTCTGGAGTTAAGAACTTTAGTATCCTTAAATTCACAAATGTGATTTTCAAATTGTGTGGGGGGTCATGTAGCTGTGAGGGTATTCATTGGGCACAATGCCCAAAGCCTCAGTTAGCAGTATTGAAGCCTTCAGTATTGAGAATTCACAGAGCCAGAATTATTTTAAGCATTGTTCAAGCATCTAAATTTGTCCTCCATGGATAAAATCACTTAACACTCTACATTCACCCCATTCCCGTTCCAAAAATGTGGCATGGGAAGCTGCTGGAGTGAAATTAGGGTTTATTGCTATGAGTGTGAAACCCATTCTAATTGCGACCTGATCTCAAGTTTCAGGCACTGTTCTAGTTGGGGATGACGATATAGGCACTTTTGGGTAGGTGATATAGAGGTAGCCACATTAAATTCCACAGTAAACAGAAGGCTATGGCACGGTCCATATGGAACCGAGGTTTCTTATTCTTGAGCCACCTAGTCTGATACACATATCAGATGTACTGACCAGTAGTAATTAGGTTCTGGCATGGAAGTCTGCCCTTGTCTCTCAACAGCATGAGAAGTTTGTTGAAGATGCAAGGCTTTTCACCCCCAATATAATGTGTGAAGTTTGTTCTGTAGGAGTGTATTATCTCCTTTGGGGTAGGGAGTGGGAAAGAACTAGAAAAGATAAAGAATCCTCTTAAGGACGTTCATTTTCATGACATTGATCCTTCTCAACCAGAATATGTTTAAAGGATGCCACTTTCTTATGTATTTGAGAAGATTTTTTACAATACTCAGGCCAAAAGGATTTGATGTATCCCTTGAGATGGCTAGTTAGACTATGGTCTAAGTGTCTGATAGACAGTGAAGCCCGTCGAAACAGGAGCAGTGATTATAAGCGTGACAGGTCGGGAGAAATACAGGCAGATTTTGCACCTGTAATTTTTCTTTGTTGACGTAAAAGCCAGACATCAACTCAGAAGCATCTAATGCCTCAACAAGCACTGCCAGTTTAGTTAGTGTGAGGAGAAGAATGTCTACAAATAAAATGACTTTATGGATCTTACCTACAAAAAGAATCTTTAAAATTGTGTGTGATTTTCAAATCTGCATGGCTAGGGGTAATACCGCCAAGGCAAACAAGAGAGGTAAAAGGGGGTACTCCTGTCAAGTTCCTCTGGCTAACGCAAAAGGTTTTGTGTTTTGTCCATTAATCCTGATGGTTGCAGTAGGGGAGCAGTGTGCCACCATAATCCTTCAGTACTAATTGTATCCTGTCCGTGGCAGCTCTGAGAAAAGCACAACCAGGACAAACACTTTCCGTACATCTAAGGATCGTATTAATGAAGGGATTTTTTGCTTATGTGCTTTTTTGACCAGATGGGCAATTTGCCTAATATTGTTCACCCCCTTCTGCTGGTGGGCAAAGCCCATTTGGTCTGACTCTATCAGTCAGTCAATCAGGGTTCACGTATAGTGCAGCTAATCACTTGTACAAGTCTGAAGGTGGTGGGAGGGGGTGCAGAAGTTCTGCAGCTTAATTGAATCACTAGATGGCCTGCTCAGTCGAAGAGCCAGGTTTTGAGGTCCTTCCTGAATTGCAGCAGAGAGGGAGATTTGCCTCAGATGAAGAGGAAGAGAGGTCCAAGTTTTAGTGGCCAGGTAGGAAAATGATCTTCCTTCGGCTGCTGTTGCCTGCCTATCTGTGAGACAGTGGTCAAGGCCAGGTGAGCTGAGTGGAGCAGAGTTGTCTAGTGGACGAGTGGAAGGCGAGGCAGTGGTTAAGGTAAGGATGTTGTGGAGGGTCTTGTAGGCATGCGTGAGGAGCTTGAAGGTCATCATTAAGGCCAGGTACAAGAGGAACCATATGCTGCAGAAGTATTTCAGTGTTTAACTGCATCAATATTTTAAAGTGCTATAGGATGGTACGATGTACAATCGGCTGGATTTTTCCAAGGTTTGCAATAATGCAGTAAGGTCATTTTGCAGAAGAGAAAACATAAGGTTATGTGTAACTTTAATGTGAGACCCTCCAGTACAAACTTATTTCCCAAGGGCATGGAGTGGAGTGCCATGCATATTTCAGTAGAGTCAGTAGGGGCCCTGAGCAAGTCCCTATAGTATGGCAGAATAGGAGTCCAATCGCAAGTTTGGAGATAGGCTTGAATGACGGGAGGTCTTTCTGGGCCTTGAGTGAGGAGCACTTAGTATAATGCAAACCATTCAGCACAACACACTCTTTCTGTCTATGTCATCCCAGGGTCCCCACAATCGTTTGGGGAGCACTCCAAAATAGTAAACTCTCCCACCATTCATTTTCTTTTTAAGCTTTCTCATGGCTGAAAGTTTTAATTTACAGCTGGGAGCAGATTGTGTTAAATCGTGTGATGGCTGTTAAAAAATGGAGGTCGCTAGTTGGCAGAGGTATGCACCCTGTCCAAGTAGGGACATCATTCCTAGTCACGGTAAGACACAGCACAATACAAATTATCCTGTGCTCACCCACTGGTAGCTTAGCACAGAGCAGGCAGGCTTAACTTGAAAGGCAATGTGTAAACTATTTGTGTAATAACTCATACAGTAACACAGTGAAAATACCACAAAAAGTACTCCACACAAGTTTAGAAAATCAGAAAATATTTATCTGCATAAAATAGGATAAAAATGACAAAAATTCAATTTGTACAAGTCAACATAACACTTTTTAACAATTTATGAGAGTTTTAGTCCTTAAGAATCAGTGGCTGTTTCAGTGTAGCACACAGTAGTTGGAATGTGTCAAAAATAACGATGCACGAATGCCGCAGAGGAGGAGGCAAGGGGATTTCCTTCTCTGGGGTGAAGTTTTGTGGCCCTGAGATTACACAACAGGAGGCAAGCTCAATCCAAGCCCTTGGAGAGCACTTGTGGGAAAGGCAGCGTCCTTCCAGCAGAGTCAGAGGCAAAAAGCAGGACAACAGTCCTTCTCACCTTTGGGCAGCCCTGTGCAGGGTCATCAGCCCTTTGTGTAAGTGCAGGCCACTGGCCTTTGAAGTGTAAGAGAGAGTCCCTCCACCCTTCCTGCCCAGGGAGACCAATTCAGTATGCAGATGAATGCAGATGTGACTGAGTGTCCGGTGTTTATGACTGTCTGGGTGGAATGCACCAGTGCAGCTGTCAACCAGCACAAACCAGATGTGGATTGGAGACAGGCTGTGAGGCACAGATGGCAGTAAGTGCAGAGAAATACCCACTTCCAAAAGTGACATTTTAAAAATGGTAATATTAAATCAAACTTTACCAGTAAGCAGGATTTCCTATTACTGTTATGTCGCGGCAAGCGCCGCGGCCGCGGGCTAGGGTTGCCGCGGCGCGGCACGTGCATTCTGCTGCGGCCGGCGTCCGGATCGCGGAGAGCGCCGTGGCCGGCGCTCGGGTCGCGGTGGGCGCCGCGGCCGACGTCCGGGTCGCGGGGGTTGTCGCGGCCCAGACAAGAGACATGGAGGCTCCAGGCAGCCAGTCTAGGGGTCGCGGCGCTCGCCGCTGGCCCTATTTTAAGTTCTGCCATAAGGGCAGAAGCGGCAGAGCCTGAGACCCCGAAGGGGGTTTCAGGCATGGCCGCATATAGCGCAGTTTGCGCATAACATCTATTTTTTCTTGCATGTTTAGTACCTGTCAAGGGGTATATAAGGGGATTCCAACTGCCTGTTCATTGCGTTGCAACACTCCTTGGTGATAGTCACGCTCCTATTTGATATCCTTCTGCGAATCTTGTCTGTTAGTGATCTGCCTTGTTTTCCTGCCTTCCTGTTCTACGGTCCTAATACCCTGGTGTCCTCCTTTTCGTTTCAGGGAGTTCCTGTGGAGGTTTTTTACCCTACTGGGGTTTTTCCTCTGGGACTCCTTCTGGAGGGCACGGACTGTAGTGGTTCACTCATACCAAACAGCACTGTGGCTACCGGAAGGGGTCGCCCCTACCTCGGCCAGAGCAGAACCCGTCGGAACAAGGACCGTTCCCCATTCACTAAACATGACCTGGCTACTCTTTCCAAATCAGAATTTACCACTGAAAGGTATATGAGGGCAGTTCTAATGTCAATCTATAAGAGGAGCAGGCCTCTCAGTAGTGAAAAACTAATTTGTGAGTTTTTCACTACCAGGACATGTAAAACACATACATACATGTCCTGCCTTTTACTTCCACAGCACCTTGCCCTATGGGTTATCTAGGGCCTACCTTAGGGATGACATATGTAGAAAAAGGGGAGTTTAAGGATTGTCAAGTAGTTTTAAATGTGAAGTCGAAGTGGCAGTGAAACTGCACACACACAGACCTTGCAATAGCGGCCATGAGACATGGTTAAGGGGCTACTTATGTGGGTGGCACAATCAGTGCTGCAGGTCGATCCGTAGCCTTTAATTTACAGGCCCTGGGTATCTCAAGTGCACTTTAGTGGACTTACAAGTAAATTAAAGATGCTAATTAGGTAGGAACCAATGTTACTATGTTTAGGGAAAGGTGCACATGCTCTTGAGCACTGGTTAGAAGTGGTAAAGTGTCCTAAGTGCTAAAGCCAACAACTATGAGGTCAGAAAAAGAGGAGGAGGAAGGCAAAAAGTTTGAGGGACACTTTCCAACAAGAGACTTGTTTGTACTAGTATTGAAGTAGACCTAGTACGCCTGAAAATGTGTACAGCTCTATGGGCCAGATGTAGCAAGTTTGCAAATTGCGACTTGCAATTTGCGAGTCCTTCCGACTCGCAAATTGCAAGTCGCAATTTGCAATGCAGTACGGTGTCTCAGACACCGACTACGACTCGCTATGGGGTCGCAATGACCCACCTCATGAATATTCATGAGGTGGGTCGCAAATTGCGGCCCCATAGCGAGTAGAGGCACTCGCAAACATGGAGGCCTGCTGTCGTCAGCAGACCTCCATGTTCGTGACTGATTGCTAATAAAGCAGTTTTTTTTTTTTTACAGGAAAACGAGCTGCACTTAAAAAAAAAATGAAACCTTTAGTTTCTGTATTTTTTCAGGGCAGGGAGTGGTCCCTTGGACCACTCCCTGCCCTGAAAAAATATTTGGGGGTCCAGTCACAAACTGGAAGGGGTCCCCTGGGGACCCCTTCCAATTTGCGAGTGGGTTACCATCCACTTGAAGTGGATGGTAACTGCGTACGCGGTCGCAAATGGTATTGCATCCCACTGCGACTCGCAAATAGGAAGGGAACACCCCTTCCTATTTGCGAGTCGGAAATGCATATTGCGAGTCGGTAACGACTCGCAATATGCATTTCTGCATAGGAAACTGCGTTTCGCGACTCGCAAACGGCAAATTTTGCCGTTTGCGAGTCGCAAACAGTTTCCTACATCTGGCCCTATGTCCTTTAGAGGCCACATATATGGTTACACTGCATTACGTTCTGCCATTCTTTTTTCATGTTGTTATGTTCTCTAGGAGCTGACCATATGGTTACATTACCATATTTCTTACAGATGCAATTTTTATTATGGTGTCCTCTAGGGGATGCTCTAAGCAATACAATCAAGATACTACAATATTTGCTGCACTCGGAAACTTGCCCCATAATGCTTTGCGGGGCATTAGTTTTACAAAACATTTTTGCCCATAATTCACGTGTGGTGGTCCTGGAGCAATGAGCCCACCATCTAAATGTTCAGCACAACAAATTCTTTCTGTTTACGGCATCTCTGGGTCCCCACAATAATAATCCCTTCCACCTGTCAGTGTCTTGTTAAGTTTTCTCATGGATGGAATTTTTGTTTTACAGCCTGGAGTAATTTGTGTTTTAAGGGTTTTGTTTGTGAAATTATTCTAGTAGGCCTGCTAATGAATAATGCACTATGCTCTCTAGAGCCTAAATATATTGTTACATTGCATTATACACACTGCAGATGTGTTTTTTCAATCTAGGTCATCTCTGGGTCCCCACACTAGGCTGTGGGGACCCTAAAATAATAATATAAAAAATATAATAAACAAGTACAATATTTCATTTTTTGCTGCAGAGAGAGGAAGAAGGTAAATGGAAGTGCTTTAGTTCTGTGTATGGACACAGGAATTATGTGGCGGAGAGAACCAAGTTATGCAGCAGGATTGATCAATGTATGTGACAAGGAAAGTGCAGGTATGCATTTACAACACCAATTGCTCTAACTCAAGCAAGTGTGAGACCTATTGCATTGTAAATGATTGTTTAAGGAAGGACGACATGGCACTTGTCCACTATTATGAGCTTACATTTCTATCTGCGGTTGGGTCCCAGGTGAGGTTAAGGTTGCCTCCTATATTATGTCCCCCTGGGCACTGTATATTTCTCTTTTAACAGAGAGTGTATGTGGGTATCCTTTCCTCAGTAAAGATTTAGCTTTCTGAGTGATGAGGTTCTTTTCAGCACTTTAAGTTTTAAGAAACAGTCTTCATCAACTCTGTTTACCGTCAATGGTTTCTGTCCAATGTGTGTTTTACAGAATATAACAACACTTGCCATTATTGTGGTGGAGGAAGGAGGTTTCATGAAAGTTTTATCTGAATTCAGAAAAAGAGCTTCTTGGAGGTAAATGAGAGGGCATTATGTAGGAGGTATTTCCAAATTTGTTGGTGCTTGTTGAGAGAGTTGAGATATCTCAAAATATGTTGGTGCTTGATGGAGGAAGAGTTAAGTCCTCTATGTTAAGATATATGATTTTGGTAATGTTAGGGTCTCCTAATATCATAGAGAGAGGAGGGTCCTAGAACAGAGAACAGCACATGATGTCATCAGTCTCTGAAAACTATTAAAATCCCCTCAGATTCCCAACTCCCATTCCACTAATTGCAATACTATATCCAAAGAAAAAATAACAGATAGGCCCAAACATCCCCTTCAATTGAAGGTGAAGGAGCACCGGCATAGGTGCCAAACAGAGGTGTCATTCTCACAGGATCAGTATATATGGCAGTAGATCTGCCGAGGGAGGGCTGGGAACACATGTGGTGTCAAGCAAGAACACAATGGTGGTAACAGTTTAGTTAAAGCCTGGCATCCTTCCCCTGGCTCTTCCTGAAAGCCCCTCTTAAGGTTTGCATTGTTCTGGGAAGATTATTGATCAATGATAGTCAGTATGGGCATTGGGGTGGTGGAGATTTCTTGCTTTATGTTCTATAGGTCACTAATAATGTCTGCTTTGGACTCTTTAGAAGATCTATTCAGTCGTCTTTGAGGTTCTTTGGGGGTCGGTGTAGGGTCTTCCATTCCAGACACAGGCCATCTCTACCAGGACCCCAGATGGGGTAAAAGTCACAATTTTCTGCCTCTAGCATACGTCCTGGCAGTCTTTCAGCCTCTGAAAGAGAATCCAGAAATTACTATCCGCTGTTCCAATGAAAGAGGAGACTGAAGGCATGTCCCCATTTAAATTTGAATTATAAATTTCATCGGAAATCTGTCATTGGAAGGAAGCCCCTATACTTCTTCAAAGTGATGGATGACAAGTCTTGAAAAGCTGCACTGTGTTGATGATGTCTGCCTTTCCTCTGGCCACACGTAAAATAGCCTCTTTATCTGTAAAGAAATGTTCACTGGTTAGGATATTGGAAGGAGTATCCATGCGAGTTGTAGCAGAGGCAGTTCTATGGGCACAGACCAGCTGAACTGGAGTTTCATAAGATTGTATGTAGGATCTCCTCTGTAAAAGGCATATCTTCACCTTCTGCACCCTCTGGGAATTCCTCCAATAGGATACTGTCATGTTGACTTCTGCTTTGTAAATCTTCCTGTTTTGTTTGGAGTTCAACATGCTGATCTTCAAGGACCTATACCCTGTGCTGTAGCATCTCCTTATTATCGGTGCTGACATCATAAAGGCGTGAGAAATTTGAATGGCCATTTCAGAGTGGCTCAGACATAGAGTGTATTACACCCAGAGGGGACTTGAAGACCATATTTTTGTGTGCCAATTTGAACCAGACATTGCATGTTAAGCTAGGGGCAGATGTGTGTCCAGCCTAAGCAAGTGGCAACAGTATGGGCAGCATAGATTATAACTCATGATTCTTATCTCCCCTCAGGGGTTTTCATTTACCTGTGATGCTGAGAAATCCATCTTTCATGTCAAGCTCTGCATATCCAGCATTATTAAGATAGAGGAGTTGATTATCTTGCCAGGCAGCTGCACTGTGATCTGCACTGGAGAGTAAGGTGGAGGGTCTTTTCCAGGTTGTACAGGTTGCAGGAAGTGAGAGCGTGGACTTGCTTCAAGGACCCCCAACTTGCTGATGTCCAAACATCAGGCTTGGCGGCTGTTACTTTCTGTTCTACTCTGGGCACTTTGCAAAAAGGCAAGGATACCAGGATTTCACAGCGCACCCATGCTGCTTCGATGCTTGAGATGGCTAAGTTCATTAGTTAAAATGGGGATGGTCCCCTCCTCTAAAACTGCCAGCTAGGAGCAGTCTGATTAGATTAAATGATGAGTGAGAGAAAACATCAGGCTCTACCATGCTCTGCTGTTGTTCTTAGATGGAAGGGCCCAGGCTCCATGTCAGGACAGTGTCTCCAGTAGGAGTTGAGCTGTTGAAAGAGCACGCATTCTACGGTGTGCACAGAGGCTCAGTGCGCGGCAGGCGGGTGGCTAAGCCTGGTGGAGCTCTGGGTCAGGCGTTAGGAAGTATGTGGCCCTGTTGCTGCCAGCTCCCCACTTAATATGGCAGCCGGGATCCCATGAGGCTGCAAAGCTGGGGGCGATCACCGAGACACAGGTTATTGGGTGGGATTTTTGTAACATTTTCCCTCTCAGAGCTTCCCCAGCCCCAAACGCATATTGTGGGCTGAATGATCTCAAAGAGAGGGTGCTTTCAATGAGTGTTAGGCCTTAGTGGAGAGTAGTTGATGGAATGTGCTTCCCACTTCTTTCCCTGTTTTGTCATGCCTCCCTTGAGAGACATTTAACCTATTGTTTGTTGCTTGCAAGGTGGTTCGTTAGGCACAGTGTACCCCTACTGGGCCAATATTTCCAATTTCCCTCACTTTACTGCTTTCTTGGAAGGGGATGGGGAATATGCTATAACTAAAGGAACTGGTTAGGTCCTTGGCAATTAAGGGATACACACTGCAGTGGTAATCCCAAGGGGAAGATGGCACAGGGATACAACCTATATCTGGTCAATTTTTGTTCTACTCTCTTTATACCTAAAAGAAAAGAAAAGAGTCCCCAAAGCAACAAAAATAGGTGTGAGAGATAACTTCATATTAGAAATTATCATTCATACAAAGAATATGAAGGTTTACTTACATCCCTTCACATTTTCTTCAGTATGAGCTGCAGCAGGTTCTAGAGGATGTCATATACTCATTCCTCAGTTTGAGAGATCTAGATTTGTCTTTGTTTGTTAACCATTCTACAGTCTTGTTCAGTTTTTCTCTAGTCATCTGGAAAAACATGTTCCTGTTGAGTATATCACGATATCCAGACGCAAGAGCCAGAATATTTTTTCATCACCCATAGATACCTACATATTTGCACAATAGCGTTATTTAATTCTATAACTGTCTACGCTGAGGATGCTACCATTTTGTTGTCCTGATGATGACCGTGCCCTTAAGCAATTAAAATGGTGGTAAAATGTCAATATAATTAATTTATTTGCTGCACACTCCCCAGTACATCAGGTGTTGGGATTAAGGCACTGTAGACTTTGTGGACAATCAGTTTTGGAACAGCGGTTGGCAAAATAGTACCTTCAACCACCCTCACATTCACCCCACCCGCAGTGGACAACAATACTTCTGGAGCGCTACTCTATCGGGTTGCTTTTGTACCATCCAGCAAATATTTCTTTCCCTTTAGCAGGTAGATCTACCTTTTAATACACACCATTTATAACAACAGAATGCTTTCATGCAGTGTGTTCACTGGATTTAATTACAACCAAAAGGTAAGAACAGTGTAAATCAGCATTACTTTCTTGTTTGAATGTTCGAGGACATCATGATATTTAAAATTCTATGTCTGTCAGGATAAGTAGTGCTTTGTCAATTCTTTGGGGTGAACTTGTGGCCATCAACCTCTGGACTCCTTCCTTAATGGATCAAGGAAAATAAATGACCTTTGAGATTCCATTCTCATTTCCAGTTAATTGTTTGACTTTTTACCACATAGTGCCATCTTAAAACTATCAAAATAAGCAAATAGGATGACATACACAGTCATACATAAGTGGACACGTGGATTTGCTAAAAATAATTGGGTGTCATATACCTTCCTTGGATTAATGGGTAACTTTGCACGATCTTGTTATGTAAAGAACAACAACTAAATTGCTGCTTTTGCCAAAATTACTTCTTAGCACCTAACAGTACTCAGAAGAAACAGAAGCCAAATCTGTAATAGGCTCTGTGTGCATATGTGTTTGTGTGTGGGTGGCCACATATGGCTGTCCCCCATTATTACATAATTCGTAGACTTATTGGCTTTGCTAGTTCTTGTATGACACTGGGGTAGGATTCTTCAATTTTCCCACAACTCATTATAGGATATCAACTGAGAATGGTTTGAAAGAAAGCAACAGGGCTTAGCAATTAAATATTCAATTAGAATCATTTTGTCCAATAGAAAAGATTTTCAGTTCACTTAAAGTTTCTATGTCCGCGTGAGTAACTATGTGTATGTCCAACCTGTAGCCCGGAGGTAAATAGGAATTCACTGTCATAAGGCCCTTAACCAGAGTGACTTACTCAGCCAGAAAAAATATTTAGCAGTCAGTAATTCCTGACTACGATTGATGTTTCGTATGCATGATTCATGCACAGACTTAGTAAAACATCAGGCCAGACTGGGAACCCAAAGTAGCCCTGGCAAGTTTTGTCAGACCAGCCCCTCTATGGTGCCTAGTGAGTGCAGTGAGTGAGCCTAACCAATACAAGGAGAGTTTGGAGGAATTCTCTCTCCAAGAAAATTTGTGCAAAAATGGAGCATTCTGCAACACATGTTTCATTATATATTCAGTAGTATTAGCTTTTAAAGCTTAGTGAATTATGGCCTTAGAGTACACAATGGCTCAACAATCTTTATTGGGGCTCTTCAATCATTTCCTCGCTATCACCATCCAATCGCCCTTTATCTCTCCATATATTCTCTCTCGCATGTATTTCATTTGTTTTATAGCACCTTTCATATCAGTGTAGGGTGTTGGAGCAATTTACACCACACACAAATACAGAGACAATAAACTATAAGTGTGTAAATCAGTGTTAAGGAAATGTTTCATAAGACAAAGGGGACTACAAGGTGTAGGATTACTATCCTTTACACTGGTAAGCATTTTATTAAGAAAACGTGGTCTGGAGAAGCACAAACTAAGTATTCAGAACGTAGCACAGTTGTTAGGGTTAGCTCTAATAATAATAATTAATTTCTACTCAAATAAACCCTTTTTAGCAACCTAGGATAAGGAAAGACTCAGGAAAAAACATAACTCTCTAACCTCTATCATGCAGTTTACATGCTGCTCTTTGATGAAACTTCATAGCTCACTGTGCAAAATGATTGTAATTTACGAACTGCAGAGTACCAAAAGGATCTTTGTGACAAAGGCAGTACCCACTGAGCTATGGGCATGAAATACTGTTCTGTGATATGCGTGGTTCATCTCCTTTGC
The DNA here is from genome assembly GCF_031143425.1 of Pleurodeles waltl. NCBI lineage: Eukaryota > Metazoa > Chordata > Amphibia > Caudata > Salamandridae > Pleurodeles > Pleurodeles waltl. The sequence goes on from NC_090440.1 coordinate 1,521,652,895, forward strand.
AGTTGGCATATTAACCCGCTATGCTACCTTGGATGAGTAAAAAGTGCCACTAGACAAAACTCTAATCTCTCTCCAGCAGGAACATATACAAATGTTTATATAAGTTGTCCAAACGTCGTTGATCAGATTTGTGTGAGTTTTTGAAAGTACTTTCTCAAAGCCCTTTCACTAGGCGAACAATGTTTCACGGTCTAGTGCAATGCCCTGATCTCTCTAGGTGAAAGGCTACTAGTAAAGAGACCTAAGTTCTATAGTCCCTCTTTCGGCCAAATGTTTCGTATCTTCAGCATCTCCACGAACATCAAATGCATATCAGGAATCATTAAAAGATACCTGTCCTCTAAAAATGAACGCTTTCAGAGGACTGTCGTCTTGTTTAATGAACTTTAGCATTTGTGTTTTTTAGCATTTGTATTTTTAAGTTTAGCCGCTAGTGTCTCAATTAAATCACCTGAACTGGCTGCGCCCTACTTGACTGTATTGCTACAAAAGTGTATTAGTGAAACGTACCATTGCATTCATTTGCAGCTCGTATTTAATACTTTCGGAATGTATTTGCATTTCCAACTGATCAAATAGGACTAGAAGAAGATAAAATGAAAAAATTAAAAACAGGAACTTTTCATTTTGTTTGGTTTAATATTTAGTATGGAGGACAGCCGGCATATTTTGTTAAGTTATTAAAAGTGGTTTACATTGTTAGTTTTTAATGCTAACCCAATTAATCCATGTATAAGTTGCACTTAAAGCTTCCAAACAAACACCAAAATAATGTTATCACTGATTTGAATAAATGTGAGTGAAGCAGGGGGAGCCTACTTTTAATGAAAATAACTTGAAGAAGTATCAACATTTTAACACAGTAAATTCTTCCTCACCATGTAGTGAACAAGGGACGAAGATTCAGTGAGTGTATGAATTTTGGTAATAATTTTTTTTAATTCGATGTCCAAATATTTTGACATATTTTCTTGCCACTTGAGACCATAGTTTGCAATGAGTGTAGGGTGGTAGAGATTATTCAGGAGCGAGATATCTGTCTTGTCATGGGTAAGTGAGTAACCTGAGACCTCTGCATAATTATCAATTGATTTCAGGATTCTGAGGATGATTAAATCTGCTTCTTTTGTGCAGATCAGCAAGTCGCCCATATGTGCCATGTGCCATGTGCATGTGCTGAAGTCATAGGGAAAAACTTATTTGTGAGGTTAACTCCAGTGTCAATCAGTAGGGGTACAATAGCAAGCAGGAATAATAAAGGAGATAGTGGACATCCTTGTCATGTTCTTTGGACAGGTTAAACGTTTTAAGTTTACCACGGTTGACCCTGAAGTGAGCTGAGGTTTGTGTGTATAGAGCCACCAGCATACATTTAAAGTCAGAGCCTACTTTAAATCTTCTTAACACTGAATGCAGGAAAGTCCACTAAAACTTATTAAAGGCCTTCTGTGTATACGGATTTGGAATGGTTCATGATTTTCATCAATTGTGGTCCCAAAGAGGTTTCCTGACCTCTTCTGGTTCACCGGTGAGAAATGGTGAGAGAATCAAAGAATTTCTACACGCAATTCAAATGCCTGAAAAGATTGCCATGGTGAAATGCAGTGCACATCTGAAGTCGCAGGACTATGTATCATTGGGAAATGGATATGCTGATCAAGTCGCAAGGTTTTGCGCATTGAACTGTATATCGTTCAAAGACAAGTGGGAACTGTTACCTGAAGAAGCCAAAACTTGTACAAGTTATGCATTGAAAGTGATTGGCACCTTGGAAAAATTAAAATCTTTGAAGAATAATTTTGACAGGGAGGAGAAGCGTTCATGGAGCAAATTGAAATGTGTTTAAAGACATGATGAATTGTGGGTTTCTGAGGAGGGTGAATTGGTTTTGCTAAATAGCCTGTTGTCTCAAATGGCAAGATACTATCACGTTCAAGCACATATTGGGAGGGATGCTAAGGTTCATCTGTTCAAACATGATTGGTTCAACCCAAAGTTTAGATAAGTTGCTGAAGCATTTTGCCATTGTTGTGTCATTTGCCAACAGTTACATGAGGGGAAATGGACAGTGGTTAATTTGAGCCACATTGGAAGAGCAGGAGCTCCATTCAGTAGAATGCAAATGGATTTTATTGAGATGCCTGTGTGCGGAGGTTTGAAATATGTGTTGGTGATTGTTTGCATCTTTAGTCACTGGATTTGAAGTGTATCCTACATGAAGAAATGATAGTCTCACAGTCGCGAAACTACTGCTTAGGGAACTGATACCGCGTTTCGGGTTTCTGATCTCTTTAGAATCAGATAGGGGAAGTCACTTAAACAATGAAGTAACTAAATTACTGTGTGCAGCATTGAACATTGAGCAGACGTTGCATTGTAGCTACCGCCCTGAAGCATCAGGACTAGTGGAACAGATAAATGGTACCTTGAAGTCAAGAGTTGCACAGATGTGTGTAGCTACTAATTTGAAATGGCCTGATGCATTGCCTTTAATGTTGATGTCAATGAGACATACCCCTGAGAGGAAGACAGGATTGTCGCTTCATGAGATCCTCATGTGCTGAGCAATGAGGTTACCAGGAGTGCCAGCAAATGCAGTTGTTAACATTACAGAAAATATGGTGTTGGATTACTGCAAGGGTCTGGCTGATGTAGTCTGCTTTTTTTCTCAGCAGGTGGAGGACACCACACTGCCACCAATCTATGACCCAGGGCACAACCTGAGAGCTGGGGACTGGGTAGTCATCCAAAAGCAGGTGAGAAAGACGTGTTTGGAGCTTCATTTGAAGGGATCTTACCAAGTGGTCCTGATGACTACTACAGCTGTGAAGTGTGCTGGAATCCCAAACTGGATTCACACAAGCCACATGAAGAAAGTGGCATGTCCACTGGATCATGAAGAAGCGTTGTTGAGAGTACCAACAACAGTGAGACAAGTCTCAGGGCTGGAAGGAGAGCAAACAGGAACTGAGACCTGAACTGAGCTCGTTGAGGATAGTTCAGTCACTCCTGTGAGAGACGAGGGTGGAAACCTTCAGGAGGGTGACGGGGAGCCTATCTCAACTTGAGCAGCAGGAAAGCCTAGTCAGAGGAGGGCTTTCCTAGAAGCAGGCGATCCTGAGAGACAAACAGAGCAATTAGCAGACCCAGAAGGGGTAGGAGTTGAGATGGATCAAAGTCAAAGTGATCTGACTCCTCCTGAACCGATTGCAGGACCATCAAGAGAAACACCACAGACCAAGAAAAAGGTTCAAGATCAATCTTGAAGAGAATACTGACAGAAGGTCCACTGAAAGGAGATAAGTGGCCAGAATCACAAGTGGAGCAAGGGAAAGAGGTGGTTATCGAACCAACAAAAGAGGAAGAAGTTAGATACCACAAGGAGAGAAGATCTAAGAGAAGGAGAATTGAATGGTGATCAAACATTGAAGAGAAAGAGAATAGCAAGTCAATAATACACAGGTCCTGATTGGGTGTATGCAACTACAAACGAATGGCAGCAAGAGTTTTTGTCTTTTTGATCTGAGAGAGCAGTTCCGGGTCAGTATTTTGAGGTGGCCTGAAAGAAGCTAATGAACTGAACTGTTGAAACAATCTGAGAGAAAGGTTTTGAGAAAGAGACTGCTTAAAGTAACCAGAAGAGCTATTGATAACCTAATTTGACTTCTGAAACCTGATTTTGTCGAAGCTGCTAACCGATTTGAAAAAGAAAAGGGATCCTGGAAGTGAAAGTGAACTGCTGAAAGAAGACTTGTTTATTTTTGATTTTTGCTGCAAGCTTTCGAAATTTCGTCAGCTTTCTGATTCTTTACAGATCATGGCTGACTTTAATGAACAAGGTAGATGTGCCAGGCGCTGTAAATATACGAGTATTGGTTTGGCAATTATGTGTGGGTTATTGTTTGTGGTGTTGATTGTGGGTATGTCTTTTCTTGATACGAAAGGAGCCAACCATACTTCTGCTTTTGAGATGACTACTGCATTCACAGCATTGGAGAAGTTTAAGTTAGATCAAAAATATTTGCATGATTATACTAATGTGCAGGGAGAACTTTCTTTGAACGTTTTCTATTGCTTATTGAGTGAGTATGTTAAGACAATGGATGCGAAGAATTGGTTTGTGTGTACGCAAATTCCTTCATCAGTCGAGGAAGGAGTCACATATAATAGTTTACCTCTCCCCTTTGGGATGAGGTGTAGTCTGTTACTAACAAGATTTTATAACCAGGTGTACATTCAGTATTTCTATCCAAATCATGATCTTGTGTTTTTGTTTGTTCCTATAATACGGTATTTGAGTAAAATAGCTAAGGATAATGGCATAGTATTAGTTAGAAGGTTCTTTGAACCTACATTAACATTAGGCACAGCATATGCACTTCACAACAATATGACATGCTTGCTTACACCTTTAGAGAAGAGATTTTTAGATCACACAGATGATAGGAGAAAAGCATTAAAAGAGAAATTAGAAAAAGGCTTAGAGAAAAGGACTTACAAGAATGATTATGCTTATATTGCAATTAAAACGTATGGGAAATTAGCTTTAGATGCACAACACATAGGAAAGTTTTGTATATATAGGCATAAGTCACGCACGGACACTTTATTTGTGGGTACGAGTGAATGCAGGCATGTGTTTTTGTTTCAGAGTAAATGGACCTTTATGTTGAATGGATAGGACACTGCAATTCCAGGGATATATTATATGTGTGGACTTAATGCTTAGTACCGTCTTCCAAGAGGATGGTATTGGACATGCTATTTGGGGATAGTTTTCCCAAAGATTTATGAAATGGAGGATTTGAAAAAGTTTCCGAAAGTGACTTAATTACATCATTGCAGACAGAGGAGGGAGTCTTCTTCTTCTATAGTGGGAGATATTTTTGGAACGGTGATTCCTTCAGTGGGAGTCATTCTGAATTTGATCAAAAGTTGTCTAATATTGTGGATAACATGCTTTCAGGGGCCATTCTCCTGATAGATACTGAATCTGCTGCTGAGAGAGCTATCACTCTTCAAAATCATCTTGCTTTAGACATTCTTTTAGCGAAGGATAGTGGAGTCTGTAGAATGATTAATTCTAGGAATTGCTGTTCATATATACCTGATAATTGTAGAGATGTAATAGACTTACTTGCTAATCTGACTAATGCATGTGCCGATTTGAAAGAATTGAAAAGAACCAGGTGTTTGGGAAAAGGATGGCAAAGGGTTTGCTACAGTGGGAAATTGGTTCAGCAACATTTGGAATGTGGTATTATTGAAAATACTAGAAGGGATATTCATTGTTGTGGTTTGTTTATTGGGGCTATGGAGATTATGCAAATTATGTAAAAGAATTACATCGAAAAGGTCTAAAAATAATCAGAGAAGGGAAGCAAAGAAAAGGGAAACATTTTACAGGGAAAATGTAAGGGGAAAGCAAAATTATGATGACATTGAATTGTAAGAGTTTTAGCTGATGTGAAATTTGTGAGTGATATTGTGATGACACATTTAGTCATCAGAAGAGGGATTGCTAGTGCAGGTGTCTTTAATAAAATGAATTAATGAGTGTTTATGTATTTTCAATAATGAGCTTATGTAGAAAATGAATTAACGTAGAAAAATAATGCATGCATTTGAAAATGTGACCTCGAAGAATGGCCATCAAGGTTCACGAAATGTACTAATTAATGATTAATACTTATGAAATATCAAATATATACTAGACTAATGCAGTAATATGTCATATTACGGGTTATGAAGTATGCTTTAGTTTTATTAATTGTAGGCCTTAACTTAGCAAGTGTCTTGGCCTTTTTTGCCAGGCCTTATGCAGAAGCTGTAATTCTTAGCATTCAATGTGTGTACTAAATGTTTTGCATGAAGCCCAACATGCTGATTCTAATCTGATGTTAGTTAAGGGCCCTCACAAATGACTTACGATCACAGGGACTGATGATTGTGGAATGACTTTGCTGAATTCCATGTATGTGAAAACTTTGCCGCAGCTGATTCTGCTATTGATTTGCACTGTAACTTTAGAATGTGTCATAATCCAAGCTTTGATTAGATTGCGTTTCTTCTGCCACTTTGGACGACCATTGTTGTTTTTGTATGTGTTTCATTTGATTTTGAGATTAATCTACATGACCTTAGCTCTGTTATTATAGGGAAACAAACTTACTAAACTTTTACTAAAGGTGTGGTTATTCATGGCTGAAGGGTCATGGTGCGTGACAATCACTGACTTCATTGATTATTGATTTTATTGATTACTAATGATAGTTGATTATTGTGTATTGATTATTGATTATGTACTGGAGCTATGGTAAGAACTTCTTAACAGCGAGTCTAAAGGTTCATCTATTTGCGTCCCCTTGTAAGTATAAATATTAAGGCCTGATTCACTTGTGTGTGTAGGCCTAGTGCCTGTGAAAGAAAATGCCCCAAAACACTATGTGGACACATCAACATTATCAAATACAAAACTACCTGTTTTTGCAGAGGTGGGCACCTGCGTTTTTGGTCCTGGATTCAGCAGCTATATAGGGAAACCCACCAAACCCAAACATTTCTGAACACTAGACACCCGAGGGAGTCCAGGGAGGTGTTACTTGTGTGGATCCCCCAGTGTTTTCTTACCCAGAATCCTCAGAAAACCTCAAATTTAGCTAAAAAATCAAATTTTCCCACATTTCTTTGTGGGATCACTGCACTGGCACAAATTTCACCCAACGTTCCACTCAGTCTCCCAGTAAAAATGATACTTCACTTGTGTAGGTGGGCCAAGTGCCTGTGACAGGAAAGAACCAAAAACATGTCGAAAATGAGGTGAAACCAAATCGGGTCGAAAAGGGAAGTTTAAAAAAAAAGGTTTTTAGACTGGCAAGTGGGGCAGAACTTTCATCGATATAGATGTGACAATGCTGGGTGGAATTTTGTGGATTTCTGCAGATTCCGGAAGGTCCATCACAAAAATGTGGGAAAAATGTCTGATTTCAAGCAAAGTTGGAGGTTTGCAGGGCATTGTGGGTAAGAAAATGGTGTGTGTGCATGTGAAGCACACCCCCCGGACTCACCCAGATGTTTAGTTTTCAGATGTGTCTAGGTCTTGTGGATTTTCCTGCACGGCAGCACCCGAAGTCCAAAAAGTACAGCCCTCACCATTCCAAGTGGGACGATTTTAAGACAAGCTCTCATGGACCAAATGTAAAACCAATACCCAAAATATTCAAACGTCCCCTTGCTTGTCATGGGATAAGATGTTTAGTGTGCAGGGGGAGAGCTGAAAGGCTGTTACCCCCTTCAGTTGAGGTGGGGGCATAATCATGCTTACAATGGTTGGTAGCCACTACCCCAAATTTTTTTATATTTTTTAATTCCCTAGCATCTGCCCCCGCCAAAGTGGATTGGGCTAATTGCCCCATCTGCCCATCAGTGGGCAGAACAACTTTGTCCCCATTTATTTGTAGTGGGGGTATGGCAACCCTCTTTTTTGAAAAAAAAATATTCCCTGGTCTCTGGCGGGCTTTCTGCCCCTTTTGGGGGTAAATGGGCCTTACAAAAATAGGCCTATCTGCCCCCAAGGGGGGCAGAAATGGGCAACAGTAATGTGCCCCCATGGGGAGCGACTCTTGTCCAAGGGGCTGCCCCCCAAAACAAAACACGCGGGCACACCAACCCCTGGTGCCTAAGTGGTTTCTGCCCCACCTGGGGGCAAATCAGCCTAATAGATATAGGCCGATCTGCCCGTAAGTGTGGCAGAAATGGCCTAAAATAAATTTGCCCCTCAGGGTAGTGACCCTTGCCTAAGGGGTCGCTCCCATTGCATGAAATTGGTGCAAAAAAAACCTTGGTGCCCCTTGGGGGCAGATCAGCCTAATAAAAATAGGCCAATCTATCCCCAAGAGGTCGCTCCCCTTGCGTGAAATTGTCACAAAAAAATGTAAATCCCTGGTGTCTATTGATTTCTTCCCCCCTTGGGGGCAAAGCCAAAGAAAAATAGGCCGATCTGCCCCCAAGGGAGGCAGAAATGGCCTAAAATAAAATTACCCACAGGGGAGCGACTCTTGCCTAATGGGTCGCTCGCCATCTTTAAAAAAAAAAAATCCCTGGTGCCTAGTGGTTTCTGCCCCCCTTGGGGGCAGATTAGCCTAAAATAAATTTGCCTCTGCATGGGAGCAACCCTTGCCTAAGGGATCGCTCCCCTTGCGTGAAATTGGTCTAAAAAATGAAATCCATGATGTCTACTGGTTTCTGCCCCCATTGGGGGCAGATTGGCCTAATATTTATATAATTGTATTTTGTAAGTTTGTGCCGCTTTTGTGTCAAAAAATGCCATAAATGCGGTGATAAAAAAGTATAACAATGGGCCTTAGTGTTCTGTGGGTTAATCTGAAGGCCACATTGTGAGAAAAAGAGGCAGAATTGTTTTAGCAATGCTTGTAAGCCCATGGGGTCCTGGAGATCAATACAGGGTAATCGGCAAACGTTAATACCAGAAAGGTAACACCCACCAACCGACTATGACCCCAATAATATACAAAGAAAACAATGTTGAGGGCAAAACACATCCCTGCCTTACACCTCTGACAAAGAGAATCAGCTTTCTAAAGTCCCCCCTGAGCTCCATCTCACCTTTGCATTAGTATTGCAGTGGAGATATAAAAATTCATAAAAAGGTATTCTGGAGTACCATATTTCCTCAGAATCTCCCATAATAAGCTTTTGAATACTAGTTTGAAAACAGATCTCATGTCAACAAATGCTATATAATGATTGTTTTTCTTAAGAGAAATGTATTTCCGGCACAGGGTTTGTTGGTAGAAAATTTGATCTGATGTATTCACTCTCTCCTGAAAGTCTACTTGCAGGTTAGTCAGGATATGATTTTCGTCAATCCCTAACTGCAATTTAAAGAACACTTGTTGCCATAAAATATTCAGCAAAATATCAGGTTTTTAGGGCCTGTAATTTACTATGGTATCTTTACTCGCTACCTAATGTATGCAGATACTTTCCGCTCCCTTCCAGAAGTCGGAAGCTCGCCCTTCAGCGATAGCATTTGATAGCATAGTGGCATAAGGGGCCCAGATCAGGGCTTCAAACTGAAACAGATCTCTTGGGATTCTGTGGTCCTGCGGCTTTGGGCTTTTTAATTGATTACAGGGCCACTTTAGATTCATATAATGAAAATAACGGTTTATCAAAAATGTGTATAACGGAAGGTTGGGCGTGAAGGAGATCAAAGTGATTCATCCAGGTTTTGAGGGGAACAGGGGCTTCCATCCTCATATTTGATTGTAAGCTGCCATGAGTAGTAATATGCTAAAAGGATCTTGTATTGTTTCTTTTTAGGGATTTCATCATATCTGTTACTATTCTTCAATATCCTTTTACTACAAGCCAATATTTCCTTATACGCTCTTTGTGCTTCAATTATTTCCATTCTACTTTGAACTTTTATTCTCTGGAGTAATATTTTTGCCTTCCTTCAATCCTTACTGTACCAGTACTATTATTTCTGAGGTGCTTCTTGTAATCTTTTGAGAATATATCCCTAAGGTGCAGAAAACAAATCTTTATGAATTATCAGAAACGGGAATCTCTGAAGCCAGTGTATTCTCAAACGATACAAGAGCAGCTACAACTGAAGAGTAGATCTCTTTCAGTCATCCACTATTTTCACACATTGTTGGTAACAAGCAGGAAAGCAACAGGATCCAGGCTCTGAGGATGATACCAAGCTCAGATCCCTTCTTTCCAAATATGGTCAGATCACTGTGGACAATAATTTTCATGTTAATCATAAATACCGACAGTTGAAGTTATTAAATTATATAGTTGATTTTGCTAGACCATAAGCCATTTTTAAAAGTATTTTTTTCACTAATATGAGATGGAGAACAACCTATACATGTACTTAATCCGCTGGTAAATTTAATTGTTAAAACTTGCTTTGCTACGGTAGACCATTTCTTGATACTTGGAGCTTCCATTTGGGATATGCCTCACTCTTCATTGTTGTTATCCTTTATAAACTCTAGTGTGTTTAGGGGCTCATAGGTTGTATTACAGTCACCTCTGACAGAAAGGAGTTTCTTATATCTTAATCTTCGGGTGTAATCATTAAATAATCCCCACCATTGGTCTATGGACCTTTGTTCATTGACAAGGGGAAGTGAAATGGAGCAATAACCAACATAAAAACATATAGGCCCTCATTATGACCCTGGCAGTCAGTGATAAAGTGTTGGTAATACCACCAAAAGGCCGGCGGTAACTACAGCCAAATTATGACCATGGCAGAAAGATCTCCGAAAGACAGCCAATGTACCACACAGACCGCCAGGGCGGAAACAACAAGCACCATGGCGGTAGCTGCCTACAGCAAGGCAGAAGTCAAAGTTCCACCCACCATATCATGACCAGACAATCTGCCACCTTTTCCGTGGTGGTACCAATGACATCAAAAGCCTGGCCAAAACAGCTCAGAAGTGAAAGGACTTACCATTGGAGACACAGGGAAGAACCACGCCGCCATGGAACCAGAACTGCATGTATTTCCAATGATATTATACATTCTGATCCACCACGAACACCAAACACTGGCGAAGACGACGACGGTGAGTACAACCGCCTAGCACACAAGGGGGGGGAGAAAACAAGAATGACACACACAAGCACAACACACACCCCACACACACATACCATACACACAACCAGATGCACAAGAAAACAAGTTAATCCACCTAAATCGGCTGAATAATGCAAGAACAACACAAATTTACTAAAGTGAATGTAATAAGATCAACACAGTATAAAAATTATTTAGCCAATGTGACAGATACCTACAAATGTACAGAAAAAGGGACACTGCCCAGTCCTCAGTTCACTTGGGCCACAGGGCAAAGTCCAAGGCTCCAATTGTCACCTGCATCAAAACAGAGAGAACACTGGAGGGGCATCAGTTGGCAAATAGGCAGGCACCTCAGGGGAATGGGGGGCACCTCAGCCGGGAGCGGAAACAAGACCATTGGTTCTGGAGTGGGCAACATGCCCATTGCTCTTGGTCCTGGGGAGTGCATGGCCACAGTCTCTCGAGTGGGTGTCTTACCCACTGGTTCTGGAGTGGAAAGGCCGCACAGCAGCCCATGGAGGCAAGATCACATTGCGTCCGCTGGCGGTGACAGCTGCACGGTGGTGGTGGTGGTGGGAGGCTCCTGCACAGCCCCTGCACCCTCAGATGGCTGCACACCCATAGTTGGTGGTGAGGGCTCCATAATAACTGCTGGTGCAGGCTCCTTTCCCTTCTTGCCTGCTGGTTCAGGCTCCTTGCCCTTCTTGTCTGCTAGTGCAGGCTCCTTCACCTTTCGGGTGGCAGGTGCAGGCTCCTTCCCCTTCTTGCCTGCTGGTGCAGGCTCCTTGCCATTATTGCCTACTGGTGCAGACTTCTTCCCTTTTCAGGTGGCAGGTGCAGGCTCCTTTCCCTTCTTGCCTGCTGTTGCAGATTCCTTGCCCTTCTTGCCTGCTGGTGCAGGCTCCTTCCCCTTTTGGATGGTAGGTGCAGGCTCCTTCCCATTTTGGCTTGCTGGTGCAGGCTCCTTCCCCTTCAGTATATGTGACCTGGAATCCTTTCCCCCACGAGTAGATGCGTATGGAACTGGGCCCATGGACTGTGTGGCTGAGGTGCTTGACTGGGTTTGTGATACCCTGGCCATATGTGCAGGATGGGGGGAGGGGTAGGGAAGAGATCAATGATGGAAAGGAAAAGTTTCTTAGGGACACTGGGCCGGGAAGTGGGAGAAGGGATGGGAGTGGAGGATGTGGGAGTGGTTGTTGGAGATGTCTGTCTGCTGGATTTGGGTGCAGGTGCATGGGCTGTATGCTATTGTGAGGTGGATGGCTGTTGGGTGGCTGAGTGCTTGCATTTGTGTACTTTGGGAGGGGAGGCAGCCACAGTGGGAGAGGACAGAGGGGACATGTGCATGGATGTTGTGGAAGTGTCTGCCAGTGAGGTGTGTGTTCTGCTTGGTACTGGGATGTTGCAGGTAGTGGATGATGATGTAGTGCATGCAGGTGTGAGTGCAGACGTAACTGAGTGGGAGGTGGAGGAGGGGGAGGGGGAGACAGTGGAAATAGTGGATGTTGTGTCTGCAACTGGGTGCCTGTGGGATGAAGTGTGGTGCTTGTGTTTGCCTGTGCCCGCCTGGCTGTGTGCTTGGGATGGGTTGGGGTTGAGGAGAATGGGACTGGGAAGTGGTAGTTGGAGGGGGGACAGTAGAAACAGGGACAATGGTTGCCATCAGAGAGGAGGCCTGAGCCTGGATCGATCTCTGTTGAGCCCCCAGTCCACTGTGAATGCCCTCCAGGAATGCCTTTGATTGTTGCATCTGGGCTGCTAGCCACTGGATGGCATTAACAATGGTTTACTGCCCTACAGAGATGGATCTCAGGAGGTCAACAGCCTCCTCGCTCGGGGCAGCAGGGCTCACTGGGGCAGGGCCTGAGGTGCCTGGGGCAAAGGAGATGCCCATCCTCCTGGGCACGTGAAACTCGCTGAGGGGCTGCTGAGAGGGTGGTGCACGTACGGGGGTGGCGGCTGTACCTGTAGCTGGGGTGGTCACAGAAGTGTCCGCCACCACCAGGAAGCATCCATCGGAGGAGGTATCTGTGTCTGAATTGTCCTCTCCAGTCTCAGCCGTGGAGCTTCCCTTACCCTTCGTCCCACTGGTGCCCTCAGCGTCGGTGGACTCTGCCTCCTGGGTCCAGTGGTATGCAGCTCCCTCTGTCGCCTTTGCTCCTCCACCAGATGATGCTAATGCACATGAGAACAGGATGACAAAACAAGAAAGGGGGGGGAGATAGACAAAGGATACACTGGGTCAATGGCTGCACCAACACCACCGTTGGCGTACACAGCACACTCACACAAGCCTACGCACTATGCATTGCACCACAACTGATATTGCTAGCCACCAAGGCATAAGGAGAGGCACACACCGCCAACTGCAGTACACCTGGGACCCCCTCAGCCCTGACCATTAGTGGATGCTTAAAAGCTAGATAGGCAGGATTATCCTTTCAGAACCCTAGCCACCAGAGGACCCACGCTGCTATGTCAGGCCTGGCCTAGGGCACCCACTAACACACATCCACCACCCCACCAGCCGTAAGTTGTAAGGATAGCCTCTGTAGCTGCTGTGATGCTCTCAAGTGCCCACCCAGCTCAGGATAGGCCACAGCCAGTATGCGGGCCATCAGGGGGGTCAGGGTTCGACGGGCATCCCTTCCTCATTGGGAGGCCAACCCCCGACTGGGCCTCCGCCGTCCTCCGTGCCCAGCGTCTCAGGTCTTCCCACCGTTTGCGATAGTAGGTGCTCTGCCTGCCATAGACCCCCAGGGTCCACACATCCTTGGCAATGGCACGCCATATAACCGTCTTTTGATGGGCGCTGACCTGCAGAGGCAATACACAAAGGTCAACATCATTAGACAAACAGTCCAGCCAGTTACACATATAGCCCACCATACCCTTTTTCCATCACCATTGGCACACACATAGCCCAGCACACAACGTGTACACAGCAAAGAGGACATCAACCCACCCCCCTTACACGAGGTCATTACACACACAACTCCATGCATTCATGCCACATGCATTGTGCCCACAGTGTACTCACCTGTTGGTCTGGAGGCCCATAGAGCAGTCCATACTGGGGTAGGACCCCATCCACCAGTCTTGTCAACTCCACTGAAGTGAAGGCTGGGGCCCTTTCCCCAGTCACATGGGCCATGGTAGGTTCCAGACACAGGTCACAGCAGCACATGCAGTGTAGGTCCTCTCCTATGGAAGGTCAGGTGGCAAGTGAGGAATCAGATAGTAAATGGCGGTCACGTCCACGGCGGTGCATACCATCACTGCCGGCGTAGATCGCCACTGTAACCATTAGATCCCAATATTAACCAATGAGGAATTGCACGACGGTTCCCGACTGCCTCCCGCCATGGTGCACAACATCAGCAGAATTACCTCACTTCCACCTGTCCCTCCACACAGGACAGGCGGACGCCAATTCAGGGGGGGCAGCCCTATGGATTCAAGCTGTGTCACAGGAGAAATAGGCACATACTGCACAATTCACACTAACCCATTACAAGTTTACAGAATGCAAACTCCTGTTGTGGCTCCAATGTTCAGTTTGAGACAGCCTCCTCACTCTTGTGTCCCTTAGATACCTAACATTGCGGATGAATCGGAGATGGAGACATACCCCCGTGTACAGACCCCTGGTGGACTTGGCTACACTGGATGACAGGCACATTATACTCACCTACAGACTGGACAGAGCCACAATCACAGAGCTGTGTGACCAATTGGAGCCTGACCTGATATCTGCTATCTGTCACCCCACTGGGATCCCCCCTCTTGTGCAAGTGCTATCTGTACTCCATTTCCTGGCAACTGGTTCTTTCCAAGTGACAGTGGGCTTGGCAGCAGGAATGTCACAGTCAATGTTCTCAACAGTGCTGACAAGAGTGTTGTCTGCCCTGATTAAACACATGTGCAGCTACATTGTTTTCCCCCAGGTTGAGGATTTGGCCACAGTGACGGCTGGGTTTTATGCATTGGAACACATCCCCAACGTAATTGGGGCGATTGATGGTACACATATTACATTTGTCCCCCCAGCCAGAATGAACAGGTATTCATGAATCGTAAGAGTTTCCACTCCATGAATGTTCAGATGGCGTGCTTGGGGGACCAGTACATCTCCCACGACAATGCTAAGTATCCTGGGTTGGTGCATGATGCCTTTGTCCTGAGGAATAGCAGCATCCCAAATGTGATGGCCCAACTACAGAGGCACAGGGTGTGGCTAATTAGTGTCCATTGGTTCCCACCCAGTGTATGTTAGTGTATGCCTCTGGTGTTAACCTCATAGAATTGTGTGTGGCTAAATGTTGTCCCTCAGTATTTGCAGGTGACTCTGGTTACCCAAACCTATTATGGCTGCTGACCCCTGTGAGGAATGCCAGGACAAGGGCAGAAGAACGTTATAATGAGGCACATGGGCGAACAAGAAGGATAATTGAAAGGACCTTTGGACTCCTGAAGTCCAGGTTCCAGTGCCTCCATCTGACAGGTGGATCCCTGTGCTACTCACCCAAGAATGGTCTGCCAGATAGTAGTGGCGTGCTGAACGTTGCACAACCTGGCCCTCAGACGCCAAGTCGCTTTTCTGCAGTAGGAGGAGACTGGACATGCCCCTGTGGCAGCAGTAGACCCTGTGGACAGTGAGGATGAGGAGGCAGAGGATGAGGATGAGGACAATAGAGCATCAATTATACAACAGTACTTCCAATGACACACAGGTAGGACAGTGTAACTTTACATTTCAATGACTTGGTTGTAATCTGTGTGGCAATGATGCTTCTAAGCCAATATACTGTTCCCTCTGGCAATTCATTTTGCAGATGTTGGTGAATTGACACATACTTCTGGTGTGATCACTACAGCCAGCTACAGGTCATTAATCTATGCTCATCGTATGTACAGCTAATTTTCAATGTTTGTACCTGTTTCAAAGAATACATATTTGATA
This sequence comes from Pleurodeles waltl, assembly GCF_031143425.1. NCBI lineage: Eukaryota > Metazoa > Chordata > Amphibia > Caudata > Salamandridae > Pleurodeles > Pleurodeles waltl. The sequence goes on from NC_090440.1 coordinate 1,521,668,488, forward strand.
TACATGACATACTCCAAATAGATTTCTTTCAAAGGGTGTTTATTGAAGTGCTAAAATGCAGGGGGAAAATGGAATGGGATGGGGTGATGATAGAGGAAAGTCCAAGGTATTGTTCCAGTCTGTTTGCATCACAGGTGAATTGTCCAAGGGTACATAGGAAGGGGAGCAATGGCAGTTCAAGGTGGACAGGGTGACTGAGTGGGACGCAAGGGTGACAATCAGGAGAGTCTCATTTCCTGGCGGGGGTCTTGGCAAGTACCTCTAGCTTCTGTCTGCATTGCAGGGAAAGTTGGTTCATCTTCTGCAGGGGGAGGGGTGCTGGTGGCCTGTGAGTCCTGTGGCGGGGCCTCCTGGCCACTAGCGGCAGCGGAGGTGGAAGGCTGTTCAGATGTCTGGCTAGTGACAGGGGCCCACTGGTGTGAGACTGTCTCCCTCATAATGTTGGCCATGTCTGCCATCACCCCTGCTATAGAGATCAGGGTGTTGTTGATGGCCAGCAAGTCTTCACTGATCCTCTGGTACTGTCCCTCCTGCAGCCGCCTGTTCTCCTGCATTTTGTCCAGGATCTGTCCCATCATGTCATGGGAATGTTGATAGGCTCCCAGGATCTTGGAGAGTGCCTCCTGGAGAGTTGGTTCTCTGGGCCTGTCCTCCCCCCAGTGCACAGCAGTCCTCACAGTTTCCCTGTTGGCCTGTGCCTCAGCCACCTGAACCGTGTGCCCACTGCACTGACCCCAGGTCCCTAAGTGTCTTGTGTTCGAAGTGTGGCCTGGGGTTCCTGTAGAGGTAGACACACTGCGGATTGACGTGTCCTGGGGACAGAGGTGTGGGTACGCTGGGTGGGTGCTGTGGTGGTGTTTCCAGGTGGGGGAGGCTCGGTGGTGGTGTGTGACTGGGCTTGGGTAACCAACTGTCCAGTGGTCCCTGATGGGCCAGATAGCTCGTCCAGATCTGAAAGACCAGAGTTACTGTCATCACTGTGGGTCTCTTCTGTTGGGGGACTGGATAGTGCTAGCACCCCATCTCTGCTGACATTGGCTGGGGCACCTGTGTGGATGTAAATGATGTGTTATGGTTTATGTGTATCACATGTTGTACATCCCTGGTTTCCCCTCTGTTAGACCTGACATGCCTTAGGGTGGTCACCCCTAACTTTTTGCCTGCCTCCCTCCACTTTTTGGACTCTGTTTTGCTGGCTTTTAGACTCTGCGCACTTTACCACTGCTAATCAGTGCTAAAGTGCATCTGCTCTCTACCTTTAAACATGGTAACTTTTGATCATACCCAATTGGACTATTTAATATACTTATAAGTCCCTAGTAATGTGCACTGTATGTGCCAAGGGCCTGTAGATTAAATGCTACTAGTGGGCCTGCAGCACTGGTTGTGCCACCCACTCAAGTAGCCCCTTACCTTGTCCCAGGCCTGCCAGGGCAAGGCCTGTGTGTGCAGTTTCACTGCCACTTCGACTTGGCATTTAAAAGTACTTGCCAAGCCTAAAACTCCCCTTTTTCTACACACAAGTCACCTCTAGTATGTGCCCTAGGTAACCCCTAGAGCAAGGTGCTGTGTGGGTAAAAGGCAGGACATGTACCTGTGTAGTTTACATGTCCTGGTAGTGTAAAACTCCTAAATTCGTTTTTACACTACTGTGAGGCCTGCTCCCTTCATAGGCTAACATTGGGGCTGCCCTCATACATTGTTGAAGTGGCAGCGGCTGATCTGAAGGGAGTAGGAAGGTCATTTTTAGTATAGCCAGAATGGTAATACAAAATCCTGCTGACTGGTGAAGTTGGATTTAATATTACTATTTTAGAAATGCAACTTTTAGAAGTGAGCATTTCTCTGCCCTTAAATCTTTCTGTGCCTTACAATCCATGTCTGGCTAGGTTTAGTTGACAGCTCCTTGTGCATTCACTCAGACACACCCCAAACAGGGTACTCAGCCATACTTGCATACATCTGCATTTTGAATGGGTCTTCCTGGGCTGGGAGGGTGGAGGGCCTGCTCTGACACAAAGGACTGCCACACCCCCTACTGGGACCCTAGCAGACAGGATTGAACTGAAAGGGGACCTGGTGCACTCCTAAACCACTCTTTGAAGTCTCCCCCACTTCAAAGGCACATTTGGGTATAAAACAGGGCCTCTGCCCTACCACCTCAGACACTTGCTGGAGAAGAAACCTGAACCAGAACCTGCATCCTGCCAAGAAGAACTGCCTGGCTGCCGAAAGGACTCACCTGACTGGTTTCTACAAAGGACTGCTGCCTTGCTGTTGCCCTGCTGCATTGCTGAACTCTTGTCTGGCTGTAAAAGTGCTCTCCAAGGGCTCGGATAGAGCTTGCCTCTTGTTCCTTGAAGTCTCAGGACCAAAAAGACTTCTCTTTTTCATTTGGACTTTTCGTGTGGCGAAAATTTCGACGCATAGCTTGCTTTGCGGCGAGAAAATCGGCGCACAGCGACGCTGATCGACGCGACACCTTCGGGGGGACCGGAACTTCGACGCACGGCTTTGCAAGGACAACACCGCCCGACTTCCAGAGGGGAAATCGACGCAACGCCTGCCGTGAGACTGAGAATTCCATGCACAGCCTCCCGGAACGACGCGCAGCCGGAAAACAAGCCGAAGAATCCACGCACAGACACCAGGACATCTGGTAATCCCGCAACCCACAGAAAGAGACTGTCCGCGTCCCGGAAACGACGCACAACTTCCCCGCGTGAAAAATAACAACGTAAGTCCGTGTGTGCAGGGGAGAAATCGACACACACACCATTTTTCCACATATCTCTTCTTCTGCGGCCCTTTGCGGAGATTTTCCACTTTAAACCAGGTACTTTGTGCTTGAAAGAGACTTTGTTTCCTTTTTAAAGACTTAAGACACATTGGGGGTCATTCCGAGTTTGGCGGGCGGCGGTTGCCGTCCGCCAAACTTCCCCCGTCGAAAGACCGGGGGCCATTTCGACTTTCCCGCTGGGCCGGCGGTCGACCGCCAAAAGAGCGCCCGCCGGCCCAGCGGGAAAGGCCCTGCAACATTGAAGCCGGCTCCGAATGGAGCTGGCAGTGTTGCAGGGGTGCGACGGGTGCTGTTGCACCCGTCGCGATTTTCACTGTCTGCAAAGCAGACAGTGAAAATCCTGCTGGGGCCCTGTTAGTGGGCCCCTGCACTGCCCATGCCAGTGGCATGGGCAGTGCAGGGGCCCCCAGGGGCCCCACAACACCCGTTCCCGCCATCCTGTTTCTGGCGGTGAAAACCGCCAGAAACAGGCTGGCGGGAAGGGGGTCGGAATCCCCATGGCGGCGCTGGAAGCAGCGCCGCCATGGAGGATTCTCTCAGCCGGGGGAAATCCGGCGGGAAACCGCCGGACCCGGCTGGGCGACCGCGGCTAGCAAAGGAAGCACCGCCAGCCTGTTGGCGGTGCTTTCGTGGTTGTCGACCCTGGCTGTTGATGACCGCCAGGGTAAGAATGACCCCCTTTATATCACTTTTCAGTGATATCTCTACAATTTCACATTGCTTCTATATTCGTTTTGACATACAATTTTCCTGAAAAATATTATATATTTTTCTAAACACTGTGTGGTGTATTTTTGTGGTGCTATATTGTGTTATTGTATGATTTATTGCACAAATACTTTACACATTGCCTTTTAAGTTAAGCCTGACTGCTCGTGCCAAGCTACCAGTGGGTGGACACAGGATAATTTTGGATTGTGTGTGACTTACCCTGACTAGAGTGAGGGTTCTTGCTTGGACAGAGGGTAACCTGACTGCCAACCAAAAACCCCATTTCTAACACCCTCTATGGTTGGATTTGCCCTGCCAGCTTTCACTTGTGTATGTTAGTGTATGGTGGGATTGTTAGTTCTCTATGGTGTGCATGCTTTAGTGATGAGTGTCCATGCAGGGCTGTGAGGGGTGTCCATGCATTGGTACAGCATGCAGGGCTTGGCATTGGGATGAGTGAGATGTGATGGTGGAGTGTGTGAATGTAGTGGAGTGATGGGTGTTAGGGTGAGGGTATGTGATGGCATGCAGGTAGGTAGAGGGGTGACAGTAGTTGAGAGTTGACTTACCAGAGTCCAGTCCTCCTCCGAGTCCGGCCAGGCCCTCAGGATGCAGTATTGCCAAGACTTGCTCCTCCCATGCTGTGAGTTGTGGGTGAGGAGGTGGGGGCCCTCCGCCAGTCCTCTCGATAGTGAGCTGGTGTCTTGCTACTATGGAACGTACCTTCCCCTGTAGGTCGTTTCACCTCTTCCAGATGTCATCCCTAGGTCAGCATTTCCAACAATAGATATTTCTATATAAAGAAGAATATAATATTTCTTACTATAACAGTTAATGTTGCAATAATACAGCAAATTTTGGTCCATAAATGAATTTCCCTAATCTAAATTAAATTTGTTCGGAATAGTATCAAAGTGTCTGTTCAGAATCCCAATGAAGTGTTCTGATGAGAGAATAAATGCATGAGCAAAAAGCCTTTGAAGTATTCTCAGCTATAAATCATCAGACATCTAATTAAACAGCAATAGGCTAAGCAACCTACTATGAATAGAGGCATGATCTAAAAAAACTCAGAGATGTAAATGTGAGTGAGAGAAGTCCCCTAATCTCTAGGAATATGCACTAATATAAACACACAATATTCTAGATGATGACATGTTTCTTTTCTTCATTCAAATCATCTAATAGGATTTCAATAAACTCTTGGGAATAGGTAAACTCCCCAATTGCTCACGTTTGCAAAATAGACCATAGACACAAGTCCTTGAAAACTACTTTGTCCACATTTTGAGGTTCAGACAGTTCTTCCCATTAATCATACTTCCTTTTGTCTCCTCTCTTCCCAGTGAGAACCTCACTATCAGTTGTCTAATTCAAAACAAATGCCCATTCACTAACTAACAGAAGGCTTCTGGAAAGTTACAGCATTTGCAGCAAAAAAGAAAAGTATGTTGTGTAAAACAACAGCTCAATGTAAGAAAACAGAGCTTTCAATGTTAATGTATTATGTTATAGTTAATGTGGCACTTTTAGTTAAGCCAACTTAAATTAGCACATTAATATACCTTTTATATGCTTAGATTGTCTAAGTATGACTGCCTACTACAAATTGAACTCGAATATACATGTTATTTATCATAAACTCGCTTTTTTGTTGAATGTGTTTTTATTTACACTATGAGGAAATTCACATGGTCATTTGCTACAATCACAGGAAAATTTGTGTCCAAGGACTCTAGAAGAGCTTCCAATGCATGAAGGGTAGGAGGTTCATACCTATGCTGAACACTAAAATGTTAAAAATGTATAAAAATGATACGTCTAAAACTATTATTAGAGCCTGAAGATAGTGTCAGGTCCAATGCCAGAATGTCTAGTGAATCTGAATCCAGAATTTTAATTTTACGATTAAATGTGGAATTAACCAGATTAGCAAACCTACTGAAGCTCTACCAGACTTAGATGGAATAGCTGGAATAGTATAAGTGAAATAACCTGATTTGTAGAAAAGGTTAACTACCCCAGTTTCTTAGAATAGACAAATATGGTTGCCATCAATAAAGTCTCCCCAACTTTGGGCATTAAACTTTGAAGTTATTCTAGCCACGTTCCAAGGTAACAAGTCTTACTCAACAGGGTAATTGTCTGCAGTTCGCTGGAATGTAGTATTGAATTCCTGATCAACTGAAATATTGTTAGAGCTACCCACTATGCCCTTATACTTCACAATGGAATGTTCCAGAGACCAGCATTCACCATCCGAGGTGTCGGCGTTTGTGACGTCCCGGAGTCATGCTCGGGGTCCAGAAGTTTATTAGACAGGTGCTGCAATTCTTGAACACCCTCTGCCATCCTGTTATCATGTCTGGTTAGTTTCATATGGGACTTTTCTGCTATAGACCAGATCTTTACTAGTTAATGTTTATTTATTAAAATCCAAAGGTTCAGAGAAAGACGAACACCGAAAAAATTGAAATCATAACATTTTGAATTATGGATCGGCAGTCACAAACATACCTTGTCTAGTGAAAAGTTGAATTCTTTATTGAATCAATGTCTTCTCTTGCTTATGCTTCCAATTTCGGGGAGTTGGCCATATATATTACACTGCCTCTTTTTACTAGAAGTTATTTGTTCCTGGATTGCAATGATAGCGTCACTTTAGTGTAATGGTCTGGACCAAACACTCCCTCACAAAATCAATTGGATGAGCTATTCACTACAGTTGCTAAATTCATACCCTTCACTACACCACCCACAAAGAAACCCTCTTATCACGGTTCTTTGGCTTACATAAAGCATTTTCTTCATAAATACAAAATTGGATGTGGGAATAGTGGACGAGTGGATAGCATTATCAGGCCTGACCTTTCCCCAGGAGACCTTGCATCCATATTGTGATGATCAAGTGGCAATTAGAGAATTCACTTCCACATGCAACAATCTTACACGTTGTAGCCTCTGGATCTTTGTTAATGGCTAGGGTGGCTTGGATGTTAAATTCTAGTCTGTATAGCGAGATTCCCTTTATAATGCTAATAATGTCCTTTAGCGCACTGAACTCATTTCGCACGCTCTCAATTGACTACACCAAGGATACATCTACTCACTCTTATTCTGCAGGGAAAGTATGCATTGCTTTATTTGTGTTTTTAGAGCTAGCTGTCTCTATAGGTGGACCTTTTTCAGTTAACACATGTGAAATCTATTTTGGCAAAGTATGTCAGGGACTAAGAAAATCTGGATTATGTCAGAATCATATATTTCATTTGAATCTAGGGCATTACTAGGAGTGCTAGGTGTAACCATTTACATAATTTAACCTGCGAGGGTTTATGACCTGATGAAGAACGGAGTTTACTAAAATATTTCTTCACTAGTGTTGTACAGACTTTGGTATACAATTTTTCCTCTTTGCCATTTAATAAAACATCTACTTCCTGCTGTGTAGGATTGTGGGACTGGCAGTCCTCTAGGCCCTGCAGCAGCACCAGGGACTCTCCTCCTCCTCCTCTACCTTGGAGGATTGTGCGACTGGTCATCTCCTTGTCCCAGCAGCCGTGTCTCCATAAAAAAAGGTTTTCTAGTCTTGGGCAGAGTTCTGTCATGACTGTTCCACACTAGATGTAACTGTTGTGCTGCATAACATAATCTATATAGCAAATGAGAATAAAATTAGGATATAATGGTAGAAGATAGCCATAGATATAGGAGAAGTGATGTAGAGGCTAAAACATAGACGCGAAGGGCCTGAGGAAATGGGATAAATAGTCAAAAAGGCAAAAAAGGAATTTATATGATAGTGACTACTATATTAGCTGAATAGTAGGTATTGTTATAGTAGGTAAATATGGTTACTGTGTTATTTGGGAAAATTAAGAGAGTAAATGTGGAGAATTGTTTTTATATTCTCAGTCAACCCCTGTAAGGTTGAGATTAGAGATCCAAAAGAATCATGGAAAATGAGAATGGCATCATCAGCATGCAAATGTTATTTGCTGGATTACTTGCTGGATAACAGTTTAAAGTTAGTATATTAAGGTCAGTTTAGTCCGGGTTGGTGGGATGGTGAATATGCAAGAAGGTACAAGGCATAGCATGCAGTATCAATTATGCATTTGAGGGATGCATCTCTATGAAATTGGTAGGAAATAGGCAGAAGTTGAGCAACCAGAAGATGAGCATTATATGTCAATTTGAGGCTGCTGTAGGCTTTTAATTAAAATATCCAGTCCTGCAGGTTCATGGAATAATATTCTATTCCTTTCATGTGCTATTTTCATATTTTGATGGACCTGCAAAGATGAATGATATGTGGGGCAATTGTTAAGCTGTTTTAGCGCCAAGAAACCTTTCCTATGTGTGATCACTGTTCTACCGTAGTCCTGGAATAACCTTATCTTCACTCCAATGCAATCAATTCACTTCCTTACTTTAGATGCTATAAAAGTTTTTCAGAGTGTTGGTACCTGAGGGGTCTAAAGATCAACGGTATAGGAGACCTGGAGTTAGTTGTAGGCCTGGATGGTATCCTGTGGGCTCTATGGATTTTAAAATCTTTATTGAATGAGACGCAGAGGTTTTGGGGATCCATATCTGAATGTGAAGAAAGGCTACTCAAAATATGACATCTTTTTCTAAATTCTCAAGTAAACTAAAAATTCTAAGGTTACCCTTGCTGGTTCTGTCTTCCAGATTTGTAACTTCTCTTTCTTGAAATTCAATCTTTTTTGCTAGAATGTCACAATTTTTTATTTTAGCACAACTTATGAGCCCTCAGCTTTACTTATTCTGGATTCGTTTTTTTCAATTCCGTTGGGCTGAAACTTAAAGTCTCCCCCTTAGGCCCATCACTTAGTTTTGCATTGTGTCAGTGTTCGTTTTTGTGCTGGGAGTCAAGGTGTGTAAAGCATTCAGTTGTTTAAGGATTACTTCCATGATGACTGTGGATTCCAGTTTCCCTGTTATGTGTGAATCAGTATTGGCGGTTCTTGTTTAGTTTTTTGCCTGGTTGTTTTGCTTACAGTCTTTGGGCTCCACGTCTTTCGGGTCCTCCTTCTTTTAATTATTCTAATTTGTCAAAATGATTTAGGGCAGTATCAAAATTGTGGCCGCTCACCTGGCTGTGATGTTAATATGAGCTGTCTAAGCGACTGGTACTGAAATTAAACTAGATGTGGTTGACAGGTGCTTGCTGTGTGCAGGAATTTACAGGTACGAAATATAGTAATAGAAGAGAGCCAGGATTGTGCTTGCAAAGTTGTCTCAGTCAGGTTAACAGTCTGTAGGACTATGAGGTCAGATTAGGATCAGGTAAAACAGTTCAAACTTTTAAGTAAAACGTTCATGTTCATCCACATGGGAGCAGGTTCTCTAGTTAACTCAAGACTAGACTACTACAGCGTCTATACCAGAGACCATTGCATAGTGATGCAGAAGGATTCAACTGATAGGTAATACGGCAGGCAGACTGATCTCTGCTCTAATAACTTAAGTACTCAAGCAGTAAATCTCAAATGCCTTAGCTCACGCACAAGAATTGACAGCATCATAGTCAAGATTCTTAGCCTTACATACAATGCATCAAAGGTGTATCATCCAAATATCTGTAGTATAAACAGACCAATCATAGGGGGTGCATTAGCGTGCTGAACAAGAAAAGCCTATTTATAGGCCTGAGGCTGCCAACAGAAATATGAGAAGATCTGAGGTAAATGGTGGGAATTCCAAGGTTTATGAGGTGATGACTGAGATATTATATCTTAATGCTTCTGCACTCCGAATCAAATAAGTTCTGCAGTGCGGCCAATTAAAGCAAAATTAACATAAAAAAACATCTTAAAACAGACAACTTTGTTGTTTGAAAGTACTGTATAGAACGATTTCTACTTCATGCACAATCTGCACAACATGTATTTTGTTTAAAAAATGCGCTTTAACAACTTTCATGATTTTAAAACAATTTAAAAAAAGACAACAAAGAATCCATTCTGTGCTTAACATCTAGAAGATTTAATGATTAACAATAAGTAAATGTCAGCCTCGGCCGAATTTACAATGTTACCAAATCTTTTCTGTCAACCAGCAGTTTTTTGGCATATCTCTCTTGCGTGATTCATGGAGAACCAGTAAGAGGCTAATTGTTCAAATTAATTTGCCTAAATGACTAAGCAAGAGATAACAAAATTACATTTGCACTTGTTTGGCCAAGATTCAATAGCAACGGTCCGGTAGACCAGCTGCTTCTAGACAACACTCTTGCAGAAATTAAAAGCTAGTAAAATTAATTAATGCGCTTTTTTGGTACGTTAATTTGCACTGAAAGGTTCCGGGGTGCAAAACTGCTGAGAAGATGAACTATGATAATTAGAATTAATGGGGTGGTTGCATGTTTTTTGTATCGGAAGTTTTAAAAACCATGAACGGCGCTGGGACTGGAAACTGACATCCTCATAAATCTGTATGATAATTCAGCTATTAGTATTAGAAGGATTAAGCACCATGGCTCCAGCGTTATCCATCACATGACACATTACTTTCCATCTGTCACTGTAGCAGCTAAGGCACGATAGCTGTCCTTGAGGACCTCTTGTGAAAAGCTACGGGAATTCAAGGAATTATTGGATTGATGCTGTGCTATAAAGCACGGTAACTGTCCTGGAGGAACTCGTGTGAAAAGCTACGGGAATTCAAGGAATTGTTGGACTTGATGCTGTGCTATAATGCCTTGCCAAATCTCTGTTTTCCACCTAGGCAGTATGACCATTCCCATATACTTGTCAGTTTAATGTCTTGTTTTTGATGGAGGCGAAATACAGACCAACATGGAGAGCAGTTCACCGGACGTTTCGGCAATAATGGTTTACATTTGTACGGTTCCATTTTTCATTAGTGCATTAGTGTAAAAATGACTATATATACTGTACGCACAGATAGATACCTCTAAAATTCAACCTTTCGAAGCCCACGCAGTGTTTTATTTTTCAAATGCTAATACCTCAAAAACCATTTGGTTTAGTGTGTTAATTTTTCTGTAGCAAAGAGCAAAATTACCTATGCATGCTGTTGGGACGTGAATGTTTCCTGCATGCTATGCCGTTATGTTCCCTGCCCTGAATGCCCATTTGCATGTATCTGATATCCTTATTTTTTATTTTGCCCCTGGAGTCACGAATATGCACAAAGGCCTAGCACGTACAGTGGTGGTGGCAACTTACAGTGTTTTGTGAATCTATATGTGTGCCACTTGAATGGAGTCTTTCTTGTCCACTTGTGTGAAGTTCTGCTTCAAGGCGCTTACCCAGTTCCTAGGGCTAACATCTCGAGTGTCTGTTATGCGTGTTTATGTGTGCAGTCTCTATGGTACATGCATGGTATTTCTGTGAGCCAGAGTAATGGAGGTCTATAGGATACATTTTAGATACTCCATGTCCTGGCTTTTGCATGAGATAGAGGTGAGGGTTGTTTTCCCAGACAGTGGAAGTGTATTGCTGGCATTTATGAAGCTGGAAGGAGGAAACCTAGACACTGAAATGAAGAGATTAGAGGGAGGGCTCTTTTAGAATTTAATGAAGCCTTTTGCTTGGATCGGCTAATTAGTCTTCCTGATCACTGCCATTTGATGAAAGGTAGAAGAAGTGGGACTACAGACTGTTGTGCATAGTGAGCTCAACTTTAGGCAAGGCTGGCCTTATGTCCTTCCTTGATTACTTGATTACTCTGTCCGTTTGGCTGATGACAGCCAGGTGCAGAGACCTCACACCTCTTTGTGTCTTTATAATGTGTTGTCCAAATTGGAGACTATCCCACTGTGAAATCATCATGCTCCACAAAGAATGCGTCTAGAAAAAAGCTTGAAAAAGACACTTTCCAGGAGGACTGAGCTGCAGCATGTCTCAGGTGTCTGTGGATCTTCCAGAAGAGAGGACTGAGGAGAGAGAGATCCACTGGTCCTCAGTGTTCATAGCCCAGAAGTCTCTCCACATCGATTCTTGGCAAGAAACATGAACTTGTGACTGCAAATGCTAAGCCCCAGTTAAGACTGTGAAAGTGTGTCAAATTCGAACCTATGCATGGCTACAATAGCAAGCTGAAGATTGCTTCTTTGTGTGGCTTTGCCTGTTCAACTTGTGGCTGTCCTGATCATGGCCACTGTTGTCAAACTCTGAGCATTGCCACAACTGTCTGGGGTGATGATTGGCCTGTGATTGGTTGGAACGGCCCACTGGCCTGTGTATGTCATGACTGCTTGGAGGTAACTAGTGCATGCAGGGACTGAAATTGCCTGTTGTATTCAGCCTGTCCAGGACTAAAAAATAACCAGTCAGAAACAGCTTCACCTGCCTAGTGCTGCCTGCCCAATCAGGGCCCTAGAAAGGACCTGCTGACAAGGGCTCATTGCTGAGACCTTGACGTTTGAGACACTCAACTGTGGCAAGCCAGGACTGTTGCCGCCCCTTCTGCCATGTTCTATGATGAGTGCGGGCAGACAGACGAAGCAAGAAACCCATGAGAGATGCTGTCTAGCATGCAGCATCTCCTTTGAGAAATTATTAATGTGCCAGAGTGAGATTGTAGAGCTGATCCAAAGGGACTAGTCCACTGCTGACTGGTAAGACAGTAAACTGTGACTATGAGAGATGAGCACACCTGTTTGGAAGTGATAGAGACTCTAGCTAAGCTTTAATCACATTACTATCTCATACCACATGCCAGGGCACCACCTAGACTCTGGGGTAGGAGAACCTAGATGAGTGGGGAAGTAGGGAGAATGCAGAGAGAGGAGGAGCACAGACTAAGTACCACCCAGATACACTAAACAACATCCTACTTGGTATTGTGGGAGGGTGGGTCATTAGTTGTGTGGCCTGCGCAAGTAATGGGTCCGCACTCAACCACCACTGGGATCCAAACACCCCATTGTAGCTCTTGACTCTCATAGGGTAGAGTTGCAGAGTAGTCCAAGGCTTACTCAAGGGAAGTGGTGTGGGCTAGTAATCCCCATTCACAAGCACATAAAAATAACACTCAATAAATTATTGTCCAGTCTGTGCTTTTAATTGTGATAAAGTAAAAGTACATTTATTACACACACACAGTACTCAATACTGTGCAACAATTTACACATATACATAAGCTGATGGAATTACTTTTGGATGACATCGCATAATCATTCTTGTCTCTCCCAAAGGGAGATATAAACCAACAACCCACATGGCAGAACATTCACTATTCCAATGCAATATTTGACCGTAACCTGGATTGAGCGCACCTATTACTAGTAATAAAGTACATCTACTTTAATCACTAGTGGGTTGTCAGTCTCATTACTCAAATAAGCATCAAGAAGGAGCATGTCTAGGCAGACTGGAGTGGTTTGTGCTGTTAGGATTACCATCAGCATGATATACGCAGTATATCCACACCCCTAAAGGGTGTGGGCCAAGGTTTATCACATTCCACATTGAAACATTCAACATAAAAATGATGCACAATTGACACAGTCCCTAACGGACATCACTTGTTTGTTATCATGTCTTAGTGAGTTATGATCAAAGCTAATCCTAACTTTAACTTTGGTTTTGCTGTGAATTTCTTGGATTTTATTACATTCAGCTTCTATTAAGCAAAGCCCTCAACTGGCAGCTAATCCCTGCAGCTCATGGCTATCAAACAACTGAGGTGGACGATGGGCGCAGAGCCTGGTGTTCAGCCAGACACTTTACCCAGCCCACCTCCACTACCGTAGAACTGATTTTATCAACCTCTGTCAAAATAAAATCTGAGTTGACCCATTGAGATTCAAACCTCTGATGGTGGCGGTGAAACAGATCCCAGCAGTGAGCTATGAGACCCACAGTAAACCTGCCTCCTTCTTTGTTCTTGTGCACTTGTACTGTACCTGTGGAAGGCTATGTTCTTATCTACTCTGCTTTGTATTCTGCTTCTGAATGTGAACTTATGTGACATTTTGCAGCAAATGAAGGTCAGTCAGTATTTGCTCTCAATAAGTCTGCTCGCCTTTGCTCTGAGTCTGTAAAGACCACCAATGGCACAAGTTACCCACCTTTTTAAATTTTTCTAGAAACATGAACACATACAAACACATTTCTATATCCTTGAAAGTTAAAACATGTAATACAGTTAATGCAAAGAGTCAAAGTATGCCTTCAGTAAATGAATGCCATGATAATAATGTGCTGCATTAAAAAAAAATCAGAGTTTAGAGGGGCAATTTGCACGTACACACTGGTGATACCCAGTCAAAGTCAATTTTAGACAGATGAGTATAGGTACATTTCTTTTCCAACAGACATTTCAGGCCTCCCAGATTTCTATGTATGTTTAAATATCACAGTTGTATTTATCTAGTGCATATATGAGTCTTGACATGCCTACACATTAAACAATGTTTTTCATGACTTTCAATCCTGGACCCTTATAGGTGGATTACATTGAACAGCTGCCACTGGCAAGGCATCAGTAGCAAGTCCCTGTGCTTGATTGCTATAACACCCACTGGGTTGCATCAGTACAGGACAGACATTGTTCTCATGAATTCACCACATTTCCATACCCTGCTACATTTTAAAAAGATGTTGTTCATATAATGAACCTCTTTTTTAAAAATATTTTTGTTCACTTTTATCAATAATGGTTCGGGTCTCTGAGCAAGTTACATAACATAGATGCATGTATTTAAAGCAAATAAAAAGATAAACATATAGGGGGTCATTCTGACCCTGGCGGCCGGTGGCCGCCAGGGCCACCGACCACGGGAGCACCGCCAACAGGCTGGCGGTGCTCCCACGAGCATTCTGACCGCGGCGGTTCAGCCGCGGTCAGAAGCAGAAAGTCGGCGGTCTCCCGCCGACTTTCCGCTGCTCGGGGGAATCCTCCATGGCGGCGGAGCGCGCTCCGCCGCCATGGGGATTCTGACACCCCCTACCGCCATCCTGTTCATGGCGGGAAACCCGCCATGAACAGGATGGCGGTAGGGGGTGCCGCGGGGCCCCTGGGGGCCCCTGCAATGCCCATGCCAATGGCATGGGCACTGCAGGGGCCCCCGTAAGAGGGCCCCGCAAAGTATTTCAGTGTCTGCTTTGCAGACACTGAAATACGCGACGGGTGCAACTGCACCCGTCGCACCCCTGCAACTACGCCGGCTCAATTCTGAGCCGGCGTCCTCGTTGCAGGGGCATTTCCTCTGGGCCGGCGGGCGCTCTTTTGGAGAGCGCCCGCCGGCCCAGAGGAAATGTCTGAATGGCCGCCGCGGTCTTCTGACCGCGGTGCGGTCATTTGGCGGCGGTACCTTTGCGGACGGCCTCCGCCGTCCGCCAAGGTCATAATCAGGGCCATAGACATGTAAGAATAGGGAGTTGCCTCCATCTGCATAGTACTAAATTACAGGTATTACAAAGGTATTTAACTGCAGGCGTTACAGAATTAACAATGTCTCATTCAATGTGATACAGTAAGTGTATCACTTTGTTGTAGGTCTGTCTGTCATATCATGCTAGTAATGGCTGAACACTCATATATTCCAGTTAACTAATATTATTGTCAATTAATTATGATAATACAACTGGGGAGGGAAACAGGGAAGAAGGGGGTATTGTGGAATGAACTTTACAACATTTAGTTACTACTTTCGTATTACAGTTTTTAGCCATCCATCCAGTGTTAACCAGTGGCAACTCCTCCACTCTGGAGTATTGCCCCTTCCCACCAGCAGCAACCACTACAAATCCTTTCACAAAGAAAGGGGAGGGGCATTGGGGTTGATGATGATAAGGGGAGTGCACCCAGCACTCCCCTCACTGTGCATGTGTGTTTGGCCAGCCACCTCGGGCCCGTTAACACACATGCACAGTAAACTCTCTCCAGCTCAGCAGCACAGTTGCCGGGCCGGAGAGAGTCTGCACAGGCTCCCAGTCTGTCTGGGAGCGGTTTGGCTGGGCACTCCCAGCCAATCCTGACGCTGCTCTGAGCAGCATCAGGATTGACTGCAGGCAGGTAGCCTGTGCCTGCCTGGCCCAGAGACGAAGCAGGATCAGTAGAGTGTGTGTGGATGTTATTAACCCCCCACATGCCTCCCCGCCGCCCAGTAATCCTTGCGAGCCACGACTGGTGTTATCCAAAATCCAAAATGAGGAAAGAATTTGTTCTGACAAAAGGTTAGTGCTCCTGCCTAATCAAGTTGTGTGCGAGGTTCCTCTGCAATTGTCTCAGGCCACACCTCTCCTCTATTTGTTATCTCTTCAATTTGTATAGAGGTTTGTAGTTCTGTTAAGATGGTATGCCAGCTATTGGACATAGGGTATTTGCAGAGTCCCAAATTGTCTTCCCTCCGAAATGCTATGTTCTCAGCCTTTGCTCATGCAATGTGAGAATGATGCCAAGCCATGACTGTCGAGGTTTCGGGGGATTTTTACTGACGTGTGATGAGACGTTTGGTCACCAAGAAACTTAGATCTAGAAATCAGGTAAAGGCTTTGTGCTTTTTACTTCTGTTATACAGGCCTAGGAGACAATTTTCCCATGTTTGTAGTGTAGGTGTCTCCATGCAAATGGATAGGCGATCAGTTATGTCGCCACAGTAATGCTGAAGGGTGGGGCAGTCCCATAGCATGTGAAGGAGGTTGGCATCTACACTCCCACAGCGAGGGAATGCTGTATCCAGTATATGAAGATATCGATTGATTTTAGCCAGGGTCAGATATGCTTTTTGTAGTTTGTAATATTGAATAAGCCGGAACCTCGCATTGTGGGGCACGTGTGTCGGGCTTGCCAGAAGTACGGTCCACTTTTGGTCTGTGCATGGTTGCAGCAGGTCTGCCTCCCTCTTTTGGCATAAATGTATTAATGATATTGCTGCATGGTGTCTCAATGTGCTTTTTAACCAACGGTTAATGTGGTAGCCCGGCCCCATCACATGTAAATATTGTATGGTTAAGTGCATTTGGGCCTCTGTTGTTATGTCTTCCCACCTATTTCTTAGTGCCCTGATAAGGGAATTATACATAAGAAAGTGCCTGGGTACTATCCTCATTTCAGCCTTCAGGGTGTCAGAGGGTAGCAAAGTTCCGTCTTCATGTAGGTCACCCAATGTATGTAGGTCTGCTGCGGTCCATATGGTTAACTTCATCATGGTGAGGGAGAGGCAGCATCAGAAACAGTGGTGTGCTACAAGTAATAACTTGGGATGGGGCTGTGGTGGGTTTGAGCACCAGTGAAACAAATGTAGGATTGTGGTATAATTCCACTCAGGCTTCAGTGTAGCGATGTCCGTATATTGCAGGCCAGCAAGCCAGTTAGCTACCCATTGGAGCTGAGATGCCAAAAAATAATGCTCATAGTTTGCTACCACTAGGCCTCCTTGATCATATGAAAGATATAATTTTGCTAGTGCCACCCTACATCTGGATTTCTTCCAGATGAATCCTCAGATTGTTATTTCCAGGGATCTAAAGAACGAGGGTGGTGTAAACAATGGTAAATTTTAAAAATAATAGAGCAGTTGAGGCAATATTACCATTTTAAGGAGTGCAATGCATCCTGCAACTGATAGCAGAAGTGTGTCCCAAAAGGGCATTTCTGATTTTAATGGTGATGTTCCCATCGTATATATCTGAGTCTGACTGATATATTCAAATGCTTCTGTAACAAAAGGCTGCCAGTTGCTAGGTCACTGGGGAGGCATCTATTTGAAAGCGCCGGTCAAGTACTGTGGGAGCAAAGGGGAATAAATGTGATTTTGTCCAGTTTAATTTAATGCTGAAAATGTGGGTGAAGCACTGTAAGGTTTGTGCAAGCACTTGGGGGATGGAATGGATGTCCCTGATTTTGAGGAGTGGATCAGCCGTATAGGGCTAAATCGTGTGTGTTCCGTCACCTAACGGTATTCTCTAGTCTGCAGCCTGGACACGCATGGAGAGTGCAAGAGGTTCAATGGCTAACGAGAACATAAGGGGCAAAAGAGGGCATCCCTGTCTGGTACCTATGTGAATCTGAATTGGTTCTGATATGAGGCTCCCTGTTCTCACTCGAGCTAGGGGTCTCGAGTATAAAAGACACACTAATTGAATAAATTTAGGTCCTATACCATAACGTGGCAGGACATCAAACAGGAAAGCCCATTCCAGGGAATCAAAGGCCTTCTCAAGATCGAGTACCATGCAGCCTGCACTAGGCCACCTATCTGGGGGTAGGTGAGGATTCAGAAAAAGAACACAAGTTAAGGGAGGTGCTTTTGGCCGTGACAAAGCCATTTTGGTCGGCATGTATTAAGAGAGAGACAAGTGGGGACAAATGGTCTGCTAGTATTTTGCCTAGGATTTTGTAATCTGTATTCAATAAAGTCAGAGGTCGGTCTGTCCCTGGTGCAGTGGGGTCTCTGTCTGGCTTTGGGATGGATATTAGTAAGGCTTCATAGAGGTAATCTGGAGGCAGAGGGACTTTTGGGCTTCTTCATACATTTTGTGAAGATGGGGGGGCCAGTTGCGAAGCATATGTTTTATACAACTCTGCAGGCAAGCTGTCTGGCCCTGGTGCTTTGCCCCCTGTAGCCAGTGCTCGGATTGCTCCCTGTATCTCAGACAGGGTTATCTGCTCATCCAGTTCCTCCTATTGGTCAGCCATAATTGTGGGAGAATTAATGGGGAAAGGAATGTCTGAGTCTTATCTGGGCCGGCAGTCAAGTTTGAGCAACATAGCGCTGTATAATGACGTGTTAATTCCTGATGTATGTCTCGATGAGTGTATAATAGAACATTGTCTGCTGATCTCAGTGTGGTAATGGATTGGTGAGGGTGTTCCTGCTTTATCAGCCATGCTAGAAGGGAGCCTGCTTTGTCTGTAAATGCATGGGTTTTTGTGGAGTGCGCTTCGTAGTTAAGGCATCGGAGACATTCCGCAAAAGCTGCATGCATCTGCCTCTTTTCAGTGGAAGTAGTAGCAGCAGAAGGATCTAGTATCTCCTGGGTTTCTAAGGTTAGTAGCATACACTCTACCTGTGTGAATTCCCTTTCTATTTAACAGCACATGCATCCGCTCGTTCCTAGGCAGCTGCACCTGAATGTGACCTGTGTCCCATTCAGTTAGCCTCAAGGACGCAGTGTTAATGTTGTGTTCAAAATACGGGTTGATGACTGTCTGTAAGGATGCACTGAACAGAGGATCTTCCAACGCTGTTAGCTGCAATCGCCAGGTAGGGATGCGGGCGGGCCAGTGTTCCAGGTAATACTAAAATATTAAGGGTTATGGTCAGGGTGGGTTCGACCGAGGTAGTCTATGTGCGTGACATGATGGAGCAGATTAAGGGTGCATACCAGACTATAAATCTTGACGTGCAGTTTATGGGGTGAAGATTTACAAGAGTATATTCTGTCAAATGGGTGTTGGTGGCACCAGATATTTGTTAATTGCCAGTGATTGAGCCATTCTTGCTATTCTGATGCATTGGAAGTAGCCACTGCGAGTGGGAGAGGGAGGAATGAGAAGTCTAAGTCGACATTGAAGACGCTATAAAAATCCTCGCCTAATAACCAGAGGATCCTGCTCCATTGTTATAGGGTCTTTGAGATTATTTGTAAGTAGGAGTTTTGGTCTGTAATACCAATAGAGCAGGATGGCAACACGTAGGTGCCCAAACCATTGGCCATCAAATGCCAAAAATTTCAAGTTAGTAATGGTGCAGAGAAGAAGAAAAGGGGGGCTGAAGATGGGAAAGGAGCTGAGTCAAGATGTTGTTCATATACTGGTAACCACAATGGTGGAGGATATATGGCCTCTGTGCTGGATGTGCATTAGCTACTCTTATCGGTGTCCTCAGATGAAAAGGGCCTGTAGGAAGGACCCGTCCGATGTCCAGTAGAAAGACATTTCAGCCGATTTGTGCATTACGGTGGTACGCTGAGTACATTATTTGCGATTTAGCCATGTGTTAAATGATTTTGTTTGATGTCTGAGGGTCACATCTGGGACAGGTTATGTAATTAGCCTCTTGATTGGACATGGTTTTTATCTTATTTCATAAATCTTTAAACCTGCCACCCTGCTGGGATTATGACAAACCACCACAAAAGCCTCACAACATTTACATTACTGCTCATTAACCATACGCCTGGTCCCTTCTGGTCAGTTAATGCCTGCCGTTAATTTACATTTACCATCACCCTTAAACCTACATTGCTGCCGCTAACAATATTCCATTCCTCTATACTGTCTATGGTCTAGGGTCTGCACATAAAGTGGATTTACATCAACGCTCCCAATTGAAGGCAGAAAAGTTGGCTGGTGGTATACACTGGAAGACTGTAAAACCATGTAAATAATTGATGCTCACATTCATTTCACAACTATCCCTGCTTTTACAGGATTTCCCTTAATAAGTGCATGAAGGTTTGTCATTTTGTCTTTCATGCTTTAAACTGGTCAGCTGTTAAGTGGGTAAGAAAATAAATTAGGGATTTTATGAGGGACTAAAGATGTAATGGTCCTATCCTGCCAATTGCAGGTCTTACTAAAGTGGCTGATCTTCCTTTCTTGAATTTAACAAAGTCACAACTACTTTCCTCTGTCACACTGCACATGTTAACATGAGAAGTAAGGGATGAACACATGTGAAGAATGGAAGAGATACTTATTTGATTCTTCTCACACATCAACAGAAGAAATACCTGACTCAGTTAAAAGCCTCTGCAGCAGATTGTGCAGACATAGGTTATTGGACTGGATTTTGAGTGGTCGTATGTCACTTTAATGGCTGTCCAAATTCATCATGAGTCATTACCTTGCATGTAAGTACATACATGCCTACATACCCTTACACACTTAGATATACTCCATTAAAAGCACAGTTAAAGGCAGTTATGGTTACAAAGTAAAATAGAAACACTTCTTAAATTGACCAGTTATGGTTTGGTTCACAAACCATAAATCATACTCTTTCTCACTAAACGAAACCAAGTGGAGATACTCCTCTGAGTAAGGACTAGTTTCAGTTAAAATATGGTATAGTTCTGTTCAGCATTTTGGGGCATGGCCAAGATGGCGACAGAAGCAGTCGCATAATGCTGAGCTCTGCATCTCATAAAATCCTTTGTCATCCTGATAGCCAGTGACTCTACAGCCCTGAAAAGAGAAGATGGCTGAGAGTTGGCTTGGACTTGGCGCCACAGTACGAGGGAGAGATCTGTTGTTTGCTATTGAACATGGTGCTACTACATAAAGACAGGTGTACCTGTGTGGTGGTCTGCTGGCCCTGGCACTTAAGACCATAATGGAGGAGTCCTGATTTGCAAACTGGCATTGGAACAGGCACTGGAGTCTATGTGATCCAGATCACAGTGAGTTGAGACAAGCTTCCTTTGTCACCCTTCCCTGGGTACAATGGCAAAGGGGACAAATGTTGCTGCCCATAAGGGGGTGACAGCTAACAGCACCATGCGAACACCTGAGGGGGCCGGCTATATCACTGTGTTGCTGACCCTTTCTTCCTGCTCTCGCTGTTACTCGGAGGTCATCTTATTGAGACTGAGACATTCTTGTGCCCCCATACTCCCTTCGACTTACACTAGATGACACAGTGGAAGGTGGAGCACAGATTGTCACGGCAATGACTAGATAGTGCCTAGTGAGCAAGCCCAATATCCTTTCAGATGGTGGAAGCTAGGGCACAGATTGCAACAGCAATGACTACAAAGTGCCTAGTGGAAGTCCTGCTTCAGTGACTGAACATGATGAAACCCAAGCCCGGAAAGCTCTCCTCTAATGCAACAAAAGACATTGCTGAAATTGTAATGCACTCCGCAACAGCATAGGAGGGCCTTCTGACACAGCTGAAGGCAACCCTAGAGAAACATTTGGGACAACTGGAACAGATACTAAAAGCTGTACAGGACCCCAAAACATCGCTGGAGGCCAAGATTGACACAGTCACTGTGAAAGTTAACCTGCTCCGCACGGACCAGAGGAAATTAACAGAGAAGGTGGAGGAAATTGAGTAGCATCTACAAGATGCTACCAATGTTCCAAGAAGTTCAATCCCAAATGTGACTCTTAAGCACAGAGGTGAACCAGCAGCAGGCTTGAGCATAGGATACATAGAGTCATTCTGGGCTGAACAATATCCACTTCCTTCCTGGGAACACTCAATGCACAGAAGTTCCAAACATGGAACTGTTTTTAGAAATATGGCTGGCGGACACTGTCTTAGAAGGTCGACTCCCTAAATTCTTCCCAGTTGGAAGAACACATCAACTTCTGCAGCGCACCTTCCCACCGCTGGGAGTGCAGCCACGCCCGATTATTGGCCACTTATTAAATTATAGGGACCATGACCTCATTCTGCAGCTATTTAGGACCAAAGGCCAATAGCAATGCGAAGGCTTAAGCGTCATGGTGTATCCTAACTACATATCAGAAGTACAGTGACATCGCAATTCCTACCTGGCAGTGAAGAAACAGTTACACCTCATGAATCTGAAATATGCACTCCTATTCCCAGCCAAATTGGGAGTGGTAGAAGGGAACAAAACCCACTTCCACCAGTCCCCTGCAGAGGCATGGGAATGTCTCCAAACCAAAGGGATCTCATTCCCCACAAAAGGATATCTGTTGACACTGAACTGGGAGCATCAATGACCTGGGAGAAAGAGACAGCGTCACCCTAAGAGCTCTTGCACCAAGGCTCAGACAGGCATAGAATGAGCAGTGGTGGTGGAAATATTGCAACATAACAATAATCCATTCGACGTGCTGTCCTTCTACCATGGTTTGGAAACAGGCACAGAAATTGATGCATCAGATGTAGAACGTGGCCACGGGCCCCAACTAACCACCAGATTAGCAGGTGATTTTGGTTGAACCTCGCTGGGCAGTAGTAGAACTTTAAAACATATTCTGGTGGGCACCCAGCCATCACCCTTAAAGAGTAATAGCAACCATGTTATAGAGATTTAAGCAACACACAGAGCTTATCTGGGTGGGAATGATGAACAGAACAAATCACGGCACCTACTTCCAACCAAGAGAAAACGGAAACTGTAATAGAGGTTGCAAATTTGTTTTCAGTTGAATTTATTAGTAGAGCATATTGGTATGAGTTATGACGCACAGCACGCTGGGGTGGGGATAGTTGGGAAATGTATTCAACAAGTTCATCATGTTTTTACTGCTTCATCTGTTCCATCACTCACAATTACAGGCCCGAATAGTCTGCAGAACAAGATGTGCAAGCCTTGTTCGATGCCCTGCGCAGTTGGGATAGGTTAGTGGGATGCTGGAGATACAATGGGGACACCGATGGGACCCTCAGGTAGTCCCTTTGCAGGGACACATTAAGATACATACCAGATAGCCAGTAATGGACAGTACAATGCCCACAACACCCACATATAATATACTGACTTGGAACATTC
This sequence comes from Pleurodeles waltl, assembly GCF_031143425.1. NCBI lineage: Eukaryota > Metazoa > Chordata > Amphibia > Caudata > Salamandridae > Pleurodeles > Pleurodeles waltl. The sequence goes on from NC_090440.1 coordinate 1,521,691,420, forward strand.
GGGGAATGGCCATACTCCATTAAAGATGCAGGGTATACACATATCATAGATGATGGCAAGTCCAAGTAGTGTGTCTTCAAGTGATGCACTTCACTAGCACAGAACTAGGGAATAGGTCGGGGTAAGACATACAGAACTATATACTCAGCTTATGACAGGGAAACGTTAGTATGGGTGGCACCAGGGGTCCCTTTGGTGATAATCATGAGCAAGATAGACCTGGAGGGTAGATATGTCTTGATTAAGGGAAGACTGGATGGGGACCCCTTGACCACTGTGGTGGTATATGACCAAACGTAGATAAGGCAGGTTTTCTCGCGTGGCTGACTCTTGTATAGTTGCATGACTGACAGATGCCCAACATTTTAACTGTATCCTTGACATAGACAAAGATAGATCAACATCCCCTCTGCAAGGGGCTAGTTGTGGGAAGGCAACTCAATGTTTTCATCTATGTGTGTCGGATGTAAGGATGCAAGATTTGTGATGATTGCAGTACCCCAACCAATGGGCATTCTCATTATATGCCTTAATGCACCAATTATATTCAAGACTGGATCTGTTTCTAAGTACTGTGTCAACATGCAATAGAATAGTAGATATAGGTTACTTACCCTAGACCATTTTAGACCATAAAACCCATTAGAAATAAAAAGCTGCCAGGACCAGGAAATATCTCCAAGATGCACCCTTCTGGGACACCATGGGCACGCATAGCTCACACTACATCACAGAAAACAAACACACAGTCCACACCAGAGCGACTGAATGGGAAGCATTCACAGTAGCAATCTGAGGCCAATGAATAACTACTTCCTCAGGAACTCAACAAGCACAGCCAGATGGTGTTATCACCACCTCAGAAACACACGTGTTGACTCGAGAGAGAGATGCCCACACACCTTGACAAACTCCCACAACTCCAGGCCCCCTGCCATAAGTATGCTGAATTACAGGCCAGGCTAGGGGCAATGGACTACAGTGAGCACATCTGCAGACAACATGATGCGGAGGATAAGCTGAGGAAAATCTGGTTACTGAGAGAAGACACAACCCGTTACCTATTGGGAGCACTGCTACATCCCATAGGAGTAAAACTTACTTCACTAGTAGATATAAACAGGGCCTTCTGTGAATATTTTATTGCACTACACACAGGGACTATAGTTCTAACCATGACTCATATCAATGCTTACACCTGAGGCATGCCGTTGCCTAGGATTGCCGCATTACAATTCAATGGAACCAGACGACCCTATAACGATAGAAGAAATATGGAGTACCGTATCGCAAATGGCATGAAATAAGACACCTGGACCGGACAGCCTTCCAATCAAATTTTATTCAACATATGATGCTTACTTGAACCCAAAACTGCTTCAATAATACAATGAAGCCCATATTCTAGACCTCATCCCAGAATTGTTGCGGGGAGCATTATTAAAACCCACAGTACTACAGGCCCCTACATCTCCTTTGTAGGAAGTTGGCTCTGTATGTACTATTTCAAAGTAAGGAATAGTATGCACAGAGTCCAAGGGTTCCCCTTAGAGGTAAGATAGTGGCAAAAAGAGATAATACTAATGCTCTATTTTGTGGTAGTGTGGTCGAGCAGTAGGCTTATCAAAGGAGTAGTGTTAAGCATTTGTTGTACATACACACAGGCAATAAATGAGGAACACACACTCAGAGACTATTCCAGCCAATAGGTTTTTGTATAGAAAAATATATTTTCTTAGTTTATTTTAAGAACCACTGGTTCAAATTCTACATGTAATATCTCATTTGAAAGGTATTGCAGGTAAGTACTTTAGGAACTTTGAATAATCACAATAGCATATATTCTTTTTACATAAACCACATATAGCTATTTTAAAAGTGGACACAGTGCAATTTTCACAGTTCCTAGGGGAGGTAAGTTATTGTTAGTTCTTGCAGGTAAGTAAACCACCTACGGGGTTCAAATTGGGGTCCAAGGTAGCCCACCGTTGGGGGTTCAGAGCAACCCCAAAGTCACCACACCAGCAGCTCAGGGCCAGTCAGGTGCAGAGTTCAAAGTGGTGCCCAAAACACATAGGCTTCAATGGAGAAGGGGGTGCCCCGGTTCCAGTCTGCCAGCAGGTAAGTACCCGCGTCTTCGGAGGGCAGACCAGGGGGGTTTTGTAGGGCACCGGGGGGGACACAAGTCCACACAGAAAGTACCCCCTCAGCAGCGCGGGGGCGGCCGGGTGCAGTGTGCAAACAAGCGTCGGGTTTGTAATAGAAATCAATGGGAGACCAAGGGGTCTCTTCAGCGGTGCAGGCAGGCAAGGTGGGGCTCCTCGGGGTAGCCACCACCTGGGCAAGGGAGAGGGCCTCCTGGGGGTCACTCCTGCACTGGAGTTACGATCCTTCAGGTCCTGGGGGCTGCGGGTGCAGGGTCTTTTCCAGGCCTCGGGATCTTAGAGTCAGGCAGTCGCGGTCAGGGGGAGCGTCGGGATTCCCTCTGCAGGCATCGCCGTGGGGGCTCAGGGGGGATAACTTGGTTACTCACAGTCTTGGAGGCGCCTGGGGGTCCTCCCTGTAGCGTTGTTTCTTCACCAGTCGAGTCGGGGTCACCGGGTGCAGTGTTGCAAGTCTCACGCTTCTGGCGGGAAACGCTGTTGCCTTTAAGTTGCTCCATTGGAAACAAAGTTGCAGTCTTGGGTGAACAGGGCCGTTGTTCTCAGGAGTTTCTTGGTCCTTTTAGAGCAGGGCAGTCCTCTGAGGATTCAGAGGTCGCTGGCCCTGGGGAAAGCGTCGCTGGAGCAGTTTTCTTCCGAAGGGGGGAGACAGGCCGGTTGAGCTGGGGTCAAAGCAGTTGGTGTCTCCGTCTTCTCTGTTTTTCAGCTCAGCAGCCCTCTTCTTCTTAGGTTGCAGGAATCTGATTTCCTAGGTTCAGGGGAGCCCCTAAATACAGGATTTAGGGGTGCGTTTAGGTCAGGGAGGGCAGTAGCCAATGGCTACTAGCCCTGAGGGTGGATACACCCTCTTTGTGCCTCCTCCCAAGGGGAGGGGGTCACATTCCTATCCCTATTGGGGGGCTCCTCCATCTGCAAGATGGAGGATTCCTAAAAGTCAGAGTCACTTCAGCTCAGGTTGCCTTAGGGGCTGTCCTGACTGGCCAGTGACTCCTCCCTGTTTTTCCCCGGAGGGGGCGGGCAACTCCACTAGCTGGAATGCCCTGTGGTGCTGGAACAAAGGGGGTGAGCCTTTGAGACTCACTGCCAGGTGTTACAGCTCCTGCCTGGGGGAGGTGATAGCATCTCCACCCAGTGCAGGCTTTGTTACTAGCCACAGAGTGACAAAGGCACTCTCCCCATGTGGCCAGCAGCATGTCTCGAGTGTGGCAGGCTGCTAAAACCAGTCAGCCTACACAGGTAGTTGGTTAAGGTTTCAGGGGGCACCTCTAAGGTGCCCTCTGGGGTGTATTTCACAATAAAATGTTCACTGGCATCAGTGTGCATTTATTGTGCTGAGAAGTTTGATAGCAAACTTCCCAGTTTTCAGTGCAGCCATTATGGTGCTGTGGAGTTCGTGTTTGACAGACTCCCAGACCATATACTCTTATGGCTACCCTGCACTTACAATGTCTAAGGTTTGGCTTAGACACTGTAGGGGCACAGTGCTCATGCACTAGTGCCCTCACCTATGGTATAGTGCACCCTGCCTTAGGGCTGTAATGCCTGCTAGAGGGGTGACTTATCTATACTGCATAGGCAGTGTGAGGTTGGCATGGCACCCTGAGGGGAGTGCCATGTCGACTTTACTCATTTTGTCCTCACCAGCACACACAAGCTGGCAAGCAGTGTGTCTGTGCTGAGTGAGGGGTCCCCAGGGTGGCATAAGATATGCTGCAGCCCTTAGGGACCTTCCCTGGCATCAGGGCCCTTGGTACCAGGGGTACCAGTTACAAGGGACTTACCTGGATGCCAGGGTGTGCCAATTGTGTGAACAAAAGTACAGGTTTAGGGAAAGAACACTGGTGCTGGGGCCTGGTTAGCAGGCCTCAGCACACTTTCATTAGATGGTTATTTGTACTAATGGGGGAACATATGACTGCTGACACACAATGCTTAGCAGTGTCCTGGGACATAGAAAAGCTGTTTGATATGGACATGGCCAATATACCACAACCCTTCAGTAATGGTAAAGACAGGAGAGGTCATATCAGACAGCTTTGCAATAGGCAAAGGCACACATCGGGGATGCCCACTTGAGCTGTTGATATTCACACTGACCATAGAGCCACTAGCATGCTTACTTCAAATGAAGACAGCAGAATGGGGGATTCACGCGTCAGGCAGATGACACATCATTTCGCTATATTCAGATGATGCTCTGATATATCTCCAGGATACACAGACATACATCCCTGTGTTGCTGAAGAATTTGACGAAAATGTTCAGCTTGATTTCCGGCCTCAAAATCAATTGGACATAGTCTTGCCTTTCCCCCTAAGATTCATACTTGTGGCCTGCAGAATGCTGGTTGCCCCCTGCCAATTACTATGGAGCTCTGACACATTTAAATACCTGGGTGGGTACATGTATTAAATTAATCCTGACTTGATGGAAGACAACCTGGTTCGGGCCCTGAGATGGATCCAGAACTCCATGCCCTTCTGGATGTTCCTATCAGTCTTCCCCTTAAGCCGGGTGGCGATTACAATAATGTTAATACTTCCATGATTATTGTATTTTTTTCATTGCTTACTAATAGTTCGGCCCCAATTGTTCTTTAGAACCTTTCATGGGTTGTTATCATACCCTATATGGTGACCTGGTAGGAAAAAATGGGCCCTCCAGAGCCTGCAGCACCCTCTGAGTGAGGGCAGGCTCAGCACTTCAAACTACGAGTGCGCGGCTGTAGTGGCCAACGCAGTAGCTGGGAAGAGGACCATATGTAGAAAGCCATTGAGACCCTCATTATGACCACTGCGGGAAAATAAAAGCCCACCAGTGCGCCGAGGACCCCGCCAGCCACATTATGTACATTCCCCTGGGCCGGCTGGAGCGAATGCAGGGCCTGTACATTGCTGCCGGCTGCACATGGAGCCCGTGGCAATGTAGTAGTTTGGCCGGTGCAGTAGCACCCGTCGCACATATCACTGGCCGTTAATCAGGCAGTGACATGCACAATGGGACTGTGCACGGGGGCCCGAGGCACCCATTCCGCCAGCCTTCTCCTGGTGGGGTAATCCACCAGGGAAAGGCTGGTGGAATCAGGTACATTATCCGGCGGGCATGCACTGCCCTGTCGGATATGTAACTCCACCATCGCCAGGCTACCTGGCGGTGGAAGCCTGGTGGTGGTGGAGTTACTCCAGTGGCGGTTCTGCCATGTATATTACATGGCGGTCCGGGCCACCATGCCGGTGGAGATAATTACCGCCACCGCTGGCATCTCGCCCCAGACTGCCATGTTCATAATGAGGGCCTAAGTATCACAAATCCTTGATGACACACCTATCCTATCTTGGCTTCTTAATACTCTAGGGTTAATAAACCGATCTTGGGCTTGTTGACAGTGGACAAATACTCAAGGAATAAATATGTACACATATGAGGACAACCTCCTCCATACACACCATTCCTAGGGTTGTGGTCCTTGCCTGAGATCCAAAGGGTTGCAGGACACCATGACACACAGACATAAAGAGTGACAAGTATACAACAAGTTGGAGATTTATTTTCTCAAGGGAAACTACACACAAACACGAGAGGGGGGCGCATCAAGTGGGGCTAACCAGTTTGTCACTCCTAGCAGGCCTCATTACCTATGGGACTGGTAGAAAAGCAATAATGGAGTTATATACCTTTTTGCTCGCACAATTGCACAACCTTAACCCAAACCATAATCTTAAATGGGAGCAGGATATAGACAGAGAGATCACAAACAAAACAAAACAATGGGAAACAATCACAAGTATGGTTAAACATATTGCTTGAAATTCGAGATTTTGAGTCAAACAATTCAACTATGTACATCAGACATACCTTACACCACACTGCCTTTACAAAATGAGGATACCTATTGATTATCCCTGTTTCTGACATGGTGATGCAGGTTTTTATTATATGGTATGGGAATGCTAAACACCACAACACACATGGATACTGGAAACTGTATCTGAAATAGTGGATCTCACAATCCTCTGTACACCTGAACTATGCCTCCTAGGCAACATGCCAAGACACAAAAAAGAAAAAATGCTCTGTTAGTTCATAGACTTGGCCCTGGTATTATTTAGGCACTGCATGCCATGTCAACGAAGTAAACTCAGCTCCAGAATTAAGACTGCAGATGTGAAATCTATTGATATGGGCTAAGGCGGAGCTTCTGCTATTACAAGGCACAGATGCTGCCCCATGCCACTGATTTCAAACATATACACTCCGAAGGTGAAGCCTAAAACAATGTCAGACCTCCCTAACTACTTGGCAGATCAATACAGGCTAAACATCATTCAATCAAAGAGTCAACCAATCAAGTGAATTTGTATAGCTCGACTAATCACCCAAAGGGTATCCAGACCCATATGACACATAGGACAAAAAACAACCAGAAAGACAGCACCAATAACTGAGACTAACAGACACCTGCTGAAGCAGTGTGCTCTGCTTGTAGGGGTCACTGGCTTGAGCTAAGATGTTCTTCAGTACTGTGGACTTCCCCTGCTATCCCAGTTATGCATCATCCTCAGAAGAAAAAAGGCTTTGTGTGATGAGAGGGAAGGTTTGAAGATCATTGACCTGAACAAGATGTCAAATGAGTGAAGCAATAGGTATATGCCTGATATTATCAAAATGTAACAATGACATTTAAACAAAAAAATTCTGTTCAGTGTTTTTATCTGTAGTAGAGACCAAAGTTTCTTATGCAAATTAGCATTGAAAACACAAACAATTGATCCTCCCTCTTGCCCCTCCCTGGATCTCTACAAAACCTGGCATGTCAGAAATGTATGAACTATGTCAATGTTTGAAAGTTTCATACAAGTTTGTCAAACTGAGGTAGTCATAGGCACACAAAAATAAAGGAGGATCATGAAAAAAAAAATGTTGGTACCAATCTATTTTTCAGAAACAATGAGAGTCAGTCCATTATCTGCAACACTTTATTTAGATATTTTCAAAGTCATGCAAAGATTCAACAATAATAAATCCACAGTCATATGATTATGAATTAAAGAAAAACTGACTAGGTCTTCTGGTACTCAACATGAAATCATTAAATGATGAGGAGCGAGCAGCACTGTTAGTGATATGCATGATATTTTGTCAGGTCTTTCATGTTCATGTTCATGTTTATTGGATTTCCACTCCATTAACTGTTTGTATGATGTAAACATGTGTTTATAGGACTAGACGTAAATTATCTAGAGATCATAAGTTAATACCGCAAATTTGTCTTTCAGAATTCAAGCAAACTAGTTTTCAATTTCCTTCATAAACATAAAATGTATCTTCTTTTTTCGATGCCTTTGGAAAAGACATTCAATATTTGATCACAGCCAGTAGATTCCCATTCATTGGACATTATCGTTTATATTTTTTACATTAGGTTGTTAAGTTTCCCATAGTGGATGATATAAGGATTATTTCTAGGATACATCAGCCAAATAGTTTTTCTCACATGGTTTGGATTTGAGAGTGAAAGTCCTTTTTGTAGCAGTTTTGATCATCACATTTTTTTCTACTAGCTATCATTATAATTTAAGTGGAAAATGTATGCTCCTTCGGATGTCTTTATTTATATGCTGAGTTCAAAAACTTTATTTTTTGTAGAAAATTCCTTGCGGTGTTAATATTTCTTTATGCAGGATGTTATGATCAGTCTTTAGGCCTATCTTCTCTTGTCTAAGATTGCAGAATCAGTCTGCTTTCAGAATGTTCATGATCTTGAGAGAGCGTAGTTTAATATTACATATTATAGACGTGAAATGCTTATGATTAACAATGCTGCATTAAATAAAATATTCATTGAAACATATTCATTAACGTAAAGGATTTTCATGTGTGTAAACTAATGTCAACTGTAAGAAATAATTGTTCATAGTTTGCCTAAGCTGTGCACATTAAAACGCATAAGACTGCATTCGTTAGAGCCATATATCTTAAGTTAGCGTGAGTCGAGGAAAGCTGTGTAGCTCTCATATTAAAGCGTATTTTTCTGTCTCTTCAGTGTGCTGACTTGCAAAAGACCATGACCCAGCGATTGTTCTTTTTCTTCACTAGTTTGCAACAGCATCCAATTCTCCCATCCGCATGTTAGTAGCTTCTAGCTTAAAAGATATGTACTTCGAAACAATAATAGACACTTCCAAGGACGATAAAGCGAGAAGAAGAGAACTTTTGACCCGACGTGTGCCAGATCGGTGAAGTAACCCTGGATGAGCCACCTACGAAAATACGTCAATTATGAAGACCAATTGGAAATTAGGAAATTATTGTGAAATGACAAAATGCATTACTTAATGTATAATTTGATAGGTTACCACTGGTGGGGTGTATTGACTGACCAATAGAATTTTGGGGGAATGTATCACGAAAAAGGGATAAAAACCCATGACACAGGAGACAAACAGCATTATGTAGGGAATTATATCGATTGCATCCCGAAACTCTGTCACTCTATTTGGTGATTTGAGACCTAGATAAAACCATCCTTGCCCATAGACTGCCCCATTACACTTTTCTCCTTATGAGGAAAGTGACCCTTGCCTTTAACTTAGATAGACTGACGGTGATCTAAGTGATGTCCTGAAGACGAAGACTGATCCTGTATGCTGACCTATCTTGAGGAGGGTAATTATAAATGTTGCTAATGAAATCTACTTACTTGCCTTTTCTTTCTAGGTACCAACTGCTGCGTGTTTTTGATTAGAGACCTTATTTAGATGTTTTCCAAATTAATGTTCTAAATTGTTTTGCATGAAGTCCAACATGCTAATGCTAATTAGAGGTTAGATGAGGCATCCATTCCGACTGACAAACTGACGTGACTGACGTGGTGCTATGCTGAACTTGTATCTCTAGAAGATTCTATGTATTACGATCTGCTTATAGTCAACTGATTGTCTATGCTTCTGATCTTTGCATTATTGAAAGTCTATCATGATTGTCATCTTGTGATTATGCTTATTTGCTTCTTGGGTTTTGAGATTGACGCATTTGCTATTAGATTGTAATCAATAGGGAATAAAACTCATAAAAACTTCATTAAGGTGTGATTATTCATGACTGAAAGGTCATGGTTGCGCCGAATACTTATTAATGTCTAAGGTGGGATATATTTTGGTGCTAACTGTTGATAATGTTATTGACATATTAATCGATATATTGATCAGTTACCTCGTCCTACGGTGTCTCACCACTGGGTCCAAAGATTCATCGGCCTAAAACGAGAACTGACATGTATAAATAAACATAAAGGGACGCGTTAACAGTTCAATAAGAAGTCTTGGGTAAAATCTTTACGATAGCTTTTACTTGAGGTACCAATACTGTTAGGTATTAATTTTCATTTAATCTTTTGTGTTTTTTTCATTCTGCACAGTCAGTAAATTGACTTTTAGGAAGGAAGATGCAATTAAGGGTTGTGCGACATGTGCTAAAGTATGTTGGGCCAAGACGGTTGAATTCTCTCATATTTATGCTTCGATACTGTCAGTTAGTAGAATTTAAGGTATGATGTCGGACTACTTCTTTGGCATAATGAATGTAGTACCTAAAGATACAGATAAAGTGCCTCAGATATGAAATAGCAATTTGTTCTTGTCATCATGGTTGTGGCAGCCCCAATGCTCTCTGATGCAGTAAATCGTGCAAAGAATTTAAATAAACGTTAAACTGATGGAGCTTCAACAGTGATGAATGTGGCACACCACATATTGGAAGTAATTTGCAGAATTTCTGGTAACCATATATACTATCTTTAAATTATCGGGTCATGTCTTATTCACAAAGGTAAGCTTACATGTGCAGATTTACTTTTGTGTAAGTTTGCTCTTACACTTAGGAGTAACTTTGCCACCTTTCCCTATTCCCCATTTCTAATTGTAAAATTGATCCAAAGTGTAGATTTACGTTTTCCACCCCTTGAAACTGGGGGTGGAGCTCCATTTAAGAGTACAACATTGTTACCTGTAGCTTTTTACACATATGCAGGGATTGGATATAGGGAAACGTTAAAATGTTTATTAAACTTTAAAATAATATAGTAAAATATTTTGATTAAAATAATTGTAGATATGTAAAAAAGCATATATACATGCACACACACACGTATATTTTATACATAAAACACATAAACAAAATGTTACAACCTTATTATCTTAGAAGTATACTACAATTAATTAGGTTACATACTTAATTAATGTATAATTACTTATTTAAAGATTTATTTTTAAAAAATCCACATACAGCAAAATGTTGCTAATATGGATTCAAAATTACTAAAATGTATTTATAGAATTAATTTCAGTTAATTTGATAGTTTACAAAAATATTAAAGTTACATTTATTTATTAAGTGTGTTAAAATAATTTATAATAAAGTAATATGCTGCTATTTTATTTAAAAAAAATGTAATTAAATAAAATGTACACATTTAAAAAAAATCAAAATAAGCAATTTTATATTAGCATTATTTACTATGGGGTTTAATTTTATTTTAAACCCCAGTTTCCGTTATTTTCTAAGGCAGGTGATACAATTCCAGTGGCTGGTCTTTTGTACTACTGGACTTACTCCAGATCTGAGCTGGAGCGCATTTATGACTGCTTAGGGATCATGTTTGCTGTAGTAGTTGTATAAGTATAGTTTGAGAACAGCAATGGCCTGCAGCTTTGTGGGTAGGGGCCCACCCCTTTATAAACCACTCCTTAGCCCTCTCTAAATCCCTCCTTACTCCACCCTAAAGCCCTCTTATTTAGTAGTAAGTATTTTCCATTTTGAAGCTACTCTCCCAGTCCATCTCACATTTACTACTAAATCTTCAGCTTGCAAGTGTGGCAGTCTCCACAATCAGGGCGGAGATCCTGCATAAAAAGACATAGTAGCGGCATAGTTGAAGGTAGCGGTCACTGGACGTAGGTTTATGGATAGCATTTTGTAGTACTGCTTTAGTACTACTAAGCAGACAACAAAAATCAGTTTTTGAATAGAGGCTATAATGTCTAATATATCAAGAATTGCAGATGACTGAAGCAGATTCATTACAAGTCCTCTGGTAATACCATACTTGTTTTATTGCTGATACCACTGATTTACATTTTTATTGAGTGTGGCTTCAAAATATCACTCCAAAAGTCTGCATCTAGCTGTGACAGGTGTTTCCTCTACTATGAGATTCAAAATAGGAATATTGTAACAAAATGTGGGTAGGGAAGAGTGCAAAATGAGCACACTACTTGAAATCTTGATTCATATGCAAACTTTACCCCACTTGGACAGCCCTCTCTGCAGGGCCAGCCCCAAACCTTTAGCCTTCACCCCTCCTGCTTTATGAAATCCTTTTTATTGACATCAGGACTCTGCACTTTACTACTGCTAACCAGTGCTAAATTGCTTATGCTCTTATTATAAAGCATGGTAAAATTAGCCTGCTGCTGATTGGAACACTTAGGGGGTCATTCTGACCCTGGCGGTCTTTGACCGCCAGGGCGGAGGACCGCGGGAGCACCGCCGACAGGCCGGCGGTGCTCCAATGGGGATTCCGACCGCGGCGGTAAAGCCGCGGTCGGACCGGCACCACTGGCGGGGTCCCGCCAGTGTACCGCGGCCCCATTGAATCCTCCGCGGCGGCGCAGCTTGCTGCACCGCCGCGGGGATTCCGACCCCCCCTACCGCCATCCAGATCCCGGCGGTCGGACCGCCGAGATCCGGATGGCGGTAGGGGGGGTCGCGGGGCCCCTGGGGGCTCCTGCAGTGCCCATGCCACTGGCATGGGCATTGCAGGGGCCCCCGTAAGAGGGCCCCTACATGTATTTCACTGTCTGCTGCGCAGACAGTGAAATACGCGACGGGTGCAACTGCACCCGTCGCACAGCTTCCACTCCGCCGGCTCGATTCCGAGCCGGCTTCATCGTGGAAGCCTCTTTCCCGCTGGGCTGGCTGGCGGTCTGAAGGCGACCGCCCGCCAGCCCAGCGGGAAAGTCAGAATTACCGCCGCGGTCTTTCGACCGCGGAACGGTAACCTGACGGCGGGACTTTGGCGGGCGGCTTCCGCCGCCCGCCAAGGTCAGAATGAGGGCCTTAATGTACTTATACGTCTCGACTATATGGTACTTACTACCTGTACCCAGGGCCTGTAAATTAAATGCTACAAATTGGCCTGCAACAGTCATTGTGCTACCCACTAAAGTAGCACACTAAATAAGTATCAGGCCTGCCAAAGCAATCTGTAGTGCAGTGTTCAACTGCCAATTTGACCTGGCATAATAAACCTTTTGCCAGGCCTAAACTTCCTTTTTTAATACATATGCCAACCCTAGATAGATCCCCAAAAAAAACATAGGTCAGGAAACATTTTTTTAAAAAAGTATTACAGGTGTTCATAAATTCTTTATGTCTCCTAGTAGTGAAAAACTCCTGAATTTCCTTTCACTCCTGTGAGGCCAATCTCCCCCGATGGATAACATTGAGTTACCTTATTACATTTATTAAGTGCTAACTTTTGATTGGGACAGATAGGGATGTCAAGTGTGGACTCAAATTAATTTTAATTTAAAATCCTCTTTAATGGTAATGTCAGATTTTAAGTCACAATTATGAAATTTACTTGTCCTAACCAGTTGTGCCTCCTACCAGTGTCCTGTGTCGCATAACTGTGAATGGTTCTGCTGTTAGGCTTTATGTATTCCCCCAGAAAGTGAGGCAAAAGGAGACTAGGGGGGTCATTCTAAGTCTGGCGGGCGGCGGAGGCCGCCCGCCAGACTTCCCCCACCAAAATACCGCTCCGCGGTCGAAAGACCGCTGAGGGTATTTTGGGATTTGCCCTGGGCTGGCGGGCGACCGCCAAAAGGCCGCCCGCCAGCCCAGGGCAAATCATCCTTCCCACGAGGACGCCGGCTCAGAATTGAGCCGGCGGAGTGGGAAGGTGCGACGGGTGCAGTGGCACCCGTCGCGTATTTCAGTGTCTGCATAGCAGACACTGAAATACAAAGTGGGGCCCTCTTACGGGGGCCCCGCGGCACCCCCTACCGCCATCCTGTTCCTGGCGGGTCTGGATGGTGGTAGGGGGTGTCAGAATCCCCATGGCGGCGGAGCGCGCTCCGCCGCCATGGAGGATTCACAAGGGCAGCGGAAAACCGGCGGGAGACCGCCGGTTTTCCGCATCTGACCGCGGCCGAACCGCCGCGGTCAGAATGCCCTGCGGGGCACCGCCGGCCTGTCGGCAGTGCTCCCGCCGACCCTGGCCCCGGCGGTCTCTGACCGCCGGGGTCAGAATCACCCCCTAGGTGTTGGCAGGATGGGCCATCCTGCTAGGATGGTTGGGGGATGAGCTGGTTCCTGCCCCACATGCATTTCAAACACCTGCCTTCAGCACACACAAAAAGAACTTGACACTAGCTTTTAGACACCCCTTTGTCTTAATATTAGCAAAGCCAAGCTCCGGTGAACCCAACTCTTTGTGTTACAGTGACTGCCAGTGGTGACCAACAATCCAATATCAGCACCTCGCACAACAGCAATGACACCCTGCAGTGGCCACAAACGCAAAACTCCAGCAACGACCGACCACAAAGCTGGACTGGATCTTTGCGCTTCAATGACAACCCGTGCCGCACAGCCTGCTTGCTCTTTGTGCTACAGCACTGACCATCTGCAAAGTTCTCCCTGCTCCTTGCAGCCATTTCCTACAATACAAATTGGGCTCTTCGCTCCAGGATTTGAAAAGGTAACTTTTTATCAGCAGGACTGACCTGGCCCCTGTATCTAGCCCGTGTTCCATTACAGTCTGCATAAGCTGGTGATTTTCCCCTGGTCTAGCATGACCAGATGACCGGGAGTGGTGCTTTGTGTTTTAGGTGCTATTCCTACCTTAAACTTTGAAATTGCTGTGGTTCTACTGATATTTTTTTTCATTAAACTTCACTCTATTTTTCTAAATTGGTTTAGAATGTTTTCTTGCATTGTGTTTTCAATTTATTACGGTTTGTGTGCTGCATACATACTTTACACTCTGCCTCTAAGTTAAGCCTGACTGCTTTGTGCCAGCTACCAGAAGGTTAAGCACAGGCTAATTTAGTGACTTCTGTGGTTCACCCTGACAAGGATTGTGGTTGTGGCCTGAGTGGGCTTCCACCCCTCTCAGCCAATAACCCATTGTCTTAAAGCCCCAAGTCTATATTACCACAAAACTTGGAAAAGCCATCAATGAGCAATTATTTACCATTAACTCCTTCCGTTAATTGTCACTGTGTTACATTATTATATTCAGGCCTCATTATGACCCTGGTGGTCACCAGACCGCCAGGGTCACGGTCGCGGTAGGACCGCCGCCAAAGCGGCAGTCTGTCCGCGACATTGCAGCCGTGGCGAAAGTGCCATGGTTGGACCACCGACCCCGCCCATTTTCGGCCACCAGATGGCCTGCAGGTGCTGGCAGTCCCACTCTGCCAGGGCAGCGCTGCAAGCACTGGTATTTACATGGTGGTTTTACTGCCATGTAAATGCTAGTAAAGATGGGGTGCCAGGGACCCCAGGGGGCCCCTGCACTGCCCATGCACTTGGTATGGGCAGTGCAGGCCCCTCTGGCCAGCCACATCACGCAAATCACTGTCTGCTTACTCCTGACCCGTGGGAGTTTGGCGGGCGGCCTTTTACACCCCTCAAACTTCTAATGAGGGCCTCTGTCTTTGAACAGTGCATGACTAAAACATCTGCTACACTAAAACATTTAGAACAATGTGAACCACAATAAAATAATTCAAACCAGTTTTCTGTCGTGCTGCATACACCAGAAAACATGTCTTCTGCTTCTGAATACCTGCTTCGAGTGATAAGATGCCATGCTACCAAGATAGTGATGCAACCGCACTAAAGAATAATCGTTTATTTCTGTTGAATAACTAAAACAATTCATCGTTTGTACAAAAACAAAAACAGCGAAGAACAATTCTGACTGTTCCCGAAGACTGCATAGGCTTCTGACGTCCATGCGAGCTGCGATGCTCCTCTCCCCATGCACATTTAAAGACATCAGTCTTCGTGTCAGTGCAATATTTTAGCCTTTAAGCTGTTTTCTTGCCTCACTGGGTTCACATAGGATACATTTGAAAGCTTTAGTACAAATTTACTTTGAATAAAGTCTTCAATTCATTTTCATGGCACCAAAAAGACAGCTTTAATAACTGCAATGACAACTAAACTGGAAATCATTCCAGGCCTTTTCACTTAAGTGACAAGTAGAACACGCTCATAATGAGCCTTAGGTTTTACGTTTTCTCTTTGACCATAATAGCTTCATTTAAGAGCGTCAGACCCTGACACTTCATCATTTATCTGCATTATTTCTCATCTTCTTTCAAATAAATTATGGAATACTAGAGTGAGCGCATAAAAACAAAGTGACTTGTTATATGTAAACAGCAAGATGTATTGCACAGAAGTTACAACGGTTGAACATTTAAGACACATTTATTAGTTGCACTTTTTATTTTATTTTACTTTTATTTGTAGCACACACCATATTTGTGTTGGCAATGTCATTGGTACAGGCCTCCACTTCCTACTGAGAAAAATCGTGCTGAGAAATTTAGTTATAAAGGAAGAAAATAGGTACCAGGCAGCCAACGTAAATAAATAAAATCACTAAAGATATGTCTCTTATTCGAAGCAGGACGTTTTTATTATACATTTTGTCATTCAAGGCAATATTGCACATCTGAAGACATAATAAAGAGCACATCTCTCCCATGTCCTCTTTATTTAGATATGTTTCTTCAGCGAAAGGAAAACTACTTTTCTAACCATTCTGTGTTTTAGTGCAAGTCGGAAATGAGATGTGGTACAGCGTTTTTGTATAAGGGCAAATATTCTGCCTTGCAGCAACATAAACCCACCAATACATTTAAAATGTATTCATATTCTACATTGCCTTTACTGCTCGAGCCACTTACAAGGAAAATAAAGGGAGACTTAAGAGTTGAAACGTAGAAAAGTGCCAGATGTCTCTTCTGTCCTAAATAAATTAAAACATTGGGGGCCATATGTAGAAACACTTTTTCCCATAGACACAGAATGGGTAAAAACCTTTGCTACATCTGGCCCTGGAAATCATTTGCGTGCATCTTATTTTAAAATGGATATATTATCCATAGTGTTAATATAAGTATTTTAAATGAAAACGCTCATGAAAAAATGAGGGCGCTTACATTGAATATTTTCTTAATTTTAATTCAAAATCACTTCTACATTCTATAACATCTCAAAAGAAAAGGCACCCCTTGAATGAGCATTAGTGAATTTCATGTACCATGCATATTGTGGCCAGTTGGAAGAATGCTGGCGGCCTAGGATCAGATATGGTCCAGGCTCAGGCCTAGCCACGTCATTAGCGTTAAATAGAACTGTCTTTGTAGTGGCAAGAATGAAAGATTCGAGGCAGCTGCGTTGCGTTTGATTCATTCTTTATTTCTCATGCCACAAACAATAAGGCCCACGAGGAGCCGGCAAGAACACGAGCCGGTCGCGTCTTCGCGCTCCGCTCTCCTCCGCATTAGCCCCGCCCCCTGACGTCACGACCATCCTCGATCCGGATTGGTTGCGACGTCAGGAGGCGATCCGACATAAAGGAAGGACCAAAACTGTCCCCACTCGTCTCGTACGTTAACTCACGTACGACATCTCCCCTTTCAACAGAACAAGAATAACTTATGGAACTTCATCTCATAACAAAATCTTCGAACCTCTTAGGAGCTCGTACATGCCTCGTTGGCCTGCTCGGAGTAATATACTGGGGCGAACCCACCTTGACGGCGCAAGCATCTTCTAGGCCTGAACTCATTACATTGCGACTGTCATTCTTCGCAGATTCGGGCCTGCTACCATTCTGTCCTTCGGCATCCACCAAGCCGCGCCATGCTTTCTCACACCGCTCTGTACTTCCATGTCCGATTCGCCCTCGCATGGGGGGCGTATTCACACACTCCTCATCACCAGTAACTACATCCCTGGCTTCGTGACTTTGCCACTCATCCACATCGTCCGTGCTCTCGGCCCCACATACTCGACTACCTCTCATGATGATTTCCTCTTGACCAGCCTTGAGCCTGACGATGTCGTCCTTGCTTCGCCATCCCCCTCCTTCCAAACAGACTGCCCCTCTTGTCACTCCTTGCACACGTACAGGGTTTTGAAACACAGACTCTCCTTTCATCACCTTGTTAGGTTTCTTCACCAATACCCAATCCCCCTGCACTATATTTTTAGTTTTAGCTCTGTTCACCATGTCAGCATACCTCTTGTTGCTTTCCTGTTTAGCCATTATTCTTCCTTTGACTTCCAAACTCTCATCAGATGCCACCTCAATTTCCTCCCTCATGTCATACCATTTATTGAGTTTGGGGGTAAGTTCACTCATGCATCTTCTCCCTCTCATCAAGTAGAATGGAGTATGTCCCGTAACTTCACTGGGCGTGTTATGAAAAGTGTGCACCTTGTCCGCCAGAAACGCTTTCACATCCATGTTGGAGGCGACTGCCTGTTGCACGCCCTCTTTGAGGAACCTACTCATCCGCTCAACCTGCCCGTTGCTCTTCGGACTGTACAGCGGGGTCTTCTCCTGCTTGATCCCTAACCTGGACAGAAAATCCGTCATCTGCCTGGACACTAGCTGGGTGCCATTTTCAGACACCATAATCTTCGGCTGCCCCTCAATCGCGAAAATTTTCGTCAACGCCTTGATCACTCGTTCAGTGGTAACTTCCCTGACGAACTTGTAGTGAATCCATTTGGAGAAGTAATCCGTGAGGACGATGAGATGTCTACAATCGTCTGGTAACAGGGTAAATGGGCCCGCGAAATCAATGGCAATCTTGTTCCATGGACCAGCAGGAATGTCCACCAACTGCAGCTCCCCTTTTGCCGTCTTCCAGTGCTTGTCGGCCCTTAAGCATGGTCCGCACCGATCAATGAAGCTGCTGACGTCGCTGCACATCCCTGGCCACCAGTAGTACTGCTTGAGGAGATTTTTTGTAGCGGTACTACCCGGGTGACCCTTATGGGCAATCCTGATTAGCTTGTGTCTCAAACTTTCCGGAGGTACAAACAGCTCGTGTCTCTTCACAAAACCGCCCTCAATGGTGAGTTCAGAGCTAACCTGTTGAAAACTCCTGAGTGCTCCGTGCAAGTTCCGGACCGGGGGCCAATGAGCCGTCAAGTGGTCCATTACCTTTCGAATAGTCGTGTCCTTCTTCTGGGCCGTGAACCACTCTTCCTCCGATATGGATCCCACGCACATGGCTGTTGCGTCAACCATTGCCACCACGCATTCCGTGTCATCCAGGGAACCGTCCTCCTCACCCGTGACCGGAATGCGTGATAGGCAATCCGCCCTGCAGTTGAGGCCACCCTTGATGTGTCTGATGACGAAGTGATATTCTTGCAACTTGGATAGTAGACGTAGGAGCCTCGAGCTGGCTTTGCCATTGCCACGTCCTTCACCGTCCATCATGTATATCAGGGGTTTGTGGTCAGTGACCAGTTCGAACTCCCTGCCCCACAGATAGTTCCTTAGTTTCTCCACAGCCCAGACGCACGCGAGCGTCTCCCGCTCGATGGTGCTATAGTGTTTCTCTGCTTCGTTCAATGACCGGGATATGAATGCGACTGTGTTCTCCTTCTTCCCTTGAAATTGACAAAACACTGCACCGATACCCTTGGCACTAGCGTCAACCGTGATTACGTTCCGGAGATCCTTGTTGTACGGCTGTAATATTGGAGCCGCAGCGATTGCCTGCTTGACGGCTTCAAAGGCAGCGCTTTGTTCCTGCATCCACGTGTATTTTTCGTTCTTCCGCAGCAGTTTCCTTAGAGGCTCCACGGTGGTCGCGTATCCTTGAATGAACTTGGAATAGTATTCGCTAAGCCCCAGGAACGATCGCAAGACGTCTTTGTCTCCTGGGCATGGAGCATCTCGTATGCCCCTCACTAAATCATCTTTAGGCGCGATGCCATTTGGAGTAAGCACGTGCCCTAAGTACTCTATCTTCCCTTCCATGAACTTGCATTTGTCCTTGGAGACCGTCATCCCCCTTTTTTGTAGCACCTCCAGCACTCTGCCTAGCAGTTCCAGGTGCCCCTCCTCATCTTCCGTGTGTATCAGAATGTCATCCTGGAAGGCTTCGACCCCCTTCATATCGCAGAAGAGAAGGTCCATCAGCTTTTGGAAGACGCCCGAGGCCGATGCAAGGCCGAACGGAAGACGGACGTATCTGTATGCTCCAAACGGGGTAATGAAGGTGGTCAATTCCTTGGAGTCTTCCGTGAGAGATACCTGGTGGTATGCGGACTTCAGGTCTATCAGGGTGAAAAACCTCGATCCTGATGTGGAAGATAGTATCTCCTGAATGTTGGGTAGAGGATGGCAGTTCACCAAGATATTTCTGTTCAAGGATCGCAGGTCTACACACAACCGAATGTCCCCTGTCCTCTTCTTCTTGGACACCACGATTGCGGACACCCACTCTGATGCACCTGCTTCCTCTATTACTCCTTCCATTTTCAGCCTATCGAGAACAGCCTTCAGCTCCCCCCTTACAGAAAGAGGAATCGTTCTGACCTTGTGCTTAATTGGTATGGCACCCTCTTTCAACCGTATGGCATGCACAAATCCTCTTACACACCCTACCTTGTTTTCAAAAACGGAATCAAATTCTTCGAGAACTTCAGCCAATCCTTCATGCAAATCCTCAGGCTGCACGTAATTGACCCAATCATCCCTCAGAACTATGGGATCTTCTGCCCCAGGGACTAGCATCACACCCAGCTTCGCCAGGTCCTTCCACCCCACAAGGCTCCTCCCTTTTTCAGCCACATATATCTTTGTTCTCACTGTGCGCCCTCGAAAGGTGAGGGAGTCCCAGAAGTACCCCCTCATTACTATGTCATGTTCCCCGAAGGCCTTTGGATTAACATCCGTCTCATGCAGTCGTACATCCTGCCATTTCAAATCAAATGTCCTATCAGAGATCAGGGTAAGGGGGGAACCAGAATCAGCCGTAAATGGCAATTCTACCGCACCAATCATGACGGAGCCAATAGGCCCCTTCACTCTACCGTCCTCATCATCAATGGACAACACGATGTCCGCATCCGCATCCATGTCACTCTCGCTCACCGAGCTCACTTTCATGCCCGTATTGTATTTCTTGGCTTTACACACTGCCGCAAAGTGGCCCATCTTCCTGCATTTAGAACAGCTTTTGTACAAGGCAGGGCAGGTCCTGCTGTCCGCTAAGTGGTCCCTTGACCCACATCTAAAACAAGCGAGCGGCCTCCTGCCTCCCCCTCTATCGCTCGCCGCCCTGTCTGGAGTCTTGGGCGCATGTTTATGTCTGTCCTGCACATAGAACACATTTGAAGCCTGACTAGTGCTCGCCAGCTCCTTAGAAGACACCATGGAGCGTTCCACTGCCTTTGCGATGGCCATCACTTCCTTTAGTGAAGGGTTCCTGCATGAAAGCAAACGTTCCTGCACTTTCTTTGAATGGCAGTAGAACACCACCTGGTCTCTTATGTACGTATCAGTCATCTCCGCAAATTCACAATCTTGGGCCAAAACTCGTAGGCACGCAATATACTCTTCGATAGTCTCTCCTTCCTCCTGTTTCCGCAGTGCGAATTTATGGCGCCCCACCATGATGTTACACTCCTCAGCATACTGCAGCTCAAGTCGTTTAACGGCCTCCTGGTATTCATTCAGAGGAGCTGTAGCCCCGGGAGGATTCACATAAACCGGCAAGCTATCAAAAACCTCCTGGCCAGCCTCCCCCAACAGTCCGAATAGCAGTGACTTTTTCGCTCGGGGCTGTACCCCTTACCATCAATGGAGACGATATAAATCTCGAATGCGCGCAGCCATCCCTTCCATTTCATGCACGGCTTACCGGGAGAGTCCAGGAAGAGAGGAGGCACGCAAATATGACCTGTCTGCGACATAGCCGGAAAGCGGGCACCCCACCCGGAGAGACCACGTGATGCAGTTGCAGCAGCAACTATTGAATGGCTCCTAGGCGACGCAGAGGGATATCCCAGCACGCCGGATAGGCGGGAACCACCAGTACGCCGGCCACTTCCAATGAGGTGTACGCACGTGGACAGGGAACCCGGGGCACGGGCCTACTGTCTGGACCCCACGTGGCAGGAGTCGTCACAATCAATCGCCTGGAGCTCCCCCGCATCAGCTCACCGGGGCAGTGCACGTGGTAATCGGCGAGGAAATATCAGCGCGCCCTACTGACATCAGGAAACATCAGGCATGGTGAGCTACACTCGTGGGCCTTGTCAGAAGTTGAGAACCTCGTCGCCATTTGTAGTGGCAAGAATGAAAGATTCGAGGCAGCTGCGTTGCGTTTGATTCATTCTTTATTTCTCATGCCACAAACAATAAGGCCCACGAGGAGCCGGCAAGAACACGAGCCGGTCGCGTCTTCGCGCTCCGCTCTCCTCCGCATTAGCCCCGCCCCCTGACGTCACGACCATCCTCGATCCGGACTGGTCGCGACGTCAGGAGGCGATCCGACATAAAGGAAGGACCAAAACTGTCCCCACTCGTCTCGTACGTTAACTCACGTACGACAGTCTTACACACCGACTAGCCGAATAACATGATGTGAGCAGTGGAAGTACTAATATAAGTACTCATTTTAGACAGGTCTTCCATAGATGTAGCCTGACTGGTGTTCTAAACAGTTGAAGATCTGGGCTGGAAGTATTTTACCACAAAGACAAAGGTAAATGTTTGCCATATTGAAACTCTACAGTGACTTACCTTTGGCTTAAAATGTATAGGCAGTTGTTGTTTTATCTGTAGTAACAGAACAGAACACGATAGCGTAATCCAGCAACATAGCAACACAACTAAAACATAGCAGGGCATAACTAAAAAAAGGTCAAAATAGAATGCAACAGAACAACACAACATGATACAGCAATGCAGCACTAAAACACATCAGCTCATAACAAAACACACCACCACCACAACAAAACCCAACACATCAACTAGGCACAAATATTCATGACACTCATTTATAGCCAGAAATCAGATTTCATAGTACAACGGAGAAAAGGTGTATGCACCATGCAATGCCTTATTAAACATCAAGGACATGTAATAAAGCCAGTACAACTGGAGTTCAGCCATTGAGCTGTTTGCAGGCTTAGACTTAGCAATGTCAAAGATTGAAATATCAGTGGTTTATAAATGTTGAAATTTACGTTTACTAGCGTCATCTGCTTTCGTGCTCTACAATAAGTGTAACATAGTACCACAGGAAGGATTAACTGGGGGCAAATAGCCTGCTTTAGTGCACAAGCGTGGTGATATAGATTGAACAGATGACGATGCATTTTTTCACCAGCATATGCTCCTGCAGACAAGTTCAAAAATGACATTTGCACCGAATGACCTGTGTAAACACTGAATAGTACAATGGTCGAACGATGGAAATGTTTATGCAAAATATGGGTCAACGTACCATCGGCGATGCACGAAAGTAGTAACAGAAAACATCATCTACATCGTTGCAATCTTTGTTACCCTTTCCTTTGTGCTTAGGCAGAGAGGAATACAAAGAAAAACACATAGCGGTTTGTTGATTCTTTTTGAACAACCTTTATCAGTGGCAAGAACATAAACCGTTTTTGAATCATTTAACGGCTTTTGAAGTAAGACATAGATCAGGAATGGAATTATCAAATGACTACATTTTAGAAAATATAAAACTAACCAACAAAGCTGTTGGTTTCGCACGAGGTTAAACCTAAATTACAGCAAAGAAAAAAAAAAACATTTAGTAAATTTGAAAGGCATAACTAAAATAGGGGCATTTGAACTAACTCGGCCTAAACATTATGTGTTGATGTACTAAAACAGAGTCAGTGATGAAGGTTTTAAGCCTCAGGAAAAACAACTTTAACGTTTTTTCTGTAGCTAATTATCATCCTTGGTCCTCTGAAAATTATATGGAGCTGCTAGAACATTAGTAACTGTTGTAAATGCTCTTCTGAACCACATGGACCTGAGGACACCACTCTATCTTGGAGCTAATGAATCTCCTGTACACCTTTGACCCAAGAAATCTTTAATCTTCGTGGAAGGGCTGCACAGTGTTTAAGTGATAACAACAAAAGCCCCTGACTGGCTCTCCATTTTTCAAATGCAGCAGAGCTAAGAGAGTGTGAGGACTTTCAAGCCACAACCTCTCTCTTCCTTTACTCTGTCCTGGCCAATTGAATGACATTTCTCTAAACCACCTTAAAAGATCATTTTTATGAGGGACTTGTGAGAGATCACCAAGTCTTGTAATGAAATATTACACTTACATACGCTAGTGTAACTTGACTGAAGGAAAGGCTCAAGAGATTAGAAAGTCACATCTGAAGTAATTTAGATGTAAATAGGTAAACTTTGTATGCAAATAAACATTTCTGACACGATTAACAAAATTTTTACCAGGAGCAATACTGACTTGCACCTGGAAAATGTTACGTTTCTACGTGAGCTATAAATGACCGAAATAAGAGCACACATATTTGATACTTTTTATTATTTTTTATTTAGTGTATTTTCTCTGTTTTTCACTGTCTGAGACTACCTGATGTAGATGTTCTTATGGAAAAATATATACAGAAGACTGTGTTTATTGTTTTGATGGTGCTTGGCCTTGACTTTGAATTGTTCAGGCATATTGGGTATAAAAATAAGGAGCTGATTATACTTTTGGAAAATATACTTGACAGCTGTTTGACTTTTTCATCCTTGGTGTGGTCTCCCTTAACTTTTGGCCTCTGTTTCCCAGATTGTTGATGTGTGCTGGACTCTGTGTTACTCTGGACATGTTACCACTGCTAACCAGTGCTAAAGTGCAAGTGTTCCTTTAAAATGTGTATGTAATTGGTTCATCCATAATTGGCATATTTGATTTACTAGTAAGTCCCTAGTAAAGTGCACTTACTAACCAAATGCTACTAGTGGGCCTGCAGCACTGGTTGTGCCACCCACATAAGTAGCTCTGTAATCATGTCTCAGACCTGCCACTGCAGTGTCTGTGTGTGCAGTTTTAACTGTAAATTCGACTTCACAAGCGTACCCACTTGCCAGGCCTAAACCTTTCCCTTTCTTACATGTAAGACACCCCTAAGGTAGTCCCTAGGTAGCCCCAAGGGCAGGGTGCAGTGCATGGTTAAGGTAGGACATATAGTAATGTGGTTTATGTGTACTACCAGTGAAATATTGCTAAAAAATGTTTTCACTGTTGCAAGGCCTGTCCCTCTCATAGGTTAACACGGGGGCTACCTTTAAATCTGATTAAAGTGTAGATTCCCTTTGGGAGTGAATAGACATGTGGAGTTTGGGGTCTCAGTGCTCACAATTTAAAAATACATCTTTTAGTAAAGTTGATTTTAAGATTGTGTGTTTGAAAATGCCACTTTTAGAAAGTGAGCATTTTCTTGCTTATTCCATTTCTGTGACTCTGCCTGTTTGTGGATTCCCTGTCTGGGTCAGTTTGACAGTTGGTCTGGTTGCACCTCTCATTAGACAGTGACACAAAGGGAGCTGGGATGTAGTCTGCATTTCCTGATGAGCCATCTGTGCTTGGAGGGAGGGGAGGAGTGGTGGTCACTCACACCTGAAAGGGCTGTGCCTGCCCTCACACAATGCAGTCTCCAACCCCCTGGTGAGTGCCTGGGGCCTGGCCTGGGCAAGGCAGGATTTCACAATCAAGAGAGACTTTGCTTTGAAGTAGGTGTACTTTAAAGAAGAAAATGTGTATAAGAAGGGCACCCAAACCCACAGAGTTTAGAATACTTCTGGAAACAAAGAGGAACCTCTGCCTGGAGAAGAGCTAAAGAGCTGAGAAAGAAGAGCTACCCTGCCTGTGACTGTGCTTTGTAGAGCTATCCTGTGGTTGCTGCTTCTGCCAGAGTAAGAGGGTATAGACTGGACTTTGTGTGCCATCCATCTTGTGAAGATCTCCAAGGGCTTGATTTAGAGCTTGCTTCCTGTTGTTTGAAGTCTCTGGGACAGCAAAGTCACAAGTGCATGCTGACCTCCTTGGAGAAGGGGTCGGATAGTCTCAGTTAGACCTGGCATCCTTGGTGTGCTTTCTCTTGTGTCTTTTTGCCTCTTCTTCCTATGTTTTGACTGTGTACTGGACTTTGTTTTTGCTGGTTTTGGTACTCTGGGCACTTTACCACTGCTGACCAGAACTAAAGTGCACGTGCTCTCTGTGTAATCTGCATGTGTAATTGGCTTTTCCGGGATTGGCATATTTATTAGTAAGTCCCTAGTAAATTGCAATGTGAAGTTGCTAGGGCCTGTAAATTAAATGCTCCTAGTGGGCCTGCAGCACTGATTGTGCCACCCACATGAGTAGCACTGTAAACATGGCTCAGACCTGCCCCTACAGTGTCTGTGTGTGCACTTTTAAACTGCCAATTCGACCTGGCAAGTGTACCTACTTACCAGGCCCAAACCTTTCCTTTTTGTACATGTAAGACACCCCTAATGTAGGCCCTAGGTAGCCCTATGGGCAGGGTGCAGTGTATGTTAAAGGTAGGACATGTACTGGTTTTACATGACCTGATAGTGTAACACTGCCAAATTCGGTATTTGGTTTTGCAAGAACTATTTCTCCCAAAGATTAACATAAGGACTGCCTTTAAATATCTCTTAAGTGCATTTTCCCGTTGGGAGCAGACAGAGATCTGGAGTTTGGGATCTCTGAACTCACAATTTAAACATACATTTTTTGGTAAAGTTGTTTTTTAAATTGTCATTTTGAAAATGCCACTTTTAGAACGTGGGGATTTTCTTGCCTAGCCATTCTGTTCCTCTGCCTCCTTGTGTATTCCATGTCCGGGTCAGAGTGACAGTTGTGCTGTTTGTGAATTCCACTAGAAAGTGTCACAAAGGGAGCCGGGGTGTTGCCAGCATATCCTGATGAGTCTCGTGGGCTAGAGTGGGAGGGGAGGAGCTGACACTTACACCTGAAAGGGCTTTGCCTTCCCTCACAAAATGCAGTCTCCAACCCCCTGGTGTGTGTCTGGGGCAAGGCCTGGGCAAGTCAGGATTTTGCAAAGAACAGAGACATTTCTTTAAAGTATGCCTACTTCAAAGGCAGAAAGGGGTATAAGTAGTGCACCCAAAACCCCAGATTATTAGATTACTTCTTGACTCAAGAGGAACTTCTGCCAAGGAGAAGAGCTGAAGAACTGGAGGAGGAGTATTGCCCTTTGCATGTGACTCTGCTTTTCTGGGTTGGCCTTCAGTTGCTGCTTCTTCCTGAAAGAGGACAAAGCCTAGACATTGCAATATCTTCCTATTTGTGAAGTGTCTCTAAGGGATTGGACTGAGCTTGCCTGCTGTTCTGAAGTCTCAGGGCCATCAAAGACTTCCTCTGCCAGCACCAGGACTCGCGCCTGAGACTCCTACCCTGCCAAGTGGTGCCCACTCCAGTCCCTGGGCCTTTGAAAGTTGAAGCTGGTGGATCCAAGAAGGAAATCCACCCACAGGAGCCGTGTGTAGAAAATTCAATGCACCACCTGCAACGCGGCTGTAAAAAATGATACACCACCTGTCTCATGACTGAGAAATCGACGCACCACCTGCAGTGTGGCTAGAAAATCGATGCATCACCTGCATTGCGGATGGCAAAATGACGCAACACCTGCTTGTGGCTGCTAAAATTAGGCAACCCTCATGCAGCGATGTTCCTCATCACCGTGTGGCCGCATTTCACACGCATCATCGCTGGGCGTCAAAATCAATGTGAACCTGCCCGGATCTGATGTGCCTGTCCAGAATCGATGCATTGCTCTCTTGCGCATCGCCTACCTGACTGGAGAAGAAACAACACACGGCCTCACTTGCGAGTAAGCAAATAACGCATCACTGACTTTTCCGACGCACGCTCACCCGTGTAGCTTTATTTTTGACACAAACCAGGTAGTTTGTGTAAGATGAATGCATCCATTGTTTTCTTTGGACTAAGACTCATTTAAATTTAAAAATTCATAACTTTACTTGTGTATGTTGGATTTAGTCGTTTTGGTCTTGTTTTATTTAGATAATTATTGGCTATTTTTCTAAAATGGTTTGGTGTCCATTTTGTAGTGTTTTCACTGTATTAATGTGTGTTGTACAAATACTTTACACATTGCCTTTGAGACAAGTCTGACTGCTTGTGCCAAGCTACCAGGGGGGTTAGCAGAGGTTATCCTAGGTGTGTATCTCCCTTACCCTGAAGAGAGTGAGGGTCCTTGCTTCTAAAGAGTACATACTGACTGCCAACCAGAGGCCCCATTTCTTACAGTCCCACTGAAAAAGTTAGTTATCTTCTAAATTCCAGCACAGAGAGTTCTGTCTGTGGTGGAGGAGGCAGGAAGAGAGTTCAGAAGGTCATCACTGTAATGTGAAGGACAGGCTGAACATCGTGGACAGTTGTCATTGTATAGTGAAGATACTGTAGGGCATCATGGAAGGTCTTTGCTAGAGCTTTGTGTTGGCAGTTACCAAGGGCTGTCAATGACGTAGTGTGAAGTGCAGATCTTGCATTGCCAGTTGTCACTGGTGGTTGCTGTAGCTTGAAGAGTCGGGTTTAATGGAGCTTTGCACTGGCGGTCAGCAAGGGAGGTAAGATCTTGGAATGAATGGGTCCACTTGTGGTCACGAGCAGCCCAAAACTTCAGGATTTCTCCTTTTCTTCAAAGAGTAGCTCAGCTGATGCCACATCAAGGTTCCAGGACCTGAGAGATCCCACTTGGGGACTAGAAACGACTCCAGAAGGGGCCAGCATGGCTCAGGCAGGTCTAGCTGCAGGTCCAGACATGTCCAGTGCAGCAAGTCTGCTGACCAGTTGCAGGGAGACCTCTGGAGATTGTTGTGTTCCTGTAGCTCAAAACAGGAGGTTAGTCAGCTGACCCTTTGATTCACCTCAGCCTGGAATGAAGAGTGCAGGTCCAGTCTTCCTTCTCAGACTGCATGACAGGCATCAGACAGCGGGCAGTCATTCTTTTATAGAATCCACAAGTTAATGAGTGTACTGAAGAGTGGGTATAAGGGTCCCCTTTTTATACCTGGTACCCAGTTTGAAATGGAAGAAACTTCTAGAGTCTTCCCCCTTCACAAGTGTCAGGAATTTCCTACCTCCCTGTCCTGTTCCCAGTCTGTGTGCAGGCACAATAGACTACTGTGAAATTCTTTGTGTGTGAGCGGAGACAGTGACTTTAAAGAGTAAGTGTGATAGGTGAAAGTACCGTCTACCTTATCAAGTCAGGATGGTCCATTCTGCCAACACCCCAACCCTCTATTGTGTGGCTGCCTGGGAGGAATATACAAAGGCCAATTGCCAACTACACCTAGTTATGTGACCCAGGAACAGGTTGCAGGCACCAAATGGTGAGGGCAAGAAAATGATGGCATTTTCAGAATTGTGACTTAAAATCCAACTTTAACATTAAAGAGAATTTTAATTACCAATTCCTAAGGTGCCAAACATGCAATTTCCACCTGTTCCAAAACAAAAGTTACCACTTATTAAATGTAATAAAGTAGATCAATGCAATCCCATAGCAGAAGTAGGCCTCACAGTAGTGAAAAACGAATTTAGGAGTTCAGGATATGTACATTTTAAAAGTAAATTTCCAACGTATTAAATACAGTGCACCCAGCACAGTTGGCTGCTTAGATCCTGTAGGTATAAAAAAGGAAAGTTTAGGGCTTATAAAAGCTGTTGGATATATTGTTCTTACGTGGTTTCAGTTAGTCTCTCTTAAAGGCAAAAATATGTTTATTCATTTATCTATCCTAGGATTCTAGTCCAAATGTTTTAGGCCACTTAATTGGTTGCAGTGACCACACCTCTAATAAATGCTTCCTAGGCCACGCCTCTTTAGAGACCTTACCTTTTGTATTCCATTTAAACACTACATCCTCTTTACCCTTTTATGTTTTGATCCTGCATATGTCCTCTCTTCCTATCTCTTTTCCTCCTTTAGTTGTACAACCACTGTGCCTCAAAAGAGATGTAAAAGAGCACAAACAATGACCTGATGTTTCAAACACTGCACATCTGTCATACTGAATTTACGCATAAGAGGCCTTCATCACACCTGGCAGGGTTTTATACTCCTCTGAAGCGGTGTGTATAATAATTCTACACTATTGCTTGTTCCAAATATAACCTTGAGATAGGACCTACACATAAACCCACATCTTGCACTACAAACTTATCCAGGTCCTTGTATATTGCATTGCCCAGGTATCAGGACCTTCATATGAAAACAAACCCTGGAACTCCATTGTCACCCAAAATAAGACACAGTAGCCAAGAACAGACATGTAAATAGACTACACATATAATAACAAGGTATTCAGTGAATGAGTCATGTTGCACCTACTATTTTGACTATGATAACATGAACATCCGTACATTCACACTTATATTGTGCAAATTAACACACTTACAACACATATACATACACCTATGTGCATTACATTTCCAGCATTGTAGAACCTGTGAGACAAGCACTGATTGTAGGAAGTACAGTATGAATCTACTAGTTACTCTCTATGCCACTCAGATTTTTGCTCTTCTCCCCCTCACTGTCACTAGTCGTTGCTGTTTTTTCAGAAAAAAGGGCTGTAAATGTTTATGACGGGCTGGAAGATGGGCAAGTAACAACACACGGTAGATTTTCATTTAAGTGTTTTATCCCGCACCTTTTTTGTTTTGTTTTTTCCCTGTACAGTGTTTTCATTGAGCCTGTGCCTGGTGCTCTCTGTGCAATATGAATCAATCTGCACCTCACTGACAAGTCCAAAATTGGCTGGAGCCAGTCAGGCTGACTCTTGCTATTGTAGAAGCCAAATCTGATTTGCATGACGATGGTTCTTTACTGTATTTGCATAATAAATAAAACCTTGATTGACAAGAAGGAATCTAAGAGTAATTACCATTAGCTCAGATTAATTCCAACATTTCACAAATCAGTTTTTTTGTTTTCCTCAGTGAAAATTTAGGAAATGAGTAGGCCCAAACTTCACAATGAAAGGAAACAAAACTATTGGGCAGAGATAGATTTTACTGTGAGTGGGTGTAAATTACTCTGGTGGAATTCCTGACCTACTCATAAATTCCATGATAATACAAAGGTGTTCCTGTTTTAAACTGGAGTACTCTTTGAATTTATAAGTAAGCCAGGAGCACCACAAGAGTAATTCACAGCAAAATCTATGTGAATCAGTTCCTTCATGTTTTGCACTGATTATGTGGTGCAAATAAACACACACAAATAACCATAATTTGCACACTGTTTGTAATCTGTTCATATGCATATAAGCGTTAACACCACTCCCATTGAACAACAGATTGAATTTCACTGAAAATGTGTAAAATGCCTCATTTTGACAGTACAAGTCTAAAATATGTCTTCACCATCACTAACAAGTTTCGTTCACTCATCACAATTCCCTGCTTTCTTTTTCAACAGTCTCTCCTCCTTCCATACAGTGAATGATGTTACCTATGAAGTGTTCTGTCACTTATGGATTCACTGAAACATATTCCCAATGTTATTTCTTCCATCAAAAATGTCTCTAATAGTAGACAAGTTATTGTACAAACTTGGTTATTTACATAGCCTGTAAATAAGTCCCCATAACAGTCCAAAACTAAGCTGCCTGACGAATATTAATACTGTAATCGCAGGATGATGTCACACATGTAGTAGAGCCGTGGCTCTGAGGATGGTGCAGGACTTTTCAGGAGAAGATCATCACACAAAGAAACACAACCACAGTATTGGGATATACGGGACTGGACAGGAGAGGTCCAGAGCCCCTTTATCCCCTCAGCATCACTCAGCCTTGGTCTGCGTGCAGCATCACAATATTGACAGTAGTGGCCAGATGGTCCACTACACCACTTCCCACATTGTTTGGCAGACATCCTTACCCAATAGTTCCTGAGTTTGACTTGGGGCAGGACTGGGTTGTAGGTGGCACCTCTGATGCTGGAGCTGGCATACCCACTGGCCCCACTCCTCGTTTGGTTCTGGTTTGTTCGGGTAGTCGGTGTCTCTGGGTTCTGATCTTGGTGGCTGTGTCTCCTCCTCTGGTCAATCTGCTGCTCCAGGGCTTGGGACATCATCCCACTCGCCCTCAGTGACCTTCCCGATCTGCTGATGTCCGTTGCTAATATTCTTGAACCAGGATATAGTCCTGTTTGTGACTTCTCATCTTTTGGCCAAGATAATGATACCAGTGACCTTTATATAGTGTTCTGACCTTCCAGGCGGGGTACTGATCACTCAGGATGGCACAATCACCCACTTGTAATCTCAAGGCTCCTGCAAGGTGGAGACTGGCTGGCTTTATCATTTGTCAAGTTTATTTTCCCCTGCGTCTGGGTATTATCCAGTTTGGCCGATGTCTTGTTGGCCCAGCCAGGATGCAGTATCTCACCTGGAAAAAGTGGTTATGTTATGTATCAGCTTGTGGGTCGAGCTTCAACTGATGGTACTCATCATTTAGGTCAAGTTTTGTGGATCACTGTGCCCCATTCAACACCCACAATTATATTGTCTACGGTGGGTTTCAGGTGCTGCTACCTTTTGATGGCTTTGCTGGGCAGCCTCATGCCCACGCAAGGCCTGATTGCTTCTGGTTGCTTGGGCTTTGGTGCGTCAACCAGGAGTGACACCTAAAGTGTTGGCCTTCTGTTCAGTGCTGGACTCCTTGCTGTTCTAGTTTTTGGAGCTCTTCTTTGATCAGTGTCCAGAGGTGAAAAGGCTCTCGTCGGTGTCTGAGGGCCATGAGGCACACAATCAGGAACAATGTAAAGATTGACTTTGGTGCCTTTCGAGCCTCTCAGACCTTTAAAAAAATCAATCATTAGATATATAAAGTGCACGTTATCACCCCAGGGGGTATCCGGGTACTGACCTTTGAAGCATTGAAGAAACTCCTTTAACTTTTCGTCAACTTGGGTGTCATGGATCTGTTTAGTTAAGAATACCAGCCCAAGCACTCTGCAGTATAGCACCCAATAAGCATGCTTGTGCCTTCTCTAAAGATGTTGAAGCTTCCTCATTTGCTGGTCGCACTGCTGGAAACACTCTGTCTAGTATCAGCAGGCTCCTCTCCCCATAAGCATAGATCTTCATGCGTGTTGGGAGGGTAGACAGTCGGGGCTTGAGAGCATGAAACTGAGCCAAGTACATAACATTGTTTTTTAGGGCATGGTTGTCTTTCTCTGAAACCCTTTATGTTTCCTCTACCCATCAGCTGACTGAGTGCCACAGGCCACTTGCCAGTGGTGGAGCTGGGGGTGGGACAATAGAGGGCTGGCTACTCCATCAAGAGCACGCAGGCTAGGACTGCCTTCAGTAGGTTCCTTGTCTGCTTGCCGGTGTGAGGTCACACCAGCCTCATTACTAGTGTAGTGAGCCATTGCCCTGAAGACGCAGCAGACCTTAGTGGGGAGAGACTGCTGCACAAAGAGACACGCACACAGGATTAGTATATACGGGAGTGGCCACAAGTGTTCCAAATCCCCTTTATTTATCCTCTCAGCTGTGTATGGCCTTGGGTTGCATGCAGCACCACAAAAGTGTTGGTAGCGGCTGGGTTGTCCTCTACAACAACCTGAGCCATTCTTCTGGCTTCCAGTTTTGGGAAGGTCACATTTTGGGGCAGATTTAAGAAAAGTGGGTCCAATTTTCTTTTGCCCCTTAGTTCCCCCACCCACTGCCACAATGTATGCGCCGTATTTAAAATACAGTGCACCATGGTGCAGGGTAGAGGGCAATAGCGGCAACATTTTTGACACTATTGATGTACTGTTCAGGGTTAGCGCCAACATTTTGGTGCTAACCCTGAATAGTACATAGGGGCCCATTGTAATCAATGGGGTGCCACCTCTGAACGGCTGCTCAGAGCAGGCTTTAAAAATGCCATAAAAAATGGTGCAAATAAATCTTTTAGATTTCTTTCAGCCATTTTACTCTCCCCCCCCATGGCGGACCACTCCCCTTGCACACATTATCCCTGGCACACACATAATGTGGCACAACAGGTCAGAAAGTGGTGTAATGCACACATTGCAGGACTTTGTAAATCTGGCACAGTGGTTTTGGCCTAAAAGAAAAAATGACACTAATGTGGCGGTGGGGATATGCCTTCTTAAATCTGGGCCTTTGTTTCTCTTTTCATAGTACACATTTTTAAAGGTCCTCACCCTATATTGACTAACAAAGATTATCTCCTTTACCTTCTAGACACCTGAGATTGGCCTCCATGAACCTCTGCTGGCAAATGTGAACCATGAGAAACACCATACACCTGCCATTAAAACTTGAAGAGAGCATCTTAATTTTTAGGAAATACTACCTCTTCTGCTCAGTTCATGGTTGGCTGCTTTCAACTAGATATTTAAGGAGTCTATACTTTCTCCTTTGGCTTTCAAATATGTACTTCTATTAATTGACAACTAGTTACATTTCAAGGCTATTCCATCTAAGCAACATGTGCAACCTTGCATTCCACACTAGGGGTAATGCACGGTCCTTCATGCCTATCAGGCCTATACCCTATTATCACTGCCCAGCTGCAGATCAGCAGAAAGCTTTGACCCTCATATGTATCAAGAACTGTGCTTCTTCTTTTGTTCCTCATGGCTCGGGGATTCCATAAAAACATAACATATGTACAAATAATAAAAACATGAAACTAATATCCGCCATACCTTCACTGTGGCACATCTTTACTCTTTTTAGATTCCTGGGGGTTTGCATCCTCTTCCTTCATTTAAAATCCTATTAGTAAGTATGCTAAGATGTACATTCTTGTCGATAAAATGCAAAAATATTGCCAGGTGTCTTACCACATATAATTTTATGCATAATTTTAAGAATTTATAGCATTATGATCTTGTGATTTTTCTGCTAGAAAGGTAGGGTGTTTGAGTTGTATAGTTTAAGAAAATAATGTGAGTGGAAATTTAAAACCTCGATTTTCCTTAATTGGTTCTGTCTCACAGCAGTGGAAAGAACCGGTAGTAACCCTTGTCTATCTTCAATGATGTGCATTTTATCCCTCTGATGAGGACGAAAGATTGAACTGACCTAGAGCTGTTTTTTTACCAGCTTCTCTCTCTCATACACATATGCTCACACAATCTATCTCACACACATAAACGTACTTGAACACATACATTGTTGATCTAAAATAGCACCATCTGAATCAATATCATTCCATCTAAAGTCTAACATAGTATCGGAAATGCAGCATTTCTCCCTATTAAATTATCACATTTCTTTTTGATGTTCAGTTTTGATTATGTACAATGGTGGGTGTTTCTACTCCTCACAAATTGACAATAACAACAAACCTCAAGAAAAAGATCTAAAAAAGGTAGACTGAATAGAAAGAAGATAAGACAGTATCCACCTGGAGTTATTTTGTGTTGGTTCTTACCAATATGAAAAAAGTGTCTAGAGTTTCAACTGGAAGAGATTAGTGTTGGTCTGTGAGAAATTATTTTTCTACCATCCTTAAAATGACAGGTATCTCAAACTCATGAATATAATTTTGGCCACATTTCATCAATGTCTTTGTAGTTGTTCCCCTGCTAGTTCAGGAGGGCTTCACTACAGGTGTTCACATTTATTCCCGCTAGCGTCACCCGAAGTTAAATGTATTTCCAATGCTGTCTTCATCAAGGCACATTTTGTGCTGCAGATACTGCCTCCAGTCATGTGTAAACAAGTGTTTGCCCCAGATAGGTACCCCTGCACAGTTCATGTTTTCTGCATACTTAGCAGGGAAAGCCATCCCGGTCAAGTCCAGGATTCTCAGTCTGCCACTAGGAGCTGTTTACAATTTCACAATTTCAGAAAAGTTTCTTCAGACAAGTTTATGAACTTTGCATAATTTGGCCAGAGGACCAGGTTGCCACATAACAATGTTTTACTATGAACATTTTTTCATGAACTTTTTTTTACAGGAAACATACACACTTTTAAGATGCCACCACCCCATCAATAACTGGTTTGGAAAACATAAAGCACGTTGCATTATTCACTAAGGGGGTCATTTGCTTAACTCATTGCTGCCACTTGACCGCCAGTGTGGTGAAGTCCACGCTGGCCTAATTATGAGTTTCCCACTAGGCTGGTGGGTAGAAACAGCGTTTCCAGTGGGAAACAGGGCCCTTACATTGACACCGGCTCCAAATGGAGCCTGTGCCAATGCGGCGGTGAGGCGAGTACAGCAGCACCAGTCTTGCATTACGGGCAGTGAAATGCACGACAGGGCCATGCGTGGGGGCCCAGAGTCACCCATTCTGCCAACCTTTTCCCTGGTGGTGTAAACCGCCAAGAAAAGGCTGGAAAGGGGACTCATAATCCCCACGGTGGCGCTGCATGCAGTGCCACCCTGGAGGATTACAAACGCCGAGAACGCCAGGCTGCTGGCTGGCGGCTGCCTGACAGTGGTGGTGTTTCAAACATGGTGGCTCTGCCATGTTCTTAATATGGTGGGTGGACCACTACAATGGCAGTGGTCCACCTGCCACCGTGATTCTGGCGGTCCCAGGACCGGCAGACTCATAATGAGGGCCATAGTCTGTTGGGTGCTGTCTACTTCCAAAACTGGTTACTTACCATATAACGGTCTGGAATATGTGGTAATCTGCCTCTCACAAAAGTCCTTCAAGAGACTCAAATGCGGTAGAGCACCATCAGAACTCCAGGGCAGACACATAAGAGCACACTTACCCATCAAGTATAATGCAACTATGTTCAGATCTTGAATACTGAACTTATGCAATCAGGTCTTTTCCATGCAACACGCAACCCCAGGAGAACGATTAAATTATTCCCATTTTAGGACACAAATAAAATATGATTCCCTTTACTGACAAGTGCCCCAATGTGACCTTTTTTGTTTTTTTCACAAATCGCTGTTACTAAGGCAGTGCAAGTATGTATGGTCAGCCTCACTAAATTGAAGTGTTTAGTTTTCCATCACCATGCACAACACCATGTTTACTTGTATGTTTTCCACCAAAATTCTAATAATTTATGCAACTCACCCAGCTGCTCAAACATAGAATGATCACATGGTATACCACAATTAGATATATCTTTGCCAATCCTTTAAACATGTGGTCATTCTAGTATCATTTGTTTTCTCACTCTTTTCCACATGACTTCAATCTCACAATTTTTTTATTCTGAAATTTGAATTAACAAGTGGTAGGTACTAGCGCATTAAACAATTGAGTCCATTGCTTACAAACACCCCAAATGGTTAAACAAAATATCCACTGCTATAGGAAATTTTATTCATTTTAAATATGTCTTCCAAGAAAACATGACACAATCTGTGATGTGAGAAAAATAGGGGAATCCAAAATGAAAAACCCCCATGCATTTTCCATAGTCTTTTCAGGCAGCATAATGGCAAAAACTGATGAACAGAATGAACCAAATTTGGCAGTAAACTAGATTTTGGTCCAGAAAACATGCTTTTTCTGATTTGGCGTAAATCACTAATTGTCAAGACATTAAGAAACAAAATTATTTCTATAGCTGGACAGTTGGGTTTGATCCAATTAAGAAAAAAATTGTGCCTTCTGTTTTGTCCAAGTGGATTTTTTTACCTTTAGGGAATCTTGCTCTGTTTGGCTGCCGGCAAAATTAAGAAAAATGTTGCAGACAGGCATTACAAGGCTCAGGAACTTAGGGCCATATTTATACTTTTGGACGCAAAACTGCGCTAACGCAGTTTTGCGTCAAAAAAATTAGCGCCGGCTAACGCCATTCTGAAGCGCCATGCGGGCGCCGTATTTATTCAATGACGTTAGCCGGCGTTAGCCGCAGGCGCTGCCTGGTGTGCGTGAAAAAAAATGACGTACACCAGGCAGCGCCGGCGTAGGGGAATATGGAGCTTGGGCGCCAAAAAATGGGGCAAGTCAGGCTGAGGCAAATTTTTCGCCTCAACCCGATTTGCGCCATTTTTTTCGACTCCCAACCCCCATTGAAATGACTCCTGTCTTAGCAAAGACAGGAGTCATGCCCCCTTGCCCAATGGCCATGCCCAGGGGACTTCTGTCCCCTGGGCATGGCCATTGGGCATAGTGGCATGTAGGGGGGCACAAATCAGGCCCCCCTATGCCACAAAAAAATAAAAAATAAAATACTTACCTGAACTTACCTTAATGTCCCTGGGATGGGTCCCTCCAGCCTTGGGCGTCCTCCTGGGGTGGGCAAGGGTGACAGGGGGTGTCCCTGGGGGCATGGAGGGAACCTCTGGGCTCCTTCCGAGCCCACAGGTCCCTTAACGCCTGCCCTGACCAGGCGCTAAAAAACGGCGCAAAAGCGTCTGGACGTCATTTTTTTTGACCCGCCCACTCCCAGGCGTGAATTTTGCCCGGGAGTGTAAATACGGCGCACATGCCTCGGAGTCAATTTTTTAGACGGGAACGCCTACCTTGCATATCATTAACGCAAAGTAGGTGTCCACGCAAAAAAATGACGCAAACTCCATGGACTTTGGTGCTAGACGCGTCTAACGCGAAAGTATAAATATGGAGTTAGTTTTGCGTCGGAATTGCGTTAAAAAAAACGACGCAATTCCGGCGCAAACAGAGTATAAATATGCCCCAAAGTCCCTGATGGAAGATGGATTATTAGTGGATGCACGTAGGTACCTACAGCAATAGGACGACAATCACACATAAGGTCCAGTCAAGGTATCAATAAATTAATCTTTGCTCAACCGTTGGTAGCTTAGTTACGAGCAGACAGGCTTAACCTAGGAGACAGGTGTAAAAAGCATTTAAAACACAAATCCATTAAACGAGTAAGACACAAACACAATACAAAACTCACACAAAATAGCTTATATTTTTATGAATAAATGACACCAAAATGACAAAAACCCAATGTGGGAAATCAGAGATATCATTTTTTTAAAGATTACTTTAAACTAGTGCTTAGAAGCAAATACCTCTTGAAGGGTTAAAGATGGTAGTGCTGGATTGGGACAAAGTTAAAAGTTTCAGCAGCCCGTTATGTAACACTTTTACTCTTACTTCCAGAAGTGTTGTTTGATGCAGAGAAGTGGTCCACAGCACTGGTCAAAGGGTCAGAAGCTCTGAGTTGCCTCTTGGGGTCTGGAACTACAACTCCCACAATGCACCTTGTCAATCCAATTAAAATCCAGGTGAAGCTTGTCAGCTGGATTTGTCCTCATTGATGTTGCAGTTAGCCCTTCCAATATGTTTCTGCCTGTTGCTGATCAGGGAGCTCACTCATTATCTTTTAAAACAGGCAAAGTCCTTTTGTTGTAAAGCCTTGTGAGTGCAGCAGGTGCAGTCCTTATGAGTGCAGTCCTCTCTTGTGCAGGGCAGTCCTTCTTCTCCAGTTGTTTCTTTTGGAACTTTGGGGTCCACAACACCAATCCCAGGGTCCAGAATCTCTGTGATGCTTCTTAAGACTTTGGGACTACAATTCCCACATTGCACCTAGCCAAATCCTTAAACGTCCACTGAACACTGTCCAGCTGGGTGTTTCTTGGTGGAGGTGGAGCTCTGTCAACCTGTTGCTTCCAGGAAGACCACTCCTTCATGTCTTAAAGCAAGGCAAAGTCCTTAGGGCTTTAGTTCCATAGCGTAAAAAAGGTGCAGTTATTTAGAGTGCAATCCTTTGGGGTGCAGGCCAGTAATGTATGGATAAATATGGGCAATTCTTCCATATTTATCCAGTGTCCCTGAATGACAAGCAGTAGGGCACCCCTGACTAATGGGGAGCAGGATGACACCTAGAAGTATGACTAATTCCTCCAAAATGCGGCATGTTCTTCTCTGAGAAAGAGCTATTCTTTAAAAATCTGAAATGGAGAAACTCTCCAGGAGGTTAAGATCTGACTAAGCCATCCTACTGATGAGGCTATATTTTCTTAACACTCCCCTTCCAACCCCTTTGTTAATCTAAGTAATGTAGGAAGTGGGGGTGAGCCTGTGTCCTGCCCTTCTTTGAAGACCAGTTTGGCTACCCAGATCCCTTCCTGCCTTTTGCTCTGCAGCTTGTAGATCTCCACCCACCAGATGTCCTTTTGTCTTAATGCAGGCCACTTCATGCCTTATTAAGACAGCTTGGCTCAGCCTGGAACAGGCTGGCCAATCAGAGAAGGCCTGCTAGAAAGTTGGATTTGGCTTATCCGAGAAACAAGTTCTATAACTTTTTTCTGTGGTAGTTAGAATAAGTCTGTCAGGGACAAGTTGTTGGACTTATTCTAACTATCATTTTAAGTCTTTGAATTACATTTTTAGGTTTTTCCTATAAATAGTTATACTTTAATAAAGTTTTGCCATGTTAGCCTCAGGAGCTAATGTACTACAAGGGGGAAAATTGAATTGACCGTTTCCCTTCATCAGGGCACAGAAATCATATTTTATAATGTTTCTACTTATAGTTACAAGGCACCCTACCCCTCGGGCACCTAGGGAAGACCTTAGGGGGTGTAATATGTACAAATAAGATAGTTTAAGACTTTGGAAGTATCTTCATTTCCAAAGTCGAACTTGCACATAGATTTAATTTAAAAGCAGCCTGCAAAGCAGGACTGGCTTTTAAAGTGACACAAGCCACATAACAATGCACTATTAAATGCCTTATATCTGCTGGGCCTCTAAACATGCACGCCCTGCCATATACTAGGGACTTACAGGTAGATTGTCAGAGACAATTATAATTATGCCTGATTTGCATATACTTTTTAAAAAGAGCACTGGCCCTGTGTTCAATTAGCAGAAACCAGGGTACAACCAGAGTCAGAAAGCCAGCATCTAGCGATCTACAATGAAGCAAAACGTGGTGGGGGACACTGGAAAAAGTCCTAGTTTATCACAGTCCCATATCCAGTTTCTAATTTTTTAAAATATATAAGGGGGCAGGGTTGGAATACCATGCCTTGCTAGGTCTTGTGGCAAAAAAAAAGATACACCTGTCTGCAAGGGCTTAGGGATTTTATTGGTTTTATTTTTGGTGAGAGGGTGTGATTGGGGCTCCCCTCCCCGAGCCACCCAGGGGTGTGGGCACCCCATCCTTGGGGTCAAACATTAGAGAAGTCTTTTCTTAAAATAAATATATATTTATTTAATATGGGGGGGCCTGAGTGAGGCCCCCTCCCTAAGCCAAAGAGGGCCCGAGGACCCCATCCTGGGGACAAATGTTAATTTAAGGGGAGGGGATATGCAGCCCCCTTCCTGAGCCGCAAATGGGCACTGAGGACCCCTTTCCCTGGGCGAAATTGGTAAACAAAAAAGATGAAGTGCAAAGCCTTTCCCTAAGACAAAAAGTACCAACTCCCGCCAGCACCCTGTATGGTGCTGGTTGCAGAACTGGTAGGGGATATACTGGGCTTTCATTGCAGCCCCCAACACAGTAGTTTGTGGGAGCCTAGGGTGGACACCGGGGCACCCACTAGAGGCTTCAGAGGATGGGCTTCTTGAGCCCTTGCTGACTGAGGGAGAGGAGTCACAAGACCCTTCCCCTTTTTTTAAAGTAAAGGCCTTGGGGGCATGGGTTCCTTGGTGGGTCAAAGAGGAGGCCGCATGTGCCCTCGTCTTATTTTAATAAAAAAATGCCTGGAGGATGAGGTCCTCTGGCCCTTGTTGGCATGGGGGAGCAAGACCCCTCCCATTATTTTTAAACAAGGCCCTCAGTTACCTATAACTCGTGACCTAAGGTTACTATAACTCGCACCCTCGCCACGCAGTTTGTTTTGCCAACAATGTTACTGCAAATATTACAGTGATATTATCAATGATGTTATCAAAGATGTCATGAGTGCTGTAATTTGTGGGGTAATTAGCAGTGCATGCGACTGTGCGAGTTAAAGTTACTTTATGGCACGATTTACAGTTACTTGAGTTAACTCTAACTATAACTGGTGAATTTCTATGGTTTTGAACATTTAAAATGTGAGCTTAACTATAACGCTCCTGAAGCATTTGCTTTTTTAAGTAAATATCTAGGCTTTGATGTATGATATACTTAGAACAAGAGATTTCTGCACAATTTGAAAAGAAAAATGTATTTGTTGTTTAAAAAGAGCAAGATTCAGTATGATCCTTAAACATTTTACTTTAAAAAAAAGAATTAGGGACACATGTCCAGCTAGACTCAAACGCTAAATGCTCACTGTGAAGGTCCGCGACCTTCACACTGAGCTATTCACTTTTTTTTTATTGTAAACTTTTTCTAAGCCCTTTATGGATTTTCTGGGACTGTGGAGGAGCCTTCAAAGGCTCCCCCATGGTCCCTGCATGTTTTTAATTCATTTTATAAGTAGCCCTTTATGGACATTTTTAAAAATGTTTTTAATAATTTGCCCTTATGGGCTATCTGGGACCGAGGGGAAGCCTCAAGGCCTCCTCCGCACTCCCATTGCTCCAGCAAGCAGGCAGCTGCTTTTAACAGCAGCTGCCTGCTTTCTGGAGCAAACCCTTCATCTCTGTTCTCTGCACACATATCTGCATCCAGGAAGCATAGATGAAAGGTCTGGTTTTTGACAGAGGGATCTGTTTGCCAGGTTCGACTGTCAAAAACCAGAATATTTGCTGTGACTTGACTGCAGCTTCAAAGCTGCAGCCAAGCTACAGAAAACAGCTATCTCCCGAGGGTGAACATCCTTTTACTTAGCAGGAGCCGGCCCTGGGGGGTGGCGGTCCCCAGGGCATCAGTGGATCCATAACGGGGGCTACTTGGCCCTTTTTCTATTTTTTAAAAAATCTTTTTCTGGGACTTGGTTGTAATCGAGTCCTACCATGGCTGACAGCACTTCAACGCCTTTCTTGTTAAATAAAGTGTTGTCAGGTAATCAGATCTCAGCACGAAATCGGGAGGTGACACAAATTCTTCACATCCATATAAATGCACATTTGTTTTCTGCTTAATTTCATTAAAAATACTAAACAAATTTACACCAAAATCAAATCAGTTGCTTTCTGGGCCAGGACCTACCTTTCTGCCAAATTTGGTGTAATTCTGTCCAGTAGTTTTGGTGCTATCACTGTTCAAAATCCCCATGGAAAATTGAATGGGGAAAAAGTGTTTTGGGACCCCCCATTTTCCCGGCCCCCAATGACAGATCACCCTGAAACTCTCCAGACAGCAGCTAATGTGACTGGCAAATATTTTTGGAAAGTTTTGTGAAGATTTGTCAAGCGACGCAAAAAGATATAGGCAAGTAAAAAAACACTTTTTTTAATAGAAATTAGGTCCTAACTACAGCTACCTTGTGGCCACTGCCCCTAGGTAATATAATATGAAACTAAACTAACCCAAAATGGTGTTTTTAACAAGTATCTAAAACAAAACAATTCTCACCAATAGAAAAGAAAACCAATAATGGCACCAAATACAAACACGAAATGCAACTTAACGCACAGCACATACATTTTAAAGCATCCTTGATTACAAAACTACATTAGCAAACATGAGAAATAAGTTTAACATAAAAATCATTTGAAAAGTTTACTTCTTTCAGACACAAAGTGCCACATACATCACATCACAGAAAGGCAAACAATTGCTTTCGCACATGGGTTACAAATATAGCCAGCAAGTTATTTGTGACTATTTAACACAGACAACAGGTCTGTTTTATATATGTTGTTGTGCTAACCCCTTAATAAAGCCAATAGGTCTGCATTTTGGTGTTCTGACCCTTTGACCAAGTCAGTAGATCTGCCTTACTCTAAATGACACCCTTTGTATTGTTATATCACTCAGTCAGCAGTGTGTGCCCGGGAGGGGGTTGACCAGGCCCTGCGCTCAACATTACTCCACTCACAGCCAAAGGCCGTGCACTGTGGGAGGTTTAGGCCCTCAAGGGAGTCAGGCCCTGCACCAAACCCCTCGCTGTGCATGGCCTTCAGGGGTTGGGTGCCTGTGGGGGAGGGAATGGGGCACAAAGCCTGGCCAAAGGTTGTGGCAGCAGGGACTAGGTTGCCTGTAAGGGGCTGGGTGCAGGGCCTGGGTTCAATATTAGAGCACACACATTCAAAGGTTTTACGCTGGAGGGGGATGGACATCTGCAGGGTTTGGGCAATATATATTTTCTTCTACTGAAGATTACCAGTTAGAGTAGGTAGTTATAGTTAGGACCTAGTTTCCATAGGAAAATCATTTTTTAATTTGCTAATAAGTTTGGCGCCCTTTGACAAATCTTCATGACATTTTGAAAACTAATTTACCACTCACTTCAGCTGCTGCCTGGAAAGTTTTGGAGTGATTTGTCAAGCGAGGAGAGAGAAAAATCAGGGTTCCCAAAATGCATTTTCCCCATTCAATTTCCCAAAGGGATTTTAAACATGACTACAGCCTGAAACCCTCAACAGAATTACACCAAATTTGGCAGAACACTAGATCTTGGTCCAGAAAGAGTGCTTTTTGTAATTTGGTGCAAATCTGTCCAGTAGTTTTAAAGGTACTAAAGAAAAAGATGTATGTGTATCTAGAGACGTGGAGGGTCTGCAGATCTGACAGATCTCAAACTGAGATCTGATTGGCTGCCACAATTTCAACCAAGAAGTGGTGATAGCCATTTTGGGGCTCGGCAAAAACTAAAAAACTAAAAATAAGGTGGCTGGATAGGAATATACTGGCCCCTTATGCCTGGTGGTGGGGGCCCAAAAACATCCAAAAAGCACTGGTGCAGGCAGGAAACTTGTGTTTGCTCTCGCTTAGTGGGAGTAATTTCAAAGCTCCCACCAATGGAGAGCAAACACAAAGTCCGCTCTCAGCAGGTAGGAGCATAAAGAATGCTCCCGTCCACTCGGAGTTGACTATTCAACTGTTTCCCTGCACACACAGAAGTGTTCAAGGAAACAGATGAAAAGATTGCTCCCACCTGTGCAGACAAAATGTATTTATATATATATATATATATATATATATATATATATATATATATATATATATATACACACACACAACGATACACATGCAATATATA
The DNA here is from genome assembly GCF_031143425.1 of Pleurodeles waltl. Classification (NCBI taxonomy): domain Eukaryota; kingdom Metazoa; phylum Chordata; class Amphibia; order Caudata; family Salamandridae; genus Pleurodeles; species Pleurodeles waltl. The sequence goes on from NC_090440.1 coordinate 1,521,735,700, forward strand.
TATCCCAGCTCATAAACACCTATTACAATAAAGAAACAGCGGCACTCCCACCATGTCTGCTATCCACAAATTAATTTTGTTAGGCTGAAGCCAACCAACCTGTTTCAGTCCTCTCTGGACCTTTGTCATGCTTAAAAGTTCCATGTTAATCCATCTTTTTCAAAAGCAAAACAAACATAAACACAAACAACAGATCAAAACGTAATACTGCATCATCAGGTGAAAAACATAGCAGCCATCTTATAATGTCACAACAATACAATGTAATTCCATCTATATCAACGTAATTTTTCTACTTTCTTTTTCCTTATTTTTTCCTTTTTATCTTTTTTCACATTTTCAACATTCATGGATGTATGTTGTTCTATGAATCTAATATTAATCCACATTCCCCCAACCAGTATAACCACACATTTCTGTACTACAGCCATACACTCTTGATTGTACCTATCACCCTTATTACCAATATATCATCAGAGTGAAAAGATCAGGTACCACGCCATATTCCTGTCCCCTTATTTCTGAACAATTTTATACTGTTTTATAACTTTTTATGTAATTATTCCACCACAAAATAATACCAATTCTGCCCAAGTGGGCTAACTCACATGTTAATTAAATGAAATCTCAAACAGAAACTCCTACTACAACAATTCTACATTCTCAATTATTTCCATAACCAAATGTATTATCTATTCTATGCTATTCTCTGTAACTGATCCTGTCGTAACTGCAAAGAAAAAATAAAAGTAGTTAAAATATAATAACAGCCTGCTTACAAGGAAGAAGGAGGGAGGGGCAGCAGACATTGTCATCAAATAAACACAAGAAACTCAGTATCCACATTCAACCCATTCAGTTTTAATCAGTCAAACTTCAAGATGTATCTCTCTTCCAATCTTCTCAATGCTCTCTCTTTGTTTCCTCCTCTGGGACTCCTGGGAATGGTAAGTGTTACAAAGTACCTGAATCTGTCTATATCTCCCTGATGTTTCTTCAAAAGATTTCTGGGACCTGATATGCATTATCTCTATTTTTATTTGCCTTCAAATGTTGCAAGATCAGTTTAAATGCCTGTAGAATAATACTCCCTATGTATACGGTCATATTCACATTTCAACATATACACAGCAAATTCAGCTTTGCATGTCAAATGTTTGTGTATCCTCCATTCCTGTCTGAAAGGTGTCCTTACTGATGCTATATTCACCCATGTTTATAGGCTTTGCACTTGTTAGACTTGAAGAAGCCTACATCTGGTCAGAACCACATACCACTTCTTCTTCTTATGTCACTCTTTACTAATGCATACTTAAAGGAACTAGCTATTCTGGAGGCGATCTGAGGTTTAGCTGAAACATTATCTGAAATCACTGCTTTACTCCTTAACAGATGCCAGTGTTTCTGAAGCATTTTCCTTACCGAGAAGTGATCTCTGTTATAGGTGATAGTAAACCTAATAAATCCCCTCTTCAAGTTCTCCTTACTGGGCTTTTCTTTAAACAATACTTCCTCATGTCCTTGCTTTGCCGCCCTTTCACCTGGTACCTTAACCACATTCTCACTGCATTCCCTTTGTCTGAACCTTTCTGAACCTTTCCTTCATCTCACTACTTATCTTCCTAAAACCTTTCTCTGTGTTTCATATTCTTCAAGCTCTCAACAGTTCTCCATAGGGGAAACTCCTTTTCGGACTCTCTGATTGGCAACTTGCTTCATGTAAGACGCTGTTCCTTGATGTCTCCATCCTGGGAATACTTGTGACCATCTTTCCATCCTTGATGTCAATGGTTATTTAAAAAAATTCTCTGAGTAGCACTAATGTTGCTTGTCAAATTCAGATTTAGTTTGCTGTCATTCAACTTTTCTATGAAGGATTGAGCCAAACTCAGTTCCCAACTCCATTTTACAAACAAATCATCTATGAACCTTATCCAACACACTATCTTTTGGGACCAACTATTGGATGGATCAAAGACCACCTTCTCCTCCTGCCATCCCGAATGCAAATTTGCATAGCTGGGGACAAAGCAGGTGCCTACTGGCATTCAACGTTCATACCTATAAATTTGCCCCTCAAAAAAGAAAATATTTATAGTCAAGCAGAATTTAACCATTTCTACCAACATCTTACTGTGCTCATAAAATCTGATAGGTCTCGTCCACAAAAAGTGTTTCACTACTTCAAGACCCTCTTAGTAAACTATACTGGTGTATATTGCTGATACACCTAAAGTGATAAGTAGCATATAATGTTCCCGTACAATATCAACCACTCTCTTTAAAAATTAAAGTAGAATCCTTTATGTACGAAGGGAGGCTAGATACAAAAGCTCTTAAATAAAAATCAACAAATTTCAAAGTGTTTTCCAACAAGTTATCAATAGCCTCAATACCAGTCTGCCATGTCACATGGCTGGTCCTCAGGGGATGAGATCCTCAGGGTGGAGATGGGCCTGGGGAGGATGCTGCGCAGCCCCTCCCCCAAAAAATATAAATAATTTGGGGTGCTCCCTTGAGGATTGGGTCCTCGGAGCGAGATTGGCCTGGGGAGGGGGCCGCACAGCCCCCCTCCCCTGAAAAAATATTTTGACAAGGCCTCAGGGATGGTGTCCCTGGGCTGAGATGTGCCTGAGGAGGAGGGCCACATTGCCCCCCCAAAAAACAATTAACTGTTTAGGCTGTGCTCCAGGGGTCGGAGTATCCCAGGTTGAGATGGGCCTGGGGAGAGAGGGCCATGCCGGGTTGGTTTACAATAGGGACTGACCACAGGTCAGGTTCTGCAGCTAACTCGTGCTGCACATGGCCAAAGGCTGTGTGCAGCATAGGGTTGGGTTATTATAGGGGCTGGCTGCAGGCTTTGCAGGCAACTGCCACCGCACACAGCCTTTGACAGTGGTTGTATTGATGTATAGTAATGAAAATTACTTTACGTTGAAAAAATTGAGAAATTCACTGACAAACAAAAGGTTACAAGGATGTTATACTTAGGAAATAGAATTTAAAAAACCATAGAAATTCATTTAAAAACCAAAAGTTGATAGGACGTTATAGTTAGGCTCACATTGTAAACATACCACACCATAGAAATTCATCAGTTGTAGTTAGAGTTATCTCAAGTAACTATAACTTGTGCCCTCACCTTGCACTGATAATTACCCCACATAATACATCACTCATGACATCTTTGATAACATCATTGATAATATCAATGTAACATTAGCAGTAAAATTATTTAGCAGAAAACTGTGCATGGTGGGGGCTAGAAGTACAGTCACCTTAGGGCAAGAGTTATAGTTACTATAACTGCTACGTTTTTTAAAAAGTACTTTCTATGCTTTTTTTTAGTTCTATTTCCTAACTATAATATCCTTGTAACCTTTGCTTTTTTTAAATGAATATATATATATATATATATATATGTATATATATATATATATATATATATATATATTATACAAATATATATGTACCTTTATTGAAAACAACGAAGTTTAAAGTGATGGTATACTTTGCTATGGTTACCTTATCATATCATACTTATCATATCTTACCTTAAATTATAGATGTCAGACATTCACTGAAATAAAAAAAAGGTTAAAGTGATGCTATAATTAGGTTAAAGAAAATCAGTTAAAATTGTACATTTTAAGGTAAAAAAACACTGAAGTTCACCAGTTATGGTTAACTGAAGTAATTATAACTAGCACCCTCACCATGCATCGCTGATTACATCACATATTAGAAGACTAATGGCATGTTCAATGACATCATTGATGACATCACTGATGACATCTCAAAAGAAATAATTGATGACATCAGCACCCTACTACTGTTCAATTTAACTTATAATAATAGTGCCAAGCCCCTACTATCCAAAACCTTCATCCTTGGTACACCTCTTTTGAGATGTCATCATTGATGACATCAATGTCATTTAACATGTCATGAGTGATGTAATATGTGAGATCATAACCTGTGCATGGTAGGGGTGCAAGTTATAGGTTGCTCACTGAACTGTAACTGGTGAATTTCTGTGTTTATTTTGTCTATTAATTGTTCATTCTAGTGCAGCGCCACTTTTCTTGTGGCCCTAGAGCCCCCCTAACACCACCATGTGTGTGCCGGTTTAATATACAGCACACCATGGTGTTGGTTAGGGAATCAATATCAACGTCAGTATTTTTGTGTTGACTCTAGTCCTGCAAAGCACCCAGAGGCCCATTGTAACCAATGGGAGCCTCCTTTTAATGCCTGCTCAGAGCACACATTAAAAGTGCCAAAAAAATGACTCATGGAAATTTCTTTGTGCCTTTTTTTCACCCATCCCCTTAATGGGGAGCACCAATTTGCATATGTTATGCCTGGCACAGGCCTAATGTAGGGCAAAGGGTTACAAAGTGGTGCAATGCATACATTGCAACACTTTGTAAATATGGTGCAGCATTTTTAGCCATTTAACGTCATATTAGCATACAAAAGTTACTGTAATGTAGCATCAGAATGACGCTAGGCTCTCTTAAATCAGGGCCTCATTGTCTTCGAACACAAATCAACTGCCAGGTTATGAGCTTTTCAGAGACATTCCTCCTGCTGGGTTCAAAATACCAGAAGTTATTTATTCTCATATTTATTTATTTATTTTGGTATTTATAAAGCACTTGTCTAGCCAGAATGCTAGTGGAGGTCTTACAACATAAATCAGGTACATTCAACATATAATGTGGGGGCAGGGTAGACTTTGACCACAGTGCAGTTCTTACTTGCACATAATTCCCTGACATCCTACGCCCATCTTTCAAGTGTATAGCCTCTGTGCAATTATTTAAAAAATCATCACTGCAGGGGACTACGCCCCCAGGATACAGTTCCTCATTCCTGAATGCGTTTTTTTATTTTGCTATGCGCCTACAGACGGAAGCCTATAAACTTTTAATAATGTGTTAGTTCAATCTATGGATTGACTCTCACTGAAACCTTCAATGTAGCTATGCATCTGCAGGTACGGTGCACCCACTCTCTTATTCATACTCATCCCACGAAATTGCAGTATTAGCCTATTTCACACAGAAGTCAGGAACTGGAAGATATCTCCAAAATTCTGTCTTTTGTGGAGCTTAAGAAAACATGTAATACAATACAAGTAATACCTTAAAATAGCAGACCTACTTCAAAAACTAGTATATGACATCAATACTGGACAAAAATGCTCTCCTCAGAATCTAGAAAACTAAATAGGGTAAAAAAGTAACAAACAAATGGTGCAATGGGGTCTAGCAGAGCTAAAGCTGAACTGTACTAGCATAATATTTTGTCAAGTGAGAAAAAGAGCTGCCATAAAAGAGAGAGGACGTTCTAATATAAATCTGTGAAGAGAGCAAGAAGGTGTACTTCACCAAACTGTAAAATAAGGCATGAAATCACACATTGGAGATCTTCAATGTTTTCTAATGTGGAGGCCCTAATAAAGACTAACATTTCACACCTTACGCCAGTGATGCACTGTATCCAGTGTAATCAGAGTGAGGAATAGAATACCCCTGTGAGAAGCAAAGGTAATTTACATGCTCAAAAGTAAATATATAAAATCATTGTAAATTCTACAAATATGCAAATAATATGAGTATTCATCACCTCAAAATAGACAACTGATCAACTCAATGACCAAACTTAGCATTCATATTGAATTCAATATCAGAAGATGCAGAGCGGACTTGCGCAACTGGTGATCCACTGGCAGGCCAAAAGTAAGCCTTTTGAAAGAGTGTGTAAAACAATGAGGCAAATACCCTCTAACCCTTATGACCAGGGTAATAAATGTAGTCGAATTCAAGGTCAGTGCAAGGGGGAAGTAACCTAGACTTCCACGGAATATAACAGACTTAAAGAATTTTCTGTGTACCATAAATGTAATACAAAAGAAATGTATTACTTCATATATAACTTAGACCATATTAATCCAGACGTTTTTCATGTAAATCTCGATTGAACATGTAATTCTGTTCACCAAAGAATTTTGTATTTTACATTTGTCATGGTAGGTGCTCCTAGAAAAACAGTGAAAGTGCTGAAGTGCAGGTAAGTGAAGGTGATTTATACAATCAGTGCAGAGTGTGGTTATAAGAAACGTAGATGAACTTCAAGTGGCTCCTTCAATCCAGGAAGCCCTGAAGATTCACTAAATTTCTTTGCATTTGTCTCATCCACTCTTTGGAGATGTGTCGACATTTCAATCCCGTAATAAGGTGAGTCAAGGTGGGGTCATCATCAGGACAAGGATAATCAAAATGGTAGCACCTATGGGTAGTAGAAATCACTGTATTATTAGGGGTCCGGTGAATCTGTGTACATAATGTAATTAGTGTACTGACTGGAAAACTCACCTATATTCATGTATACAGAAACAATCAGGTAATCAGGGACATCTTCCTGCTAGAAAATGATTACATAATTCAGTATGCCAGATAATCATAAGGATTAGTCTGTGTGAAAATAAGGTAAAGGACTTACAAGATACGGAATAGTCCCAAGGTCTGAGGATCTACACTTGTCTGCTGTCATAGTGATCAGCAGCGTCAAAGATCGCTAATATCTAGTGCTCACGCAACTTCTAAAATAGAGAGGTATTTATTAGGTCGGTATCTAGGGATAGCACAGGGCAGGATGCTCGACGACATGTAGAGATTAATCAATGAAAATTATATAAAAATTACAGTAAACCACTTACATTTAGAGGATTAATCTCAGTGTGTGGAGTTGTTTAAAACAACCAAGGGCTGCAAATTGCCAAGGAGCGCCGTATTTATCAGGGGCTCAGATGATCTAAAATGCAAGGAGTGTGCGTGAGTGAAGATAACAACAACTGTGGGGATGAGAGGGATTAATCCTGAGAAGGTGAACCACTTACTTGTGAGTTCAGACTGCTGCCGAAGCAGTCAGCATGCGGTCATGAATCAGGCCGGTTAACCAAAAAAATGGGCTAGAGAAACTCCTGGGTGCGTTCACGATGAATAAAGGAAAGCCGCTGCATGTATTGCGGACGTGGTGGCTTAAAAATGCTCGGCCTCCATATTGAAGTGGGCATACGGAACTGTGATTGGTTCAGGTTCCAACCAATGAACAAGTGGTTTCTACAGCCCTGGCGCAATGTAAGTCGGACCCAGAAGGGAAGGTTCCCTTTCTGGTCCGCTCATCCCGCGACAATGGCTAAAGGCAGCACGGTCTGTGAATGCCCCGGAAATCTGTGTGCGGGTTCCGAGTATTGTCACAGAACGAGTTAAGTCGTTGTTACGGCTACAACATATTTCACTATGAATGGTGGCAGCCAAAATGACTGACTGGTTGAGAAAGTGATGCAGGCACACATAATGTCCAGGTCAATGTTACGACTAAAACAAATATTTGATGTGAATGGTGACAACCTAATTGGCTGACTGGTTGTGATAGTGATGCAGGCACACACAGTATCCGTGGGTCATAGTAGATATACATAGTGGGCAAACCGTGATAATAAATTACAATCATATTTCGGTAAATACAAATACGAACTTTGTAGATTATAAACTATTGCATTCAAGGGCCCTTATCATAGAGAGACAATATACATTAAAAAATCATAATAAATTAAATTAACAATGCATTGGGAAGCAATCTATGTATGTAAATCACATCTAGGGGAACAGTGTTGAGTAAAACTTGTGTCGATATGTCCATGTGGTACATGCTTATTCATATGCATGTCATGACGACCCCAAGGGATACATGTACATATACAGTGATGTAATACTAACTGTATTGTGAATAACCATGAATAATCAATATGGTGATCTTCACATTGTTTTATTTAGTCACATGTGAACTCAGAGATGAAAATACCACACTGTGTGCAGAAAGGAGTCCGTAATCCTGTATTAACCTGTGGCATACCAGATGTCTTGGTGTCATATTAAGCTAAAGCAAATTGTATTATCTGTCTAACATGTCAGATGTCTGTGTGTGGCTCATAGGGCAGAGTGCCGCCAATCTTCTATAATGTTAAGTCCCTCTCTGATAGTACCACATTTCTCGATCCAGAACAGTTCACTTTTAGATAGGATGTACTCTTTGTCTCCGCCCCTAGGTCCCAAAAAGATTTGTTCAACTACTTGCCATTTGATCTCTTCACATGTATGATGAGACGGCTCGTAGAGTTCAACAAGAGGAGCGCTGTTTTTTTTACACTTGATCCTGCTTTTATGCTGATGGATCCTACACTTAACCTTGTGCGTCGTCTATCCTACATACAGTAGTCCGCAGGGACACCAAATGGCATAGATGATGTCCTGTGTATTGCAACTGGTGAATTTTGGCAGCGTGAGAATATAGTTTGTGTGGCAGAATTCAGTGGTATTGAAGGTCATTTTGCATGCTGCGCAACTGCTACACTTGTAGTGACCGACTACAGCTGGCAAACCCCATAGTGTGTTTGCATTTTTCTTAGGTGCCAGAGAGAGGAGTGCACACGTGAGACTGTCTTAAAAATTTCTACCTTTCTTGAATGAAAAAAGCGGAGCCTCCTGTGTTTGTAAGTGTTCCTTAATCAGTAGCCAATATTGTTGAATTATTTTTCGGATATGATTGCTGGCAGGGTTACAAGTAGTGACACAAGCAAGCCTGTTGTTTTCTGTTCTGGCTTGTTTGGGTTCCAGGATGGCCTCCCTATGATTGAACCAAGCACGCTTCCAAGCCCTTTTCACTAGTCTCTTAGGGTAACCCCTTTCTATCAGTCTATTGATCAAAAAATCAGATTCCTTGAAATAATCTATTCTATTTGTGCAGTTTCTCCGGATTCTGAGGAACTGTCTGAAAGGGAGATTGTCTCTAAGACCTCTCGGGTGATGACTCGAGTAATGCAGAAAGGTATTTCTGTCAGTGGGTTTGCGATATAGTGTCACATAAAGCTTGGCCTTTTCTACTCCTATTTTCAGGTCCAGAAACTGGATACTTTTTTGCTCGACTTGATGGTGAATTGGATATCTCTGGATTGGCCGTTTAGCCATACTTAAAACTCATTTAGTTGAGTGGCAGCGCCCTGCCAGATCAGTAAAATGTCATCGATGTATCTAGACCATTTTCTCACATGGCCTAGAAAAGGGTTAGCTTGACTGAAAATGTGTTGTGTTTCATATTCAGCCAGGTAAAGATTCGCTAGATTCGGTGCAAAAGTAGCACCCATAGCCACTCCCTTGGTCTGGTAATAGAATTTGTTATCAAACATAAAGTAGTTTTTTCCCATGGCTATTTCGATCATGGCCACGAGAAACCACGTGGGTACTTGTGCCGGTTGGGTCCGTGAGTCCAGTATTTTCGTTAGAGAAGTGAGTGCTTGACATTGGGGGATATTGGTGTACAAAGATTGTATGTCCATGGTGACGAGGATCTCTGTCTCCATGGAAAAATCTAGTCCCTCATATAACATGATAACATGCATTCTGTCTATGGTATATGCTTCAGTCAGGGGCACAAAAGGTTTAATAAAGAAATCTAAGTACTGGCATAGGGGTTCTAATATAGACCCACAACCGGAGACAATTGGTCTGCCTGATGGATTTGTCAAACTTTTATGTACTTTGGGCAAGGTATAGATCACCAGGATGCGTGGATCTTTTTTGTTGAGGAATTGGTGTTCTTTTTTAGTGATGAAACACAAATCCAATCCTCTGGTTGTTAATTCTAATATTTCAATGCTCAATCGCTTGGTGGGGTCGGTCGTGATCTCTTTACAGCAATTTTTGTCATTCAGTTGTCTGAGTATTACTTGTTTGTAGTTGTCAATGTCTTGTAACACTATGCCGCCCCCTTTGTCGGCTGCCTTGATTACTACGTCTCGTTGATCCTTACGTCCTTTAAGGGCTATGTGTTCCTCATATGTAAGGTTAAATTTAACATAGCTCTGTTCTTTGCTCAGAGTTTCTATATCCTTGAGTACCATTTATTCGAAGGTAAGGATTTCAACCGGCATAGCGGTTGAAGAAGGGGTAAAAGTGCAGGGGGGTCTAAAGGACGTGGTGCTTCGAGGGCCTTGCATGGGTTATCCTTATAGAAATAGCTTAGACGAATGCGTCTAAAAAATCTCTGTCACTCAATTTTGGTTTCAAAGAAGTCAGGTCGAGTCGTGGGTACAAATGATAAACCCTTGTTGAGGACTGTAAGTTCCTGGGGTGTCAAGGGGTGGCGTGAAAAATTAAAAATGGGAGCAGTATTAGTAGATGTTGTCGTGCCCCCTGTGTGTGTTGTTTCTAGTTTGCCGGTGTTGTGAGAAAGGGGTAGGAAAAATTCTAGTGGGAGGTCAGAAGCGGGTCTAGTTACCATGAGTATTGCTGTCGTCTGGTCCGGCGTTCCCCGTGGGGCTCTTGGAAGTGGACACGCCCTCTGTTCCTTCCTCTGCCTCTCCCTCTTCTCCCTTTCTTCCTGTTCTCTTTCCTGCGGCCCCTCCCTAAAAGAGGCTCTGGAGGTTGTTGTTGGAAGTGTGTGGAGCTAGTACCTTGTTGTTCACCGTCTGAGCTGCCTGATGCTGAAGTATTGGAGAAGGTGTAATATCTCCTGTAACCACCCCTTCCTCTGTTTCCAAATTCTCCAGTCTGGTCCTGTTTATAGTAGTCTTCGTATAAATAGGGATATGTGTAGGTTTTGTCATATTTAGCAATGTCCTTGGATAATTTTTCAAGTTTCTTCTTTTGGGTGATATAAGTAAATTCCTTAGCTGGTTTTTCTAGGTCCTCTAATGCTTGACGTGCATTAGTCAGTGCTGTGTCATCTAATATTTATCTTACTAAATCAGCAATTTCTTTTCCTAATTTATTTATGTGCTCCAAAGCTGTGTCAATGCCTAACACCATCCAGTGTCTAGAGCACTGATTGGCTACGAAGTTATAGTCTGTCCTATATTTTGGTTCTTCTATGAATATTGCAGGTTCGTTTCTAACTTGTAGACCTACTGGTATGACGTTGGAGCGCAAGTACTCCTTCATAAGGTGCCCATGTAACTGTGTCCTTGTAAGGTTCTTTTTAATTCTTTCAAATTTTGTAATTTTCTCCTATTGGGCATCCGCTACAATGGTGGGTGCAGTTCCTATGAAAGAGGAACCGCTGACTATTCTATTTATGTAATCTTCTGTATATGAAAGGGTGTCCCTTTCTGTCATTATAGTAGGAAGTATGGATATGGTTTGAACCCGAAGGTTTCAGTAGTATCTACTTGATTCCAAAGGGCCATCGCAGTCAGCCGACTGCACTTTAGTATGTAAAACAATGAGGCAAATACCCTCTAGCCCTTATGACCAGGGTAATAAATGTAGTCAAATTCAAGAACAGTGCAAGGGGGAAGTAACCTAGACTTCCACAGAATATAACAGACTTAAAGAATTTTCTGTGTACCATAAATGTAATACAAAAGAAATGTATTACTTCATATATAATTTAGACCATATTAATCTAGACGTTTTTCATGTAAATCTCGATTGAACATGTAATTCTGTTCACGAAAAGAATATTGTATTTTACATTTGTCATGGTAGGTGCTCCTAGAAAAACAGTGAAAGTGCTGAAGTGCAGGTAAGTGAAGGTGATATATACAATCAGTGCAGAGTGTGGTTATAAGAAAAATATATGAACTTCAAGTGGCTCCTTCAATCCAGGAAGCCCTGAAGATTCACTAAATTTATTTGTATTTGTCTCATCCACTTTTTGGAGATGTGTCGACGTTTCGACCCCATAATGAGGTGAGTAAAGGTGGGGTCATCATCAGGACAAGGATAATCAAAATGGTAGCACCTAAGGGTAGTAGAAATCACTGTATTATTAGGGGTCCGGTGAATCCGTTTACATAATGTAATTAGTGTACTGACCGGAAAACTCACCTATATTCCAGTGTACAGAACCAATCAGGTAATCAGGGACATCTTCCTGCTGGAAAATGATTACATAATTCAGTATGCCCGATAATCATAAGGATTAGTCTGTGTGAAAATAAGGTAAAGGACTTACAAGATACGGAATAGTCCCACGGTCTGGGGATCTACGCTTGTCTTCTGTGTTTGGATTTGCACTGGTCCCTAGCAACCTCAACTAAACTTTTGGACACTATTGACTTCTAAACTCTATTTTGGATTTAGTCTTTAACAATTCACATCTCTACTTCTACTAATTGAATTTTATTTGTTTTGGTCTTGTTTTGCTCATATACATATCCTATATTTTGTACAACCAATGTTGAGTCTTTTTGTGGTGTTTTCATTGTGTTACTGTGTGAGTGTATTGCACAAATACTTTAAACACTGTCTCTTAACTTGAGCCTGACTGTCCTGAGAAAAGTTACCAGAGGATGAGCACAGGTTAATTTAAAGTGTGTACCTGACATACCCTGACTAAGACTGTGGTCCCTACTTGGACAGGGTGCATACCTCTGCTAACTAGAGACCCAATTTCTTACAGTGATCATCAATGATTTTGTTAAGCCTCCTGCTGACTCCAGCAAAATCACCCGCTTACAAGACCTTTGCAAGAAACTTTCAAAATTCTTCTCTAACAAAATCACCTCCATATACAGCAACTTTGTCCCTCACTCAGACCCCATCACCATCGCAACTCAACTTTCCATATTGTCCCATGAACAAACCATGACCTCATGGCCTGCCATCCCGCATTGAATGTGCTGCTACAATGAGGACCATCAATCTTGGGGGCTCCATCAGACCCTTGCCCCCATCATGCCTTCACTAAAGGACTCCTACCTGATAAGCGAAGAACGAGCATGCATCCTCAATGCCTCTATCCATTCAGTTACATTCCCAGTCACCTGGAAACATGTCTCAAGCTCCCCACTGACAAGACAGATGTAGCTATTTTCAGCAAGAATATCTCAGCATGAGACTTCAACTGGTGGTCAGCCAAACTTGGGCCCACATCTATACCCAAAACCCACATTAGGAACTTTGGAATAACCATCACAGCAAAATGGACATGACTGCACAAGTCAACACCATCACTGCATCCTAAGTCCACACCCTGAGGATGCTGAGGAACATAACAAACCATCCAGACCTTGGCAGACAGACTTATTGTTGGCCTCACATACAGTACTCCCATCACACCACACTTCCGGGAACTATCATGGCTCCTGAGATACAAACACACTCAATTCAAACTCCTTACACATTCAATGCATTACAGTGCTCAGCTACCTGAACAGCCTCATCTCCTTTCACCAACCAAACAGATACCTCAGTTCCTCAGGACTCCTACTTTCACATGCATATACATACCCAGATCAGGAAGACAGGTGTTCTCTTACACCACCTCTAAAGTGTGGAACAATCTCCTACTCCACTTCAGAGGCTCCTTCTCTCTTCTTGAATTCCGAAAGAAGATAAAGGCCTGGCTTTTTAATTAACCAGCCTACCATAGGTAGGACTAGACCCACACACCTGCTCAGCACCAGGATACCCCTGCAGGTGATACTGTGCTTCACAAATGCACATAACATACAAATTAATCCATACAGAAGGAATAAAAAAATTAGCACAAGTTATCAGGATGACAGATACATAACTGGCTGAAATATCTAAATAAATAGCCAAACTGCATTGTCCAATGCATTATGCTGGTAACAATAATAGCAAATTGAACATCAAAAGTGGGACATAAGTAGCCAAAAACCCTTCAAATTTTAACCTCTCAGTCTATAAATCATTTCCCGCTTCAACATTTGCAATCTTTGTCACTGCGAAATCACATTACTAATACTACTAATCTTTACACCATTTACACCATGTACCCTTTCCCTCAGATTTAAATCGAATTTCTAGCACTGGCCACAGAAACTGGGGCAATTAGAAGTTGATCTTGTGGATCATGTGCCCATCTCCACAGGTGTTCACACTGAGAATTGGTGTCTCTGTAATGTTGCATATGTGGTGATGGTACACCTTGCAACCCGATGACATTCCATTCACTATTGTGACTACTTTTGTTGTTTCTTCAGAAAAACTATAGACAAATACTGCACATGCTTCTTGTTGCATAATTGCATTTGCTTGGGTACTCAATCACCTATTATCTATCAAAATGTCCAATACTTTATCTCCAACTTCTTTTTTACCTACTCCTGGAGAACCACCTACGGAGTGGGGAACATGGGAAGTGGTGTTTTCAGCTTATGTGGAGGTATTGGAAGGGGATGATTGTTGCCCTGAAAGGAACCTGTCTTTACTACTCACTGTTTGAGATCAGTTGGGTTAAGAGAGTTTAAAAACATACCAGTTTGAACTCTTCCTGGAAATTTAGATGTTTATCAATGTCTCAAAACAAATGAACATATAGTGCAGCAAGAAAACAAATATGGGTATGGAAAGTTCAGAAAAATCTATTGAAGAGTATATCTTGATTCTACAATCGTTGGCTTCAATTTGTGATATTGAGCACATTAATATGAACAAGTATTGCATGATCAGATTGAAATGAAAACACATAATAAGATAGTCCAGGAAAGACTGAACAAGCACAGTTATATCTCTAATGCAACTATTGAGACTGATGAGAGTGCTGAGCATTCGGAAATGTTTGTGCAGGAAATCAGAGACAGTTGCAAATATGCACAGAGAGTGGCATTAGAACTGAAGGTCAAGATGAGAGGGATGACGATGAGGTTGAGGTGTTGGTGGTATGTGATCTGGAGGATTAGTCAGTAAAGCTAATGCTATGACTGAACCATATTACCAAAAAGGGTTCTGTGGAAGTAAGATAGGTAAATATGCCTATGTGGTTAGACTTGTGCATGCCCTACACAATGATAGCTAGGGTTGTTCAGAATTACATAGGAAGTGTAACTCTGTGTAGAACAGATATTAAATCTGAAGGATATTTGTAAGGTGAAGTATCCTATTGTTGGTTATTCTCATGCTGAATTGTTTTTCAAAAACAGAAGTGCTGAAGCAAAGGTGAATGTGATAGAGAAAGGCAAAGCCTTGGTGGATTGGAGAGAGCAGTGATCTTCAGAAGTCATTTTTGAAACCAATTACCCAGAACAAGTGCTGGTGATGATGCAGAGTGAAATTGAGAAGTTGGTACAATATTCCCCTGGATCATTTGATACTGAGCTAAGGTAGCTGAGGTAAGTTTAGCCACCAGACTGCACCAAATAAGGATATTGTACCTCAAGTCCACAATGTGCAGAATGTCCCATTGACAATGGGACCACTGAGAGAAGAACTAGACATGCCTTGTAAAGATCATCAAGCCAATGAATGGCAACTGAAGCTGATACAAACAACATACCACGCCCCTCAAGAATGTTAATGTCAGTGCATCTTTTTCAATATCCCAATCCCTAAGAAACGCTACCACAAAATCACGGACAGAGCATTACTAAGAAATATTCAAAACTATGTTTTGTAGACCAGCATCTTACTTACCGAAAGAACTCTATTCACATCATGGTATTTTGCCTTCATTCAGTTAGCCATTTCATGGTAGCTAGTGATATAACAACTTCTCATGAAAACATCTAGAATGTAACTGAAACATCTACATAGGACTTTTGGGCAGCCATTTTATAACCAGCCCCTGACAAGAGGTCAGGTGATTCGAATTGGAATGCAGCAGTACCTTGTGGTAAACATTTGAGGGATTTAATGTGGAAAAATACTAAGCATCCTTCATGATGGACTACATGTCATTACTGTTTGGCAAAGGAAGCAAGTCCACTGATGTACACTCATTAAGATCCCTTAAGACAATAAACACCCCTGTTTTGCTAATGCTCACCTGTGCTATAACTGTGAGTCTCTGCCATTCAACATAGCTGTCTTGGGAGACACCCTAGAGAAACATCTTTAAGGAAGTGCAGTCTGCTTGTTACCACAGAGTTCATTGGTTGCTGTGAAAATGCGGTGAAGTGTTAAGCAGTTCTTTTGGGGAAGCTTCTCATACCCCGTTATGCAAGGCATGGTGCAAGGGGAGATTCTTGGATTTGCTTGTTTCATTAACTTGCATGTGTAGAACCTGTAAGTTATGTTTTCATATTGGCTATTGAGCCTGACATTTTTTGAGCCTTGGCTTTTAATTTGTGGTAAACACTAGGGGCATTGTGTTTTCTGCTGTGTGGGTATGCGCTTATATGGATGTCTTGCGCTAGCCATATGATTTCTCTTCTTCTATTTGCCACTTGCAGGTTTAATTGGTACCTGATTTTTTTCTGGTGTAGGAGAATCGTTCTTTGACATCTACCCTTTTTCACAGTGAAGTATGCTGCTGCTGTAAAGTAACTATTGAAGAGGACAACAATAGGTTTATTAGATTCCTTTTTTTAATAACATTCTGAATGAGGCATTGTTTTGGGGAGTAGCTGAGGATGTACACAATGCAGCTATGTTAATATATTCCAAATATAAGAGAGTTGACTGACACTGAGAGTTGGATGCACATTTGAATAGAAATAACCAACTCACATTGTATTGTGCAGGGAAGGGAATTATTTGAGAAGAATTCTGTCCCAAAAGATTAACTGAGCATCAGGAAGAAGCTTAACATGTTGTAGAGACATACAAGAAGAACGTTGGGACCTTTTTTCCATTTAAACAGTGTAATATGTTTTTTTAAATAAAAGCAAACATTGTCAAAATAGTTTTTTTAAGTTTACTTTCTTATTACATGATGTTTATCAAAGTACTCTGATAGTCAAAAGAATACACAAGTTTTACTCCTGCAGACCAATCTTCGCACACTTCCCTGCAATTGTCAAAAGAATACACAACTTTTCCTCCTGCAGACCAATCTTCGTACACTTCCCTGCATTAGTCAGACAAAGAGCTGAATCTTCTACAAGTCCTGGATTAGGATTGTACATACTGCTCCTCCAAGAACTGAGACAAGAACAAACAGCTCATTGAATTTACAAATATACTGGTGTACTGTGACACCTCTTTTCTTACACCTGAGAGCACCTTCCAATTCATTTACATGCCATTTGGCTTGGCCTTGGCATTAACTGTCTTTTATTTCCTGTTGCAGAGATTACTTAGCAAATCACAATGTGTAAAGTTCTTTCAGGATGATGATTTTGGTGTGGGGTTCCAGTAGATAAGAATATGATGAAGTCTTAAAACATGTATTCAGCATTTTAGAAAAGGCTGAGCTTACAGTTGGCAGTTACAAGTGTAGATTTGGTATGACATATGTAGATTACTTGAGACACACTGGTGGTCATTACAACCCTTGCGGTTGGTGTTAAAGCAGCGGTAAAACCGCAAACTGGCCCGTGGAAAAAAAAAATGGAATCACGACGTGGCAGAAACCGCCAACAAAGACAGCCACTTTAACACTCCGACCGCCACGGCGGTACAGACAAACAGCGCGGCGTTCACCGCCAACAGACAGGCGGAGGACAATGTAACACCGACAGTATCACAACCTACCAATCCGCCACCTTTTCCGGGGCGGATTCCCCGCGAACAAAAACACGGCAGAAACAGGACTTCGAAGGGAAAGCGCTCACCTCTACACACCCCACGAGGAATCAGGACATCATAGAACCCAAGCTCCAGATCCTGCCAGCCCTTATCTTCTTGCTCCTCTACCAGGAGCACGAACGCTGGCGGCGAAGACCACGATGAGTATTGCACCTATGACACAGGGGAGGGGAGAGGGAAAAAACAGGGACACACACATGCAATACGCAACACCCCCACCCTCACCCACGACAACACACACACTAATACATATTGATACATTACAGTTACACCCCCAACCTCCCGGGAGAATGCAAAGACAAAAAGAAATGAGTGTAACCATTGTAATATATTAAAATCCAGGACGCAAAAATATATAAATACTCTATAAACAAAATATACACCAAGAATAGTAGTCCAGGTAGTGCTCCATTGAAGTCTGTGGAACACTGGGCCGACACGGTATGGGCGAGGCCCACACTCAATCCCCGAACATGACGGAGAGAACACTGCAGGGGCATCAGATAGCAATAAAACAGGCACCTCAGCGGGAAGGGAAAGGGGGGCACCTCATCCAGGTGAGTGCACAATGTCAAATCCACGAGGGGGCCACATGCCCACTGTTCTATCCTGGGGACTGCAGAGCCACAGTCTCTCAAGTCCCTACAGTGAGTGGTTTACCCACTATACCATCCTGGGGAGTGCAAAGTCACAGTCTCTCAAGTCTCTACAGTGGGTGGGTTGCCCACTGTTCCATCCAGGGGAGTGCAAAGCCACAGTCTCTCAAGTCTCACATGTGGAAGGTTTGCCCACTGCTTTATCCTGGGGAGTGCAAAGCCACAGTCTCCCAAGTCTCTACAGTGGGTGGTTTGCCCACTGTACCATCCTGGGGAGTGCAGAGCCACAGTCTCTCAAGTCTCTACAGTGGGTGGTTTGCCCACTGTACCATCCTGGGGAGTGCAAAACCACAGTCTCTCAAGTCTCTACAGTGGGTGGGTTGCCCACTGTTCCATCCTGGGGAGTGCAAAGCCACAGTCTCTCAAGTCTCACAACTGGAAGGTTTGCCCACTGCTTTATCCTGGGGAGTGCAAAGCCACAGTCTCCCAAGTCTCTACAGTGGGTGGTTTGCCCACTGTACCATCCTTGGGAGTGCAAAACCACAGTCTCTCAAGTCTCATAAGTGGGTGGTTTGCCCACTGCTTTATCCTGGGGAGTGCAAAGCCACAGTCTCTCAAATCTCTACAGTGGGTGGTTTGCCCACTGTTCAATCCTGGGGAGTGCAAAGCCACAGTCTCTCAAGTCTCGACAGTGGGTGGGTTGCCCACTGTTCCATCCTGGGGAGTGCAAAGCCCACAGTCTCTCAAGTCTCTACAGTGGGTGGGTGGGTTGCCCATGGCTTTATCCTGGGGAGTGCAAAGCCACAGTCTCTCAAGTGGATGCCTTTCTCCACTGGTTCTGGAGGGGGCTTTGTGCCCAGAGTGCTTCATCCTGCCAAGGACAGAGGTAGTGGATGTGATACTCCACTGGTTCTGGAGGGGTG
The DNA here is from genome assembly GCF_031143425.1 of Pleurodeles waltl. Classification (NCBI taxonomy): domain Eukaryota; kingdom Metazoa; phylum Chordata; class Amphibia; order Caudata; family Salamandridae; genus Pleurodeles; species Pleurodeles waltl. The sequence continues at coordinate 1,521,754,723 of NC_090440.1, forward strand.
CTTCATCCTGCAAAGGACTGAGGTAGTGGATGGGAATATCCACTGGTTCTGGAGGGGGCTTTGTGCCCAGAGTGCTTCATCCTGACAAGGACTGAGGTAGTGGATGGGAATATCCACTGGTTCTGAAGGGGGCTTTGTGCCCAGAGTGCTTCATCCTGCCAAGGACTGAGGTAGTGGATGTGATACTCCACTGGTTCTGGAGGGGGCTTTGTGCCCAGAGTGCTTCATCCTGCCAAGGACTGAGGTAGTGGATGTGATACTCCACTGGTTCTGGAGGGGGCTTGGTGCCCAGAGTGCTTCATCCTGCCAAGGACTGAGGTAGTGGATGTGAATCTCCACTGGTTCTGGAGGGGGCTTGGTGCCCAGCGTGCTTCATCCTGCTCGTGACGGACTCAGTAGCATCAGTGCCCTTGGTGCTCATGGACCAGCGATGCTAATGGCAGCGGTGCCCTGTTCAGCGGTGCTTGTTGCGGTGGTGCCCTGTTTAGCGGTGCTTGTGGCAGCGGTGCCCTGTTCAGCAGTGCTTGTTGCGGCGGGGTCCTTTGCAGTGACTCAGCTTCTGGCGGTCCTGTCTGGCCCAGCGGGGCTGGTGCTGGTGGTCCTTCATGGCCCAGCGGGGCTGGGGCTGGTGGTCCTGTCTGGCCCAGCGGGGCTGGTGCTGGCGGAGGCCTCCTGGGCAGCTGTGTGGTGGCGTTGGCCTCCTGGGAAGCAGGGCTGGTGGTGGTCACCTCCTGGGCAGCAGGGCTGGTGCTGGCAGTCGCCGCCTGGGCAGCGGGAATGATGGCGGTGGCCTCCTGGGCAGCAGGGCTGGTGGCGGTCGCCTCCAGGGCAGTCCTGGTGGCGGTGCACTCCAGATTCCGGTGACTACAGGCACCACTGGTCCCGGAGATGTTGTGGCTGAGGTGCTAGGTTGGGACCTGGAGAGTCGGGCCCTAGGAGACGGACGGGGTGGTGGAGATGTGGCAAAGAGATCAAGGTTGGACAGGAAATGTTTTTGGGGAACACTGGGACGTGTAGCTAGAGGGGGTTTGGGAGTGGAGGAAGAGTTTGTGGTTGTAGGAGGTGTTCGTTTGGTAACTTTGGATGAAGGTGTATGCGCTGGAGGCTGTCGTGAGGTGGATGGCTGTTGGGTGGGTGTGTGCCTACGTTTGTGTATCTTGGGAGGGGGCATCACAGACACACTGGGAGAGGACACAGGGGACGTGTGAATGGCAGTGGGGGTGGTGACTGCACGTGAGCTGGATGTGGTGGTGGGTGTGCTGGTGATGGAAGTAATGGCTGTAGATGTAGTGCATGCAGGTGTGAGTGTAGACAGTACAGGGAGGGAGGAGGGAGACGAGGAGGAGGGGGACACAGTGGAGGCAGTGGATGTTGGTGTGTCTGCATGTGTGTGATGCTTGCGTGAGTGCCTGTGGAATGTGTGGTGCTTATGTTTGCCAGAGCTTCCCTTGTGTGTTGAGGTGTGTGCATGCTGGTCTGAAGGTGTGCTTGGGATATGATGAGGTAGAGGGGATTGGGTCTGGGTGGAGGAAGTTGGAGGGGGGAGGCTAGCGACAGGGACAATGGCTGCCATCAATGCTGAGGCCAGAGTCTGAAAAGCTCGCTGAACGGCCGCCTGACCAGAATGAATGCCCTCCAGGAATGCATTTGTTTGTTGCAACTGCCTTTCTACACCCTGGATGGCATTCAAAATGGTAGACTGCCCAACAGTGAGGGACCTGAGGAGGTCAATGGCCTCCTCACTGAGGGCAGCAGGGGTGACTGGGGCAGCGGCCGAGGTGCCTGGGGCGAAGGTGATGCCCACCTCCTGGGTGAGCGGGTATGGGGCAAAGGGTGAGGGGCTGCTGGCAGGGCGGTGCTGGTAGGGGGGGTGGCGGCTGTACCTGTAGATGCGGGGGCACAGATGTTGCCGCCGCCACAAGGGAGCTCCCATCAGAGGACGAGTCTGTGTCACTGGTGTCAGCTCCTGTCCCCACCGTGGAGCTCCCCTTGCCCTCCGTCCCACTGGTGAACTCCGAGTCTGTAGTGTCGCCCTCCAGGGCCATGTGGGATGCAGCTCCCTCCTGCTCCGGTGCCACTGCTCCTCCGCCTGATGATTCTAATGCACACAAGAACAGTGAGACCACAAAAAGGGGGGGGGACTACAGAAGAAAGACATGTTGAGTGCATGCATTACCGCTACCGTTGGCGGACACGACAGACACAGAAGCCGCGGTCTTGGCCTCCACTGTTCAATCCCTGGAACATGGCCTACAAGGCTATGGACGACATCGGCACACATGGATGACACAGGAGCCTGACTAGGTGTACTTGGCACTGTACACAGGTGGATTTGGGGTGCCACAGGGTCTGCCAGAACAAGGGGACCTAACTAGTACACTCGCCCTGGCCTAGGGAAACCCAGAGCCCACCTCCCCCACCCAGAAACCTCCACTGTGCGCAAAATCAGCAGAATGAGAGTGTACTCACCCCCTTGTGGCTGCTGTGAGGCCCCCAAGTGCCCATCCAACTCCGGGTACGCCACCGCCAGGATTCTGAACATCAGGGGGGTCATGGTACGACGGGCACCCCTCCCACATTGGGAGGTCATCCCCAGGTGGGCCTCCACCGTCTTCTTGCTCCAGCGGTGAATGTCCTCCCATCTCTTGCGGCAGTGGGTGCTCCGTCTGTGGTAGACCCCCAGGGTCCAGACGTCCTTGGCGATGTCACGCCAAATATCTTTTTTCTGGTGGGCGCTGACCTACATAAATTGTACAGGGGGAAAAGAAATGTATTACCAAATGCACCGTCACAGTCTTTGGCCCCCATCCCTACCCTTGCCATGATGCACATGCACTCACTGTCGTTTCATGCACGCCTCAATCCCCCCCATCTTTCATCCACCCCACTCCACACAGGCATAGCCCATACAGCATGCTCCCAGTGTATTTACCTGTTTGTCTGGAGGACCGTAGAGTAGCTTGTACTGGGGAGGACCCCATCCACGAGTTTCTCCAACTCCTCCAATGTGAAGGTAGGGGCCCTTTCCCCAGACGCACGAGCCATCGTCTCTTCCAGACCGAGGTCACAGCAGCACTTGCAGTGTAGGTCCTCTCCTGTCGAAGATCAGGTATCGAGTGATTGAACAGATAGAAAATGGCAGTCACGTCCGCGGCGGTGCGTACCGTCACCGCCGGCGTACATCGTCATTGGCTCCTGGGACCCGTAGGCTCCAATGTTAACCAATGTTAACCAATGCAGCATTGCGCCACAGTCTTCGACCGCCTACCGCAACGGTGTACAACGCCAGCGCAGTTACCTCACATACCATTGTCCCACTTTACAGGTCAGGCAGCCGCCATTTCAGGGGCCCACATGGCTTAGTTTTTAACTGTGTCACACATACCTAGGCCTTGCCTCAACACTCATACAGGCCAAATATCGGATTATGATTCGTGTTCTGTGTAAGCTGTGGGTACGTACCTCTGAGTTGGTTGATTCTGTGCTCACTGTTGTCCTTCAAAGGCACCTTCCGCTGGGACATGTGAGGAGATGGTGGCATCCTCCGGTGTACAGACGGCTGGTGGACCTGTCGATAATGGAGGAAAGACATGCGATCATCACCTACAGGCTTGACCGTGCCACAATCCTGGAACTTTGTGCCCAGCTGGAGCCAGACCTGATGTCAGCTATCTGCCATCCCACAGGAATCCGCCCTCAAGTGCAGGTGCTGTCAGTACTCCATTTCCTTGCAAGTGGGTCATTTCAAACAACAGTGGCCATAGCATCAGGTATGTCCCAGCCTATGTTTTCCAACGTGTTGTCCAGAGTGTTGTCTGCCATGCTGAAACGCATGCGGAGCTACATTGTTTTCCCTCAGGTGGAGGATTTGCCTACAGTGAAAGGAGACTTCTATCCCCTGGCACATATCCCCAACATCATAGGTGCCACTGATGGGACAGATGTGGCTTTGGTACCCCCCCGCAGGAGTGAACCTGTGTACAGAAACCGGAAGAGTTATAATTCCATGAATGTGCAGATCGTGTGTTTGGCAGACCAGTACATCTCCCATGTTAATGCCAAGTTCCCTGGCTCAGTGCATGAGGTTTACATCCTGCAGAATAGCAGCAACCCTTATGTGATGGGTCAACTCCAGAGGCACCATGTGTGGCTATTGGGTGGGCACCTGAAAGCAAGTCTGTGGGAATGGTTGTCTGGGGATATCCCTACAGGTTAGTGCGTGTATAACAGTTGTCCCTCGCCATTTGCAGGGGACTCTGGTTACCCCAACCTGTCATGGCTACTGACCCCAGTGAGGAATCCCAAGACAAGGGCAGAGGAACGCTACAATGAGGCCCAAGGGCGAACTCGGCGGATAATAGAGTGGACCTTCGGCCTCCTGAAGGCCAGGTTCAGGTGCCTCCACATGACAGGTGGATCCCTATTCTACTCACCAAAGAAGGTGTGCCAGATCATCGTGGCCTGCTGTATGTTTAACAACTTAGCTTTGCGACGACAGGTTCCTTTTCTGCAGGAGGATGGTCCAGATGGCGGTGTTGTTGCAGCTGTGGAGCCTGTGGACAGGGAAGACAAGGAAGCAGAAGAAGAGGACATCGACAACAGGAACTTGGTGATCCTGCAATATTTCCAGTGAGACACAGGTAAGAATACAAACCTGCCTTCTACATGTACTTTAACACTACTACCTCTCTACTGTCTGTCGTTTTCAGCCAGTGTATGGTCACTGAGTTGTCACTTTCCCTTACAATTTCACAGGTGTGGGTCCCACTGTGTGACATCTGCTTTGTTTCCTCATGTACTAGAGCTGTGTGACATAGGTATGTTGACATTACATATGAGAGAGCATTTTGACACTGTAATTGCTAATACACTATTTCGAAATCACAGACTGACTCCAGATTGTTTTGTGCTTCAAGGGTGTTTATTTAAGTGCTCAATATTGGAGGGGGTTGTAAAATGGTGAGGGGTGATGGTGGAGGAATGTCCATGGCAGAGTCCAGTCTATTAGTCTCACAGGTGCATTGCCCAAATGGGCATAGGAAGTGGAGCTGGGGCAGTTTGAGGATGGACAGGGTGACAAAGTGGGACAGAAGGATGACATTCAGGGTGGCATCGTTCTCTGTCTTTGTCCTGGATCTCAGGGACCGTTTGCGGGGTGGTTCTCCCTCTGCAGGGGGTGGGGTGCTGGTGTGGTGGTCCTGTGGCAGTGCCTCCTGTCCACTAGCGCCAGCGGAGGTGGTGGGCAGTTCATCGGCCAGGCTAGTGTCAGGGGCCCCTTGTTGTGCCACAGTGTCCCTCCCGGTGTTGAGTACTTCCTTCAGCACCCCTACGATGGTGCCCAGGGTGGAATTGATGGCTCTGAGTTCCTCCCTGAAGCCCAAATACTGTTACTCCTGCAGGCGCTGGGTCTCCTGAAACTTGGCCAGTACCGTTGCCATTGTCTCCTGGGAGTGGTGGTAGGCTCCCATGATGTTGGAGAGGGCCTCGTGGAGAGTGGGTTCCCTTGGCCTGTCCTCCCCCTGTCGCACAGCAGCCCTCCCAGTTCCCCTGTGTTCCTGGGCCTCTGTCCCCTGGACCGTATGCCCACTACCACTGCCCCAGGTCCCTGGTGTTGTTGGGGTCGGTGGGTTAACTTGGGTTCCCCGTATTGGTGGACACACTGCTGATTGATGTGTCCTGAGGACAGAGGTATGGGCCTGCTGGGTGGGGGCTGTGCTGGTGTTTTCAGAGGGGGGAAGCTCTGTAGTGGCCTGTGACTGTGTGAGGGGAACCGACTGTCCCAAGGTCCCCGATGGGCCGGGCTGATCATCTAGATCCAGTTGGACAGAGCTGCTGTCATCACTGTGGGCCTCTTCTGTTGGTGGTGTGGACATGTGTGGACCCTCCTGTCCGGTGACATTGGGTAGGGGTCCTGCAGGGGTATAAAAGGATGTTTATTAAATCTGTGTGTGCCATGGTGTGCAATAGGTGGGTTACCGCGTACCCCAGTGCTTGCATTCCTGTGTGGGACCATGTGTGATTGTGGTTTATGGGGGTGTATGGGTATGTGCAGTGGCCATGCTTTGGTGATGGGTGTGCATGCTTTGTTGTTGCATGCAGGGCTTGGTGTTGGGATGGGTGGTTTGTGATGTTGGGATATTTGTGAGGAGTTGGAGTGATGGAGGTGTGGGTGGGGGTATGTGATGGCATGCAGGTAGGGTGGGGGATGTAATAGTTCAGATTTGACTTACCAGAGTCCATTCCTCCATCTACTCCTGCGAGGCCCTCGGGATGCAGAATCGCCAAGACCTGCTCCTCCCATGTTGTTAGTTGTGGGGGAGGAGGTGGGGGTCCACCGTCAGTCCATTGAACCTCAAGGTGGTGTCTTGAGACCACGGAACGCACCTTCCTCCGTAGGTCGTTCCACCTCTTCCTGATGTCATCCTGATTTCTTGGGTGCTGTCCCACTGCGTTGACCTTGTCCACTATTCTGCGCCATAGCTCCATCTTCCTAGCTATGGAGGTGTGCTGCACCTGTGATCCGAATAGCTGTGGCTCTACCCGGACAATTTCCTCCACCATGACCCTGAGCTCCTCCTCAGAGAACCTGGGGTGTCTTTGCCGTGCCATGGGGTGGTGTGGGTGATGTGTGGGGTGGTGTGTGTAGTGATAAGTGGGGTGATATTTAGTGGTGTGTTGTGTGAGGTGCGTGGACGTTCTGTGGATGATGGTATTGTGTGCCTGTGGATGCTTGGTAGTTGTTTGTGGTGTCTCTCTCTGGCATTCTCTCAGTAATTGTGGTCGTAGGGGTTTGTGGGTGATGTGGGTGTGTGTTTTATTTTGTAATGGGTGCGTGGGAGTGGTGTATGTGTATCAGGTGTGTGTGTTTCGAATTGTCCAATGTGGATGTGTTTTGTAAAAGTGTGTGTATTTTGAGCACGGCGGTGTGTACCGCCAATGGAATACCGCGGTTGAAAGACCGCCACGTGGATTCATGTGTCGTGATAGTGTGGGCGTATTTCTGTTGGCGTGATGGTGAAGGTTTTGTTTTCGCCACTTTATCACTGACCTTTGGTGTGGCGGAATTGTGTGGGTGTCTGAATTTTGGCGGATTCCGAGCTGTGGGTCATAATAGCTGTGGTGGATTTCCGCGGCCGCGGCGGTGTGTTGGCGGTCTTCTGCACGGCGGTAAGCGGCTTTTACTGCCAATGTTGTAATGAGTGCCACTGTGTCAAATGAGGGGCTTAGGTCAGGATGCAGTTAGAAGCAATTGAGTCTGCTCCAAGCTGATAGGACAAGGGCTGACTCTCCTCATTCCTTGGGCTTGTGGAATATTACACTAAGTTAATTGAATATTTTTCTGATTGTGGCAATCAAAGAGAGCTCTGAAGAAAATGAAGGGGGGAATTTGTGTGGTCCAAGTAGCGCCAGCAGACATTCAATGACATCAAAGAGGGCATAATAAGTGTTGTAGAATTCAAACATTTTGATCCTTGTTACTGGTCAACTTTGCTCACTGGTGCCAGCACGCATGGTCTAGGTATCAGTTTGATACAGTCTAGTGCAGGAGTGGATGATTGTTGGAAGTTGTCTCTTTTTATAATGTGCAAAAATTATGTACACACTGCACAGAGTTCGAGCAACAACACCTCGGTATCCAGAGGCAAAAACAGATAAACTAATGCTCTATTTTTGTGGCAACTTGGTCGAACAGTTAGGCTAATCTTGGATATGCGCTAAGTACTTGTTGTACTCGCAGTATCATTAAATGTGGACACACATATGAAAGAATAGTTTGAGACCAATTTGTATCAAATTTTTAAGACCAATATCATCAAAATAGGGTAAGTACTTCTTAAGTTATAATTTTTCAAAGTTAGTGTCTGTGCGTAATTACGCACCATAGGAATCAATGACAGAAAACTTTAAAAATGCACATAAAAATCAGGCAATGCTCTTGTAAGTGTCATCTTTTGGTTGCAGGCTGAGGTTGTTGAGATGTCCCGTGGACATGCCAGAGTAGTGCGAGCGGCTCTAGGATCTGGTGGGAGCAGCGGCTAAAGGTCTTGGAGCTAGTGCACCACAGGGACCACTTGGAAATGTACTCCTTGAGGTACTTAGAGGTAAGTCTTGTGGGTCCCCTTGGTGGGTGGAGGTCACAACGGGTTAGGGACCCCTAGAGCATGGCTGGTTTTCCAATGCAGGGGCCACGGAGGCCAGGTGCAGTGCAGGTAGTTCAGCCAAGGGTTGTGAGTAAAGGGAGCCTTTGGAGCCAGGAGCAGGTCATTTGGAGGGTGGTTTGCAGTTCAGCAACTGGAGGTCACAGTGCCACCAACCTTGGAACACTTCCAGGGTTTGTCCTCCAGGTCTATCAGGTGAAATGTCCTTTGTCAGGTTCATTGGTCAGCAGCCGGCCAATGAACTGGACTTCACTGTACCTTGGTTGCTGGTTGCAGGGAGTGATGCCTTCACTCTGGAGGGAGGTTCTTGGCAATTTATAAAAGGTTGGAGGTCATCTGGGGTTTGAGGTGTAACACCTCTGCCCAGGAAGGACTTTTTTTTTCTATTCCCAGAGAGCAGTGGCACTCTCCACAGGGATCCAGAATCTTGCCTGGTGGTGGCAGGCTGGATAGGACCGACCAGGAGTCATGCCAGAGCTAGTTAGGTTTTGCAGGGGCCCCTCTAAGGTGGCCCCTGAATACATTCTATTATAAATCCAAGACTGGAACCAGTGAAGATGTATTGCTCTGAGTTGTTCCATACCAAACAAGCCAGGGTTCAGAATAGCCATCATGTACCTGGGGAACTTGTAATGATCAGTGTCCAGCACATGTGTTTGCTATGGCTTCCCTGTACAGTTACTATGCCTTAAGGTTTTGTAATGACATGGTAGGGGCACAGTTGCTCAACCAAACACTTGTCCTCACATGTATTATAGCGCACCCTGCCTTAGGGCTGTAAGGCCTGCCAGAGGAGTGACTTACCTGAGGTGCATGCAGTGTTAGTGTAAAGGGCACTCTTAGGGAGTGCCATGTCGAATTTGCAACTTTTAAGCACCTTCTCAAGCACTTGCAATGGTAGTCTGCATGAGGCTAGTGTGGGTCCTCTCATTGTGGCACAATTGGTGATGCAGCTCTGGGGACCCACTTCAGTACCCATACCCTGGGTACCAGGGGTAGCATTTACTAGGGACTTACAGAGGTGACTGAAGTGCCAATATACAGTACAGTTTTGAGGAAAGACATCTAGCCTGGGGAACCTGTTTAACAGGGGTCCAGGACACATGCAACTTTGAAACCACATCATTTTTCAGGCAAAAAATGGTGGGCTAAACATGCAAAAAGAGGCCCTTTCTCAGTCTCTCAATGATGGACTTCGAAGAGAGCAGCGGCACATTACTCCACCACTGAGAAGGAAATGTTGGCCTGCTAGTGGAGTTTTCGGCATTAAAGATCTCTCATATGGGGCACTTCTTTTGAGTTAAGGACAAACCATAATCAGCTAACTGATTTGGTCACTACAAAAGGTAAGGGCAAGACAACACCGTGTATTTCCTGGTGTGAGGAATGTGAATATGGTCTCTTGGTCCAATTGTCTGTAGATGTCAGCAACGGTGAGGAGGACTAAGACTGGCATGTAAAAAATCAGTAAGTTGTGCTTGGGAGCAGTGACAGAGGAAGAATGGAAACCAATGATGAAGGTTTTTCAAATGTGAAAGAACAGCTGGCCAAAGGGTAGTCGAGAGACATTAAGAAGTTCTCATGTCTAGGTGCAGACAAATCAATGCGGTTAGGGTTGCCCATTGTGCTAGATATTTTAAGGAAAATTGGAGCTAACAAGTTTACACATTGATTTTCGGTGTCTGCACATGGACAGGAAGTTGGAAAAGCACATGAGAAGTTGAGTGGCTTGCAGTTGTAGCAACAAATCACGCATGGTGAAAGAAACCCCGGTGATTAGAGTAGACCTGCGAGAATGTGACTGGGAAAAGGTAGTGATGGACATATGTTTTCCATTTTGATTTAAGGTATTAATCTTTGAAATATGTGCAGCAGGTTGTTTGTCTAGAACTGACAGTTCTAGTTGTATGCTTTTTATCTCTGCATTAGTGTTGATTGCTATGATATGATATGGTTTATGTGCCATTCTGCCTTTGATTGTCTTTGTTAAAGACTTCCTATTTGATGAAATATATAAACAAAATTTAAATACTGTGTTAATAAACATTTTTGTATCTACTTATACTCAATATTTGTATAATGGGACAAATAACTGTATTTTACTGTGAAAGCATGAGTAAGTACCTGTGTATGGAGATGCATGTAATGACGTCCAAGTCGAATGACCACCTGTAGCAGCAATGGCCTTGTCCTCTGGCCCAAGGTAATGTTTTGAATCATGTCGTTCTAATAAAGTGCTTTCAAATATACTTGGAACATGTTCTCATTTATAGACATTTGTGGTTAGGTAGTTTTGTATGGTTCTATATGACCTCATGTTTATGTCTTCTATGATAGCCTTTGCAGATTAACATGGGTATGTCATAAAAATCGATGGGTCACTCAATGAATACTAATGGGCACAAAACACTGTGTACAATGCTGTGTATTTAGGCAACTAAAGACATATGTATTATTGGCCGTATCTGAAGTCTCTCGAAATAGATACTTTTTTTAAAGAGGCTTTTGGTGCCACTGAGATCATGGATACCTGAGCTGCAAGTGGAATGACAACAAATTGTGGTGGAGGCATGGCGATGTGAATAAAGTCATCTTTTCACTTACTACTTTCCTTTTAACTGAAGTAGTTAGATGCAGGTAATGTCTGGCTGTCTTGGTGCATGCTTCGAATGAAGGTGGCCTTGGAATGTTCAAGTAGATATTGGTGGTGAACACAAATTGCAGTGATGTAAACGCTTCAGACATGCATGGTGCTACTGAAGGCCAAAGCATGATGCACGGCCTTTGGTTTGACCTACTGGTATTTCTCTTTTGGTTCGTTTGCAAATATGTAGTGCATAAAAAACACAATTGCCTTTCAAATGGGTGATAGATAGAGATCAAGGAGGGGTACACAGCCACAGATCAGCTTTTCTGCTACTGAACACAATTATGATGAAGATGTTTCAGAAAGGAAGCGCTTATTGTCAGAAGCTAAAGTTGACATCGCTCATAGTCAGTAACTTTGTGGCTCTAATGAAGTGATGAATAGGGTTGTGTTAAATTCACGTAAGTTGCTTTCAAATATTACGCAAATTTTCTGGAAAACGAATCCAATTCAGCATAATTACAGGAAGTGCAGATGTGTCATTCAGTGTTATACAGTGCCGTAAAAATGGTCCTCGCATCACTTTTTGCTGCAAATGCATTTTGTGATAAGAACAAAACAAGAAACACACAAGCGCCGTGGAACAGCAGCTGCTAGCATTTTGGTTGTTCAAATGGCTCCTGCAATATCATTTTGCCATGAACAGTGGTGTCAATAAGCGTTGTCACATAAAAGCAAAATGTCAGGAATTGCAAATAACAAACAATGTGATATTTGAAAAATGTACACCAATCACTCCTGCGTAATTTAAAATTTCACCAGGGCCTGGGGAGGATGAGAGGTGGTGTTCCGCTGTCCACACCTGTGCTGAATGAGCTGCCTTTGGCTGAACTCATGATTCTTCATCAAACTACAGACTTGTTGTTTTTGCTTGTAGCTGGATACTTTCACTCAAAGTACTGCACAGACCATGGGAGTAACACTACACATGGTAGCTTGTTACTGCGTGGGAGAAACAGTTAAGACTTTTAAGACTCTAAAGTGCCCAGTGGAAATATTACTAAATGGACCGTTGTCTCACTTGCTTACCTTGAATTATATTCTTTCGTTTTGAAGTTCAAAGTCTACTGTGCTATCAGTAAGTCATGGCTACCTGTTCAGTCTTTTGAGAAAATGTACTGCTGCCGTGTCCTTTTCTCTGTAATAACGGCTTGCCAAGTCCGAGTGAGAGCACCCCACTTGGAGCTGCGAATTAAACTGTTTGAGCGAAGGAGTTTTAAATCAAAGATTCTTCCCTGCTTTCCTTTCTGGGGAACCTCCATATAAATGCTCGACTATCTGTGTCAGCTCTCATTCAAAGGATTTCCAGGCACATAAGCACACCGAACTGTGGCTCTGCCAGATACAAAAATGCACTTAAAAGAGAGCCTGGCTGCAAGGTGGCCAGCTCGACTCTGCCTGCCAAAAGCATGACCCGCCTCTCATTTGCGATTCCAGACTGCTCTACTGCTTCTGCTAGTGCAGGTGTTTTAATAAAAATTATTAATAGGTGTCGATGTATTCAGAGTAATAGATTTGTGTAGAAAATATAAAAATGTAGAAAAATAATGCACACATTTGAAAAAGAGAATACGATGAGTGGCCGCATGTGAAGCATGTGTTTGACTAACGTAGTAATATGTCATATTAAATGTTATGCATTATGTATTAGTTTTGTTAATTGTAGGCCTTAGCTTAGCGAAGGTCTTGGCCTAATTGCCAGGCCTCATGTCAACCTGTATTTCTTAATGTTTAATGAATGGCTGTCCCAGAGGGTTAAAATGTGATTTTCCATTGTATTGTGTAGATGTGCTCAAAGCTGAAAATCTTTTCTCATGAGAACCCACTGCTAGAAGATGATGTTCTTGCTAAATGTAACATTATGTGTGTAATGTGTCTAAGACTGACTTTCTCAGGAGAACAATGGAGACACTGACTGGAGTACAAGCTGCAACAATATTGTTACCTGACGAGCCGGAAGATGAGGACATTGAAGGAAAACCTAATCAGTGACATGTGAACGGAGTAGTGGTAGAATTCATAGATTTGGAGTTTTAGTTTTATTGGACAAAGTGTGAACATGCGATTCCTTGACCAATAGGGATTTGGAGGTAGTTTTAGCAAATTTAACTTAACAAGACTGCACTAGGAAGATATTAGAATTTGACATTTGCAATGAGCCCATTGCCCATTTTCTTGCTGGCCAAAAGGTCAACATTTTCTTGTGCATCTTGCCAAGAGACATGCTTAACTTATTGCTTAAAGACTTTGCGTTTTCTGAACTTTTAGGCTAAATCCTGATGCCTTGCTGATCGACTGATGTCCTGATGACAAAGACTATCTTGTTTTGCCGATCCAACTGAGGACAGGTATTAAGTGTAGCTATGTGTCTGCTATGAATATTTGCTTTTTCTTTCTAGGTACCCACCGCACTGTTTTGTGAGAGCCATATTTAGATGTTTTTCCAAATTCCGTGTTACTAAATTATTTTGCATGAAGCCCAACATGCTGATACTAATCTGGTGTTAGTTAAGGCTCCTCATTAAATGAAAATCTGCTAATAGGGAATAATGCATGATGAATTTTGTTGCTCAATCTACTTTCATGTGATCTCATAGCGAAATTGTTCTTGTTATTAATTTGCACTGTAACCTTTGAATGTGTAATAGTTCAAGCTTTGATTAGATTACGTTTATCTGTCGCTTTGGACAGCCAGGGTTGTTTCTGTATGTGTATCATTTGATTTTGAGGTTAATTCAAATGTTAATATAGGGAAATTAATATTTTAACTTTTACTAAAACTTGTGGTTATTTATGACTGAAAGGTTATGGTTCGTGACAATAACTGACTCTATTAATTATTGTAATTGATTATTGATAACTATTGTTATTGTCTACTGATTATTGATAATTGATCTGCCTATACTGGAGTTATGGTGGGACCATTGACCTATTCGCCTCCCCTTGTAAGTTTACTTATTAAGGTCAGACGCGCTAACACTTCGGAGGGGCCAGCAACCATCGGGAGGGAGGTGTGTTGCAGCAAGCTGAAGATTTTTGTGATGGGCCGCCCCGGGGGAGAGGTATCTGGCCTTTCTCTGTGGCCTACGATGAGCCTGGGCCTAACAGTGGGGTTAGTGTGTCCAGCCGCGTCACATTTTCCTTCAACACAGTGGGTCTGTGGCTACTGCAGCGTTGTGGGCCTGCACTGGCACGGTGAGGGCTTCGGGCCCCTTTATGAGGCATACACTTTCGGCATTTCCCCAGGACACAAGGCAGCCGGAGCAGCCATGAACAGGGACTCCATTTCGCCCCGGTGAGGAGACTAGAGCACCGGCTGCTTCCCCTAAGGCATCCGTTGTTCCTTCTCACCGGTGCGCCCCTGTGGGCTGCAGTTTGCATTGGTAGGGGCAGCCTTGAGGGGAATTCTCTCTGCTGCAACCTCGTGGGGGGGAGGTTTGGACTTCCCCCTTCTTGAACTGATTTCGAGGGGTTTGCAGTGGGCCTACAACAAACACCATTCAGGCCTGTCCCCTGCAGCGAGGCTGGGAATGATTTGAGTCTGCTCATGCCCCTCGTGCTCCTATTATCGGGATTTTGGGATGATGCAAGACTGGAGACGATAGTGGTGACCATGGCCCGAGGAGTAGGAGGCCGGTATTGAGTACCTCTGCTGTTTTAGATCCTCAGCCTTTAACAGGCTGTTCGGCAGTTTATACACCCAAAAGACCTGTGAGCCATCTTAGCCTTCCCTGTTCTTGCTGTACACTATCTGCCTGGCATCTCTTTGACTATGCTTGTGCCCCCCCAGGGCCATTGGCCCTCTACCAGTGCTGGGTGAGGAGGGACTCAAGCTAAAAGTGTGTACTACATCTGACTATCATGGGCAACTAGGGCATCAATCAGTCCAAGTTGCCATTTGAGGGCAAATGACAAATGCGCACAACTGACCTGCAACAGGCCCCCTGCGCCACTAATGCGCCCCGCCGAGCCCTAACTTGCTGGAACACAACATCAGGGAGATGCTGGTTGATGTCAAAATAAGTCTCTGATCCACAGATGCAAAAACTAACCTACTGACCAGCAGACTTGACTGAATTAAGGAAAGACTGGACAACCATAATGAATGCCTCATTCACCTGGACACCCGTTCCGCCAACATGGAAGATTTTCACACCACTACAGGTGAACACCCTTTACGTTTGGAGAATGTTCTGGAAGTCATTAAGCAAGAAAATGAAGAAATCACAGTGTGCTCCAGATGGAATAACCGCTGTATCCTTCATGCACCAGAGTCCACAGCAGGTGGCATGACCTACTGTGACCAGACTTCTCAACTACTTGGTCTGAAGAGTCACTGGACTGTGGGAGTCACTTGGACAGAGTTGCTGAGTTCCAGGGACCACACTCGTCGTGCTGAGAGGGGACCCAGAGGACCAGTGATGCAGTCTTTTGGTGCCTGCGGTTGCAGGTGGAAGATTCCGTTGACCCACGGGAGATTTCTTCAGAGCTCCTGGTGCAGAGAGGAGGCAGGCTACCCCCAGAGCATGCACCACCTGGAAACAGTCGATAAAGCCGGCAGGATGAAGCGATACAAGGTTGCTAGTAGTCATCTTGCTACTTTGTTGCGGATTTGCAGGCGTCCTGACAAGTCAGCGGTCGATCCTTTGGCAGAAGGTGAAGAGGGAGATGCAGAGGAAGGAGGTTTGGCTACCTAGGAAGGAGGATTGGCTACTAAGAGAGGTAAGAGCCTATCAGAAGGAGCCTCTGACGTCACCTGCTGGCACTGGCCACTCAGAGCAGTCCAGTGTGCCACAAACACCTCTGTTTCCAAGATGGCAGAGGTCTGGGACACACTGGAGGAGCTCTGGGCACCTCCCCTGGGAGGTGCAGGTCAGGGGAGTGGTCACTCCCCTTTCCTTTGTCCAGTTTCACGCCAGAGCAGGGCTGGGGGATCCCTGAACCGGTGTAGACTGGCTTATGCAGAGATGGGCACCATCTGTGCCCATCAAAGCATTTCCAGAGGCTGGGGGAGGCTACTCCTCCCCAGCCCTCACACCTATTTCCAAAGGGAGAGGGTGTTACACCCTCTCTCAGAGGAAGTCCTATGTTCTGCCTTCCTGGGCCAGGGCTGCCTGGACCCCAGGAGGGCAGAAACCTGTCTGAGGAGTTGGCAGCAGCTGCAGTGGAGACCCCGGAAAGGCAGTTTGGCAGTACCCGTGTTCTGTGCTAGAGACCCGGGGGATCATGGAATTGTCACCCCAATGCCAGAATAGCATTGGGGTGACAATTCCATGATCTTAGACATGTTACATGGCCATGTTCGGAGTTACCATTGTGACGCTGTACATAGGTAGTGACCTATGTACAGTGCACACGTGTAATGGTGTCCCCGCACTCACAAAGTCCGGGGAATTTGCCCTGAACGATGTGGGGGGACTTGGCTTGTGCCAGGGTGCCCACACACTAAGTAACTTTGCACCTAACCTTCACCAGGTGAAGGGTAGACATATAGGTGACTCATAAGTTACTTAAGTGCAGTGGTAAATGGCTGTAAAATAACGTGGAGGTTATTTCACTCAGGCTGCACTGGCAGGCCTGTGTAAGAATTGTCAGAGCTCCCTATGGGTGTCAAAAGAAATGTTGCAGCCCATAGGGATCTCCTGGAACCCCAATACCCTGGGTACTTCAGTACCATATACTAGGGAATTATATGGGTGTACCAGTATGCCAATGTGAATTGGTAAATGTAGTCACAAGCCTGCAGTGACAAATTTAGAAAGCAGGGAGAGCATAACCACTGAGGTTCTGGTTAGCAGAGCCTCAGTGAGACAGTTAGGCATCACACAGGGAACACATACATATAGGCCACAAACTTATGAGCACTGGGGTCCTGGCTAGCAGGGTCCCAGTGACTCATAACAAACATACTGACAACATAGGGTTTTCACTAGGAGCACTGGGCCCTGGCTAGCAGGATCCCAGTGAGACAGTGAAAACACCCTGACATATACTCACAAACAGGCCAAAAGTGGGGGTAATCAAGGCTAGACAGAGGCTACTTTCTCACAGACGACTACTAATTTGGTGTTGTCTCCAGGTCAACAGGGGCTGAGTGTGTTTCAAAGGGACCTTGTTCAAATACAGATTCCACAAATACAGAGCATGTTACATTGCAGACACAGAAAATTGGATCTTTTGTCGGTCCAGATGCAATTTATGTACCTATTACGATGGGTCTGTTTACCCCATCATATGCACAGGCTAATAATAGTGGAGTCAACTCTTTGGTTCATGTTCAGAATGGGGTTTTGGAAAAATCAACTCCTAGACAGGAACAGACCCTGAATGAGACTAAGGCCCTCATTACAACCCTGGCAGTAAATGCCGCCTACCGAAGTGCTAACGGCCGCCAAGATACTGTGACCGCGGTGGTATTCCGCTCTGGGTATTATGACCCACAGAGAGAAATTCACCACTATACAGACACCCACACAAGTCCGCCAGACCAAAGGTGAGTGACAAATTGGCGGTACCAAAACCCACACCGTTCACCTACAGGAATACACCCACAGTAGCGTGACCCACGAATCACCGCAGTGGTCTTTCAACCGAGGTAAACCATTGGCGGTACATACTGCTGCTCTCAAAATCGACACACAATAACAAAACTACACAACATTGGACAATTCAAACTACACACACCTGACACACATACACACCACACACTCACACCACTATAAAACACACACCCACATTACCCACAACCCTTTACGACCCAAACATTTTGGCAAGTGAGAGAGATATAAGCTAGGAACACCCACTCAATCAGAGCCACACAAAACAACCTCACCCATACACCATCCATGCACCTCACACCACACACCCCAACACAGCACCCCACACACCCACACTCATATCACTCACAAAAATCCCTGGCACCCCAAAGACACCCCAGGTTTTCAGAGGAGGAACTAAGGGTCATGGTAAAGGAAATCATCTGGGGAGAGCCACAGCTATTCAGATCACAGGTGCAGCAGACATCCATTGCTAGGAAGATGGAGCTATGGCGAAGAATCATGGACAGTGTCAACGCCGTGGGACAGCATCCAAGAACAAAGAATGACATCAGGAAGAAGGTGCGTTCTGTGGTTGCAATACACCAGGTAGCAGTATAGAGGACTGGCAGTGGACCCCCACCTCCTCCCCCACAACTAACAACATGGGAGGAGCAAGTCTTGGCAATAATGCATCCTGAGGGCCTCGCAGGAGTAGCAGGAGGACTGGACTCTGATAAGTCAAATCTTTACTACTATATGCCCCACCCTACCTGCATGTCATCACAAACTCCTACCCCTACCCTCACCCCATCACTCCATTACCTTACAAATACTCCACTATCACAACCCAACCATTCCATTACCAAGCCCTCCATGTGACACCAATCCATGGACCCCCATCACAGACCTGCATGGACACCCATCACCACAGCATGCCCATTAGAGAGAATCACCTAGCCCACAAAATCACCCCGCACCCAAGGCAAAGCTGACAGGGCAATCATAACCATACAGGAAACACACCCATGCACAAGATGGCACACACAGATACAATAACACTGCATTTTCATCCCTATAGGACCTCTACTCAACGTCATCGGAGAGGAGTTGCCAGCAACATCCAGTCCCCCCCAGAAGAGGTCCACAGTGATGAAAGCAACTCTGCACGCCTGGATCAGGATGACCAACCTGGCCCATCAGGGACCTCCGGACAGTCAGTTACCCTGCCACAGTCCCAACCAACCACAGAGTCTCCCCCCTCAGGAAACACCAGCATGGCACCCACCCAGCGGACCCATGCCACTGTCCCCAGGACACGTCAATCAGCAGTGTGTCCACCACTACAGGGACCCCAGGCAACCCCACAAACCCGGGACGATCAGGGACCTGGGGTCAGTGGCAGTGGGCACACGGTTCAGGGGACAGAGGCACAGGACAACAGGGAAACTGGGAGGACTGCTGTGCAACAGGGGGAGGACAGGCCCAGGGAACTCACTTTCCAGGAGGCACTCACCAACATCCTGGGAGCATACCACCATTCCCAGGAGACCATGGGCCAGATACTGTACAAGTTGCAGGAGAACCAGCAGCTGCAGGAGGGACAGTACCTGGGGATCAGGGATGACCTAAAAAACATCTACACCATCCTGGTCACCATGATGTGTCTGTTTTTCATTGTTGCAAGGTCCACCAGGGGTCTGTACACCGGAGGATGTCGCCATCTCATATTCAGCCTTAGCGGTTGAAGCCTATGGAAGAAAACGGTGATCAGTGGGTCATATTCACTCATCTATTCCACTAATGATGCATTTTTTCCTTTACAGAACCAGTATGTGAATCTGAAGACCAGTTGCTGTGCCAATGTCTGCTGTGACGCAGTTAGGTGCCATGCCTTGTGCTCCCCTGAAATGGCAGCTGCCTGATCTGTGAGGAGGGACAAGTGGAAATGAGGTAATTTTGCTAGCGTTGTGCACCATTGCGGTAGGCAGTCAAAGACCGCTGTGCAACTTCGCATTGGTTATCATTGGGCCCTATGGGTTCCAGGAGCCAATGGCGATGTACAGCGGCGGGTGACGGTCACTTGCTACCTGACCTTCAACAGGAGAGGACCTATACTGCAACTCCTGCTGTGACCAGTGTCTGGAAGCGACAATGGCTAAAGTGTCTCGGGAAAGGGCCCCTGCCTTCACTGCAGAGGAGATGGAGAAACTGGTGGATGGGGTCCTACCCCAGTACACGTTAATCTACTGTCCTCCAGACAAACAGGTGAGTACACTGTGAGCATGATGCGTGGGCCATGAATGTAGGGATTGCTGTGTGTGTAAGCCACATGTGGGGGGGCAGAGGGGTCCTGGCCGGAGTGCTGCATGTATGGTAGTCAATGTATGTGCGTCAGGGGATGGGAGGGATCTAGTAGGCCATGAGTGTGACGGTCCGAATGATTGAATAATTCCCTTTTCTGTTGTCTTTTCCATGCAGGTCAGCGCCCACCAGAAAAAGGGTATTTGGCGTGCCATCGCCAAGGAGGTGCGGACCCTGGGGGGTCTTTGACAGGCAGAGCACCCACCATTGCAAACAGTGGGAGGACCTGCGCCGCTGGGCAAAGAAGATGGCGGAGGCCCAGCTGGGGCTGGCCTCCCAACGAGTAAGGGGTGCCCGTCACACCATGAACCCCCTGATGTTCTGCATCCTGGCGGTGGCCTATCCGACGATGGATGGGTGCTTGAAGGCATCACAGCAGGCACAAGGGGGTGAGTGCAGATTCTGAATCCTGACTTTGGGCATTAAGGGTTACCTGGGTGGGGGATGTGGGCTGTGGGTGTCCCTAGGCCAGGGCGAAGAAGGCAGGGTAGGTCCCCTGTTGGGCAGGCTCTGGAGTTCTCCTATCCCAATGGTGTTAGTGGGCATCTACTACTGGGCATGGTCCTGTGGGTTTCAGGTGTGCAACTGATTGGCGGTAGGCATTGTACCCCATGGGCTGGTGACTATCTTAGTAACTGGAAGTGCATGGCCTAGTGCATAGGGCTGCTCCCTGTGTGTTGTGTACGCCAACGGTGGTGTTGTTGCTGGCATTGACCAAGTGTATCCTCTGTCTCTCCCTCCCTTTTTATTTTGTCATCCTGTCCTTGTGTGCATTAGCATCATCTGGCGGAGGAGCAGAGGCACCAGCAACGGAGGGAGCTGAATCCCACATGGGCCTGGAGGCTGAATCAACCGAAGTTGAGGGCACCAGTGGGACGGAGGGCGAGGGGAGCACCACGACGGGGTCCGGAGGGGACACCACAAACAGCAACTCCTCCTCCGATGGATGCTTCCTGACGGTGGCTGACACCTCTGTGCCCACCCCAACAACAGGTACAGCCGCCAGCCCCCCTACCAGCACTGGCCTCCCAGCAACTCCTCAGCGTGTTTCCCGTTCCCGCTCACCCAGGAGGGTGGGCATCTCCTTTGCCCCAGGCACCTCTGGCCCTGCCCTAGTCAGCCCTGCTGCCCTCAGTGAGGAGGCTATTGACCTCTTGCGATCCCTCACTGTTGGGCAGTCAACCATTCTGAATGCCATCCAGGGAGTCGAGAGGCATTTGCAGGAAACAAATGCATACCTGGAGGGCATTCACTCTGGCGTGGCGGCCCAACAGAGAGCATTGCAGGCTCTGACCTCAGCACTGATAGCAGCCTTTGTCCATGTCTCTAACCTCCACCCTCCAACTTCTTCTACCCAGTCCCAATCCCCTCAAACCCAGCCTATTCCAAGCACACCTTCAGACCAGCATTCACCCAAATCACCACACAAAAGTGGTTCAGGCAAACACAAGCACCACACTTCATCTCACATGCACTCACACAAGCACCATCCCCATGCAGACACACCAACATCCACTGTGTCCCCCTCCTCCTCGTCATCCACCTCCCTCCCAGTAGAATCTCCACTCAAACTTGCATGCACTACATCCTCATCCACTATCTCCATTACCAGCCCGCCCATCGCAACACACCCCTCACTGGCAGTCACCACCCCTACATCCATGCACACGTCCCCTGTGTCCTCTCCCAGTGTGTCTGTGACACCTTCACCCAAAGTACACAAACACAATCACCCACCCACCTAACAGCCATCCACGTCACAACAGCATCCAGCCCATGAACCTGCACCCAAGCACTGCAGACAGACACCTCCTACAACCACTCCCTCTTCCTCCACTCCAAACCCTCTCCCTCTTCCTGCCCCAGAGTCTCTAAGAAGCTTTTCCTGGCAAACATTGACCACTTCCCTACCCCTCACCTTTCCCCCATCCTTCCCCTTAGGCCAGGGTGCACAGAACCCAGCCCAGTATCTCAGCTACCAAGTCGACGTCCGCTGTGGTTCCTGCAGCTAACAGAGGCACAAAGGGGGCACCCGTCAGCCCAGCCAGTGTGCCATCAACACCTTCCAAGGACAAAACCATTCCGCCACCTGCCAAGGTGAAAAGCGGGACAGCATGCAGCAAGGGGAAGGAGCACCAACCACCCAGCAAGGCCACCTCAAAGACTCCGGCTGCCAGACCCAAGGTGACACCACCATCTGCCAAAGTAAGGAAGGGGCAGAAAAAACAGGCAAGGCACTTCAGCCGTCGGAGGCTGCAGGTGAAGGCCTGGTGGCTACCAGCACAACCACCAGCATAGCCATCTGCAACGCGGCCATCACCGCCAGCAGCCCCCCCGCAAACACCCCCACCTGCACCGCCACCTGCACCACTACTGTCAGCAACAGCAGCCCCAGTAGGCAGTCATCTGAGGCTGCAGAAGAAGGGCTGGGGCCTCCACCCACCATTGGCAGCACCAGCACCTGCACCATGGCCAGTACCGCCACCTTCACCGCCGCAAGCACCGCCGCAGACACCGCCACAGGCACCGCCGCAAGCACCACCACCTGCACCGCTGACAGTAGCACCACTACCAGCAGCCCCAGTGGGCAGCCGTCCGAGGCTGCAGGAGAAGGGCTGGAGCCTCCACCACCACTGGGAGCACCCCTACCAGCACCGGCACTACAACCAGTATGCAGCCTTAGCTGCCACAGGATGGAGTCTAGCCCTGCCTCCATGGACTATCATTCAACCTCGTCCCTGCAAATCTCGTGCCTCAGACACCGAGGTGAGGGACTGTGAACTGCCACACCCCAAGTGTTGCATCACTAGGCACAAAGCCCCCTCCAGAACCAGTGGAGAAAGGCATCCACACATCCAATCATTGGCAGGATGAAGCAGACTGGGCACAAAGGCCCATCCAGAACCGGTGGAGAGAGGCATCCACTCACCCAATCCTTGGCAGGATGAAGCAGACTAGGCACAAAGCCCCCTCCAGAACCAGTGGAGAAAGGCACCCACTAGAGAGACTGTGGCTTTTCACTCCCCAGGACCAAGCAGTGGGAAAACCACCCACTTGAGAGACTCTGGCTTTGCACTCCGCAAGACCAAGCAGTGGGCTTGGAGCCCCCTCGAGGAGCAGTGGCGGTATTCCATCTTCTGGCTGAGGTGCCCCCCCTTCCCAAACCCCCAGAGGTACCTGTGTGTTTTCGACCTGATGCCCCTGCAGTGTTCTCTCCGTATTGAGGCAGGAGTCAAGTGTGGCTTTGGCCCATGATTTTTGGCCCACAGACATTTTGAATGGACAATGTACTGTGTTATGTACATATTGTATTTTTGTAAATACAGTTTTTCTATTTATTACGTATATCTGCCTATTTCTAATATATCACTGATTTGACTCTATTCCTTTTGTCCTTGCATTCTTCCAGGGGGTTACAGGGTGTAAATGTAATGTTGATGCATGTTTTTGTGTGTATCTTGTGGGTGAGGGTGGGGTGGGGGTGGTGGTGTTGCGTGTGTGTGTCACACTCTTTTTCCTCCCCCCTCCCTGTGTACTAGGTGTTGTACTCACCGTGGTTGCAATCTCCGCCTTTCGTATTCCTGGTAGATGAGGAGGTAGACCAGCATGGGCTGGACCTGCAGCTCGGGCTCCATGGCATCCTAGTTCTTCATTTATGTTGAGCAGTGAGTGGTTTCCCTTCCAAATCGTGTTTCCGCTGTGCTTTTGGTGGCGTTGGTACTGCCCCGGAAAAGCTGGTGGATTGAAGGGTTGTGGTGGGGTGGACAGTACATTGTCTTCTGCCTGCCTGTTGGAAGTGACCGCCACAATGATTGTTGCTACAGCAGTGGCGGTCGGAGTGTTAAAGTGGCTGTCTGTGTTGGCGGTTTCCACCGTGGTCGTGATCCCATTTTTTTTAACGCCGGCCTGTTGGCGGTATTACCGCCGCTTTAACACCGACCACCAGGGTTGTAATGAGGGCCTAAATCTTTACTAGATTTGTCTCCTGTTTGAAATTCTGGGATCAGATCCTACAGTAATCAGGGGGAGAGATTAATGTCTCCACAACAATGTGTGAGTACAGCACAAGAACAAGATTTGAGTGCACAGTTTAATGAGGTTTCTTTGAAAGGTTTATCTGCACAAAAGATAATAAAGTGGTTAGAAAATGCAAGCAATTCAAAGACCTTACAGAGAAAGAACAGAGAGGAAGATACAATAAACAGAGTCAGGTTGTCAATGGAAGGAAATGAACTTCTTGAAGGGACAATGAGTGTGAATAGACTTGAGTCATATACAGAAGCTCAGTCAAGATATTTATGTAAAATAATTACAAAGGGAGCAGAAAAAATACACCAGCAGTTACAGGAGATAGCAGACGAGTACGACATTGATCTAACAAAAATGAAAAGCCTGAAAAGAAGTTATAAGTTAAATATGGACGAGGAAGACTTTATACACATGAGGTCTGCAGGGATGAAAAAATACATCTTAGGGAATTGCTTGAAAGAGTGAAAGCTTGGAGAGCATTAGACAAATGGGAAGGCAGATGGGTCAAGAAAAGAGAAAGACCAAAGAAAGAAGACATGGCACAGGCAGGAGACTCAGTGAAAATGTTTCAGATGAGGCAAACTCCAGGAGGGAATTTTGTACATGTACCTTGGAGTAGTGATGATATTTTAAGTTTTAAGAATGATTACCCAAGGTTGAGAGATAAGCCAGTAGAATGGCATCAACAGACAGATAGGTTTGTGAAGCTTGCTAAATGTCTGTGGGAAGATCTGAATACACTTTTTGATATTGTTGTTCTGGCAGATTTGTGGATTGAATGCAAAAGGAGTGCAGATTGGCAAACAAGTGAGCAGCAAAGGGATTTGAAAACATGTGCACCATCTCCAGAAGTAATGAAATATTACTATAAAGTTATTGAGTTCCTGAAAACAAGAGTTTCACCGGAAAACATTGATTGGCAATGTATAGGTAGAACAGAGCAGGAAGGGAAGGAATCAGTCCATGCATATTATGAAAGTTTGCTGAAAGCGTTTAAACAATTCAGTGGTGTGGAAACAATTGAGAAAGAGAGTATGAATCACTTGGTGTTTAGATTTGTTGAAGGATTGAAACCAGAAATTAATCAGATGATTAAGAATCATCTAAAATGCTGGCAGGCTAAACCGACTGATGAAGTGCTAAAGTATGCGAAATACTATAGTGATGAGATCATGATGAAGCAGAAAAAGTTGAAAGAGAAAGCAATGGTGATACAGATGAAGGCTGCACAGACAGGATTACAGGGACATTTTCAGCAACAGCCGCAAGGGAATGGTATGTTTCAGAGTCAAGGTAGAGGCTGAGGTCGAGGTGGAATGATGCTTCCGGTGGTCAAAGGAGGAAAGTGTTACCTTGTCATAATTGCGGGGTAACTGGACATTGGAAGAGACAGTGCCCGTTACAGAATCAAGGTGGTGTTGTGCAACAGACAAACGGTGTCAATTCACATCAGAGCATAAGAGGACCTAGAATGGGAGGTCAAAATCAGAACTTCCAGATTAATATAAATAACATGCAAGGTTTTCATCCTTTAGAGCCAATGTAGTGAATGTACAACCATATATACAACAAGTACAAATGCCACAGATGCAGCAAGTCCAGCCACAGGTGCAGATGGTGCCTGCACAGCACATGCACATACCGAGGCAGGTCCAAATGATACAGGGTTCTATGGATCAACAACAGGTAATGCTTTTGCAGGTGGTCACAAATCAGAAAAAGAACAAAAGTGAAAACACAGTTGAGCAATTTAGTTTACACAGTGAGGGTGAAATAATAGAGGAATGGCTGTTGGCTAGTTCAGGTGAGGAAGAGTATGTAATGGCAGCATCACTAGAGGTGGATAAGAGGGTTCCTTATGTAAAAGGTGAAGTATATGGTCATGAAGTAAATTTTCTGGTTGATACAGGAGCAACACGCTCAACAGTAAGAACTGTGGAAGTTCCATGCATACCGATTTCGGAGAGAACAGTTCAGATTGTAGGAGTTGCAAACGAACATTTGACTAACACTCTTACAGAACCAGCTCTTGTGAAGGTTGGCAATTTTAGATGTTTTCACAGTTTTTTTTTTAGCTATTCTAGTCCAGTGTCATTATTGGGAAGAGATCTGCTGTGTAAAATAAATTATTCAATTTCATGTTCAACTACAGGGATTGAGATTGAGACAAACAGTGATGGAGAGGATTCAATGATTACTGTTGAAAAAGAACGAGTGTCCAGGGAGATTCCTCTAATTAATTTTGATGACCAAACAATTGAAGATGAACAAACAAATGAAGACAGCAATTCTATTGACTTAATTGATTTATTTCCAGTTTGTGAAATAAAAGATCTTCCAGTAGACTTACAGGAGAGGGTCAAGTCAAATGTTTGGGATGTGTCAGGGAAGGACATTGGTTTGATCAAGGGAGTTGCAGGAGTCAGAGTGGCAGTGAAGGAGGATGTGGTGTTTCCACAATCTGCACAATATACCATGACAAATGAGACAATTGAAGGAATAAGACCTTTGATAGAGCAGTTTCTGGAATAGGGAGTTTTGAAGGAAGTGATGATAAGCCTGTGTAATTCACCAATAATGGGTTTGAAAAAGCCAAGTTGGAAAAATATTCTTGCCTAGGAGAAATGTTGTCCAGTTGTGCCAAATCCAGCTGTAATTATGTTTCAGATTTTGTGTGATGCTGAGCGGTTTACAGTAATTGATTAGTGTCAAGCATTTTTCTCTGTGTCTCTTCATGAGGACAGTAGTTATCTCTTTTATTTTAAATTCCTGACCAGAGTCTATTGTTGGTGCAGAATTTCTCAGGGGTTTTCAGAGTCACCATCAATTTTCAATCAGATTTTGAAAAAGAACCTGGAGTCATTGGTAATGCCTTACCAATCGACATTGGTGCAATATACTGATGATCTATTGATTGCATCAAAAACAAAAGAAGGCTGTAAGGAGGATGCAATTTAATTGTTTAACTTTTTGGGAGACCATGGTCTCAAGGTATCTCCTACAAAATTACAATATTGTCAGCAAGAGGTGAAATATTTGGGTCATTTGATTGAGAAAGGATCCAGGAGAATTCTGGAGGAAAGAGTAGCAACAATTATGAAAATGAAAATACCAAGTTTGCATAAAGAGATGAAAATGTTTTTGGGAATGGTAGGATATTGTCGTCAGTGGATTCCACATTTTTCAGCTATTTCTAAACCTTTGCAAAAGCTGACACATAAGGATGTTTCAGACCCCATAATGATGGATAAAGAATCTATGAGGGCATTTACTGAATTGAAAGAGAGTTTGTGTTAAGCTCCAGCCTTAGGTATGCCTGATTACACAAAAACTTTCCTGTTGTTTTGTCATGAACAAGATGGATGTTCTTTGTCTGTCTTGACACAGACACATGGTGGTGTCAATCGGCCAGTAGCATATTTTTCAGCTACTTTGGATCCCGTTGCAGCAGCCTTACCAGGGTGCTTACAAGTAGTTGCAGCAGTTGAGCAGACTATAACTCAGAGTGAAAATATTGTAATGGGTTATCCTCTGGCAGTAATGGTACCTCATTCAATAGAAATTTTGCTAACACGGTCAAAGACACAATACGAGACCAATGCAAGATTGCCACAATATGAGACAGTTATTCTTGGGGCTCCTTATGTGACAATCAAGAGGTGTACAGTGCTTAACCCGGCAACCTTATTACCAGATGAGAGGAATTATTCCAATAAAATAGATGATACTGAACATGATTGTTTAGAAGTGACATAATTATGCACAAAACCCAGAGCCGATATTAGAGACACTTGCCTAGAAGACAATGATCAAATCATTTTTGTTGATGGTTCCTGTTCAAGGGATAACAGAGCTACATTGAGAGCAGGCTATGTAGTGTGCATGATTACTGGCATACTAGAAGCTTCATGGCTTAAAGGAGTGTTTTCTGCTCAGGTCGAGGAATTGGTGGCACTTACTAGAGCGTGTCAAATATCAGATCAGATGAAAATAACAATCTACACTGACATTCAATATGGATTCGGCATTGTGCATGATTTTGGACAAATTTGGTCACAGAGAGGTTTCCTAGCGTCATCCGGTTCACCTGTGAGAAATGGTGAAAGAATAGATGAATTACTGCAGGCTGTACAGAAACCTGAGAAAATTGCTGTGGTTAAATGCAGTGCACATCAGAGAGGACAAGATTATGTGACTTTGGGAAATGCTAATGCAGATCAAGGTGCAAATGTTTGTGCCTTAAATAGTATCTCATTCAAAGAAAAATGGGAATTGATGTCTGAAAATGATGAAGTCTATACAAATTTCACAATGCAAATTGTTGAGACTTTGGAAGAGCTGAAGGCTATACAAAATAATGTTCCAGAAGAGGAGCATAGAGATTGGGTGAAACATATTTGCATAGAAATAGAGGATGACATTTGGGTGACGACAGAAGGGAAAGTGGTTTTGCCAAACAGTTTGTTGACACAGATGGCCAGATATTACCATGGTCAAGCACACATAGTGAGAGACACAATGATCTGGTTTTTCAAACAGTTCTGGCTTAATCCAAAATGTAGGTAAGTTGCTGAACTGGTTTGACATAGATGCATTGTTTGCCAGCAGATTAATGTTGGTAAAGGAACAGTTGTCAACATGGGACACATAGGCATGGCGGGAGATCCATTCAGCAGAATGCAAATGGATTTTATTGAGAAGCCTGCATGTGCTGGTTTGAAATATGTGTTGGTAATTTTGTGCAATTTTAGTCACTGGATTGAAACATATCCCACAAGGAGAAATTATAGCCTTACGGTAGCTAAGTTACTTTTGAGAGAGTTGTTGCCACCTTTTGGTTTCCCGCTCTCTTTGGAGTCAGATAGAGGGAGTCACTTCAACAATGAAGTGATAAAATTACTTTTTTCAGCTTTAAACATTCAGAAGAAAATGCATTGGAGTTACTGCCCAGAAGCCTCAGGACTTGTAGAGCAGATGAATGGAACCTTAAAGTCTTGTTTGGCAAAAGTGTGTGCGTCAACAAATTTAAAGTGGCCAGATGCTTTACCTTCAGTTCTAATGTCAATGAGAGGTACTCCTGATAAGAAGACTGGTTTGTCTCCTCACAAGATTCTACTGGGGAGAGCCCATTAGATTACCAGCGGTACCTGAAAATACACTTGTAAATATTACAGATGACATGGTGCTAGATTATTGCAAAAGCCTGGCTTATGTCGTTCGATCTTTTTCTCATCAGGTGGAAGCCACAACTGTGCAACAAACCCAAGGTTAATACCACAACTTGGGAACTGGTGACTGGGTTAAAAGGTTAGAAGAGGAGCTGTTGAGGCTGCCAATAGCTAACAACATTCCAGATAAAGAGCAAGAAAGAGAAGAGCTGGATCCTGAGAGTGTTCGAGATGTACATACTCCTATGACAGATGAAAACGAACAAAGTTCAGGAGAAATTATACAGTCTGCAAATGGAGTAGAAGGAAAATCAGTACAAGAGGAAACATTGGTTGAGAGAAGTTCTGATCAGAGGAGGGTGTACTCAGAAGAGAGTGATCAGAGACAACCGGCTGAGATAAAATCTGCTCAGAGGAGGGTGGTTTGACATACCAAACCGATCAAAAGACTGACTCTATTGGCAAAGGAATTGAGGAAAATCCTGCCCAAGTGGATTGTACTCTTCCTGAACCAGTCGCTGGAACGTCAGAAGAAAAAGGTTCAAGCTCAAATGCAAATCCAATTTTGAGAAAGTTGTTGACAAAGAAACCATTAGAAGGAGATAATTGGCCAGAGAAATTTCGAAAGGATGAATAATAAATGTGGTACCACCAATTCAGGAGGAAAAAGAGTTGAATGATGGAGAAAACAGTAGTGGAGAAGGTGAAAGCAGTAAAAGACCAAAAAGAAAAAGAGTTGCAAGCAAGAGATATTCTGGTCCAGAATGGGCATATGTAACTATAAGTGAATGGCAATAAGAATTTTTGAGTTATTGTTTTGACAGACACTAAAAACTTTCATTTTGGCACGTGAAGAATAATAGAAAATATTTGAAAGAAGTTGAAATTGAAAATTATCTTGAAGTCATACTTAAAAAGAGACATTAAGAACTGAAATAGACAAATTGATAATAGAATTTGACAAGCTGCTATATCAGATTTGACGAAAGACTGTCCTGAGTGAATGAACTATTGAAAAAAAAAATAGGAGGGTTTTGTTTTTGATTTTGAAATTTTTTAATTTGTTTTATTTTTTCTTCTTTTCTAATTCTTTGGAGACCATGAGAAACTTTTTTAACCAAAACAGTAGAATTAACCATTGTAAAATTGTAGGTACTGGTTTGGCAGTAGTGAGTGTATTAATGTGCTTATTGTTATTTATAGGAGTGATTGCTTATGAGATGGATGGAGCCAACCAGGCTGCAGAGATTGATAATTCTTTGGATATTACTACTACATCATTAACAAAAGATAAGTTTAAAACAGATGTTGAATACTTACATGAAGAGAAAGCGTTTTCCTCTAATGTTTTCTATCACTTATTGCGTGAGTATGTTGAGGTGATGGACACAAATGATTGTTATGTTTGTACGCAGATCAGTGGAAGAAGGAACTACTTATCATAGTTTGCCTGTAACTTATGCTATAAGCTGGAGTCTTCTACTAACGCATTTCTATAACCAAGAATATATCCAGTATTTCTTCTCTAACTACGACTTGGTGTTTTCGTTTGTACCTGTCATTTGTTATTTGAACAAAATAGCCAAGGATAATAACATAGTTATTATGAGAGATTTCTTTGAGTCAACTTTAACCTTTGGCACTGCTTTTGCTCACTGTAATAACCTGTCATGTTTTTTAACACCTGTAGAGAAGAAATTTTTAGATAATACAGAAGATAGAAGGAGAGAAATAAAGGTAAGGATAAATAACAGAATGATTAATCGTAGACCTGGAATTGATTATGCTTATACTGACATTACTAAACAAAGAACATTAACATTGGATGCTGAACATGTGGGAAAGCTTTGTATATACAGGCCATGGAGTAATAATAATAGAGTGGTTGTGGGAACGAGTGAATGTAGACATGTGTTTATATTTCGGAGTAAATGGGATTTTATGATGAATGGACTGGAGTTCACTAGTGCCTTGTGTTTACTATATTTGTGGAAGAAATGCATATTACCGTCTTCCTAGAGGATGTTATGGTACATGTTATTTGGGAATAGTTTCCCAATACTCCTAAGATGACGAGAATTCAAATGAGACACAAGCGAAAATCATTTTCTAGCATTGTGAAATACTTTTTAGGAGCTATAATTCCTTCAGTAGATGTAGTTCTGATTTCTATTAAGATACTGATGTTGTGTACAATACTAGATACCATGTTGACAAGTTATTCAGGAGCTATCATTGTTCTAGATACTGAGTTGGCTGCTGCAAGAACTGTGGCACTTCAGAACTGCCATGTATTAGACATTCTTTGGCAAAAGAGGGCGGAGTTTGCAAATTACTTGGTTTAAGTCATTGCTCTACTTATATTCCAGATAATTCAAGAGAAGGTAGAGATTTGATTAAAAACATGACAGATAACAAAGAAGATTAAAAAGAACTAGCTGAACCTACAATTTGGGAGAAATCTGGCAAGGGAATTGCAGCTGTGGGAAATTGGTTTAGAAACGTGCAGAAAGGAATTATATTAAAAATAATAAAATCAGCATAACAATTTAGTTTTGTCTAATCGGAATCAGGGGAATATATAAATTAATTAAATGGTTGAAAAGGAGAAGATTTGAGAAGAATCGGAGAAGGTTAGATATATAAATGACTACTTTTATGGGGAAAAGAAAGGGAAGAAGAAAAACAGTGCAAAGATAAAAGAAACAAGGTTTTGAATTTTGAAATGAAAACATTTTTTTTTTAATGGATTTGTGTGATGACATAAATAGTCATCAGAGGAAGGATTGCAACAGTGCAAATTTTTAATGACTTCTTTTTTAATCAATAATGTACTAATCGTTGATTTTTGTAAATGGTCACCATAATTAATTTTGTTCTCTGTCTAAGGAAGTCTTCAGTTAAAATCATAGTTATTTTGTGTTGCTCAATGCTCACATAAAAAAGTGTGATTAATAGCTTATAAATGTGTAAACAGCTATCCCTAGCGGGTTGCTGCATTATGTCTTACAAGGTCAGATTTATTAAGTCATTACACAAGTTTGACTGTTCTATTGTTTGAAATTCTCACTAATATGTGGTTTCTTCCTTGAGGATGGAAGTACGTGATACAAAGATTAAGACATTTCTTCCTGAGAAGAGAAGTTTAGACGACATGGAACAATGGAGTCACAGACGAGACGGAAGAGGAAAGGTTACTGTTATAATTCTGTCCTAGTTAATACTGTTGTCAGCGTACTTTTGATTATATAATAAGTGGTTCATTGGCTGAATTGTAAATACCCCTTATTCTGACCAATCATGGACTTTTCAAGATGTAATATAACATTCTGTCATCTGTTCTGGTAGAGGAGAATGAGGTTTTTGTTATTGCCTTTTTCAATTAAGATTATCCTCTAGTGGTTCGAGTCATATTAGCGATGTTGGTTTAGCTGTCGATGTAGGCCTGATACTCTGAAGATTTACCTGATGTTGTCCCCTTGCTGAAGTAGACTGCATGTTGTTGTTCTATTGGTAATGTATGAAATTGCATTGACATATGTGTATCTTTTGCTTTGCAGGTACCAGCTGCAACTTATAGTTTAATTTCTGCATAATAACAATGTTTTTTTTTTTTTAATAACCCGAGCTAGTGTGATTTTTCTAAATTTGTGTTTCTAAATCCTTTTTACATGAAGTCCAACATGTTAATGCTAATTTGTGGTTAGTGAGGGAAGTTATCTTCACATTATCATGATTTATATTGACATACTTTCTTCTTTTGCCCTGATGTATACTTTATCTTTGTTGCCAATCTTAGTGTTATTAATCAGTGTTATGATGCTTGAGATAATTTGTTTGATTGCTTTGATTAAATTCAGATATATAGGGTGTTCTAATCAGCCATTATTGATTCTATATGCTTATCATTTAGGTCTGAGAGTTATTTTGGTGACATTAGCATTGTTAATGTAGGGAAATAAATCCACAATCCTTCTTAATAAACTGGTGTGGTTATTGTTTGATGTTCAGATCTTTAAATATATTGACTATTGTTGATGATTATAGCGTCCATTATTGACTTTCCCTCAAGTCTATGTTGCGTCAATCCATTGGCCTATGGCACAAAATCCACTATTCACTTTGAAGTAATAGTTAGGATTTCTTGGCGCTGCAGCAATTCCGTTGGACGAAAACAACCAATTTCAATATTAATATTTGTTTACTTGAGAGAGAGGATGTGATGTGATTTTGGGCGACTCACTTAATCTACCAGTGCCGACAATTCAGCGCCTTGAGACCCTCAAAGGTGATTTGCCCCGCTTTACAAATCCTGTTTTTTTAAAGTTATCAGATGATATGAAAAATTTCAGTCACTGAATTATTGAGGTTAGGGTGTGTGTGTGTATTTATGTGTTTCTGCCTGAAATAGCTGCCTTTGTTGTGGCCATGCTCGAAATATGAATCACGGGTTAGCTTAAATTAAATTATTAGTAATCCTTTTCTCCTTAGATTGGAATGTGATTAGGTTTCTATATTAAAGTTCGGAAAACATATGGCACATTGGCACATTCCACTCTATTGCATGTCAAAAATATCTCTTCCACTACATCAACCTAACCACTGTATGGCAAGGAAAGAATAGGAAAGTCGATTTGAAGTGCAGAATAGTTATACTATACTTACCATGACAAAATATAGTGGTATATTTAGAGTATTTATTTGAGTGCTGTCGGCATCTTATCGAAAACAATACTAAGTAAAAAACAGTCCCGGCTCACTTTGCTCATAAGAGGCAGGGCAAGTGTGGCTTGTGGGGTTGGGGGTCTAAAATGTAATTAAAAAAATTAAATAATAAAATTAAAACTTATCTGATCCACTGCACCACTTTTCTTTCTCCCATCGCTGCAGGGACTGGCTCCCAGTCTGCCCTGTGGCCAATCCTGACGCTGCTCAGAGCAGCATCAGGATTGGCTGGGAGAACCCCGCCAGGGCGCTCCCAGGCAGACTGGGAGCCTTGTGCCTGCTCTCTCCAGCCCAGCAACGCAGTGCCCGCCTAGAGATGTTTGTTTGCCCAGCCCGAGAGAGCAGGCCAAACATACATGTGCACTGAGAAGAGCGGACACAGCACTCCTCTCACTGCTCATCACCCCGTGGCCCTGTCCCTTGAACAAATGAAACAATAATAAACCTGGTTTATAATTGTTTCATTTGTTAAAGGTTTTGCAGCTCCTGTTGCTGGCAGGGGTGAGGGGGCAAAGCTCCTCCGCCCTAATGGAGGAGCCGCCACTGATAAAAACACATACATTACCAAACAATTAAACCCCATAAAAGAACATTTTTAAAATGCCAAAAATGTTCCTCTGTGATTAAAAAGGCATATCAGTATAGTTAATTTAGTCTTGCAGGGACGTTTTCCCTCATTAGT
This sequence comes from Pleurodeles waltl, assembly GCF_031143425.1. Taxonomy (NCBI): domain Eukaryota; kingdom Metazoa; phylum Chordata; class Amphibia; order Caudata; family Salamandridae; genus Pleurodeles; species Pleurodeles waltl. The sequence goes on from NC_090440.1 coordinate 1,521,789,033, forward strand.
CGCCTTTCTGCCCAGCTTCAGACCATCTGTGTACTTGCAACATCATAGTTGTTGCAGAATAGACACAACAAACCTCCTGGTCTGCTTCAAGTGTCACAAAAAGCTGTGCTGTAGAGCTCCTTTCAAAAGAATTTGTTAGCTTTGTCAAGCATGCATGAGGATGTCGCAAAACATCGTGCCTGTCAGTCCGAACCTTCCAGAAATATCTTTCCAGGACTTACCATCTTATCTCCTGCATTAAGCCATAAACATTTTCTTATCAACAGCACCCAAATGTCTTAGAGTTACTGGTTTAAGATTGAACTCTGAAGTGCTAGACTTCAGACATAGGTGAATGGCTTTTGCTCTTCATAAGTGCACATACTTGTATTGGGTCTTTATTCGGGTGTGTTCATCCTATTCTTTATGGGCCAGCCAATGTGAACGTTATGTCTGCTTTTTCAATGTGTTTTTAATGTGGCCAGTCAATATCTTTTCTGGATAGAGTTGAAAGGTGTATCAATCTCGAGTACTATGGTGGGAAAGGAATGTATGACATTACAATGAATGCCTTTTTCATGCAGCCTTTACCATGTGAGCGCCTTTACCATGCAAATGCCTTTACTATGCATGCCTTTACCACACATGTCTTTATCATGGATTTAAAATGTTTTTTTTTTCTTTTTTGACCCCTCTTCTTTTTATATACATTAACATCCCATTACCACCATCCACTCCTAAACCCTAAAATTACCATTACCTCCCTTTACCACTCCCAACTCTGAACTCTAAAATTACCTGTGACTCTCTTTACCACTGCCCAGCTATAAACCCAAAATGACCCTTAGCTCTATTTACCACTATCGACCCCAGAACCTGAAAATTACCCTTATCTCCCTATACCTTAACCCACCCCTAAACCCTATAATTACAATTTACCTCCCTGTACCTCAACCCACCTCTAAATCCTAAAATTACCATTTATCTAATTTTACCGCTACCCACCTATGATCCCTAAAATTACCCTTTCCTCTCTTTACTACTATCCACCTCATAAACCTAAAATTATTCTTACCTCTCTTTACAACTGCCCACCCCAAACCCTAAATTACCTTCCTTTACTACTATCCATCCATGAAGTATAAAATTACCCCTACCCACCGTTTATCACTACCCGCACCTGAGTCATAAAATTGTCTCCCTTTACAATGTGTTAATTAATATATATGTGTTTTTGTGTGTGTGAATATATGCATAATTACTGTACCTATACTTACCATGTGAAAAGGGATGCCCAGAAAACATTGCAGGATAAAGAATGTTTACTCTTGGAAAGCCTCTTGGGAGATAGAGCAGAGTTTTCCAGATGTTTCTCTCATTTGACGCATTTTTTCTTCACTAGTTTCCAGAACCTAGAGTTTGGACCTTTGTGTGATCTGACCTCCCGTTGTGGAGATCACTGGCCTGACTGCTGAGCTTCCCTACAGTAAATTATAGGGGAATTTGAAGAAGTTTATCAAACTAGAAAAGAAATTACAAATATTTTTGTGACAAATATTAATTATGTGTTTATTTGAAATGCAGAACTAAATTAAAAAATTGCCAAAGCGCTATTAACGTGGTTTTGAATTAACTTGTCATCAATACTTTATTCAATTTTCATTAAAATCATAAAGATACAGTTACAGAAAAAATGTCATAAACAAAACTACATGTTGCTATACAAGATAACTTCATACAAAATGAAGAAAAGATCAGATCAGCTGGAAAAAACCTAAGGTTCTGAATATGTGGCAAAGAATGAGAACAAAATATAATAAAACAGCATATCCTCAGACAGTCACAAAAACATATCTTATGGCCGAAACCTTTATGAGTCACTGCAAAAATGTGACAATAAACTTTTGTAAAGAAAAAAGCAAACCTAGATCCATACAGCTTTGTATAAAGAAAACCACCTGTAAGTATGTAAGGAGCAAGTCTAAAGTGCAAAAATGAGAAGTGCTACAGTCAATTGGACCTTCCTTAAAAAGTTCTCACAGTGTTTATCTAATCAGCCACCAACTGTGGGTAAAGTACATTAAAAGAGACAAAATATACACACTCAATTGTTAAGAACTGTTATCATATAAAATCACAAAACATAAAAACAAAGGAGATAGACCTGACATCCTTGGCGTGGTTTCACCCTGTCTTTTTGCCTCTGCTTCCTTTATTTTTGACCATGTACTGGACTTCATTTTTGCTGGTTTTGGTACTCTGGGCACTTTACCACTGCTGACCAATGCTAAAGTGCAAGTGATCTATATCTAAAATGTATTGGTAATTGGCTTTTCAATGATTAGCATATTTGATTTACTAGTAAGTGCTTAGTAAAGTGCCCTAAAGACACCCAGGGCCTGTAAATCAAATGCTACTCGTGGGCCTGCAGCACTGATTGTGCCACCCACATGAGTAGCCCTATTAACATGTCTCAGACCTGCCACTGCAGTGTCTGTTTACGCAGTTTTGCACTTCCAATTCGACCTGGCAAGTGTACCCACCTGCCAGACCCATACCTTCCCTCTTTGTACATTTAAGGCACCCCTAAGGTAGGCCCATGGCTGCTCGATGGGCTTCGTGCAGTGTATCTAAAAGGTAGAACATGTACTTGTATGTTTTATGTGCCCTGATAGTAAAATACTGCTAAATTTGTTTTTCACTATTGCAAGGGCTATCTCCCCCATGGGATAACATGGGGATTGCCTTTAAATATCTTTTAAGTGCAGTTGCCCATTGGGAGCAGATAGAGATAAGGAGTTTAGGGTCTATGACCTCACAATTTAAAAATACATCTTTTGTTAAAGTTGTTTTTTAAATTATCTATTTGAAAATGCCACTTTTACAAAGTGGGCATTTTCTTGTTTAACCATTCTGTGCCTCTTCTTGGCTGCTGAATACATATCTGGTTCAGACTGACAATTTGGCTGTTTGTGTATTCACTCTAGACAGTAACACAAAGTGAGCTGAGGTGTGATCTGCATATTCTGATGGGTCTTCCTTGGCTAGACGGTGAGGGAGGAGCAGACACCTGCACGTGAAGGGGCTGTGCCTGCCGTCACACAATACAGTCTCCAACCCCTAGAGTGTGTCTGGGGCAGAGCGAGGAAGAGGCAGGGTCTTGTGCACTACAAATAATTTCCTTTTAGGTCTGTCTACGTAAAAAGCAGAAAGGAGTATAAGTATTGAACTCCTGACCACACAACTTCAGAATACTTTTGGATTGGGAGGAACCTCTGCCAAGGAGAAGAGCTGAACATCTGTGAGGAGGAGTACTACCCCTTTGCTGTGTGTGCTCTGCGAGGTTGGCCTGCAGTTGCTGCTTGTGCTTTGGAGAGGACAAATTCTGAAGATTGCTGTGTATCCTGCTTGTGAAGTTTCTCCATGGGCTTGGACTGAGCTTGCCTCCTGTTAAGAAGTCTGAGGGACGGCAAAGACTTCACCTACCAGCACCTGGGTACTCCTGCTGAGGACCCTTATTTGCCACGTGGTGCCAATCTAGTTCCTGGCCCCTTGGGAGTGAAAACTGGCCTAAAACCAGGAAAAACCACGAACACCGACTCGGATGACTCTGGAACCTGCGCCGCTCCATGACTCCGTGCCACTTCCTGCATTCTGAAGCTGTGGTCCCTGCTGGAGTGCGATGACCTCGACTGACGCTGCAGGCCCAATGCCCCCACAGCCCACCTGAAGTCCTGCGACATTGTGAGTCCTGAGTGCCGTACCACCGATGTCCGTGATACCCTAATAGCCATGGCCTGTAGCCCTGTGGCGTGACCGCGACCCCAAGAGGTTGCCCCAACGTGTCTTGACCCACTGGATTCATCAACCCTGCCAAATCGGATGCCTTGCCATTCGGCCGCATCACCTCCCCTGTTCTGCAGTAAGGAACTGACGCCGTACCGGATCCAGTGACGCCTCATCTCCCTGACTCCGTTCACCGGCTTGTTTCCTCATTACCATGGGTACTGTTCCTGGGGGTCCGGGCAACTCCGTGACCGGTGCAGCCATCCTAACGAGTGGCATTAGACTGTTGGGAACAACTCCATCACCGACGCTGTGATAGCCACAGTTGGAGCTACTGTGTTTCTAGATGCTATATTGAAGTTTGATCTGTGAAAATTCATATCTTTGCTTGTGTACGTGGGATTTTTGTTGTCTTGGTCTTGTTTTACTCAGATAAATATTGGCTATTGTTCTAAACTGTTGTTGAGTACCTTTGTGGTGTGTTCACTGGTTTACTGTGTGTGTTTGTAGAAATACTTTACACATTGCCTCTGAGGTAAGCCTGACTGCTTGTGCCAAGCTACCAAGGGGGTGAGCAGGGGTTATCTTAGGTGTGTGGCTCCATTACACTGACTAGACTGGGGGTCCGTATTTGGAAAGGGTGTAAACTGACTGCCAACTAGAGATCCCATTTCTAACAAAGGGCATGACTCACAGCCAGAAAAAGTGCAATTTCATTGGGCAAGTGCAGAGGTAGGCTTATAGCCCGCTGCATAAAGACTGCAATTGAGTACCTTAAACTCACAATTGGCAACTTTTGCAAAACCTCCATGACAGTCATACACTGCCTTAAGCCTGCTTCCTTCAGGGATGGTAAAATGAACACAGACCTTAGTGAAGAATAGTATTTACAGAAAAGGATAAAGTGCAGGGTGCTCTGTGCAGGACGTTAGTCACTAGATCAGATAGGCAAGGTGGCAGCAAATGTACACGCCCTCGAGTACGCAATGAGAATATGTACAATGCTTAGACATAATCTTACTAGCAAGAACCTACAGTGTAGATTTTTGATACTTAATAGGTAAAGCTCAGTGCCCACAAAGGTGCTAATTTGGCCATAGGTGATGGCCGTGCAAATTCTGGGGTTTTTAACCAGCCTTTCCTCTGCACATTTGGCTGAAAACAATGTAATCAATGGTCCGAGCCTAAAGGTGCTTGAATGCAAGAACAGAACCTCTAGCTCCAGCCACTTACTGATTTTTAATATATATGCAAACCAGGGAATTGTATGGCTTTTTTCCAGATTCAGTCAGCAAAGATTGTACGACTGAGTGTGGTTTCCCCCTTTGTCTTATTTTCAACCAAAGTAGAAGAGGTTTGCACCTCACAAAATCACGTACATACCCCAGTCCTGTGTGGCAAGTGTAGATGCTAGTAAACTTGGGTACAGTTCCAACCCATTTTCAACCTTATCCAGCGCTGGCTGATCACAAGTGCCCCGACGCCAGCCCCATATGTTGTGCCAGGTTGGCAGTTATCCTTGTAGATTTCTAACAACTTCCAAATTTGCTTACAATTCAATTGGGCCGCAAAGACTAGTACTGCTTCACTGCTCCTAGATAGCTCAGCTGCCCTACTAGCTTTTTTAAAGAGCTCCAGGTCAGCCTCTCATCAAATAATATTCCTAGATAAGGGTAGGAAGAGACCTTGCTGATCTTTGTTCCATTGATGAAGAAAACCCTGCTTTCCTTGTCCGACGCCCAAAGACCATGATGTGGATTTTTGACTGGTTCACAATCAGGCTGAACTGGCCATAAAAGCAAAGCCTTGATCCAGTAAGTGCTGAAATCTGATTACAGATCTGTCCGGCAAAACTGTGTCATCTGCGTAAACCATAGCATGTACTCTTCATGTGCTAAGCATGGGGCAGTTGATTCTAGAATTCAATAGCTGGCTCTCCAAGCTATTTATATACAAGGAAAAGAGGAAAGGGGCCAATTCACACCCCTGCCGCATGCCCGTTCAAGCCTGAGGCTTTCTGTAGTTTCCCCTGCTTGACCATATCTCACACTAGCAGCTACCTCTGTGTGGAGCTCGCTCTAAAAATTTATTATACTGGAATCGAGCCCCAGCTCTGCCATGATTACACAAAGCTTTGACCCATTGACCAAGTCAAAGGATGAGCTCAGATCCATGTAGGGTACATAGAATGTGACTTCCTTTGCTACTGTGTATTTATTTATTAGCAGATATAGATTGAGGCAATGTTCTACAGTCCATAAACCGGCAGAGATACAAAAGATGTTGTTTTCGGTTGCCCAGGTTTGCAATTATTCTAATAGGATTCTTCCCATTATATTAGCAGTTAATGATAAAGGTCGATAGCACTTTGGTTCTCACTTTGATCATTTCTTATAAATTGGACCAAATGATGCATGTGACCGGGTCATAGGAGGGCCTGTAATCAGGCAGCCTTGAGAACATTGGTTAAGAGGGGTGTCTAAAGATCAAAATTTACCCCAAAAAGATCCGCTGGGATCCCATCAGGGCCTGGGGCTTTCATAGGAAGACATCTTTTGACGGCCAAAATAATATCAGTAACATCAGTCTCTAATTAGCAAAGCGATTGAGTGAGAGCTATTGGGGCAGTTGATGTTTTATCATGAATGTTAGAAATGGGGTCTCTAGTTGGCAGAGGTATATACCCTTGTTCAAGTAGCGAACACAATCCTAGTCAGTGTAAGTCACAACACAATCCAATTTATCTTGTGCCCACCCTCTGGTAGCTTAGCACTGAGCAGTCAGGCTTAATTCAAAAGGCAATGTGTAAAGTATTTGTGCAATAACCCATATAGTAACACAGTGAAAACACCACAAAAATAAATCACACAGGCTTAGAAAAATAAATATTATTTATCTGAACAAAATAAGGTTGCAATTATGAAAATCTAATGTACAAAAGCAGAGTTATGAATTTTTAAAGATGAAATCCCATTAAAGCACTTAGAAGCACAATAGCTCCAACTGGGGTAATCACGGTGACGTTGACGGAGTTGTTCACAAAAAACCAACACCACAGGCACCAGTCATGGAGTCGCATTGGACCCCCAGGTACAGTACCTTTTGAGAACAAAGAAACTAAAATGTTGCACGGAGTCGGGGAGATGAGGTGTTGCTGGGGCCGGTGCGGTGTCAGTCCCTTATGGCGCCTGGGGAGAGGAGGAGTTGGTTCTGCACCGCGAGGTGGAGGAAAGTGAGTCGTCAGTTCCGTCCCATTGCTGGGGGAGCTGGTTCGGCATTGCCAGCGATGTGTCGGTCCCTTGTGACACAGAGGAGTCGATGGATCCAGTCGGTCAAGATGTGATGTGACGACTACTTGACGTCAGCGGTGTCACAGCAATGTCGGACTTGCTTTGCAGGCTGGGGTCTTTGCATGCAGCGATGTCGATGGAGTAAGAGCAGGCTGCGGCGTCAGTGCTGGAATCTCTGAAGTCGGAAAACTAGCTAAAAGCTAGTGGGTGAAGTCTTTGTTGTCCCTAAGACTGCAATACAGAAGGCAAGCTCAATCCAAGACCTTGGAGAGCACTTTTGGGGAAGGCAGAGTCCTTCCAGCAAAGTCAGAGGCCAACAGGGTAGCAGGGCAACAGCAAAGCAGTCCAGATGAGTCCTTTGGGGAGCCATGCAACTCCTCTGACAGGGTTCAGGTATAGATCCATCCATGTCTGGTTTGGTAGGGTCAGAGACCCAGTTTATATACCCAAAAATGCCTTTGAAGTGGGGGAGACTTCAAAGAGTGGTTTTGAAGTGCAAAACTTCCCCTTTCAGCCCAGTCCTGTCTGCCAGGATCCGTGTGGGGGGTTATCAGCACTTTGTGTGAGGGCAGGGCACTGAACTTTGAAATGTAAGTGTGAGCCCCTCTACCCTTCCTGCCCAGGAAGACCAATTCAGAATGCAGATAAATGTAGATGTGACTGAGTATCCTGTGTTCATGGGTGTCTGGCTGGAATGCACAAGGGGGGCTGTCTACCGGCACAGACCAGATGTGGACTGGAGACAGGCTGTAAGGCACAGATGGCGGTAAGTGCAGAGAAATGCTCACTGTCTAAAAGGAACAGTTCTAAAATAGTAATATTTTAAACCCAACTTCACCAGTAAGCAGGACTTTCTATTACCAAGCTGACAATACCTAACAAGCCATGGCTATTCCATCCAGATCAGAATCTACCACTTAAGAGTATATGAGAGCAGTTCTAACAGTAGTCTATGAGAGAATCAGGCCTCAGAGTACTGGAAAACGAATTTAGGAGTTTTTTCACTACCCTGACTTGTAAAACACATAACTATATGTCCTACCTTTTACCTACTTAGCGCCCTGCCCTATGGGTTACCTAGGGCCTAGCTTAGGGGTGACGTGTAGAAAAAGGGGAGTTTAAGGCTTGGCAAGTTCTTTTAAATGTCAAGTCAAAGTGGCAGTGAAACTGCACACACAGGCCTTGCAATGGCAAGCCAGAGACATGGTTAAGGGGCTACTTATGTATATGGCACAATCAGTGCTGCAGACCCACAAGTAGCATTTAATTTACAGGCACAGGACACAGATAATGCACTTCTCTAGGAACTTACAGGAAAATTGAATATGTCAAGTGGGTAGGAACCAATGTTACCATGTTTAGGGGAGAGAGCATATGCACTTTAGCACTGGACACCAGTGGTAAAGTGCACAGGGTCCTAAAACCCGCAAAACAGTGTCAGAAAAGTGTATAGAGGCACGCAAAAAGTTAGAGGATGACCACCCTAAGGCTGTCAGGTCTAACACTTGGTCACACCCAAAGCACGCCCCTCTGAAACGCAGGGTGTGAATATAGCTAGGAAAACAGCCTAACCCACTCCGGAGGGATCACTGTGCCAGGACTGTCTCCTGGGCTTTTTCAAGGTTATTTCTATTTACCATTCGCCAAAAAAGTGTACTGACTTTGAGATCGCTAGCCTTTATTAGATCACAAAAGGCTTCTTCTTTTAATGTCCTTTTCTGGGCCGATCAACTCTTTCTACAGGCACAGACCCTTTTCCGATCTCTTGGTACAGCTTTAAGAGCTATCAATAGCAGATTATGAGCTTTAGTGCAGGTGGCTGAAAGGTATTGAACTTAACAATAAGCATCTCCCAGGCAATTCCACATATTTTATCAAAGCTGCTAATGACCTCAAGCCCCACATCCTTAATCTTAATTAAATTAGAGAGAAGTGTCATTTTCCACCTTCATACAGCTCATAGTGACCTCCTTGTTAACAGAGAAGGACAGGGGTAGTGGTTATGTGTAGGCCACCATCTTCTGTTTCCCTAGGAAGACTTCATCTATCTAAACAGCTATGAGCCTATGGTTACTTAGGGGGACGTCTGAGATGTTATAGGTCCCCAGGCATGTTCTCAAATTATATGCCAATAAAATACAATTAAGGGTGTCCATCCAGAACCCGCAGAGTTCTACTATGCAGAATTCTGCGAAGTTATATAAAAACTCTGAAAAGATTTCACAGAGCTCAGCCCACCTGGTAAATTAAGTCGGCGATTTTATTTTACCTGCGTGTTGGCCCTTATGGTCCAGCAAAGCTAGTATTCAGTACACATTGCCTTGTTTACGCTCATGATAACAGCCGCTTGTTCCCATGATGGTACACGCGCTCTACAGCCACAAGTAAACAGTAAGGTGTGCCTGGGCCTAATGCCTACTTCGCCACAGTGCTATTTTGGTTTGGGTGACACAGCCTTGGGAAATTTCAGCCAAGACCCGAGGTGAGTAAACAAAGATATGCAGATGCAAACACATTTCTAGGTCTTCACATCCGCTCCCCTAGTGCATTCAGCTCAGCTTGTGCAATGCAATCACCTTATCTTCTGTATCTCTCTTGCAACCTGAGTTCCTCCCTCTGGATTGACCTATTGTAAACAGTTTCTAGTGGATCAGGTGGCCAACATTTGTGTAAATGAAGGGAACGCAGCGCAGCCGAGCAAGGCTTTCGTTTAGCGGCAAAGTCATTTGTGCTTAAATTACCCCAATCAACTCCGCTCCAGCCATCAGTACATTCCATAGCAATTTTGTTTCATAAAAAAGGTAGTTTGGGGAAATGACTGTGTTTTAGCATTTTAACAATACAATACTAAACATTTGTTCTCAGCATGCAAATCAGCTGATTAAATAATCCCACAAAAGAATGCCAGCACACTCAGCTTTAAATAGAGGTTTATGTGAAATATGTATGCACTAAGTCTGGGAAAGTCCTGTTCACTTATCCAGCACATCTTGGTAATGGGATGAAATGCTGCATGAGTTAAAGGGATGTCTCTGTCAGAATGTACAAATTGTGGAGGTAAATAAATAGTAAAATTCCAAAGGTAACCCAAATTACCTGACCCTCGGCGACCCCCGCAGCCTTCAGTCAACTTTGTGCTGCTCCAGCCCGCATTGCAACCATGGATGTCACCATTTTCCTTGTGACGTTAGTAACCTCAGGCCCGCCCACTGCTGTAGCTATGTGATAGAGACAAGAGTGACCTGAGCATCATTGTTCTATGGTGTTCAACAGAGGTTCAACACGTCTGCACGTTAGTGATCTTCAGTCTAGTAGGTGGACGTAAATGGTTTTTAACTCAGTAGAGGAACTAAGACTGTCCAGAATTGTCCTGGCAGTAGCACTCTTCCTAACAATTAACTATTTAATTAATATATATATTATACATTCAATTGAAATTATTTTTCTGAAGTTTAAAGTAAACAATTAATTCCCACTTAAAAGCATAATAAAATAATATGCATTAATAATAATTAAAGGCGGTGTACAGAATGCAATAAAAGTAACACAATTACATTTTAATAAAATGTAATTTGACATTATTTTTTAAATGCAAAAAGTTAACATTTTATAACAAAATCACAAATATGTACTATTATAAAATATTTTTACAATTGATTTGTATTTATTTCTAATGGGGTTTTATTTTAAGTCCCTAATGTAGTTATTTGTATGGGAGGGTGTTTCAATACCAGTGGTTGAACATGTGTGCTGGTAGGCTTACTCAAGGTCTGAGCTAGACTACTTTACAGTTTTGGGGCCCTTCTGTGGCTGTAGTGACTACAGAGGTTTGCGAACAACTATAGGCTTACTCTTGTGTGTGAGTTGAAGTCACTCCCTAAATGCCTCCTTGGTCCTTCCTTAAGCTCTCCTTCTTCCTCCCTAATACACTCCCCTTTATTTGTGTATAACCACCATTCTCCAGCCGCTCCCCTGTGTCACTCCTACATTTACTACTATAACCTATACTGCATGTGCAGAGACTCCTCAGTTGGGGGCGGTTATACTGGCGCACATTAGGATGGGTGAGATGGAGGCGTTAACTTCACAGGTAGGTTTGTGAATAGCATATTGTAGTACATTTTGCAGGGCTGCAAAAAGTACAACAAAATTCAGTTTGTGAACCTACCCTCGTGAGAAAATCAGGATCATTTATCTACACAATAAGGGTGATTCAAATCGAAATTTGAAACAAGGGCTACATGGCAATGGGTCAATGTTAATTCTTTCATTTATAAAATAGGTCTTGATCATATAATCCCAGCATGTACTTACTCATGACCTCTATTTAGGACATTTGCCACCTTGACAAACACAGCTGTACTTTATACAATAAAGCAGTGCAAATATTCCACCTTTTCCAGATACAAATCCTCTTTTATCTTTTATTACCATACTAGGTAATCGTTATTGGAGCTGCACATCAAACCGAAGAATGTAATTAAGAAGTTTAGATTGCATAAAATAGAAAAGAACATGTATTTAATTTATGCCTTTCAAACAGTATTTAAATCAAATGCATTTCAACCTCGTCTTCATCAAAACTTCTTGAAGATTCCTATGTTTTCAAAGAGAATCGAAGTACCCTAAAAGTCTGTCTGCTGAAGTGATGAGTTAGAATGCAGTAAGGGTACTTGTCAAATCATACCACCATTATTAATTCAAGCATGATGAAATTGTTCATTTTAACTATAATCATGTAATTCATCAAAATACTGCTAGAGCATATCATTCTGTGCTATTACACTGATATGCCACCTTATTCCACCTAGTACAAACGCAAGAAGCTGCATGGAGCGATGCGCACTCACTGTGGAGAAAAGCTATTTATTTGAGGCTGTTGAAGGGCTGTCTTCTGCATCGAAAAGACAGGCAATTCCGCATAGGTTCCTTGTCCTGGCCGTTCACGCTGTATTCAGTTTTAAGAAATGCTACAAATGTAAACTAAGTGCTTCTTTTAAATACCTTACATTATACAATACTTTGCGCAGCCATAATGGTTACAACCTACACTGAAAACTTAATTGCACTTATTTCTTCAAAACTAAACGGCGGCATATAAATCTTCTGTTTATTGCAAATTAATAAGTACATGCTAACTTCAAGAAAAAAACATTCGACTACCTCTTTAAAAATGTATTTTCTATTGTAGTAAAGAGTAATGAAAAGTCCATACATTCGAGTTTCAAAAATCTACCTAGTCATTGCACATTTCTTTTTTTAGTAGGCAGGATTTACACTTTAGGAAAATTATTAATATCTTTATAGCCCCGTGTTACGGCCTACAATCCCTGTGCATTGTTTAATAATGTCTGCGATGTAGCTAATCAGGCTGATCCTTTGTTTGCTATTCTTAGTGCCTTCTTATTCGGGCCTGTAAACAATACATTTACCAAAGCATACAAACGCACATTTTAATGAACGTTATCAAACAAAAGTGTGAAATGACGAACCTTTACCTGGGTCAAGTATCACGTGGTGAAATATGAGAGCTCCAGCATATAGAAATACATATAAGTGTGAGAAAATACTGCCAACTGTAGCTAAATAATTACCTACGCTTTTCTCAAAATCTCATTATAAATTTTGTTCTCAATTGTATAAACGTGTTTATTGCAACACTCAATGGTCCTCGAAAGCTGTTATATTTTGTTATTTTATGCTAAGTGTTTTTGCGAAAGCGCAGCATTTGCTTTTCCAAGACTTCTTGGTGCTAATGAATTATCATTTCAATATTGTTGTTGCTTGAGTCTCGTTGCTCTGTTTATTAAATTTGTGTTGACTTCCTTTGGCCATGGTATTTTGTTGTGGTACTCTTGCGCCTTTGCGTGCTCTCTTAAAAATAACTAACAATGCTGCAAGTTGTACAGTAATCCTGTTTAAATTCACTGTGTGATCAAAGGAGCACCTTTGCAATAATTAATGTGATTCCTCCTCTAAAGCAACCTTTTTTTTTCAGCTTCCTATATAACTGAGTTTTATTGACTTATTGCTTTACTTGCGATACCCCTTTGATCCCATTCTTTTTTAAATCATACCACTGCAGTATTGTTGATTATTGTTATATATGGTCCAGACTTCAATGTGGTTGAGTGGGAAGCTCCTGTATGGTTCACACTCGCACACTTGTCCTGAGCTGTTTATCCCGCCTCACTTGCCATATTTTTTGCCAGTTATTCTTATAGTAAGTTGTGAGTAGAGTTGCAAATATTTGTCTGATTTGTATTTAAATATGGCACCCCCTTACTCACTTAAGCAGCCACACTTCCAGGATCCTTTAGCTCTGAAGTTCAAAAGCTCAACTGTGAGGCAAATTCTTGAAAGACCTCCTAGTGAGCACTCATTTCAGACATGAACATGCAAATGAAACTTCATATAAGAAACATATTAAAGATTTTACTTGTGTAATCATTGTAAAGCTTGGAAAATCTAGGAAAATTAACACACAATGGAAGGAAACAAGACCTAAACACATTCATGAACTGTAACAGCAAATCTGTGGTGTATGCACTAAAATGTGGTTTTGGTTTTCAATACTTTAGAGGCACAACATGTACACTAAAGAAAAGAGTGCAAGGCAACAAAGAAAAGCAATATTGTACATATACGATAGCTAAACACTTTATTAGTAAGCATAATAATGATATACAAATATTACAGTTTTATGAAAGGTGAGATTAGAAAACACAAAACAGGGGAAGGCAGAGTGAGAGCTTTAGGGCAATTTGTATTAGAGTACATCATAAGCCTTGGAACAGGCCATCCTCCTGGGTTGAATACCGATGAGGAACTTTATGTATTGATTAAATAGATGTATGAAATGCTCATGGACATGGATAATTTATCACTGGTTCAAGAAAACATTAGTAACCCATTAAAAGAAGGTTATGGATCCCCATAGAGTAGCAAGTAAGAAGGAGAACAAAATAAATTTAATTAAGGATCTACAGCTTATAATTTGCAGGGCATATGAATGATTTGGATTCAGAGCATACAAAAAGATAAACATAAATGTATCACGGACCCACTGGACAATTAAATATCAACCACGTTGCTAAACTTTAAAAATACCTTAAGTAATAAACACAATCCTTGTCAGGGTGAACCCCTAAAGGTATTAAATTAACCTGGTAGCTATCGCTCAGAGCAGATGGGGTTAACTTAGAGACAATGTGTAAAGTGTTTATGCAGTATCAAACCAGTAATAAAATCAAAAACAACAAAGAAAAATCCCAAACGTAAAAACATAGTACATTTTAATAAATTAAATGACACCAAAAAAAGCAAAAGTCCAATAAGAGGAATGTTAGGCCTGACAGCCTTAGGGTGGTCACCCCTAATTTTGTGCCTGCCTCCCTCCACTTTCTAGATACTGTTTTTGCTGGTTTTAAGACTCTGCGCAGTTTACCACTGCTAACCAGTGCTAAAATGCATATGCTCTCTCCCTGTAAACATGGTAACACTGGATTATACCCCAATTGGACTATTTATTTACTTATAAGTCCCTAGTAAAGGGCACTATATGTGCCTAGGGCTTGTAAATTAAATGCTACTAGTGGGCCTGCAGCACTGATTGTGCCACCCACTTCAGTAGCCCCTTAACCTTGTCTCAGGCCTGCCATTGTAAGGCCTGTGTGTGCAGTTTTTCTGCCAATTCGACTTGGCATTTAAAAGTACTTGCCAAGCCTAAAACACACCTTTTACTACATATAAGACACTCCTAAGAATGCCCTGGGTAACCCATAAGTCAGGGTCCTGTGTAGGCAAAAGGCAGGACATGTACCTATTTAGTTTACATGTCCTAGTAGTGTAAAGCTCCTACATTTATTTTTACACTTCTGTGAGGCCTGCTCCCTTCATAGGCTAACACTGGAGCTGCCCTCAATACATTGTTTGAGTGGTAGCTGCTGATCTGAAAGGAGTAGGAGTCATATGTAGTATGGCCAGAATGGTGATGCAAAATCCTGCTGACTGGTGAAGTTGGATTTAATATTACTATTTTAGAAATGCCACTTTCAGAAAGTGAGCATTTCTCTGCACTTAAATCCTTCTGTGACTTACAATCCACGTCTGGCTAGGTTTAGTTGACAGCTCCTTGTGCATTCACTCGGACACACCCCAAACACAGGATACTCAACCTCACTTGCATACATCTGCTTTTTGAATGGGTCTTCCTGGGCTGGAAGGGTGGAGGGCCTGCCTTCACCCAAAGGACTGCCACACCCCCTACTGGGACCCTGACAGACAGGATTGAGCTGAAAGGGTACCTGGTGCACTTTTAAGCAACTTTTTGAAGTCTCCCCCACTTCAAAGGCACGTTTGGGTATATAAACAGGGCCTCTCCCCTACCATCTCAGACACTTCCTGGAGAAGAAACTTGAACCAGAACCTGCATCCTGCCAAGAAGAACTGCCTGGCTGCCCAAAAGACTCACCTGTCTGCTTTCTGTGAAGGACTGTTGCCTTGCTGTTGCCCTGCTGCCTTGTTGCTCTCTGGCTGTGGTGAAGAAGTGCTCTCCCATGGCTTAGATAGAGCTTGCCTCCTGTTCCCTGAAGTCTCAGGACCAAAAAAGGCTTAGGCCCTCATTCCAACCCTGGCGGTCTCTGACCGCCAGGGCGGAGGGCAGCGGAAGCACCGCCAACAGGCTGGCGGTGCTTCCTGGGCTATTCTCACCGCGGCGGTAAAGCCGCGGTCAGAAAAGGGGAACCAGCGTTTTCCCGCCGGTTTTCCCCTGGCCCAGGGAATCCTCCATGGCGGCGCTGCTTGCAGTGCCGCCATGGGGATTCCGACCCCCTTCCCGCCAGCCTGTTTCTGGCGGTTTTCACCGCCAGAACCAGGCTGGCGGGAAAGGGTGTTGTGGGGCCCCCTAACAGGGCCCCACAAAGATTTTCACTGTCTGCTTAGCAGACAGTGAAAATCGCGACGGGTGCCACTGCACCCGTCGCACCCCTGCAACTCCGCCGGCTCCATTCGGAGCCGGCTTCATTGTTGCAGGGGCTTTCCCGCTGGGCCGGCAGGCGCTCTTTTGGAGGGCGCCCGCCGGCCCAGCGGGAAAGTTGGAATGGCCGTCACAGTCTTTTGACCGCATGGCGGGCAGCGACCGCCACCCGCCGCGGTCAGAATGACCGCCTTAATCTCTATAAGAAAGACTCCTTGTGCAGCAAAATTCGGTGCACAGCCTGCCAGAAATGACGAACAGCCTGCACCGCGGTGAAGATTTCACTGTACGCCGAAGCGGAACGACGCAGCCCGACTTTGCAACAAGAAGATCGGCGCAGCACCAGCGTAGCCACCGGAAATGCGATGCACAACCCACTGGATCGACGCACAGCCGAGCCAGAATGACGCAGCCCAACTTCCAGAGAGGAATCGACTCAGTGCCTGCTGTGCAGTAGAAAATTCAACGCAATTCCCACTGGATAGATGCAGCTCCTGTGACTTCGTCTTGCCAGCACAGGAAATCCAGGTATTGTCCCTGGGGTGTCTAAAAACCCTGCAACCCAAAGAGGGACCACGACCGAGCACTGGAAATCGAAGCATAGCCATCCCTGCAAGAAAACAAAACAACGAATCGCTGTGTGCGGCCCGAGAAATTGACGCACACCACTTTGTTTCCACGCATCTCCTCCTCTGCGGTTCTTTGCTTAGATTTTTCACGCGAACCAGGTACTTTGTGCTTTAAAGAGACTCTGTTTGCTTTTAAAAGACTTAAGACACTTTATATCACTTTTCAGTGATATCTCAACATCTACTTATTGCATTTGAATCATTTTGACCTGCATTTATCAGATAAAATATTATATATTTTTTAAAGACTGTGTAGTGTATTTGTGTGGTGCTATATTGTGTTGTTATATGAGTTATTGCACAAATACTTTACACATTGCCTTCTAAATTAAGCCTGACTGCTCAGTGCCAAGCTACCAGAGGGTGGGCACAGGGTAATTTGGATTGTGTGTAACTTACCCTGACTAGAGTGAGGGTCCTTGCTTGGACAGGGGATAACCTGACTGCCAAACAAAGACCGCATTTCTAACATTGGTGATCAGCTGTGAGGATAGGACTTACATTTGTGCAGTGACATACAGTAGCCAAGTATTTCACTACCTACCCACAGTTGAAGGTCAACTTGATGTTTTATCTTTTTCTGCAATTTCTTTTTTCCTGACAATTATTTACTAAAATCATAATTCAACATGTCTCTGGCTGGGTCTCAAGCAGGAGATGAAGATTTTGATCTAGCTATGCTGGAGACCTACAATGTTAAATAGCTGAGGGCATACTGCAGGAATATGGGTGTACCTACCCAGAAAGCCTCCAGGAAGGAGGAATTCCAAATGGTGCTGAGGGCCTTGGCAGAAGCTCATTCAGAGGAGGATGTTGAGGAGGAGGGTCCAGAGGATGCCACCTCAGAGGATTTTTTGCCATCAGTGGATGATGTTACCATTGTAATTGTTTCCCCTGCCACACCAGGGAGTAGTGTCTTTGATCAAGGCCTAACCGCAGAGGAAAGGAGGGAGGAGAGAGAAGCCAAACAAGCTGATGCTGAAAGAGCAGCCAAGCAGATTGAAGCTGAGAGAGCTGAAGCTACAGCTGAGAAAACCTTGGCTGAGAAAAAACTTTTGTTGGCTCATGAACTCACTCTCAAGGAGATGGAGATCAAGGCGAGACAGTCTGAGTCTAGCAGTGATGGTGATAGCATACATGCAGGGCCTGTTGGGGAGAAAAAGGTTCATATACCCAAGAATGTGCTGCCAAGTTTTGTGGTGGGAGATGACATTGACAAGTGGTTGGCTGCCTATGACCCCAGTAAGGGTCCATGGGACATCTGAGGTGCACTGGTAGGCAGCCTTGTGGTTTTATATACCAGCAGTGGGGAAGGACACACTTCTTACACTAGCTCCACATGGTAGGAATGTCTATGCAACCATGAAAGCTGCCTTAATGGCCATGTTTGGGCTGATCCCTGAGAAATACTGTCAGAGGTTCAGGGACAGCACCAAACTTTCCACACAAACTTGGGTAGATTGTTGTGATTTCTCCAATAAGGCACTGGATGGGTGGGTGCGGGGCAGCAAAGTAGATGATTACAAAGGGTTACATGACTTGATTCTGAGAGAGCATATGCTCAGTATTTCTTTTACAGAGTTTCACCAGCACTTAGTAGATAGCAAGCTGACTGATTCCAGGAAGTTTGCTGAGAAGGTAGACCTCTGGGTTAGCACCAGAGTGTCCAAGAAGGCATCTGGAGGGGGGGAACACCCACAAAGGTGATCAGGTTTCCCACCAGAAGGAAGAGGGGGGAGATAAAATTAAAGATAAGGAGTTCTCAAAAGGCCCACAAAACAATTCCCAAGTGGGGATGGTAACCATTCCTCTTACAGATTTGGGAAGAAACCAGGGTTCTTTGACAGAAAGGTAGGGAAGTTCATCCCCAAATGCTTAGAGTGATCCCAGCATGGACACTCCAAACATGACGCCCAGTGTTCCAAGAGAGCACAGTCCACCACTGGACAGACACCTGGGTTGGCTAGGGTAGCGCTCGGGGGGCAGTCCCAGTTAGCTTTGTGGGGCAGACAGAGGTTTCCCTAGTGTCCCTGGGAGATAGAATGATGGTGCCTAAAGCTCACATGCCAGCAAATACTTAAAAGTATAGGGAGTGAGTCACCATTAATGGGCAAAGGGTGGAGGCTCTGCGTGACACAGGAGCCAGTATGACTACTGTCAAGAGTCAGCTGGTGTCAGCAGAGCAGATAGTCCCTAATACATTCCCCCAGGTCATAGTCCCTGACAATCGTGAGAGTCACCTACCGGTGGCTCTGGTTCCCTTTGAGTGGGGGGGGGGGGTCTCTGGTACTCTAAAAGTAGCTGTGAGTCCTGCCATGCCTGTATATTGTCTGTTAGGCAATGATATTGAGCATACTGCCTGGAAGGAGTTAGAGCTCAGATCCCACCTGGAGATGTTAGGTTTGCCTGAGTGGGTCTGCATGACCACAAGGTCCATGGCTGCCTGGGAAGGGAGTCAAGGGCGTCTGGATCCTGAAACAATGGCCAGACAGCTGCAAAGAGGAAGGGCAAGAGGCACGGGAAACCCGCCTCAGATGTTCCCACGGTTGTGAACGGGGCCCCAGAGGCGGAGGAGGCCCCTGAACCAATTGGAGAGGACATGGCTGACCTGGGCAATCTATCTGAATTTGCTGGCTGGCAGGTAGAGGTGCACCAACCAGGGCAGAATTCTGCAAGGCGCAGAAAGAATGCCCCGCCCTTGAGGGTCTGAGGCAACAGGCCACAACCCAAGCAGCTGGTGAAGCCTCTGGCACTCACCATATCTACTGGGATAATTATCTCCTTTACAGTGACCCTAAGGTTCTGGGCCCTGGGGCAGCACATGTACTGGTGGTCCCCCAGTGTTACCAACTGGGTCTGGCTCACAACTTTCCCCTGACAGCACATCTGGGCCAAGACAAGACCTTTGACAGGCTTGTCACCCACTTCCATTGGCCTAGAATGAGGTTAGCCTTAGATAATTTCTGCAGAGCCTACCCCACCTGCCAGGCTAGTGGGAAGACAGGGAGAAAGCTTAAAGCCCCCCTGATCCCATTCCCCGTCAATGGCACCCCCTTTAAAAGGGTGGGCATCGACATCGTTGGTCCCTTGGACCCCAAAACTGCCTTGGGAACAGGTTTGTCCTGGTTTTGTTGGACCATGCCACCCGCTATCTAGAGGCGATCCCTCTGAGAACAGTGACTGCACTGGTGGTGACCAGAGCCCTGCTGGGAATATTTACCCTTGTGGGATTCCCTAAGGAAGTTGTGTCTGACAGAGGCACAAACTTCATGTCTGCATACATGAAGTCTATGTGGGATGAGTGCGGGGTGACCTACCGGTTCACCGCCCCTTATCATCCTCAATTCAGTGGACTTGGTGAGAGATTTAACGAGACCCTTAAAGGCAAGATCAATGGACTAACTGAATACATGAGGCATAAGTGGGACACCCTCTTGCCATGCCTGCTGTTTGCTTATAGGGAGGTGCCCCAGAAAAGGGTGGGGTTCAGCCCCTTTGAGCTTCTCTACGGTCACCCTGTCAGGGGACTACTAAGGATAATTAAAGAGGGCTGGGAGAAAGCTCCCAAGACACTTCCCCAGGATGTGGTCAGCTACATTCTGGCCCTCTGCAACCAAACCCAACGCTTCTGGAAACAGGTCAAGAGTAACCTTGAGGCCAGTCAAGAGATGATGAAGGAGTGGTATGACCAGGAGGCCAACCTGGTTGAGTTCTGACCTGTAGACAAGGTTTGGGTAATGGAACCAGTAGAGCCTAGGGCTCTCCAGGACCACTGGTCTGGCCCATTTGAGATTAAGGAGTGGAAGGGGAGGTCACTTCCCTAGTGGACCTCAAGACCCCGCTTCACGCCCTAAGGGTTCTCCATCATAACAGACTCAAACCTCACTTTGAGAGGTCTGAGGTCAGTCTGCTCCTGGTCCCAGGTGAGGACATGGAAGAGGAGAGTGAACCTCTTCCTGATCTCCTCTCTGCCAAAGAAGGTGATGGGTCAGTGGAGGGTGTCATTCTCTCTGACTCCCTGACTCTAGATCAGAGAGGACACTGATATGAGTTATTGGAGCAGTTATCTTCCTTGTTTTGAATTTTTAAAGTTTTAACTAAAATAAATTTAAAAAAATCCAAAAAGTGTTAAGCGCCAACCGTGATCATCTGGTTGCAGTAGACTAGGACCTAGGAGTGATTTAAGGCTGACTGCAGTAAAACACAGATCGAATACATAAACTAGGTTTGACTTAGTCAGAAGTTTTACCCGTGGACTTAGTCTAAAATATGGAAGTAAAACATCTTTGAAGTAGTGACAAGACAGCATCCTGTAATTAAAAAGAGCTCTCGGTGGTTAGGTGGCTGTTGCACAAGGTCCCAGTGAAACTGTTGGTTTTTGCTGGATAACTCAGAGCAGGAGAAATTTGAATTTTGCATGCAAGGAAGGTACCTCACCGGCGAGATGATTTTGGCACCTTTGATTGGTCAAGATTTGTTTGTTCTCGCTTTGTTTGTGCTTGGTTATTTTTTGATAGTTCAGATTCTTCCAGTGGGGCAAGACTTCAGTCTGTAACTCCAAGAGAGCTCTATGTGGCTGGATATCTTTTTTGCTAGGCCCTGATGAATCAGATTTACTGCTTTGGAAAATCTTGAAGTGGGCACAGTCTTCAGAGGACTTCATAGGTCACAGACAGCAAGTTCAGCAAGTTCAGCTTCAGCAGTGTCGTGACATTTTTGTCAGGCACCAGCTTGTGGCTGGGGGGTAACGCCTGGTTTCTTCCTAACCTTTGAGGTAAAAATTCTGACGGTAATCCTAGCTACTTTTGCATCACTTTATATGTGCTCTACTACAAGACATTCCACAGTGCCCCTCTATTCCTAAATCCAAGATGAGTAACCCCTTCCCTCCTTGTGCAAAGCCTTTGCATCGTCCCAACAGATGTGGCCAAGGAAATGAGCAAATATTTCTCATTGGTGACTTCAAACTAGTTCTGGGGGCAGCTCCCTCCCAACTGGCTGACTGGGGAACAAAGGAAAGGGACTGTCCAGGTGTCATCTGACATCTGCCTGTAACAGGGGAGGTCGCTTTGAAGTAAATTGAGTTCCTGGGCACTGTCCAAATGGTTATCCTGCAAGAGGAACTGAAAACATCTCCCCACAGCCTTGCCTTTGTCTCTGCTCTGGGAGCTGTTTTGAGCCTCAAGTCAAAGAAGCCAGGAAAGGGCATAGTCCCCTTCCTTACAGGGTGGAAAGAAATACATCTGTGCTTTGCGATTCCACTTGCACCTGCATGCATTGATTAATTAGTGATAGGTGAGAGCAGAAGAAAAACATCCATACTGCTTAAGTTGCCTTTTTGTGTAATTCTTCCACTATGCATGTGCCAGTTGCTGCAATTCAGGAGAGCTGACAGTGCCACTGCACACTCCTCTAAATTTCCGTTTCCCACTGGGACAAGATGTGGCATTATGACCCCACCACTTTAAGGGCTGAAACACCATCACATCTGAAACTGAATGCTGATGTGGCTGTCTGCTGTCCCTTCATCAATTCCATTATTGCATCCACTGCCATGTAGATTGAGGCACGCAGTCAGTTACTTCTGTATTAATACTAATGAGCCATACCAGGTCTATCACTGCACAAAAGTGAATGATCAGCAAATAATTATTAAACCCTTGCTCCATTTGGGAAGAGCCTGCTCACCACATAATTCAAACTACAAAGAAGGTCTAAGCGTATCTGACTGTATTCTTTTGTAAAGGCTGAGCTGTGACTGTGCATTCAGATTCTTTAGTGTAATTTTATTTTCTTATACCCTGACCTGGATTTCACTGTCATAGGTCTAGTATATCTCTTTAAAAATATTGACACCTTTTGCCTTGCTCTCTTTGTTCAGAAGGTACTGATTCTTAAAAAAGATCAAAACCTCTGTGTACTTTGGAGAGCACCCCATAGCCAAACTTAATGACTGAAACAGTTTTGAAAGCATTTTTCCAACAAATCCAAAACCTGAGAAAGGTCCTCCCATTCTTCCTTTCTCAGTAACATCTAATGTAGTTGAGGGACATTGTATAGTCTGGATTAAACTATGACAATGTCCTACTGTTGGAAATGACCATGTGTGTGTAGTGGGCCCCCAGATTTTTGCATCAACTGTTTTGATGGCTGTATAACTCTGTGCACTCTACCTCTGCTAACCAGTAGTAAAATGTCTGTGCTTCACATTATAACATGGTAAAATAGGCATATTTCTAATAAGCATATTCAACTTAACCATAAGTCCCTAGAATATGGTACCAAGGTGTACCAAAGGCCTTTAAGTTAAATATCATAAGTGAACTGCATCAACTATAGTGCTATCCACTACAGATACAGTCTAACCGTGGCAGCAGACCTAGAATTTGTAGCCTGGCTCTGCGATTTTAAATTGTAAATTCAGCTTCTCGACATAACCCCTTTTTAGAGGCTTAAACCTTCTCCGCAAATCTTAATAAGTAACTCCAAAGTAGGTGTTATTGCCCTTAAGGTAGGGTGCATGGTATTCCAATGTAAATGTTTAATGTTACACGTGTGCTTTCAGTGAAAGGCTCCAAAAGCTATTTTCATTTTAGCAGGGTTTGCTAATCTGTGGGAAAGCCTGGGAATCAATATCAAATTTAATAATGACACCTTCTGCTGGGAAACAGCTATGAATGTCATTCTTGGACTTTATGAATTATTTATTACAAGCCCAATTCATTGGTAGAGTTAGATTTGTTTTAATCATTTTGGAAGAGGTACTTTTAAAAAAGTCACCTTTTCTCTGCCTAAAGCCTCTGGAGGCCCAGCTGCATGAGTTGCAAGTGTCACCAGGCAGCTGAATAGCCCCCTTGATGAGGAATAAACTTCTCCCAGAGTGGGGTCAAAACAACATGGGTTTTTTGAGGTATTGTGCCCTCTTCAAAGGATGGCCTGTGGGCTGGGTTGAGGAACTTAATTAACTTCAAATATCTTCCACTGTTGTAAGCAAATGTCAACTAACACAGGCCTGTCCCCTTTTTTTGTCCCCTCAGCAAAGCAGGCACAAATTCCAGAGGGAAGAGTGTTTCCCGGCTGAACTGGGTTAGAGTCACCACAGAGCAGGGATGTTAATTTCCATGGCTGCACCTCTAGGGTGGACAAGGAAGCTCTGGTTGTATGTAGAGAAGGGCACTATGAGAATTGCTAGCAATAGGGCACACCCAAAATGCTGAAAAAGTAGGTAGGTTACCACTTGGAACTTCAACCCCATTGGTGAGGGAGTGGTAAGGAGTTTCCCCCACCCAGAGGCTGGTGCTATGAATAAGTGTGGCATTCCTAATATCCTGCTCAGAACACTTTCTGGACCTGTAGAAGAACAGAAGAGCACTGGACATTCTCTCTGTGATCTGGGAAGAGTCTACAAGACTGGACCTGCTTTCCCACTTATGCCCAGGACAAAGAATTTGATCCCAGCGGTAATAAAGTTGCCTCCTGTTCAAGCTACAGGCACACACCGAGCCACAGGAGGCCTTTTTCTGAAACTGACCAACTGACCAGTTTCAAATTGACCTTTCCTTGACCGGGCTACTCGCCTGTGCTGGCATGCTTCTTCACCCCATGTGCGCTTCCCAAGGTCCTGGACTCTTGGCTGGTGTCAAAGTGTTCTCATAACATTCCCTGAAATGTAGACTTAGAAACATTTTCCCTCCTAAGACCCCAGGAGGACAGGCACTAACCTGCTAAGCCCATCTGACAAAGGTGTATTGCCTCTGAGAGAAAGATTCAGGTTGCTCCCTTTCTAAGTTATTCTGCAGCATCAAACCAATTAAGAAGGTCCTCACAGAAAAGGTATCTGGCCTCATGGAGTACTCTTTGGCTACAGCATGCATCCTTGCCCTGGTGGGAGAACCTGAGCCTCAAGAAAGTGACTAAATCCAAAGGCAGAAATATTCAGCAGGGTAAAGAGACAAAAGTATCTGTTGGATGAGAGGCCTTCCCACTCAGAGCTTTCCTGCCAAAAGTCAACACCTTCACCGAGACCTCGTGTAGCAAAATCAATCAAAATTTGCTCTATTTTTCTAAATTGGTTTAGAATTGTTCTTGTGTTATATTTTAACGTTATGACTGTTTTGGTACTGCATAAATACTTTACATGTTGCCTCTAAGTTAACCCTGTCTGCTCTGTACCATAGCTACCAGGGGTTGAGCTCAAGTTAACTCACTGACCTTAGTGACTCCTCCTAACAAGGATTGCAGTTTTTACTTGAGGTGGGTACCTCCCCCCTCAACTAATACCCCAATTTCTTACAGTTAAACAGTGAATGGCATTCTAACAAATCAAAAGCATCCATAAATTCCAAAGCACTGCACTGTTACCAATGTTTGCCTTAAATCTAATCAATAAATGCCCATCCAGAAGCCTATTAAAAGAATAATCTTCAAGGTATTCCGCTTCCTATACAAATAAATCAAAGACGTAGTCCACAAAAAACTGCAAGAAAAAGATGCAAAGTACACCCTATTTTGGAGAACCAGGTGCAAACCCAGGAAGGTCAGCACTGCCCAGCGGCAGACCCATACCGCTGAAACAACATGTCAAAAGAAATATAGGGGGTCATTCTGACCTCGGCTGTAAAAGGCTCTTACCGCAGGTCAGAAGTCCGCCATTCTACCGCCGCGGCCGCGGTAAACCGCCACGGTCATTCTGACCCACAACTGCCAAACCGCCAAAAACCCGACATCCACGGAAGGCCGCCTCATCAGCGGTCAGCGATAAACTGGAGATGACCAAACCTCCACCGTCACGCCAACACAAACACGCCCATGCCATTACGACCCACGAATCCACGCGGCGGTCTTTCAACCGCGGTATTCCATTGGCGGTACACACCGCCGCGGTCAAAATACACACACCTTTACAAAACACAGCCACATTGGACAATTCGAAATACACACACCTGATACACATACACACACCACACCCACACATCCAATCAACTATAAAACACACACCCACATCACCCACAAACCCCCACTACTAGAAATTCGGAGAGAAGGCGAGAGAGAGAGAGAGAGAGAGCACAGCAATCAAAAAACCCAACACACAGAGGAACACAACATCATCACCCACACTACATCCACGCACAAAACACCACACACCACCACACACACCACACTCATCACAACAAACACCACCCCACACCACCCCATGGCACCCCAAAGACACCCCAGGTTCTCGGACCAAGAACTCAGGGTCATGGTGGAGGAAATAATTAGGGTAGAGCCCCAGCTATTCGGCACACAGGTGCAGCACACCACAATAGCCAGGAAGGCAGAGCTATGGCAAAGGATCGTCGACAGGGTCAACGCTGTGGGACAGCATCCCAGAAACCGGGAAGACATCCGAAAGCGCTGGAACGACCTACGGGGGAAGGTGCGGTCGATGGTGTCAAGACACAACATCGCTATGCAGAAGACTGGCGGCGGACCCCCACCCCCTCCACCCGAATTCACAGCATGGGAGCAAGAGGTCTTGAACATCCTGCATCCTGAGGGCCTCGCTGGAGTAGGCGGAGGAATGGACTCTGGTAAGTCTAATCCCAACTACTTCACCCCCCCCAACCACCAGCATGCCAACCCACACCCCCACCCTCACCCCCAACCCCCCAGCACACATCCTCCCTGCCAATGTCTCACCAGCACAACCCACCCAACACAACACCAATCCCTGAATGCCAACACAAACCATGGACACCCATCACCCAAGCATGACCACTGCACATACCCATCCCCCCCCACAAACCACCCTCACAACTCCTCCCACAAGGGAATGCCAGCACTGGGGGACAAGGGCACCCACAAATCGCACGCCGTGGCACACACAGAAGCAATAACCATACTCTTTTACCCCTGCAGGACACGAACGCCAACACACCGGCCAGGAGGGTTCAGATTTGTCCATCCCGCCCCCAGAACAGGCCCCCAGTGATGACAGCAGCTCTGTCTACCTAGAACCTGATGACCAGCCCGGACCATCGGGGACCTCTGGACAGTCGGTTCCCCACACACAGACACAGGCCACAGCAGACCCAACCCCCTCTGGGAATACCAGCACAGCTCCCACCCAGCGGGCCCATGCCTCTGTCTCCAGGATGCGTCAATCAGCGGTGTGTCCGCCACTACAGGGCACCCAGGCGGACCCACCACCCCAACAACAACAGGGACCTGGGGGCAGTGGTAGTGGGCACACCGTCCAGGGGACAGAGGCCCGGGGAAACAGGGCAACTGGGAGGGCTGCTGTGCGAGAGGGGGTTGACCGGCCAAGGGAACCCACTCTCCAAGAGGCCCTCACCACCATCATGGGAGCATACCATCGCTCCCAGGAGACGATGGGGACGGTACTGGCCAGGTTCCAGGAGATCCAGGCACAGCAGGAGGAACGGTACATGGGGTTCAGAGACGAACTCAGGAACATCGGTACCGCAATGGGGACCATCGTCCTGGCCCTCAACCAGATAGTCACCACATTGAGGGACCATGTGGCACCCCAAAGGGCCCCTGTCACCAGCCCGGACGACGAACAGCCTACCACCTCCGCCGGCGCTAGTGGACAGGAGGCCCCCACACCACGACAGGCCACCCGAACCCCACCTCCTGCTGAAGATCAACCACCCCGCAAGCGGAACCTGATATCACACAAGAAGACAGAGTAGGATGCCGAGACCCCCGCCAGCAAACGATACCCCCTGATGTCATCCCACTGTCCCACATCGTCACCCTGTCCAACCTTGAACTGCCCCTGCTCCATCCTTCCACAGGCATATGGGCAATGCACCTGTGCCACTGAGAACTGGACTCTGCCATGGACATTACTCCACCCCGACCCATCACCGTTTTACTATCATGGACCTATATGCAGCACTTAAAATAAATCACCAATTGCACTTCAAATGTCAGGAGTCTGCTTGTATTCTTTACAAATGTATTACACATAACGGTGCAATAATGTTCATTTACATTGTGATGACAACATACCAGTGTCAATAAGCATTAGTCCATGGGCAAACAAAGCAGAAGTCACGCTGTGGGTCATACAGCTCTGAAAAGGGAAGGGAAAGTAAAAAATCAGTGAAAAAGAACTGGGGGGAAACACAGAAAGTAGAGATGCAGGAGGCCAGAAGTAAATGTAAAATGGCGTGGGTGATTCTTACCTGTGTGCTACTGAAAATACTGTTGTATAACTGTGTCCCTGTTGTCCGTGTCGTCCCCGTCGTCTTCCTCCTCTTCACTCTCCACAGGCTCCACAGCTGCTACAACACCACCATCTGGACCATCCTCCTGCAGGAAAGGCACCTGGCGTCGCAATGCAAGATTGTGAAGCATACAGCAGGCCACGATGATATGGCACACCTTCTTTGGAGAGTACATGAGGGATCCCCCTGTCATATGCAGGCACCTAAACCTGGCCTTCAGGACCCCGAAGGTCCGTTCTATAATCCTCCTAGTTCGCCCATGTGCCTCATTGTACCGTTCCTCTGCCCTGGTCCGGGGATTCCTCACTGGGGTCAATAGCCAAGGCAGGTTGGGGTAACCAGAGTCACCTATTAGCCACACACGGTGTCTCTGTAGCTGTTCCATCACATAAGGGATGCTGCTATTTCGCATGACATACGCGTCATGCACTGACCCCGGGAACTTGGCATTTAGATGGGAGATGTACTGGTCAGCCAAACAGACCACCTGGACATTCATCGAATGGTAATTTTTTCTATTTCTGTACACCTGCTCATTGTCTTTTGGGGGTACTAAAGCCACATGGGTCCCATCAATGGCACCAATGATGTTGGGGATATGTCCAAGGGCATAGAAATCACCCTTCACAGTGGCCAAATCACCCTCCTCAGGGAAAACAATGTATCTCTGCATGTATTTCATCAGGGCAGACAACACTCTGGACAAAACCTTAGAAAACATAGGCTGAGACATCCCTGTTGACATGGCCACTGTTGTCTGAAAAGACCCACTTGCCAAAAAATGGAGTACTGACAGAACCTGCACCAGAGGGGGAATCCCTGTGGGTTGGCGGATGGGGGACATCAGGTCTGGCTCCAGCTGGGCACACAGTTCATGTATAGTGGCTCGGTCAAGTCGGTATCGAAGTATAATATGTCGTTCTTCCATTGTCGACAGGTCCACCAGCGGTCGGTACACGGGAGGATTCATCCTTCTCCTCGCAAGTCCCAGCGGACGGTGCCTAGGAAGGACAACATGGAGCACAGAGTCAAGCAACCCACAGGTTCGTTGCCACAGCTTGCACAGTACACGAATCGCTATGCATTGAAAGGCTTGTATGAGTGGCAATGCAAGGCCTAGGCCTGTGTGACGCAGTAGAAATCATGCCATGTGGGCCCTTGAAATGGCGGCTGCCTGACCTGTGAAGTGTGACAGTGGGATGTGAGGTCACTGCGCTGGCGTGGCACACCGTGGCGGTAGGCGGTCGAAGACCGCGGCGCAAAGCAGCATTGGTTAACCTTGAACCCTATGGGTCTCAGGAGCCAATGACGATGTGCGCCGGCGGTCGCGGTATGCACCGCCGCGGTACGCACCGCTGCGGGCGTGACCGCCATTTTCTATCTGCTTAAGCACTCGAGACCTGATCATCCACAGGAGAGGACCTATACTGCAAGTGGTGCTGTGACCTCGGTCTGGAAGAGACAATGGCTGCTGCGACTGGGGAAAGGGCCCCTGCCTTCACTTCAGAAGAGTTGGAGAAACTTGTGGATGGGGTCCTGCCCCAGTATGCGCTACTCTACGGTCCTCCAGACCAACAGGTAAGTACACTGAGTGCACGTTGAATGGGCTATGCCTGGGTTGTGTATGGTGGATGTAAGATGGTGGGGTGGGGAGCGAATGAGGAGTGCAAGGCACGACAGATGAGAGCATGTGCCACATGGCAAGGTTGGGGAGGGGGGGGCAATCACATCTAACATGCAGAAAAATGTTGAAATTTCCTTTCCCACCCTGTACATGTCAAATAGGTCAGCGCCCATCAGAAAGTCGACATTTGGGTTGCCATCGCCAAGGAAGTCCGGGACCTGGGGGTCCACAACAGACGGGGCACCCACTGCCGAAAGAGGTGGGAGGACATCCGCCGCGGGACCAGGAAGACCGCCGAGTCACTGCTGGGGATGGCCTCCCAACGTAGGAGGGGTGCCAGTCGTACCTTGACCCCCCTGATGTCCCGGATCCTGGCAGTGGCCAACCCCGATTTGGATGGGCGCGTGAGGACATCACAGCAGACACAAGGGGGTGAGTACCAGCACATTCTGCTATCTTTACACGCAGTGGAGGCGTCTGGGTGGGGGAGGAGGGCTGTGGGTGACATTAGGCCAGGGCGCTTTCTGTAGTGTAGTCCCCTCCTTTAGGCATGGCCCTGTGCCCCCGCCCCCCACCTCTGTAGGGTGCCAAGTACAGCAATCCATGTTCCAGCATCACCCATGTGCGCATTTGTTGTCCATAGACCTGTTGGCCTAGTCACAAGTACTGAGTAGTGTACCCCGATTGCGCGGCGTAGTGCATGAGACTCCTGTGTCTGTCCTCTCCGCCAACGGTGTTGACAATGCATGCACTCAACCTGTTTTTATTTCTCCCCCCACCCTTTTTCTTTATCTTCTTGTGCATGTGTGCATTAGCATCATCAGGCGGAGGAGAATTGGCATCGGAGCACGAGGGAGCTGCAACTCACAAGGCCCTGGTGGGCCATGGTACAGACACCGAGGTCACCAGTGATACGGAGGGCGAGGGGAGCACCACAACGGGGACCCGTGGTGACACCAGCGACACCGACACGTCCTTGGAAGGGAGCTCCCTAGCGGTGGTGGCAACATCCGGGCCCCCCGCCTCTACAGGTACAGCCGCCACCCAGCGCACCAGCTCCGCCCTCCCAGCAGCCCCTCAGCCTTCGCTCCGTGCCCGCTCGCCCAAGAAGGCGGGCATCTCCTTCGACCCAGGCACCTCAGGCCCTGCCCATGTTAGCCCTGCTGCCCTCAGTGAGGAGGTCATTGACCTCCTACAGACCATCATTGTTGGGCAGTCTACCCTTTTGAATGCCA
Organism: Pleurodeles waltl; assembly: GCF_031143425.1. Classification (NCBI taxonomy): domain Eukaryota; kingdom Metazoa; phylum Chordata; class Amphibia; order Caudata; family Salamandridae; genus Pleurodeles; species Pleurodeles waltl. The sequence continues at coordinate 1,521,819,790 of NC_090440.1, forward strand.
TCCAGGGGGTAGAGAGGGAGGTGCATCGGAGCAATGCATACCTGGAGGGCATTCATTCGGGTCAGGCTGCCCATCAACGATCGTTCAATGCTCTGGCCTCAGCACTGACGGCAGCCATTGTCCCTGTTTCCAGCCTCCCTCTTCTAACTGCCTCCACCCTGTCTCTGTCTCCTGTTCCTCAGCCTATCCCATCCACACCATCAGACCAGCCTGCACACACCTCAACACCCAAGGGCAGCTCATCCAGACATAAGCACCACAGATCACACAAGCATTCACCCAAGCAACACCCAGATGCAGACATGCCAACAGTCACTACCACCCCTGTGTCCCCCTCCTCCTCGTCTCCCTCCTCCCTCCCTGTGACGTCTCCACTCACACCTGCATGCACACCACCATCAGCCAATACTTCCATCACCAGCACACCCTCCAGTACAGTCCGCACACGTGCAGTCACCACCCCCACTGCCATTTACATGTCCCCTGTGTCCTCTCCCACTGTGTCTGTCACCCCCTCTTCCAAGACACACAAACGCAGGCAGCCACCCACCCAACAGCCAACCACCTCACGACAGCCTACGTCACAAGCACCTGCACCCAAAGAAAGCACACCTGACTCTCCTACAACCACATCCTCTTCCTCCACTCCCATACCCACTACACCTACCCTTTACATTGGTCCTAAAAAACTTTACCTCTCCAAACTTAACCTCTTTGCATCACCTGACCCACCCCCTCCATCTGCTAAGAGTCCCAAGAGCACCTCAGCCACCACCAGCCCTGCTTCAAGTGTCACCATTGTGCACGGGTTTTGGAGTCCACCCTTTCCCAGCACTGATACATCGGCCAGCAGCAAGGGGACAGCCAGCCCCCCCCCTCTGGAAAGAGGACCCGTAAAATCAAGGGCCGCCGCGAGAAGACTGACACGGCTGCCCCCAAGGAGCAAAGTCCTGGGCCGTCACCTGCCACAACATCCAGGGGAGGCAAGGGTCAGAGAGCCTCATCGAAGGAGGGCAAGGGCAGCAGGGCGGAGAAGTCAGCCAGCAGGGGCGTGGACCAGGAGGGCCCCACAAGCCCCATCCCGGGTGTGAGGGAGGACACCCACGGGCCCAGGACTCCGTCACAGAAGGGTCCAGCAACTGCACGGTCGGAGGGCGACTAAGCAGGGAGTCCTGGCCAGGTCTGGCTCCCTTGAATGACTGGACAAGCACCGCTGAAGAGGGCCCGCCGTGCAGAAAGGCACCGCTGAAGAGGGCCCCGCCGTGCAGAAAGGCACCGCTGAAGAGGGCCCCGCCGTGCAGAAAGGCACCGCTGAAGAGGGCCCAGCAGTGCAGAAAGGCACCGCTGAAGAGGGCCCCGCCGTGCAGAAAGGCACCGCTCCGCTGGGCCCCGCCGTCTCAAGCACCGCTCCGCTGGGCCCTTCCTGTCAAGCACTGCTCCGCTGGGCCCCGCCGTCTCAAGCACCGCTCCGCTGGGCCCTTCCTGTCAAGCACCGCTCCGCTGGGCCCTTCCTGTCAAGCACCGCTCCGCTGGGCCCCGCCGTCTCAAGCACCGCTCCGCTGGGCCCTTCCTGTCAAGCACTGCTCCGCTGGGCCCTTCCTGTCAAGCACCGCTCCGCTGGGCCCTTCCTGTCAAGCACCGCTGGCCCATTGACAGTGCCGGTTCTGTGTCGAGCTAGTGTTCACGCTGCACTCGGGGCACCCTGCCTCCTCCATTACCTGTGGAGTCTGTGATCCACCTGATGGCCTGTGTCTCTGCACTCCCCAGGATGGCACAGTGGGCAGACCACCCACTGTAGAGACTTGTGACACTGTGGCTTTGCACTCCCCAGGATGGCACAGTGGGCATGGTGGACCCTTCGTGGATCTGGCGTCGTAGACTCATGTGGCTGAGGTGCCCCCTCTTCCCTTCCCCCTGAGGTGCCTGTAGTTTTGTCATCTGATGCCCCAGCAGTGTTCTCTCCAACGGACTCAGGTCTCCTGTGTGGGCTTTGCCCATGTGTTGATACACTTTGGCCCACGGACAGTGGAAATTTAAGTGACTGTGCAGGACTTATTGCCTATGTTTATCGGTTTCGCAATGTTCTTACTTGATTTTTTACAATTTATATTGCTATTTTACCATGACTTCAAAGTACCTCTTTTATACATAAATGTCGTTTCTCACTTTAATTATGTCTTTGCATTATTCCGGGGGGTTTGGGTGGTGTCACTGTGACTTGGTGCTCTGCATTGGTGTGTAGATAGTTGGGGGGGGGGCGCATATGTGTGTGCCCGTAAGCTTTCCTCCTCCCCCCTCCCCTGTGTCGTAGGTGCAGTACTCACCGTTGTCGTCTGCGCCGGCGTTCGTACTCGTCGTAGATGAGCAGGTAGACAATAGCTGGTAGGATGTTTAATTCGGGTTCCATGCTGTTCTCTGTCCTCGCGGAGTGTGTATAGGTGAGCGTTTTCCCGTTCGTAGTCTGTTTCCGCCGTGTTTTTATCGGTGGGGCTCCCGCCCCGGAAAAGGTGGCGGATTGGTGAGTTGTGATAGGGTGGGCGGTACATTGTCTGCCGCCTGCCTGTTGGCGGTGACCGCCGCGCTGTTTGTCTGTCCCGCCATGGCGGTCGGAGTGTTAAAGTGGCGGCCTCTGTTGGCGGTTCCCGCCAGGGTCAGAATACCTTTTTTTTTACCGCCTGCCTGTTGGCGGGTTGGCCGCCGCTTTATCACCGACCGCCAGGGTTGGAATGACCCCCAGAGTATGTTCAATTGGTGCATTCAAGCAACAACTAGAGGTCATCTTCTATTAATGCCCCTTTTTTGCTATCAACATCTTCCATAGTGTTTATGTGCTATCCCTTACTAGCACCAACCACATCTCTTGCAATATAACCATGAACTGCTCAGTTATGCCACCATATGGACTGGAGTCTGATCACTGTAACCACAGACATTCCTCATTGATACCCACTGGGCACTGTCAATATAACCATGACAATAGCTAAACAAGCTCATGATCACTGTAACCATGATCAGACCCAACACCCATGTATGCCTTTATATACACTTTGTTTTATTGAAGCTTTGTTTTGAGTCCAGGTGAGTGGGATAAATGTAAACATTATTGAATGTCAAAGCCCTCTCTCACTACCCTCAGAGAGTGAAGTACATGTAGGGAGCATTTACTTGCTCATCTGGAGTTCAGTAGTGTCAAACATCTAGGGTACACAATTGGCAAAGCAAGTATCCACCACATATAGTCCCCAATAACCAAAGACTACCAGAAACCCAGAGAAAGAGACTCACAGACGTGTAACTCTATTTTCCTCCAAGTGGAGCATTGTTGCATTGTCTTAACACAACAGTACTCTAGTAATGGCATTCCTGCATGTTTAGCATACCATTTGTTAAGGAATTGCATTCTTTATTTCTTGACTGTGTATGTTGTTCTTTGCACCTCACTTCAACTCTTGAATGGCAAATTGTTAATGTTAGCAAATCTCCAGAAATACAAACCAGAGTTAACATAGCAAGACTTTATTCATTTCTTTATATTAACAGAGAAAAGCAAAGGTTACAGAGGCGTTACAGTTAGGTTGACATTTTACCCACACAAAAGCATAGAAATACAGCAGAAATAGTTATAGTTATAGTTATGTTAAGAAAATATAACTCGTGGCCTAAAGTTACTTTACCAAAAAGAACAGATGATGGACGGAATGCTGAACAATGCAAACATTCACCCCTCTTTTTGATAAAGTTACTTTATGGCACAAGTCATTAGTTCATTAAGATAAGTATAACTATAACTGCTGAATTTCAATGGTTTTGTGTGGGATAAAACGCCAACCTAACTAAAAGGACTCTGTAACCTTTGGTTTTCTCAGTGAATTTCAATTTTTTTTAACTTAAAGTAATATATAATTACAGTGGATCCATTGTGCATTTACACTGGGGGTCCCACAGTGGATCCATGGTTCGGACAAAAAAGGGCAATTTTGTTTGCCCATTAGGGGCTCCTGATGGATCCCTCCATTTGTTCTATAGTCAGGATACCTGTATCCTGACATCTTATGTATTTTATCCTTTTTTTCCTCTCCCCCAGCCCAAGGGAGTAAAATTGGCAGCTGCAAATTTCCTTTCAGGTTGCAGCCAGCCAATCAGAGCCTCTATTTTCCCCTGGAACTGTGTAGGATCCACGTCCCTAGATATCTATATTTCTTTTTCATTTAACAACTCTGATACTATTGAATAGATTTACAACAAATTACACACAAAAAAAACCTTTCTGGATCTAGCCTTCTGCCAAATTTGGTGCAATTGCATCCAGTGGTTCTCGCTGTAGTCGTGCCTAAAATCCCAAATGGGAAATTTCACAGGGAAAACACGTTTTGGGATCTCCCCATTTTCTCAGCCCTCGCTTACGGAATCACCCATGATGTTCCAAATAGCAGCAAAAGTGAGTGGAGAACTAGTTTTGAAAATTCTGTGAAGAAGTGTCAAGTGGTGCCAAAGTTATAGGCAAAACAAAAAATGCTTTTCCTATGGAAACTAAGTCCTAACTTTAACTGCCTACTGGCTATTGCCAGTAGGTAATGAATAGTTTAATCATGGTGCCAAGGCCACTCTGGCGAGTAAGTTATCCTTTAAGCTATTTTCCAACTAGTAGAGTCTAGTGCATCACAAATTATGGGTCTTTATTGAAGTAGAAGTGCCTAGTACTAGAAACAGTAGCAATGAACCTAAAAAAAAATATAGAATAGTAGAAGCCATGTTAGTATTAGTACTAAAAGTTTAACTAATAATAACAAATGTACTTGTTGCGGTATTACATGTAGAAGAAGTTGTGATACTGGTGAAACAACAGTAGTGAAATATGTAGTATCAGTTAGAGTATTGTTATTTTTCGTGGTTCTTAGTGCCTGATTTAGGTCTTGGCGGAGAGAATACTCCGTCACAAACATGACGGATCCCGTCCACCTTATTATGATCTCCATAGGATATCATGGGATCAAAATAAGGCAGATGAGAAACCAGTTACGTTTGTGACAGAGTATTCCCCTCTGCCAAGACCTAAATCAGGCCCATATTGTCTTGCTGAAAATAGTAAGGATTGAGTATTAAGAGTATTAGTAATGGTGCAACTCATTTTAATTGTACATGCTGTTTAAATTACAGCACTATTAGTGCTAATGAGGATTATAGTACTAATAGTAGTAGTAGTATCACAGCCCAACAGCAGTTTTGGCATGACTAACAATAGCACTAAAACCAACATCAATAGTAATAGAAAGGGAGGACAAATTTAATTTGTGATTGTGATAAATTCGCAATTTATATATTAAATGGTATGCTACGTACTAAAGTCTACTTTTTATTTTAAAATGCCGACGAAATTAAACTTTATGACAATGACTGAGTTTAATGGAATCTACTCTCTAAAGGAAAAGAAATTAAATTGACTCAAGATTAGTAGTAGATAAATTTGAACTCTATGAGGTAACATAGACCTGGCAAGAATCCACACAGACAGTCCAGAATATTTTTGATCAGTGGCCCTTCCTTTCTCCGAAACAATTATCTATTTTCTATTTTCAAGAACACAATAACAATTAAGGCTAATCACTGATTGCTGGAAAAGATAAATGGATGGATGTTTCCATCATTTGTCCTAGGCTCAGAAACACAAAGGGTGCAACGCAGGGAGGGGGGGGCAATATGCTTTCAAGTTTCTCATGTATTTTGTGTTCTGTTTTCGTACACATTGTAGCCTTCCTCACCGTTCCCACAGCACAGAAGACATCCTCTCTTTAGCTCTGCATTTAGCATGTGTAGCGACCGCCCTTGTATGCTGCAAATGCCATACAAAGTCAGTTTCTGTAGAAAATAAACAGAACAACGTCATTTTATATAAAGTAATCTTTGACGTATATGTAATGTAATCAAGATGAGATGTTAGCAATGCCAATGGAATAAAAAGTGTAAAGCCGCTCATTATTTTTTTTTTTTAAAGAATCAAAAAAAATTAATATAATATGCATTTCATGTCAAATGTAATAGACTCTTAGAAAGTAATAATAAATGTCGTCATACATTTCACATTACTCCCTAAACGAAGAAGCAAGTGGAAATCTACCACTTTGAGTTAGTTTGTCAAAACAAATTAGAATTCAGAAACTCACTTTTATAACATTGTTTTATAAAAGAAAATTATGTCCTTTGGACCAGTGCTTTCCGCAAAACAGAAATACAATGCCCCAAATTAGGTCAAACATGATACTGAAGAAATAAATCTAGATAAAGGGACTTTGCACTCACTCTGAGCTTAGCGGATATATGGAGAAACATGCACCAGTAAGGGATTTTTTTTATTCTGGGGCACACTCCTAAATGTCCTTCCTGGACTATTTATTTATTCCTCGACATAGTATAACTAGGTTTAGTGGGGGTGGGTATCTGGTCAGGGGACTTTTAGACCACTCACCAAAAATGCAGAACATTGGCGAATGCCCTCAATGTACTCGCTGGGTGTCAGATCTTTTTTTTGCTCAAAATGAAGAGTCGTTCCTGTCTGAAGCACTGGAGGCCACGGAATTTAAAAAATCTTATGAAAGAGGAACATTCCGTTTCTGGAACTCAATTCCTTAGAGAATGATCTCTTAAATTAAAAAGGGATTATAACGAAACAAATTAGATGGACAGCTCTTACAAGGTTATAGATCTTAATGTTAAGAAGGAGACCAGAAGTATGTCAGATGATGAATGTCAGTTCCCAATTCATCCCTCTCAAAGATGGCTATAAGGGACCAACAACAAAGACAGCAAACTGATGGCATGGCTCTGAATGGTGGAAGATGAAAATAGGTAGATCCCAGATCTAGTGACCTCTAGAGGCACAAACGTTGAGTGTCTAGAGGTGGTTGTAGGAGAATGTTCTGACTTGCCATGCCATTTGTGATTGTTGAGGGCTGAAGTGAGAAACTGATCCGGAAGAGCTTTGGTGAACATCTGGCACAGTGCTACGTACAGGGATAGCTTAAAGGCTAAGAAATCGAGTGATGACAGCATGGCGGCCAAGACTGGCCTCTAGTTAGTGAAATCAATAGGAATGAATGGTCTCCCAAAGTAGCTGTTTAAACAGCCAGATGGCATAAGATTGGTCACATTAATCCTTATACATTAAGAAGACAAGCTGAGCAATGATTGTGACTTCTACTGGCCTATATCTTTAATTCAAACTGGAACTACAATGTTGGCAAAGATACTGATAACCTTCTAATTTGGATGATATCTAAGTTGTACATCTAGACTAATCAGGCTTTATGTTTCACAAATTCAGTAGAATGACTCTAAGATACTGCTATTAAGATGGTGCTATAATTTTTTAGAAATGTAGGGCAAGACATTGAGCCTATTTCACTGCCCTACAGAATGCAAGCACCATCTACCTACAGAGGCCCAACAAGGCCTAGTCTGAGGTCTGCAGTGGAGGTTGCCTCACAGTTGGTCTGCATTGTTCCACCTGGAGCAGGAATAAGACCCTGATCTAGTGTTTGGCAGATGGAGTAGTGACTATCGGAATGGTAGAGGACATTACCTCCACCACCCCAAGGACATTCTGTTTGCCAAATTTAGAGATGACCACCTAGCCTTGCATTCATCCCTGTATATAGCACCGGAGCTCTGCCCAACCATCTACCTATCCTTCAAGACTGCTACATTCCCCTCAGACTGGAAACACACCGAAATCAGACCACTACTCAAAAACCTACCTCCGACCCTTGGGAGCTGAAGAACTACAGATCCATCTCTCTGATCCCTTTCCCAACCAAGGTAATGGATAAAGCCGTCAACCCGCAACTCACCGAGTTCCCTCAAGACACACCGTATCCTAGACTCTTCTCAGTCTGGATTTAGAAGTAACCACAGCACCAAAACCACACTCTTAGCCACTGATGACATACGCATCATACTGGACAGCGGAGGCATTGCCTCACTCATCCTCCTCAACCTCTCCGCTACATTTGACACCGACTCCCACTTCACCCTCTGTGACAGACTGCACAACACCGGCATCTGAGACAAAGCCTTGAACTAAATCAGGTCCTTCCTCACCGGAAGAACACAGAGGGTCAGACTGCCACCGTTTACATCAAAATCTAAAGACACTTGCTGCGGAGTGCCCCAAGGATCCTCACTCAGCCCGACACTTTTCAACATCTACATGGCCCTGCTCGCTAAGATCACCAAACAACACAAGCTCAACATACTCTCCTACGCCAATGACACCCAACTGATTCTCTCCCTGTCCAAGGACGCTGCGCAAGCCAAGAGAAAATCCCACAAAGGTATGAGAGCATTTGCCGCCTGGATGGAGGCCAGCTGCCTCCATCCAGAGACCTTCATGATTGGCTCCACCCCTTCTGCCTGGAATGAGTCCTGTTGGCCCACCACTCAGGGTATGCCCCCACTGACCATGTGCACAACCTGGGCATCATCCTGGACTCCTCTCTATTGATGACCCACCAAGTTAACACAGTCTCCTGATCACGCTTCCACACCCTCTGTCTCCTGTGGAAGATTTTAAAATGGATTCCCCCGGACACAAGTAAGGCAGTCACCCACACACTCATCGCCAGCAAACTAGACTACGGCAATGCAGTCTATGTCGGCATTACAAAGAAACTTCAATCAGGACTACAAAGAGTCCAGAATGCAGCAGCAAGACTCATCCTGGACATCCCCCGACACAGCTGAATCTCCTCCCACATAAGAGACCTGGACTGGCTCCTAGTCAACAAGCGCATCACATACAAACTCCTGATCCACACCTTCAAGGCACTGTACAACATAGGTCCAGCATAACTCAACGAAAGCCTCAACTTATACATACCCAACAGACGTCTCCTTTCCTCCCAGCTCGCCTTTGCAGCCATCCCCAAGATCTAGGAAAGTGCAGCAGGAGGAAGATCCTTATTCTACCTAGCAGCCCGGCATAAAACACACTTCCCTCAAGCTGAGGCAGACCACATCACTGAAGCAGTTCAGGAAGGACCTCAAGACCTGGCTCTTCGAATGAGCAGCATGCCTACATTCAGCACCTTGAGACCCTATAAGTGATTAGCCGTGCTTTACAAATCCATGATTAATTGATTGTACATAGAAGGAACCATTTTCATGCTGTTCCTTTCAATGTACTAAAAGTTTGGGGTACGTCCTCCATTGTATTTGACACATGTTCATCCAATGTTTGACTTTTTCTGTTTTTTCGAAAACAAACTTCCTAACCAATAGTTTCTTATTCAAGCACAAAAAAATCTAATGACCTTTCACTATGAAATTTTTCTCCCAAGGTGTGTAGGAGATCATTCTTGTTTTTTACCTGTTCCTTACAGCTAGATTTTATCTGGTGTGACGGCCAGGATAAAAAAAAGAACTACACAGATCACCCTAAATAGGGTGGATGGTGTAATGTCCTTCCTCTGATGGTCCCTACTCTTTTGGTAGTATTCCATCGATGAAGTACACAGGGTCTCCATTGATGGAATACTTAAGGTCCACCTGTCTCTAAATGAGGAAGGCAGACCAAGGGTTTGGTGGGCAGAGTACTCCATCTTGCTTGCTCATCTAATTCTAAATCGGGGCCTAAATCTGAATTGCATGTGGTTGGTTTATGTCTATCTTGGGGAAAATGATGGGCTGTAAAGTGGCCCAAATAATTAACTAGAGGCTGACATAGACTCAAACAATTCTAACCATTACTGTTTCTTTTATTAATCATCAGCATCACAGACTGACTGAAAGAAGCTTCTCCTTCCTGACCTGAGATATTGGCATGCTCATACTGATGAAATTAGTTAGAAAACTAAGTATATAAGGCTTTGTCTGCTTCAAAAAACATTTCTGCCCAGAAAATGGATTTAATTAACAACTCCTTGCTATGACCTTGTACCTGTTATATTTCTCTGAGATGTTTTAAAGCCCAGGCAACATGGCATTTCAGAACCAAGACACAATTGTATTAAGCGTACAAGCAAACATCATAGTCTTTCTCTTCCAAAACATAGACCTATAGGAGGGCTTGAACAGAAACTGTTTTGGTAGCTTGCCATTTGTGTTACCATTTGATAGATCTTTAGAACACTACCCTAGCAGAGACTGATAGAAAGTGATGAGCCTTTAATCTATTTCAATGAATGTGCATAGATTGAGGAACAGTATCATCCCTCTCATGCTGACACGTTCCCTTTGCAATTGAATGATCCATTTTGACATCCTGAGATATAGGTATCTATACTGCAAGTTCAGTTTCCCCTTTTTCCCTTCTAGAGTACTGTTTCTACACACAAGGCCACTGGGTGTTTTTGATCTTTGGGTGCCGCTGGCATCAGTTGAGCAGACGATACTCAACTGATCCTCTCACTTAATAAGAACCCCTCCACCACCAGAACCAACATCTCCAATGCCATGACCACCGTAGCCAACTGGATGAAAACTAACTGCCTGAAGTTTAACTCCAACAAGACATAAGTCCTGATCTTCAGGAAAAAACCTCTCCATATAGAACCATAGCTGGTGGCCAGCCAAATTAAGACCCACTGCCACACCTACAGACCACTCACACAACGTTGGCATCATCCTTGACAGTGAGCTGACCATGAAGTGGTGATCAATGCAGTAGACTCCTCCTCCTTCTACACCCACCACATGCTCTGCAGAATCTTCATATGGATCATAGTCGAAACCAGGACAACCGTCACCCTGGTCCTCGTCACCAGCTGCGTTATAATGCTCTGAATCCCCACCTTAGAAACCTCCACTCGGTACCACATCATCAAGGACCGGACCACATCAACCATTTTCTACACTTCCACCAACCCACCAGACAACAGCGCTCTACCTCACTCGCACACACCCAAAATCTGGTGTAGCCGCAGTGGTGGCTGTTCTTTTACCTACATCACTGCCAAGGCCTGCACCCTCACTGGCAGACTTCCAGAAGAGACTCAACACCTGGCTCGTCAACGGAGACATCGGAACCCAGCGCCTTGATACCCCCAGGGTTGACAGCGATATGCTCTACAAAAGATTGAGTGATTGAAAATTAGAACCACTGTAAATAGAAAATTATATGCAGGCACTGTAAATTTCACCCCAACACTTAGGTTCTATCTTCAAGCTATTACCTTGATCACAAGCTCCTACCTTTCTGAATTAGGAACTTTGATTAGTGTGGCTTTTGTTGGTCATTTGATGGTGTTTGATGCCTTTCTAACTATTTGATAAACGTGGTTAAGGTGTACCAAGCACTTGTTTTTCTACTATTCAAGAGCAGTGCTTTTGCTAACCAGATGCACCCCCTTTGATTTTGGATTAAAAATCCATTTGGGTGTGTTTTAGGATGATTTAGGACAGGTTACACAGCTTTTTTCAAACCATCTGAGCTGTCTTGGGACTCAGCTAATGCTGTTGTGGAACTGAACAGGCTTTTAAACATTTTTACAACTGCATATCTTACCTTGAACTCACTAACTTCACTTTTGGAAGACATCATCAGCTTCAAGGACCCAATCACATCATTAAACCTGTTGAGTCTCAATGGTCACTGGCGCATAGACTTACAATGAGCCAAATGTTTATTTGTTTAGATGCTAGTACAATTTTTTTTCTCATACGTCAACTTCTGAAAATGCTTAAATTATGATGATTGTTTGATTTTGGTCTTTAAACTGCCCTTCTTTTCTGAATGTAAATTAAGTTATTTGAAGTTTGAGAGATGCATGCAGCTGCCAAAAATTGGCAGGTTTCCTGTCCATTATATTAAACAGAGACATCTATTTATAGCTGTTCCCTTCTTTGACGTCCCTCATGATCTAAACAACTCCCTTAGACTTTTCTTTAAGAAATAACTTTACTTGCACTTTTGCCTTTGTTATGCAGTTCCTGTAGCAAACTGTATCACAACCAAAACAACACCAAAACAACACTAACCTCTGACGCCTTGACCAGTCAGGTATCGAAGGTGACTATTTGCTAAAGTTTTGCTGAGTAATGGCAGGCACCCAAGGTCAGGGACGCTAGTGCTAACTGACAAAACCCGCCAAGGGCATTGTCCCACAGCGATGAACGGTCTCATGACCCGAAGAATGGATTACAAAGGTATCCTGTTAGAAATGTGGTCTTTGGTTGGCAGTCAGGTTACCCCCTGTGCAAGCAAGGACCCTCCCTCTAGTCAGGGTAAGTCACACACAATCCAAATTATCCTCTGCCCACCCTCTGGTAGCTTGGCACTGAGCAGTCAGGCTTAACTTAGAAGGCAATGTGTAAAGTATGTGTTCATTAAATCATACAATAACACCATATAGCACCACAAAAATACACCACGCAGGCCCGTATTTATACTTTTTTAGCGCCGCATTTGTGTCATGTTTTAACGCAAAAGCGGCGCAAACTCGCAAAATACAATAGGATTTTGTGAGTTTGCGCCGCTTTTGCGTCAAAATGCGGCGCTAAAAAAGTATAAATAAGGGGCACAGTGTTTAGAAAAATATATAATATTTATGTGGATAAATGCATGTCAAACCGATCAAAGATGCAATAAGTAAATGTAGAGATATCACTGAAAAGTGATATAAAGTGTCTTAGGTCTTTGCAAAACAAGTAAATGTCTCTTAAAAACAAGAAGTACCTTGTTTGCGTTCAAAATCTCTGCAAGGGACCGCAGAGGAGGCGATGCGTGGAAAACGGGGAGGTGCGTGTCGGTTTCGACCCTTCGCACACTGACTTGCATCGTTATGGGCGTTGCGTGGAAATTTCTCCCACATGGCAGGTGCTGCGTCGATTCCTCTCTGGAAGTCGGGCTGCGAAGTCCCGGGTAAGCTCTGCATCGATCCGGTGGGCCATGCGTCAACATTCCGGTCGCAACACAGGCGCTGCATTGATCTTCTCCTGGCGAAGTCGGGCTGCGTCGTTCCGGTTCGGCGTGCAGTGAATTTCTCACCGCTGGGCAGGCTGTGAGTCGTTTTTAGCAGGCTGTGCGTCTAATTTTCACCACACAAGGAGTGGCCCTAGCACCACCTTAGCGCTGCCATGGCGTCATTGTTTTGAAGCTAAGGCAGCGCTAAAGTGGCATTTTCCCCGTGCCATATTTACAAAGGCATGATGTATGCAAGGGGGGCGTTCTGGAGCTAGGGGGGCTGAAAACATGGTGCAAAGAAATCTAAGAGGTTTCTTTGCGTAATTTTTATTGGCATTTTTAGCGCCAGCTAGGAGCAGGTGTTAAAGGGAGGCTCCCATTGTTTTCAAAGGACCTCTGGATGCTTTGCTGGATTAGCACCAACATTTTTTATGCTAATCCTGCAAAGCACCGGATTAGCGTAAAAAATTATGACGCTAGTACCCCTAACTACCGCCATGGTGTGCCGTATCTGAGGTACACTGCAGACATGGTGGCGTTAGGGGGGAGCTAAGGGGCACAAGAAAAGTGGCGCTGCACTAGGTGCAGCCCACGTTTCATAAATCTGCCCCTCAAGTCTTTCCTCTAGTGCCCCAAGGGTGGTTAATAAAACTGTGTGAGCTGACATCGGTACTGTGTCTGTGGAGGTTGAACAGAGTAAAAAGTCTTAACACAACTACTAGCTTTTTGTTCTGAGAAAGAGATAAAGTCTAATAATTCTACTCTACACTCGCTGTTTGATTATTTGCGCAAACCCAAGACTGAACACTACTAAATCAATTCACCTGTTGAGAGAAATGAGTATTGCGGTTATTACTGTCATGCAAATGCAGAGGTCGCCTATAACTAGGTGAGACCAGATCACAAAGCGTCTGACTACTGCTATTACATGGCCTTGGTGGTAAGTGAGACAGTGCTTGGTACAAACTCCTTTTCCCACAATTCTATGAATGCAGATCGTGGAGGTGGTGATGTATAACAATACTTGCGCTATTTGTTGTGTTGCATTTTGTTGTGGTGCCGAGGTTCGTGTTGCTTTTGTGCTGTTGTCTTCTTGTGCTGCATTAGTGCTCTGTTATGGATGCCATTACTGCATAACTTATTTACTATTGTAGTCTTATTTTAAATCAAAAAAGCAGAAACAAATTCTTCGAATTTATCTCAATTAGTGGGAATGTCAGCTCTGTTCAAAAGATTATATAAATAAAGAGATAATTACTACGATCCGACTTTAACTCTAAAGCTGCTATATTTGCTATCATTCTTGTCCTTTTTGTTGCTGCTGTGTACTAGTTTTGTTCATAACCAGATGTTAGTTGATATCTATGCCCAGTTTATCTGCTTAATAGATACAGTATCAAATACAACATCACTTGCCATTATAAAGTTATAGAGAAGGCATATAATTTTCTGTTCTTTCTGGACACCTTCTTATCAACCAATAAGGCAGTGCGAAGATACTCTCTAATGAAGAGCTGTCCTTCCCGAAGCTTTTCTGCGAGACTCGGGGTAATATTTGTTCTTCCATCCAATTCTGAAGTTCAGTTAGCAAAATACCAGTGTACCTACTATTTGGTGTCCTGGTGTGGCAAAGAGACCAGTCTAATTTTCAGGGCTATTTATGTTTCCTTTCTTGCGGATTGAGTGTAATATAGCACCTCTCCAGTACTCAGAGATGGTTGCCACTACCCAGCACGAATGATCTTCATTTCACATTTAGGAACATCTGTAGGGACGTAATATAAGCCTGTCATAGCATCTGATCTACAGCTGTTAACATACTGAGCTACTACAGACTGACCATTAATGGCCTTTATAATCAAAAGCTTCAATAGCCACTTCCCCATTCTATATAAAGTTGCCTCTGCTTTTTATCAACATAAATGAGCTGCAGAAGCTCCCTCCACTTGTTCCTGGTGAAACTATTACCTCTTAATTGTAACGTGCTTATTTGTACATTGTTAACCGTCTCAAAATTTGCTGGAGTGTGTACTTAAAAATAGTACACTCTTCTGTGTCTACGGGAAAATATATCCACATCCTTCTGATTCGAAGTACATTTTCTTCAGACCCCATACTTTTAGTTCCTCGCAGTCTGGGACACGAGAGGTTCGATACAGTTTTTTAAAATTTTAATCCCACACAATATATGGCCCGGAATTTGGGTTTTCTAAACCCTCTGGGGAAGGTATAGGCTCAATACCAATTCCCAGCTAGAGCTTTTGATTAACTTTCTTTTGTTTTACTGAGTCTGCATCATTATGAAAGTAGATGGAAACTTTCAAACGTGGCGCATCGAAAAGAGAAAGCACAGGTGGAGATAATGGTTTTTCTCAAGTCGCCCTTGAAACACAACAAATTGGAAATGTAAAAGCTAAGTACTGTGATACTGGAACTCCCAACCGTTTGTGTTGATAACAGAATGTGATTGGAAATTGAAGATGCTGACATTGAAGATCAAGATGGCACCAGAGGTTGAGTAAAGGCAGCTGCTGAAGCGCTTTGTGAGGCCACAGAAAGTGTCCAAGAATTGTGGAATTGTTGGTCCACCGCGGGTTGGCACATGGGCCAATGCATGTGAAAATTCGCACACAGGAGATTTAATGACAGGTAACTGCATTGCACTGCGGTATGTGTGATACTCTATGACTGGTTGAGTTACGATAGCAAGCGATAGAAAGTAGAGCTTCTTGTTCCAAAGGAATATTCAGGACAACAGTTCGGCAACAGCTCAAACACTGAAACGCAGGTCTCAATCGAGGAGGTTGACGTTTGCGAAAACACAAAGACAGAAAACTGTTGGAGTGCTATGTTTTGCAGGTATCAGCAATGGATTTTGATGGCTCATACTGTTCCACAGTCTGATCTCATTCTTTCTCCGATTTTTCATTAAGGAGAGGAGGGATCCCAGAAGGCAAAGGAATGAAAATGAGAGGGCATAAACAGGGCTTTTTATGACCCTCTTTACATTCTGTTCTCCTTGGCACATCCTTTACTACGGCTGAGATCGTGGCTGTGTCAGGATTATCAAAAGGCAAGCCACTGCTACCCCTGGCCACTTCTTATTAATGGTCGTGATGCGTATTGTTTTACCAAAAGGCCACGGCAGCCAGCGCAGGCTGGCCTGTGTGTCTCACCCCAGCCCATCTGAAGCCTCCTAGTTACTGTTGTGTGGTTATAGTTAGGATACGAAGTTAAAACTAGGCAGGGGCACACTTTTCAGTGTGCAGGGAGAAGCTTGCAAAAATCGAGACTTTCGCATTAGGCCTAAATATCAACGCTTTTTTTGACAGTTGGCAGTTGATCTAGTTCCTGTAATTTGCACCTGCTGGACATTGGATTGAGGAAAAAATGTCTTGACAGAGTTTTAGAAACCTTAGTGAGAGACATTTTCTGCCCAAACAAGTCTCTTTCAGGTATTGTCCTTGACTTATGTATGCAAGGTATGCCTCACTATCCAATTTTAACACCAAATAAAGTTTGCATGCTGATTTCTCGGTGAAAATTACACATTTCACAAAAAAATCGAAGTTACATCCAAACTTATTGAAAATCAGGGAACGTAAACTGGCCATTGAGATGACAGTCTACCTGATGTCCCAGCTTCTTTGCACGATCCCTGAGATCAGGGTAGCAAAGACACTGCCAGGGGAAATAAGGACACCGCTGGGATATCAGAGATCAGTAAAGCAAGGAAACTGCCAGGGTCACCAAAGGACAAGATGGGGATATCAGAGATCAGGGTAGCAAGGACACTGCCAGGGGCACCAAAGGACAAAATGGGGATATCAGAGATCAGGGTAGCAAGGACACTGCCAGGGACACCAAAGGACAAGAATCTAACATCAAAGATCAGGGTAGCAAGGGCACTGACAGTGCCACCAAAGGGCAAGGCTGCGATATCAGAGATCAGGGTAGCAAGGGCACTACCGGGGGCACCAAAGGGCAAGGTTGGGATATTAGAGATCAGGGTAGCAAGGGTACTGCCAGTGGCACCAAAGGGCAAGGTTGGGATATCAGCGATCAGAGTAGAAAGGGTACTGCTGGGGGCAGCAAAGGGCAAGGCTGGAATATCAGAGATCAGGGTAGCAAGGGTACTGACGGTGCCACCAAAGGGCAAGGTTGGGATATTAGAGATCAGGGTAGCAAGGGAACTGCCAGTGACACCAAAGGGCAAGGTTGGGATATCAGCGATCAGAGTAGAAAGGGTACTGCTGGGGGCAGCAAAGGGCAAGGCTGGGATATTAGAGATCAGGGTAGCAAGGGCACTACCGGGGGCACCAAAGGGCAAGGCTGGGATATCAGAGATCAGGGTAGCAAGAGTACTGCCAAGGGCACCAAAGGACAAGGCTAGAATATCAGCCATCAGGATGGCAAGGCAGGGGCAGCCACTGCTACCAGTGGCTACCTCTCATTGACATCCATGGACAGAGACCTCTTCCCGTAAAGACTATGGCGGTCATTCTGACCCTGGCGGTCAAAGACCGCCAGGGCGGAGGACCGCGGGAGCACCGCCGACAGGCCGGCGGTGCTCCAATGGGGATTCCGACCGCGGCGGTAAAGCCGCGGTCGGACCGGCACCACTGGCGGGCTCCCGCCAGTGTACCGCCGCCCCATTGAATCCTCCACGGCGGCGCAGCTTGCTGCACCGCCGCGGGGATTCCGACCCCCCCTACCGCCATCCAGATCCCGGCGGTCCGACCGCCGGGATCCGGATGGCGGTAGGGGGGGTCGCGGGGCCCCTGGGGGCCCCTGCAGTGCCCATGCCACTGGCATGGGCATTGCAGGGGCCCCCGTAAGAGGGCCCCTACATGTATTTCACTGTCTGCTGCGCAGACAGTGAAATACGCGACGGGTGCAACTGCACCCGTCGCACAGCTTCCACTCCGCCGGCTCGATTCCGAGCCGGCTTCATCGTGGAAGCCTCTTTCCCGCTGGGCTGGCGGGCGGTCTGAAGGCGACCGCCCGCCAGCCCAGCGGGAAAGTCAGAATTACCGCCGCGGTCTTTCGACCGCGGAACGGTAACCTGACGGCGGGACTTTGGCGGGCGGCCTCCGCCGCCCGCCAAGGTCAGAATGACCGCCTATATACTGTGCAGCGTTCTCTCAACCAAAGACAGATTTGCACCTCCCCAGATGCTGGTATAGAATTAACAGGTTTAGTATTCAATGCTGAAAACAATATAAAAAACAAAGCATCAACCATTAGAACAATGGCCATTTAGTTCTGCGTGCATCCCAATCCACATGGTAAATGTAATTTCTTATAACAAATGAGCTACTCTAATTATATGAAAGTTTGGAGTTATCTATCGCAAACGTGTACGGTAGCTTTAATAAAGAGCAGACATTGATGGCAGCTGTGATGAAACAGATTTATCACTCTTGGCAAATTATATTGCAAACTGTTCGCTCATGGCTAGCCACAGCAGAAACAACATCAGCATATTCAACAGAAATGTCACCTGTGATTCTCATTTCGAAACCGTTTGTACTGGCAGCAGAAATGCGCTTCTCTCAAGACCGTGTACCTCTCAGCGTATGACTCGGCTACAGGGGTAATTCTTTGAATGAAGGAATTGGAAACCTGTAGTCCCTTAAATCAAACTAAGTGGTATTATATTAAAGCGCAGAGCAAATCAATTTAAATCCAGGGATAATAAAGCTCTAATCAGGTGGTAGCAAAAATAATAGGTTGTCATGCATGAGGAAAAATAGGCAATCATGGAATGTTTTCTTTAATTAGGTCGCGTGGAGTGGAGGAACTGGGTAGGAACAGGCAAGACATTCATCATGACAAAGGTGGGAAATTATTCAGATTACCGAGAGAGGGAAATTGAGAGCGGTTTGCTTGGAATCGACTGGACAGAAAATTAAAGCTTTTTTCCGTGTTGTGTCACTTACTGTGGAAGACTTCTTGACAGGTGTAAGGTTTGGATACAGACGTGAAGAGTTAATTATTCTGTAAGTACCAAGCATTTCTTTTCGCCGAGAATATATAAATTTAACTAGTCGAAGTCCATGTCTGACCTTATCTCGGGCCGCGTGTCACTAAAGTATTTGTTTCACTGCCTTGAAAAAATGCACCTTAACTGTATGGGCTTGATTAGGCATGCATATATAAGCCATTTGTCAGGGCTACAGAATCTACCCAATGAAATGTGTCTTACAAATGTTGAAGAATTCGATGTAATAAACTGCAGTGTGTGATGCGAATGTCCTCTTTCCTGAGTTTTGTTCATTAAACGAATTCTAAAACACAGCTGTTAATTAAAGAATGCTACTCAATATGCTATTGGTCAGGCTGTGTGTGTTGGACTACTTAAAGACAGAGATCCTGGGGATAAGTCAATGTATTATCTTTCTGTACTTTCGTTTACAAATCTGGATAGGCACTGTATTTTTATTTGAATACATTTTTTTAAGTGGCAAATGTCAAAGGTCAGTGTGCTGTCAGCAACGGAGTTTGGCCTAGTAGTACATACCTTATCAGTGGAACCAGGAGATTAGATTTGTTAGCATAGCTGATAATTGCTCTCAGCCCAGGAAGTGAACCGATATGCCAACATTTTAGAACAGGAAAGTGCGAGACAGTGAAAATAATAACAGGGTAATGCATGTTCCCCATTGACTTCTTTTGAAGCAGATGCAATTGCAGGCGGGCGGCAGCTAAATACAGCTATTTCTGGTTTCAAAGATCGTGAGTCTCTCCCCTGAATTGGGTTTATTGGTCTGTATGTGTTGACAGTCAAAATACAAACTGCAGTGTCATTAAGGACAAAATGTTGATGTATGTTTCAGTACCTTTGACCAGTGCTTAATTTGTAAAAAAAATGCGTGCCCTTGGCTAAAGCTTCGCTCATGAAATCCGGGTCCTGCGCTATAAAAAGTCGGCGAGCTACATACCGAGCCGCTTTGTCTTGAACTCACCTCAGGCCTCTTTAATCCACTACCAGACGCTTCCTCCCCTTTTACCTTATTTGCGATCCCTGCGTTCTGCCTTTGCGACTTTGTCCGTTTTTCTGTTCCCTTTTCTTTCCCCTTTGTGTGTCTTTCTCTCTCTTGCAGAATAGTCCATATCTGAGGAGGAAAAATAAGCATCGTTCTACAAAAATGAGTGCGATCGGCCCTACTGGCTAAAATTAAATAATACTCTAGACATACTGTTTACGTGACGCTTCATATACAGAGGCTCATATTTATATTTTTTGACGCAAAACTGCGCCAACGCAGTTTTGCGTCAAAAAAATTAGCGCCGGCTAACGCCATTCTGAAGCGCCATGCGGGCGCCGTATTTATTGAATGACGTTAGCCGCCGGCACCGTCTGGTGTGCGTTAAAAAAAACAACGTACACCAGGTAGCGTCGGCGTAGGGGGATATGGGGCTTGGGCGTCAAGAAATGGGGCAAGTCAGGTTGAGGCAATTTTTTCGCCTCAACCCGATTTGCGCCATTTTTTACGACTCCCAACCCCCATAGAAATGACTCCTGTCTTAGCAAAGACAGGAGTCATGCCCCCTTGCCCAATGGCCATGCCCAGGGGACTTCTGTCCCCTGGGCATGGTCATTGGGCATAGTGGCATGTAGGGGGGCACAAATCAGGCCCCCGTATGCCACAAAAAAAAAAAAAAAAAAACACTTACCTGAACTTACCTTAATGTCCATGGGATGGGTCCCTCCAGCCTTGGGTGTCCTCCTGGGGTGGGCAAGGGTGACAGGGGGTGTCCCCGGGGGCATGGGAGGGCACCTCTGTGCTCCTTCAGAGCCCACAGGTCCCTTAACGCCTGCCTTTTGCAGGTGCTAAAAAACGTCGCAAAAGCGGCCGTACGTCATTTTTTTTGACTCGCCCACTCCCGGGCGTGATTTTTGCCCGGGAGTATAAATCCGACGCACATGCCTCGGAGTCGATTTTTTAGACGGGAACGCCTACCTTGCATATAATTAACGCAAAGTAGGTGTCCACGCTAAAAAATGACGCTAACTCCATGGACTTTGGCGTTAGACGCGTCTAACGCCAAAGTATAAATATGGAGTTAGTTTTGCGTCGAAATTGCGTCAAAAAAAACAACGCAATGCCGGCGCAAATGGAGTATAAATATGCCCCAGAGTATTATTGCTTCCTAGACGTTACTTCCAGAGACCCGGTTTTTTATCAGGTATACTTAAACGTACTTACTGATGCACGTTTGATGAGGTTGCATTTCAGTACGAAAAATCCTGCAGGGAACGGGAGCCAGGAAAGTCTAGTATGTAAAATATCTTATGCAAATCATGTATATTAATGGGACGTGCTGCGTACTATTAGCCCTGTGCCTTTATTCAAAGCATGACTTCTGCCCTCCAGGCTTTGTAGAATATGCATTGTGTGATACAAAATAAAAGTGTTCCTTACTCAAATTCTAGGTCCTTTGTATTTTTTTTTATTTGCCAAAAGATGATGCTGATAAATCCTTAGTTATAAAGTGCATGAGCAATTATTGGAACCTTGTAATCAGTAACATGTTTATGTTTTTTTAATTAGAGTGTGTGAACATGAGTTGTATTTAAAAGTGGCAGTAGGCGCAGGTCTAGCTGAAATACGTGTAGACAAAATACTACTTTTGTAATCTTGTCAAAATAACTCCACTCTGGTCAAATTAATGCTAAACTGAAATCTAACAGGAGGTGACGTAGACAAGAAATAAAGCCAAAATGATGGGAATATATAGTTCATATAATATGATGCTCTTTTTAGGCCCTTGCAGTGTTTTATGCTTTTGGGAATGTGGTCTGGCAGGAATCTGCTTAGATCACAACCATGGGTATTGGGGGTTCCATTACATTCCTGCTATTCTTCAGGGTAGGGTTGAACCCGTCTTTGAGGAAAGGTAAAGACATTGTCTACCATTTGGGCAGAGATTGAATATGTGTCAGGATGAACAATGGAGCAGCTGCTTAACAAACTGTACTCTCCTTTGGGACGTAAGAATAGAAATTGCTACTGATGCAAGTGTTGATACATCTGAGTTTAATGTATTGGGAACCTGCAGACTGTGGGACAATCTTAGGGTACAGCATTTCCAGATATCAATCTCTCTAGAGGTCTCTGCCAGTCATTAGACTAAGGGAGGTGTAGACCTGACATGTACCTGTTCCTAATTACCCTCCGTCAGCATTCAAACTGCAGTATTTCAACTCAGCCTGAGCCTTCTGGGAAGCTATCAAAGTTTGGGAGCTTTGGTGGAAATGGGTAGGCTGGAATCATTGGGAGCAGGATATTTTGATGACCCCCGCCCAAACTCCCACCTACGATGACTGCTAAACATAAAGTACATCAATGCTCTGGGAGTATTTTACATGGAGTTTACACACCCTGTCTGCACCAAAATCCTAGCTTTGCAGTCCAGTGTCTTTTTAGATCTGTCTTAAGCCTGAAAACAGCTGTACTTCAAACAAGGAAAGGATGAGTGTTCCAGTCACAATGAAGTGGCTAACTAGCTGCCTGCCCCGGGCAATTTCATACACTGCACAGGAAAGATAGTCCAGTGACTTGGGGCCAGATTGGCAATTAGGCTTGGGCACTGCAGGCAAAGAAAAATGTAAAATGCATTTCTTCACAAGTACACAAAGGAGCTAGAAGAGTCCACTCTAGTCACTCCCCTCTAGAAAGACCTAATACCTATAAGAATTACTAGTAGAATTTCAAACTGGTCAACATCAAGTTTTTATATGTGACTATTCCACAAGGTCAAAAAAAGTATTTTGTCTTCCAACCTGTAAGACTGCTATCTTAATGATCTAGTCAGAATACCTTAGTTCAAGGTATTTGTGTCAGCAACAATTTTTCATCCCACAGAAACAGGACAGCCGGAAAAAAGCAGCTAACAGGTGCATAACCCCCAAAAAGCTATCGTATAGGTCCGCAGAGAGTCATCACTCCCAATTCTCCTGGGAAAAATTGTGTTTTGACAATGCCCTACAGTTTTATAGGTTAGTGTTTTAAGTATATTATCTCCATCTTCAGCCATTTTTTGGAGTGTTGTATGTAGGTTGGCCAAGCACTGTATGTGATGTCATTAATATATGTGGGTCTTCTCATCAACAAATCATGCCGCACTTGTGTAGCTCATCTTTGAGCCACTTATTTCTAGTCTGGCGGTTGGACCGCCAGCTGTAACAGTCTGACTGCCACATTACGAAGTTCGTGGAAAGACCCGCCAACCTACGACATCCCCGCCAGGATCAATGATCCTGATGGGCCGACATCGGTCCTAGTTGTAATCAGACAGGGCGGTGCTGAACTCAGCGCCACCCTGATGATTACAACCTTGTTCTCTGCCAGCCTTTTCATGTTGGTTATACCACCATAATAAAGGCTGGCAAAGAACAAGTGCAGGGGCCACAGGGGAGCCCTTTCACTGCCCATGGAATGGGCAGTCAGGTGCCCCCCCTGCCCAGCACCCTTGAAATGCGCACTGTCTGCCGTGCATATTTCAAGGGTGTTGGTGACCCCTGTGTGTGGCAGCTTGGCCACCAGCTCTATTATAAGACAGGGACAATGCTGCTGCACCTTTCCCTCTGGGCTGACGGATGGAAACCTTGGTTCCCGCCCATCAGCTGAGTGGGCAAGTAGTAATAGGGCTGGTGGGGAGACCGCCACCTTGACTGCAGTCTCCTCATCACGGGTCTGGCGGTCAGATTTTCAGTCTCAGTTGGCTCCCCTTCTCCTGTGGGAGCCAGCATTGCTGTCACAGAAAGGGGGCTGCTAATGCAGCCCCTTCTCTGTGAGAGCAATTGTTTCCTCTGCCTCCCTGTCTGCCTCTCAGAGGACAGGGAGACAGCTCTCCCTCGCTGTGAGCAGAGTATTTGCTATGACTTCTGCCACTAAGCCACAGCAAACAGCTATGTTGTGGGGGTGGGCACTCCGAGACATAGCAGGAGCCGGTCCTCGGGGGTGCAGTCCCTAGGGCCATCTGTAGCGCCTCAAGGTGGGCCATGCAGCCCCCTCCAACAAGCATTGCCCCAGTGAGTGGTGGTCCCGGGAGTCTGCAACAGAACCCCTTTACTTTTTTTATTATAGCCCTGGGGAGGTGGTGGTCCCTGGGGCTGCAGGGTGGGGGGGGCTGTGTGCCCCCTACATTCAGTTTTCAAAAGTGCCCCAGTGAGGTGGCGGTCCGCAGGGCTGCAGGGCGGCAAGTGGCCCCCCCTTTGCATTCAGTGTAAGAAGTGCTCTGGGGCTGTGGAAGAGACCACTAGGCCTCCTCCACACAAACAATGGAATTTCCTCCAAGGAGGTGGCTGTCCCTAGGACAGGGGAGAGGCTGTCAGGCCTCCCACACAAACAATAGAACTTGTACCAGGAAGGTGGTGGTCGCCATGGGCGTGGAGGGGCGTGCGGCCCCTCACATTCCAATTAATCATTGCCCTTGGGAAGTGGCAGCCCCCGGGGTAATGGAAGCTCTAGGAGGAGGGCCTGTGGGCCCCACTCCTTAATAAAGTCCCCAATGCCCCCAGGACCTGGCCCACCCGGGGGGGGGGGGGCTAATAAAAAGGCAATGCCCTTTTTGTGCCCTGTTGGGGTCCCTCAGGGACCACAACACCACACCTAAAGGGTCAGGGTGATTCTACCCTGACCTCTCTTGTTATTTTATTCCTTTTTTTTCTAGGTCTCTGATAAGGCCAAATCCCAAGATGGCTGCCAAAACTTCCTTGTTGAAGTGTTGGGAGCCAATCAGCCATCAGCAGAGGGACAGTTGGATCCGATTCTCTAGCTATTTATATTTTTCAACCTTTAATATCTCCAAAACTACTTCATAGATTTACACCAAACCACAAGAAATGTAATCTGCGGAACAGGATATAGCTTCCTGACAAATTTGGTGTAGTTCCGTTAAGTGGCTTGGGCTGTAGGTGTGTCTAAAGACCCTATGGAAAAATGAATGGGGAAAACTTGTTTTGGGACCCCCCTCCTTTTTCTCGGCTCACTCTTGACGGATTACTCAAAACTTTGAAGAGACAAGCTGAACTGACCAAGGTATATGTTGTGAAAATTTCGGGAAGATTCGTCAAGCAGCACAAAAGTTATTGGCAAAACAAAAATGCTGTGCCTATGGAAACTAGGTCTTAACTATAACTGCCTAGTGGTGACTAGAACCAAAGGTTAAAGGGACATCATAGTTATAGTTACGGGACCTAAGTTAACTATAACTCATGCCCTCGCACTGCACAGATTTTTCTTCAATAATTTAGTTTCTAATGTTTCAATTATATTTTTATTGATGTTATAAAAGTTGTCATGAGTGCTGTAATATTTGGGGTATTTAGCAGTGTATATAACATATGCACTCCTTACAGCAACAGATAGCATCCACACTCTCCTCGACTGAGGCAAAACCGCAGTCCTCATCTTCCTGGACCTTTCCTCTACCTTTGATAAAGTCTCCCACCACACCCTCTGCACCAGACTCCACAACGCCGGCATCTGTGAGAAAGCCTTAGAGTGGATCCGCTCCTTCCTCACCAGCAGAACCCAGAGGGTCAGGCTCCCACCATTCACATCGAAATCAACAGAGATCAGCTGCGGAGTTCCTCAGGGCTCCTCTCTGAACCCCACCCTCTTCAAAATCTATATGGCCCCACTTGCGAACATCATCAGAAACCACTGACTTAACATTGTCTCCTACACTGACAAAAGCCAGCTGATCCCCTCCCTTACCAACCAACCTACAACCCCAAAAAGAAACTTCCATAACAGAGTGAAGGCAATCGCCGCCAAGATAAAGAACAGCTGCCTGAAACTGAACTCTGACAAAACCGAGGTCCTCATCCTAGGCTCCACCTCCACCTCCACCTAGGATGACTCCTGGTGGCCCTCAGTGCTTGGACCCCCCCCCACACCTACTGACCAAACAAGCAACCTTGGCATCATCCTCGACTCATCGATCTCAATGAACCGCCAAATCAACGGAGTCTCATCCTCCTGTTTCCACAAGCTCTGCCTGCTCCGAAAGATTTTCAAATGGATCCCCATCAAGTCCAGAAGAACAGTCATCCAGGCGCTCATCAACAGCAAGTTAGACTACTGCTATGCGGGCACCACCCAAAAGCTCCAAAAGAAACTGCAGCGAATCCAGAAAGCCTAGGTCAGAATCATCCTGGACATCCCTCATTGCAGCCACATCACCGCTCACCTGAGAGACCTTCAATGGCCTCCAATCAACAAAAGAATCACCTTCAAGCTCCTCATACATGCCTACAAGGCCCTCCACAACATCAGACCATCATACTTCAACCACTGCCTGTCCTTCTACAAGCCCATCAGACACCTTCACTCAACCCAACTGGCTTTCGTCACAACCTCAAGGATCCGCAGGAACTCAGCTGGAGGAAGATCCTTCTCTTGCCTCATTGCTCAGACCTGGAATGCTCTTCGATTACACCTCCTGCAATCACCCCCACTACCTCAATTCAGGAAGAGCCTTAAGACCTGGCTCTTCGACTGAACTGCTACTAAGCCCCCCTTAGTGCCTCCAGACGCTTATGGGGTGATTAGCTGTACTTTACAAGAACCTTGTTTGATTAATTGATTAGCTAGGGTGCAAGTTATAGTTAACTGAAATAACTATAGCTATAACTGCTGAATTTCTCTGGTGCTGTGCGAGGAAATTCAGAACTAACTATAATGACCCTGTAACCTTTAGTTTTTAAGTGAATTTCTAAGGTTTTTTAAAGTCTATTGTCTAACTATAACGTCGTTGTAACCTTTGTGTTTTTCGGTGAATTTCTATGGCTTTTTTAACGTAAAGTAATTTTGATTACTGTACTGTAATCCAAGCCTTTGGCCATGCGCCACAGGAGTTGGCCAGAGTGCCTGTCTCTCCGGGTGTGAGAACAGGTTTGATAGTGTTTGTCTGGGTGTGAGAGTGGATGTGAGAAAGTCAAGTTGGGTGTGAGAGTGTCTTATTGTGCTCCAATAGGTGAAAGATGCATTCACCTCCATGAAGGATTTCAGATCATTTTTCAATATGAAATCGTGGAGTAAACACACTTGCTTTGCCTTCCCCAAGCCCAGGAGTTACCACCATTTCTCCTTTTCAGAACTGGAGCCTCAACTGGGGCACTTGCCATACTTATATTGGTAAGTGCTTCCTGTTGAGGTTTAATTTCTGTGAAATGAGCATCATGGCCCGAACAGAAGAGCACCCTCTCATTTATCCAATGAAAGTCCACAGTTTTCTACAAAAAGTCTATCCAACTGGAGCACTTTTTACTGGTTAGTTAGTGAGGGCTATCTCATTTTAGTGAATGGTCAGTGTTGATGAAGAATGCCGCATGACCCAACTCCCCCGGCCAATTTCAGTTCCAAGGATCTCATCACCTGGGGCCCGGCATTATAACATATTTTTTTGTGGAAGGGGGCGGTGCAGCCCACCTCCTCCAGCCAATTTCGTCCCCGGGGACACCATCCCCTGGGGCCTGGCCTTAACATACTTTTTTGGAGGGATAGGGCAGTGCAGCCCCCATCTCTGGGCCTATCTCACCTTTGTGGACCTCATCCCCGAGGCCCAGCTATCTATCCTTGGCTTCCTGCAGGACACCCAGTGTGCAATGGGATCACAGCGGGGAGCCTCAAGGTCCTCATGATCCCAGCCAGGTCCTTGCCTCCTGCAGGAGCCGGCATTGCTGTCACAGATAGGGAGCTGCTAAACATACAGCTCCCTGTCTGTGAGAGCAATGTTGACAGCAATCACTTGCTGAGAATGGAGTTGTGTTTGCTCTGACTTGGCTTCAAAGCTCCCGCCAATCTGCTATGTCCTGGGGGTAGGCACCCGGGATATGGCAGGAGCTTGCCCTGGGGGTTGGCAGCCCCCAGGGCCATTATTGGCTCCAAAAGGGGGGCTGCACCCGCAAAGTTTCTATTTAGATGTTTAATTTCTGTGAAATGAGCATCATGGCCAGAACGGAAGATCACTCTCTCACTTATCCAACAAAAGTCCACACTTTTCTACAAAAAGTCTATCCAACTGAAGCACTTTTTACTGGTTAGTTAGTAAGTGCTACCTCATTTTAGTGAATGGTCAGTATTGAGGAGGAGTGTCATGTGGCCCCCCTGCCCTGGCCGATTTTAGTCCCAGGGATTCTGTTAGAAATGGGGTCTTTGGTTGGCAGTCAGGTTATCCCTTGTCCAAGCAAGGACCCTCACTCTAGTCAGGGTAAAGGAGAATCCCCCTCAGCTAAACCCCGCTCATCCCCTTGGTACCTTGGCACGAGCAGGCAGGCTTAACTTCAGAGTCTAGGTGTAAAGTATTTGTACCAACACACACAGTAACTTAGTGAGAACACTACAAAATGACACGACACAGGTTTAGAAAAATATGAAATATTTATCTAAGCAAAACAAGCACAAAACAACAAAAATCCAACATACACAAGTCAATTTTTTTTAAAGTGTTTTTCCCCCCCTTACGGGGTCTCTGTGGGACCTCAGCACCAGAGATAAGTGGTCAGGGTGTCACTATCCTGGTCACTTTTCTTTTTTTCACTTTTTTACAGGGACTCGGCTGAAGCTGAGTTCCAAGATGGCTGGTACAACTTTCTATCTGAAGTGTTGGCAGCCAACCATAGCTAAGCAGATCTCTGCATGAGTTCTTGTTATTCGCAAAGTCAGGGAGGAACCAAATCCCTGGATATACACATTTAGTTTTCCTTTAATTTCTCCTAAACTATTGAACCGATTGACACCAAATAACAAAAAGTGTAACCTGCAGACCAAAAGCTAACATTCTGCTAAATTTGGTGTCATTCCATCCAGCGGTTAGGTCTGTAGCAGTGTTCAAAACTCCTATGCGAATTAACATGGGAAACAAACCTTTTTTGACCTCCCTTTTTCTCGGCCCCTGCTTGATGGATCAACCAAAACTTTCCATGTGCGACAAGATTCATTAGAACACTTTTTTGGGAAAATTTCATGAAGATTCGTCAAACGGTGCAAAAGATGTAGGCAAGTCAAAAAATTAGTTTTCTATGGAAACATGGTCCTAACTTTAACTACCTACTGGTGACCGCCAGTAGGTAATATTCACTGAAAAGCACAAAGGTCAAAGTAATATTATAGCTTGGTGAAAACGTAACATTTTAAACAAAAAAAAAAAAAAATCACCAGTTATAGGTATGTCAAGTAACTATAATGTGTGCCCTAAAGTAACTATAACTTGTGTCCCCACCATGCACAGTTTTCTCATCAATAATTTTACTGAAAATGTTGCAGTGATATTATTAATGAAGTCATAGAAGATATCATGACTGATGTAATAAGTGTGGTACTTAATAGAGCATGGCGTCGCCTAAAGGATAAATGCGGATAAAAACGGTCCTCCCCTTTTTATCCACATTTCAGCCCCTGCGGATGGGGGTTGTCGTTTCTGCCATTGACTTGTGGAGGGGGGAAGCAAGTCCCCCTCCCCTTACTAAATGCACACGGACCCAAAATGGGATCAAGGAGTGGGACACACTTGCACCTTCCGCCAAATATTTTTGTTTAAAAAAGGCGGGCCTCTTTTTTTTTGCCGCAATCTGGCGGGAGTCCCACAGAATCTTGACAAAAACAGCCCTGTTTTAATTTTAGCTCCCGGGTGTCCCTCTGGGTCCCCCAACAAGGCCTGGGGGCAGGGTAATCCTACCCTGCCCCCTTACATTATTTTTATTTTAAAATTTCAGGACAGGGGACTAAGGGCCCCATTGCGGGAGTATCAGTCTGAGTTCCTAACAACATTACGGCAGTCGGGCTTGTATCCAGCCAGGGTAGTGCTGAACTCAGCACCGCCTGGCTGATTACAACACCTCTTCTGACAGCCTTTTCAAAAGGATGGTGGAAAGCCAGTGCTGGGGGCCACTGGGTGGCCCCTTCACTGCCCATGCCATGCTCAGTGCGTGCAGGGGCTCCTCTGCCCAGCACCATCAGAGTTCGCACTGTTTGCTTTGCATGCACATTATGAGGGTACTGGAGTGTTAGGATATTGGCCTTAGCACCCTTAATGGACTACCACTGTCCCTGCCCATCAACCAGCATGAATGAGTAATACAATGTTCCCGCTGGCCAGCCTGGCATGAACACTGTAATATGCTCAGGAGAATATTACTGCTGTTGCGGTGGCATCCTCCCCGTGAGTTTGGGGGTCCCTTGATTGGACTTCCAAACTCATTATGAGGCCCTAAGTCCTCGAGTCCCGTAATGGCTGCCAGCAACATTTTTCTCATGTTGCTGACAGTCAATCAAAGGGCTTGCTCGGAGTCTGACTCCCAGGGAAGGGAATTTGGCCAAGGGAAATAAAGCTCCCTGGGCCAATCAAAAGTCTCTATTTTTTTAACTGGGTTTGAGGGACCCTTGCAAGAATCCTTCAAAACCAACCATCCAGATTTATAAATATTTACTCAATTACTCAAAAACTACTGAATGGATTTACACCAAATCACAGAAAGCATGCTTACTGGGCCAAATGTGGTATAATTCAATTTAGCAATTTTTGTGGTAGCATTGTCTGAAAGCGTTTATGGAAAATGCATTGGAATTTTGCATTTTAGGACTCCTCTTTTTTCTTGACACCCCCACTTGATGGATTACCCTGAAACCTTCCAGGAACGAGCTGCAATGGATAAACTGTTTTTTTAAAAAGTTTCATGAAGATGCATGAAACGACACTAACGATACTAGCAAACGAAAACAAAAATCTATTTATAGAAAAACAGATGGCTATGAGGTATGTGGTTGTGTGTGTGTGTGTGTATATAAATATAAATATATATATATATATATATATATAAATATATATATATATATATATATATATATTGCAACAATGCAATCAAACTGATGTTCAGCCGGAGAGACAAAGGGCCTGATTACAACATTGGAGGAAGGTGTTTATCCGTCTCAAAAGTGGCGGATATACCACCAGCCGTATTACGAGTCCATTATATCCTATGGAACTCGTAATACGGCTGGTGGTATATCCGTCACATTTGGGACGGATTAACACCTCCTCCAAAGTTGTAATCAGGCCCAAAGTGTATCTTGTTCCTGCAATTTTCTATGAAGCATAAGCATGCACTGGGTGACATGCATATGGCATAGAAATTAGAGAGGTGTATTTTTTTTTTAGCCATCCGACGTCTGGCAATACAGCACTTCTGTTGGATGCAGATGAGTTGACAATGCTGAATCTAAAATGTTCCTACAGAAGGCCCTGTAAAGTGGAAGTGCCACCTCTCCAACCTCTTCACTTCATTATCCTATTGTGAGCTATACCATTTGGCTGTGCCACAATTCCCATTTGCAAATCCTCCATTTCATCTTCATTACTTGATCTTCCTTAAGTGTAATGATAGTATAGAACGCCTTTACACTTCCAGACCCACACACCTTAATAATGAGTTTAGTAATAAATCCCACCAAAATTCCATGTTAAATAATACTGATTTTGAGTTTTTACTGTGTATACCGGAATCCTTTTTTTAGTGTCTGTGTTAAATACTGGATGTGTGTTATTTAGTGTATGTGGTAAATACTACACCAGATAAATAGCACCTGCACAAGCCATCAGGAAGTGCAGATTTTCAGGCATTCAAACTTCAGTGAGTGAGAAAATTAATCCCTAGAGAAAAGAAACAGCTAGATCAACATACTAAAGGACCTTAGGACACCCTGTTAGCACACAAACAACTCCTCCCTGTTTGGAATGGTGAAACCATTCATTTTGTGTGGACAAAGCACCTTGTAACAAGACAAACAGAATCCACTGCTATTCTCTGATGTCACATACTCATCACAAGCAGAAACCTGCCAGACTTCCATCATGAATCCAGTCAGAGAAAGGAAGTAATTGTTTATGCATTCTGAGCTGGAGGTCCTGACTAAGGAGGTGATAAGACACCATGACTACCTAATGTGCCATCACAAGCTTAAAATTCCAGAAAAAGCAAGTGACAACATGCCAGTGGAAGCCCATAATGGACAAAATCAATACTGAAACAACAGAGTCACATGATGTTGAGAACATTAAAAGCAGGTTCCAAACCTTGTCATTTTAGGTATTTAAGTGAGGTGCCAAGCGCAAGTTCTAAAGCATGGCAACTAGTGATAGTTCTCCAACTTCCACCTCAGATTTACCTCAAACTGTGAAAAAGAAAAAATAATATGACCATCTTGATCAAATCTGAAGTGGCAGACACAAGAGATCTTGACATCAGAGGAATCCAAGTTAAGTGACATGAGAGTAATAATGGAAGTACATGTGTTTGTTATGGTTGTTAAAAAAAGTTGGCTTTGCTTGAGAATCATCATGATTGTGAAGAATGACTGATGTAATTTGGTACACATATTTGCATTGACTCATGCATGTTTTGTCATTTGGTCTGACAGCACTCTAATGGTATTGCTGACATTTACTGACATTCGACTACAACAGTCATAATACACTGTTATCTTGATGGCGAAGGGTTGATTTGTCTGCCCAGTACCATTATAACTAATGTTGCTTCTTGTCAGAACCATGATGGGGTTTCATGCAGAGCACCTACATAACAACTCTGTATACACTGATACACATCACATAGCATTTGCACATAAATAGTGTGCTTCTTTTTACAGTTTCAGCACACTTGTTCCTGTCCACATGAGGCCAGCAGGTGTACACGAGTGCAGTCAATTGGCCCTAGGATGTCTGAAAATCCTGCTGGAGCACAGGAGTTTCCTTTGCTGGCAATAGCTGTGTGGGTATCTGAAGGGAACAGTATATTCTGCTCATACACTCTCTGCAAGGCACTCACTTAAGCGGCTGTCTTGAAAGTTTTGGGGGTGCTTCATCAAGCGGAGGCAGAGAAAATGAGGGGGTCCCAAAATACTTTTTCCCCAAGAAGTTTCCATAGGGATTTTTAGACAGGTCTACGGACTGCTTAACAGAATTACACCAAATTTGGCAGAAAGTTAAGTCTTGGTCCAGAAAGTGTATTTTTGGCATTTGGTGTAAATCTGTTCAGTAGTTTCAGAGATATTTAAAGTTTAAAAAATATAGATATCTAGGGATGCAGATCCAAAAGTCCCTGTGCTGTTATCTGATTGGCTGCGCGCACTTCAGCCAGGAAAGGTAGGCAGCCATTTTGGGACTCAGACTCAGCTGAGTCCCAAAAATAAAGTTAAACATAAAGAAAAAGGGGCATGGTTGGAATACCCTGACCCCACTAGGCCTGGTGCTGGGCTTCCCCAAGGACCCCACCAGGGCCAAAAAGCATATTTATTTATTTTTTCTGAGAAGCTGCGGAGGATCCACGTAACCCGGGAATTATAAAAAATAAAAAAAAACAGGTGTGGTCTCCTGTGTTTGAATCCCCAGTCGGGCCAGGTCCCAGGGGCATGCCAATGTATATTTCTGTGAAGGGTGTGCAAGTCCCCCCCCCCCACCGAGGCTCTTAAGAGCCCCAGGGACTATCATCTCCCCGGGGCTACATTTATAAATTGGAGATGGGCCATGTGGGCCCCCCTCCGGACCCTCTTAAGAGCCCTGGGGATCACAACTTCCCTGGGGCTTCATTATTAAATTGGTGGGCACCATGCAGACATCTCTCCTGAGGCTCTTAAGATCCCTGGGGACCACCACCTCCCCAGGGCTTCATTAGTAAATTGGAGGGAGGGCGCCCGGATCCCCCTCTTTGGCCCAAAGTACCACCACCTCTCTGGGGCCACAAATACCAAATAAAGGAAAGGGGGGCTGCAAATCCATTCTCCTGGGCCATATTATGCCCCGGGAACCACCACCTGCCCAGAGCTGGGCCTAAAAAAGGAGGGCCCCCTCCTAAAGCCATTGTTGGCCTTGGGGATCACCCTCCTCAGAGCCGGCTCCCTCTGTCCCAGGGTGCCCACCCTTGAGACATAGTAGTTTGCTGTCGGTTGGTGGGAGCTATCACAGATCCCACCAAGTGAAAGCAAACTGTAAGTTATCTTTGTCAAAAATTCACCAATAAGTATAACCAAACGTATATTATATACATTTCCACATTACAATGTTTAATAAAATTGATTGTCATAAATAAAGCCTTATTGAAAAACATCAACCAGAGAAACTTTCTTTTAACATTTTTCAGCCCCATAGAATCCACCACAAGGGGGCCCTGCATTCCAGTTGAAGAACATATACCTCCCGATCCGAGTGCTTTAAAAAATATGGTAAGCTGTCCTGGGGTAAAGGATTTAATGAACATGAGACTTACTTTTTTAATGTTGCTTTAGGGGGAGCGGCTGCAATCCTTGCACAACATTGAAAAGAATGCTTGGTGGAGACCATGACCCTTCTAGGGGCACCACCAAATATAATCAAAAAGCACCCCACAGGACATTATGGGGTGATCCTTGTCTGAAGCAGAGGTTAATAAATGAGCAGCCCTTACCGTTCCTTTATTATTATTTTTATTTTTTTATTTTTTGGGTACCCCAATGTCCACCCGGGGCAACAACATCTCTTTTTAAAGTTGGGGGCTGCGTGAGAGTCTCATAGCCCCCGCAACCATATAGCTCCATAACAAGCACTGTAGCAGGAGCTGGCCATTTTAAAATATTTTTTAAAAGTGGGGGCCAACCTCGGACACACACATGTATTCGAAATGTTGGGGATATCAAGAGGAGACCCAAGACCCCCACAGCCCCTGTTGTCTCCCCTGCCAGCTATTACACTGTGGGTGTATGGCACCCACCTAGGGCACCCACATCTTGGCAACATGATGGGGGCTGTGGGGGTAGCTCCAAAACTCCTGTGTCCCCAGCCAATATCCATTCTGATGCTAGTGAGAGCTCCCTGCAATACTTTGTTTCTGCCCATGCGGGAAATGCCTGCACCCTGCCTGTTGAGTAATGTATTTAAAAATTATATTCCAGCCTGATTATTGGAAAATCTGAAACTCACCTCCCCAATCTTACTGACCAAGCTACGCCCTTATCTATCTATCTATTTATCTATCTATCTATCTATCTATCTATCTATCTATCTATCTATCTATCTATCTATATCTATCTATCGAAAAATTTATAAAAGTAACTGTACAATTATGTTTTGTATAATATATATTCACATAAACACGTAATTATACCAATAAGGGGTTGGGGCATCAGAATCTGTCTTTTCAGTTAAGTGATGAGTCTAGTAAAATCAGCTATTCGTCTTTCCTTTATCAGCCATGCTGTGGACGTGTAGGGCATGTATCATCATAATGTGCAGCTGTTTCTCGGCTTCATGCTTACCTTGCACAAAACACAGTTGCCTCTCTGGTAGAACGTGGAGTGCAGCGCCCCTGATTTAGCGGTTCACGGGAAATCTGCCGATATTTCCAGTCCACCAGCCATGAAAAACACACCTACAAATCACCTGTCAACAACTTTGATCCACCTTTTTTCAGGTGCTTTGCTCTCTGGCTATTATTTCTGCCAAGAGAACCGTGAAAATTAAATGCAGACCTTGCCAATTCCTGAGCGACCCGGTGCTCCATCATAACAGCCGTATAATGGCAATAAATCATTTCAACTTTAATCTATTGTTATTGATGAATGTACAATTATTTGTCATCTAATATGCTGAAAATGATGACCAAAGAAATAGATCAACTTTTTTTTCTTCGTCCAAGTATGGCATTGATGGATTGTATCCCTAAGCTGTTATTACACTTATAATGTACTCTTCCGCATTGACAGCGCGGCTGTTTTTTTTAATCAGTTCATAGTAGTCGACTTACGACAACATAGCAAGACTCATAACTCATGTCCTTTTCATTTTTGTCAGTGATGGGAAATGAAAATGTTTTTATTCCTTTGATATAATTCTTACCTGACTAGTCTGGAGATTGTTCTAAAATTGTAAATAAATGGCTGTTTATTGAGCTGGAACTGAAAAGTGACATATGAAAATGTCTCTTTCTGTAGAAAAATAATGTGGCCATGACAGGATTTTGAGGCTGTAAAATATTCTTTTTAACCTGTTCACTGCTGCAAAATGCATTGTGAGGTGCATAGTAAGTTATAACTATTGTGTTTTTATTTAATCTATTTTGTTTCCCAACTCTACGAGAACAGCCCTGTGTATGTAGATTGTGGCACTGCATGCCCAAAGAAAAATCAAACTGTATTTTGAGTGACATGTGGCACCTGTAAGTGTCAAACTGAAGGAAATAATAGTATTGTTTTATGTTGTTTATGGTGACACAGAACATTAAGATTTGACACATCGAAGGTGAGCGCGGTGTACAACACATAGAGAAGAACCGTATTAACAGAACACTGGTAAACGTGTTTGATGCCCGAGTACACTATTGTCACACTCTTTACCAGCCAGATTAGAGTTTATATTTTTCTGCCTGCTACGTAGGAGTCAATTTAACTTTCCTTGTCAGTGTAATTAATCCAAGAGAAAATTCCAAGAATGCTGTTTTCTCTTCATAATTCTCAACACCATGATGTTCATTAAAATATGGACATGAGGAATCCATAATACATTCTGTGCTCCAGGTTGCATACCCCCAAAATGGAGATCAATTACCCATTTTAGGACTTGCTTTACGTGGTAGTGAGGCACAACAGTCATAGGCAGAAGAAAATGCTTTTGGGGATGCGCTCTAAAGGGCTTCTCAACCAACAGGGTTGGCAAATCAAGAACGATCACACAGGTTCAGTAATCCACTCAAAGTATCCTGGGTCCCTTATGTCGTAGGCACCTTTAACTGTATGTGCACCAGCAAGCACAAACACCTCAAACACAGTACTTCCCACAAACGCTTAACAGAGCAGTAGAGGAGCATTCATAAAAAGGCAGGCTTGTGGGGTTTGACAAGTTACCACCAAATTGGTCAATTGCGATACATAAGTCTTTCAGCTATACGGCATGTCAACATTATCCTACATGTCATGTGTTATTAGAAATATGCAATAAGAATTAATTTCCTATGAATCAAGGAAACGTATCATGAGTGTCAGTATCAGTGACTTACTTTAACATTAACTTGGTTGCCTGGCAACCTCAGCACACCTACTAACAAAGGACCATGTATTCCAGAGCCTTTGGGCTAATGTCCCAATTCCCATAGTACTTGTTTTTTTATGAAGAGTTCTTCCAGACTGATTATGAGTTTGGCAGTCTGGGGACTGCCACAGTAGCAGCAGCAATCAGATGGCCGCAGTGTTGGTGGTCTGACTGCTGTATTCCGATTCATGTGGTTACATAGATGAAAGACCGCTGCGGTCCCACCCACAACAGCAGCATATCTATACCGCCGGGTGGGCTGCCAGTCCAATCGCCATCCTAATCAAGATGTTGCTTCCCGCTTACATGACTGTGGCGGTCCAACCACCACACTTGAGCAGGCAGAAATGGAGGGGTATAAGGTCGAAACTCACTTGTAGGCAGTGTCACACATCCTGTGCCTCCGTGGAGCCAATCCTACCGTTGGTAAGCCAAAGCACCTACCTGTTTCCTCCAACTCCACAGCAAATTGACAGGCTGTCATTGACCTGGTATGTGGGCTGGGCTCCATGCCCCAAATATGTCATGTGTCCCAGTTTGAAGTTTGACGCAATGTATGTCCCAATCACAGTCCCATGATGCTCCCTTTGGCCAGGTCACTGACCCTGCACCACCAAACTCTATAGAACTTGATATGTGTGTACATTCCAGTTTCAGTTATAACGATGTGCTCATAACAGTGTGTCATATCACAGCAAATGCCCATCAATATCACAGCTACAAATTGAAGTGACACCCTCACCTTGTTCACATGCCATGACCCGGCGTGACAGACCATATACATCTGCATGAACGTGTCATTAAACCCAAACACACCTTCCATGCAAATGTCTTCTAATGGACTCACATATATCACCCACATTGCAAGAGAATGAAAGGTAAATGGGATGCAGATTAATTTGTGTGACAAACATCCAAAGCACACAATGTAAACAATCCCTGCACACTAGGTATGGCAGAATCAGGGGGACCCCAGGAAGGCTGCTGCGCTGGGACACTTTTTTACTTTGCACATGCCTCAAAAACACCATTTGCACAGAAACTGTGGCCTGATGAATATCAGGGACAACCGATTGTATAACCAAGCAGCACACCCATGTGGCAAATATATAAGTGCAAGTCTAGAAAGCAAACACACCAGTAACAGCATGGGTCATGCATTTAGATAAAGTAGGTGTAAGGTAGACACATTAAAATGGACACATGTCCATTCAAATATATAGGATGAGAGAACAATCGAACACCCTGTGTGGACAAACAAACCTCTAGCTTGCACATATTGAACAATTATCCAATCTACATCAGAGGGAGAAATGTAACCCAATAGATGTTGACATTGTCCAAGACAATAACAAATATGTACCATTTGAAACAACACCCAATGCAATGCCAATCCAATTGGATTACATCCCAAACATCCTTCCATCAAGCATTTCCCCTTGCCCTGGGTGACTCCAGCAGTGGTTCCAAAGTCAGATCTCACCAACCAGATCAAATGGCTCATCAATAGGTTGAAACAGACACAACTGTAGTCATTCATTAGAAATTATCATGAACATCTAAAAGGTAGAAAAGTAATGGCAGGATCAATGTGTAGCAAAACAAACAACTGAACTTTATTTACAACACTCCAAAAATGGAGTAAAGGCCAATGGCCAGTCCTTTGTAAAAAAAATGTGCTGAGCACACTGCTGTGCCCCACAACTTGCCTCAAAAATCACTGCCATAGGAACCTCATCAGGAAGGGGAATCTAGTGGACATTCCAGGCACCACAATGATAACCCTTGGGTGGGGTGGGGTTTTGGAAGGGTGAGTTTGGTCTTGGGAGGGGTGAGCTTCACTTTGGGAGGGGTCAGCTTCTTTTTGGGTTTGGGTGGGTTATGGCTGGGTCCAGGGGGTGGGGGGCAAATATCACAGGGGAGGTATTGGACTTGGGAGGGATGTGTTGGGGTGTTGGTGGGATACTTATGCTTTGGGAGAGAGGATAAGGGTGAGGCCAAATTGGAAACTCTCTTTGGGAAAATGGGGAGGGTATACAGGAGGGATTAGGGTTTGGAGGTTGAGGAAGTGCTTGTATCAGCTATAGAGTTGGGTGTTGTCGGTACTGGTTTGTGTGTGCCTGAAGTATGTTTGTGTTTTGTTGGTGTCTGTTGCATGTGTGAGTGTTGGTTTTTGTGTCTCTTGTTGGGCTGTGATGTGGATGTGATGGGTAAGGTGGGAGTGCTGGATGGGTCTGTGTGGGTGGGGATGGTGTCCGGGGGTACAGTGGTTGGTGTGACTTCGTCTGTGGGTGTTTGCGTGGTGCCTGGGGTAAGGTGGAGGCTGTGTCTGTGGGTGTTGAGGGGGTGTCTGGGATATGGTGGATATGGTAGCTGTGTCTGTGGGGTGGTGTCTGGTGGATGTGATGGTGGTTGTGAGTGGGGTGAATGGCTGTTGAGTACTTGCGTGCTTGTATTCTTGTGGTGTCTGTGTTTATATATGCTGCTTGTCACTGTTGAGGTGTATGCATGCATATGTGTGAGTGCGCTTTGGACAGGTATGGGAAAAGGAAAATTGGATGGGGAAGAAAAAAGTGGTGAGGGGAGGATTGTGGGGGTGGAAGGCTGCTGTGTGCGAGCAGGCCAGAGCCTGAAAAGGTCTCTGTAGGGCAGACATAGAATTGCAAATGCCTTTCAGGTACGCAACTATCTGTTGGAGCTGGGTGCCCTTCACTTGGATGGCATTCAGAATAGCAGTGTGACCGAAAGAGATGCTCCTCCGGAGGTCAATAGCCTCCTCACTCATGGTAGCAGGGGGTATCAGGGGCAAGGAGCAAGGTGAGTGAGCAAAGGAGATGGCTACCCTCTTGGGGGAGCAGGCCTGGCAAACTGGGTGTGGAGCACAGGGAAGGTGGAGATGAAACTGGGGGTAATGGTCAAAGATTGAGCAGGTGTAGGTCCTGGGTGCTCCACGGGAGATCGACTCAGAAAAAGATGATGAGTCCCTCCATGTCTGATGTTTTATGACCAGAGGTACCATGGTCAGCTGCTTCCCCACTGATGTTGCCCCAATCTCCTCCATTTGCCTGTAATGATGGTGACATGACAAATATAAACAGGGTTAGTCCATGTGTATGAAAGCACTTGACCAACAACTTTGATTATAAAACATTACCATAATGTACTGTAGCCCCCAGCCATAAGGTCCTCCAAAGTGCTCCAACATTTGCAACACCACATGCTTGCCTGCCTCATGAACTATAATTATTTGCACACAGGAAAGTCAGAATCACAGGCAACTTCAATTAAATGAGTGAAGTCATCCAATCACAATACCCGAGGTTCAAGTAGGAGACCTTGTCACCTTGAATGGTTTGGCTCTTGTATCACCCCTCACTAACCTGTTGGCCTCAAATATAATAGCAATGCCAAGGACATTCTCCCGGATTCCACACAAGGTCCTGCAATCAGCAAATGTCCATATACTTAATATCACATCATGATGCAATGATGGGGAAATACTCCAGCCATGTTGCAGTAAGAAGTACAGTAGCCTGAAGAAGGTGACATGGAAAGACCCATGTCATGCTGTAAAAACTCACCAATTGTACCTTCGCAATATGTACATTGTCTGAATAGTGTAAATTAAGTTGTACCAATGTTTTTTGCTAGATAACACATCTTGCACAGAAAAGTACACTGGAAACAATCTGGTCAAAATGTCTGGGAGATTTGCCTACAAAATTTCATAGCACAATGAATCAGATAGGCCTAGAGAAATCACCTGTTTTAATTGGTACTGCTGAGAACAGTCTTCTAACATTGTATAACTAAAAGGCAATGGTCCATTGGATGGTGTTGTGTCTCAGGGAATCTCCAATATCTGAAGAGGGCCTTTAACATGTTTCACAATGGGAAGGCACATTTCTTTACCTTTTTGTCATGCAAACAGATTCTATTGGATTACTGAGTGTACACACTCACATATGAATCCAACATTTCTGAATGTCACTCACTGATGCATGGCAACAGTCAGGTAATGAACTTTCAACAATTGACGTGCAAAGCACCTAGCCAAATGATTCCACATAATTAGTATGGAAATGCACATTGTGAGTAACTTCTGTAGGTCTACCTGTCATGTCCTTCATTGCATCTGCAATTGTTCATGATAAATGACATGGAGTAACCCAACAAACAATGTTGACACACACCTGTCTGTGGTACCACATGAACTGCATACCCACCATATAAAACTATTTTCCAAGAGATTTTGCCATGCACACATATGTGGTGGAATCAGACATCATCCCATGAAGTTAGGTAGATCGTGTATGAAACAGTGGTGGAAATGATACTAAAAAAGTGCAAGGTAACATGCTAACATGTAGGCACAAATACTGATGCCACAGTGATGTTACCCAGATAATTTAACTGCACATTCCCTGTTTACCAGGGGAAAGTAATGTTCATTGACCACACACAAAGGACAATGTATGCTATGTCACATGTATGATGGCCACCATAACACAAGAGACAGTAGTGAGGCACCGGCACTCTTGAAACACTGAAGGCATGTGTCCTGCTGGGAACAGATGCTAATATACTCTCTTGAACAGACACATGGCTGAGTACAGTGTTCTCCTACCTCAAGTTGGTTGATGTTGGGGCTGAAACACTGAGGTCAAGTGGAGTGTTAGGTACAAATGACACCCACAACATGAAACAACATGAGATGATTGACTATTGCACTAAGCCATGTGTCTGCGCAAGAAAGTATACTGAAAGTGGACTTTACTCTGTTGTGTCCCTGGTCACTAGGACAAGAGGCAAGGCATATCAAAATACACCAGCTACCATACCTACACAAACAATAACTCACCTTGTGTATCGTTCATTGGCCATCTCCAGTATTCATGGGGAGATGGGTGCCTCTAACACATCAACCTGGCAATGTGACAGGTATGAATCTGCCCAAGACCCACCCCCTCGTAGCTGCTGTGCTCACCTCAAATGCCCATTAAGCTCAGGGTAGGTCACCGCCAGTGTGCAGGCCATAAGGAGGGGTCAGGATTTGGCATGTGCCCCATCTACAATGGGAGGACGGTCCCAGATGGACCTATGCGATCTTCCGGGCCCAGCTTCTCAGGCTCTCCCACCTTTTGACAGTGTACGCTCCGGTGGTGAGAGACTCCAAGGGTCCACACCTTCCTGGTGATGGCTCTCCAAATACATTGCTTCCGATAGGCGTTGACCTGTATGATGCAATAGACAAATGAAGTGGTCACAATTGTACTTTTTTAGGGTAATAGGTTGTTCAACGCACATTCAGGAAATGCCTAACACAAGCATTTTGTAACTGTCAACACCCAACATGTGTAAAGTACACATTGTGATAAATACATGGACATAATTACATACTTTTGGAGTTATCTGCTGACTATCTACAACCCTGGTCACGGCCGACACTGACTAACCAAGCCCATTGACGTCATGTATCCCAGGGCCAAGCTACATGTACCGTAATGTGAGTCACTCAGAAATACAACACACCATTGTGACCTTCTGATGGGTAAACTACTTGTGCATAACTGTACTGAAACCTTCACAACCAGGCACATTGACTTGCTGTATAGAGTCCATACAGGCAGCTACCATGGTACAGACT
The DNA here is from genome assembly GCF_031143425.1 of Pleurodeles waltl. Taxonomy (NCBI): domain Eukaryota; kingdom Metazoa; phylum Chordata; class Amphibia; order Caudata; family Salamandridae; genus Pleurodeles; species Pleurodeles waltl. Next base: position 1,521,862,401 of record NC_090440.1, read on the forward strand.
AGATCGTAAGACTTAGGTGACAATGAAAGGGCTGGCATGGGTGTCACTGAAAACTTCTTCTTTTTGGATGTGTGGAAATATGGTTTGCATATTGGAATCTCATTCCACTTCCAACTGGGTTTGTGTAGTACTTACTGGTATCACAGGAAACACCTCTTACCATATGTGGCACTCCTAAAAAGATGACATTCAACAATACCAAGGTATGTTTGGACTGATTGGTTGCATGTAACAAAGCTAGTGAGTCACATGTCATGATCTCCCTTGCATTAATCAACTATCTGAACTGCAGGATTGTCACCTGTGCAATAGACCTGTACTATACTGTACAAATGTTACTTCTGGAACAGTGACAACAGACGTGTGGAAGTGAGGGGCCTGTCATTAGGCAATGATACACTTTGACAATGAGGGTCAATGAAAATAAGAACCAGGTCAGGTGGTTAACTCAGCCCCCATTCCTAATGTAGTCAATTTAAAAGCATTCAGGCAGAATCTTGCTTCTGAAGGCTCATTTTGGTCACATCTAAGGGTCAGAAGGTCTACAAATAGTGGGATCAGTGCCTCAGTTGCATAGCCACAGCCTGGGCTATGTCCCATACTGTGAAAATGCTTTGACCAGCCTTGCTTTCTGCAGGCTAAGCATACAGAACCTACATGAACAGCACATTTCCATCACTTCCATGCATGACAGTATATCCTGTGGCCATCCTATATGTGAGTGCAGGGTTGTGTGGCACTCCGAAGGGTGCAGTGAGTTTTACATTTGTCTCATACCACAGTTTGCCACGGCCTGATCTGGGCTGAGTGATTTGTGAGACTTTACACATTGCTTACAACATCCTCAACTGACTCAAACAGTATACATACACAGTTCATGCTGTAATGCAAATACATTTATTCTTTTATTTACCATCCTCAGATATATCATTGTTTGGCTATAAAGTTTACTTGCATAGATATATGAATACAACACAAGGAGGTTCTAGGACTTAGCACACATCACACAACACAATGGTCATTTGAAATACTCAGAGTACAGGGCTCCACAATCCACAACCTATATATCCCATGTATTGACCACAGATTGTGACATCAGCCCCCCAAATAACTCAGTGGGACTCAGAGGCACATTTTAGGCTGTGAGGAAGGAAAGGATGATTTGAACATATTTTGTATTTGAGATAGTTACCTGTTCCTCTTGTGAGTCATAGAATTGACCATACAGGGGAAGACCGTCTTCAACAAGTGTCCCCAGCTCCTCTGGAGAGAGGGCAGGGGATCTTTCACCTGCTTGGCCTGGCGTGATTGCTTCCAGAGGTGGTACACTGCACCTGAAGTGGTGGAGGTGTTGATTGCAGCAGTGTCAGAAGTCAAATGAGTTATTTTCTAAACTGTGTCATGTACACCACATAAGCAGTCATCACCATTGACGAGCACAGCCACTGGGCCGCAACCATCACAGTCAACAACATCAGCCTATGGCTGTGTCCGCTGCGATTGAAACCAGCCACCACGAGGTTGACTTCTGCTGCCAACGGGAGGTTCCTAAAGTTCAATGAACGAGGTCAGGCATCCGCTATTTTGGCAGTTGGAACTACAGTTTTGATGACTGTTAAATGTGTCACAACATCTATTTTGTGTATCAACATCTCCACAGATGGAAAACTCCCTTTATATGTAAATTCTCTTACACAATCATCAGTGTATTACGTTGTTGGTCACAGATGCGATATATCCGTGGTGCACTGTACCCTTCCAATGACAGTATTTTTAGCAGTCGGAACATACTTTACAATATGTAGGGGCACAGGAGGAGCAGAGAGGTGTGTCATGTGCACATATATGCTGTAGGCACATGTCTGGACAACCATGGAGATCATAGCTGGACCTTGAGTAGTAGACAGTTTTGATGTGTAATGGGTGTAATGTATTTAAGGTCAGTAATGTTTTTCACATGACTTTGGTCTTTCTCATCAGAAATGTTGGTCTGGACACAGTGACTAATGCTCCAACTCATTTCATTCCACAAATAGGTGGAGACCCTTGAGGAGAGAGGATGCGGCAACATCCAGTTTACCATCCACTTCGAGACATCCAGACCATGGAAGTACATGACATAATAAAGCAGTTCCATCTGAATAGGCAAACAATCCAATATCTATGTCATCAGTTGGAGCCAAATCTCATGCCTCAAAACAATAATCAAACAGGTATACAACCCATTGTGAGGCTCATGGCAGTATTACACTTCCTAGCCACATGGTCATTTCAATGTACAGTGGATGTATCTGGTGGTATGTCACAACCCATGTTCAGTGGTGTTTTTATATGATGTCCCATCAGTAATGATGAAACACATTGACAGCTACATCAGGTTCCCCAGACTTGACCATTTAGCCTATTTAAAGGTTGACTTCTATGGATTTGGTCGCATCCCATATGTTGTTGGAGTCATTGATTGCACCCATATTGCATGGGTGCCACCGCATGCCAGTGAGCAAGTCTATCGACAAAAGAAGCACTTCCATTCGATCAACGTGCAAGTTGTCTGCTTGTCAGATCTCTACAGTTCAAACGTATGTGCCTGGTTCCCAGTTTCAGCCCATGAGTCCTTTCTTATGCGGAACAGCACCATACCCCATCTGATGTCACAACTGTAACTAGAGAGGACCTGGCGTGTTGGTAAGTTACATCTGTTGTGATCTTGTGTGTGCAATGTCAGGTGCTACAATCAGGAAGTGTGGGACTCACTGTGGCACTTATGTCTCATTAAAAAACATGAGACTCAGCATATGCCAAATGTCCCTGGTTGTTAACACCGCTGAGGAATCCAACTACGCCAGTGGAAGTCTGCATCAATATACCTATGGAAGAACACAGTGGCCAGGTGAGCAAGCTTTTGGGCTCTTGAAGGTCAGATTTCATTGTATGGACAAGACTGGGGGAGCCCTCCTCCACTCAACCGGGAAGGTGTGTCAAATCACCGTGGCATGCCGCATGTTCCATAACATCACCCTGTGAAGGAACAACTCTTACATCCTAGAGGAGGGGGAGCCTGCGGTGCCACCAAATGAGAATCCGGAAATGCCACATCAAGATGATAGTGGTGAAGAGGAAGGAGCTGACTTGCAACAAGATCTCATCAACATTGTCTTCTCATGAGTGTAAATATGTCATGAGAGGTCATGACTTTGACTGTACAATGAACTCTTGTTGTGATGATGTGAGGAGCATATTTGTTGGAAAAGTTCAGAAGCTGAAGCTCTGGCAAATATTGGCAAAGTGTGTCTGATGAGGAAGCTTTTGACCAATCACATTTTTGAGATGTTGCTTTGTTTGTTTGAGATTTAGAACATGGACTGCATTCTCCAGACGTTTGCTGTGTCAATTGTGTCATGTGTAAGGTTTCATAACTATAATCCTTGCTTTTGCGTTTGTTCAGTTACATTCACATGACAACTTCATTGGGACATTTACGAGTTGTGACATTGGCAGGTATATGATCCTGTTCGGACATACACAGTGGACATGTATTGTTCCTGGGAATGTAGGTCACAGACTTTGGGTGTGCAAGACCTGTGCTAAGACAACTTGCATAGTGATAGAATGGAAGTTTTGAAGACTCCATTGGACTTGTTCCTGGTTGTGTGGTGGCCCTGACGCATCATGTCTGTCATCATGTGTTCAGAAAATATGTAGATCTAGGCTGAATTCATGTTCGTTTCCCTTCACATTACAAAACACTCTTTTTGTATGAACTACATGTAGCTGTTGGTGTGTTTCATTATTGTAGGCCAAAGTGCGTGTGGCACATCAATGACAGTTGTGTGTGTCCTACCACCAGATGAAGAAGCACTAGAATGTAATGACCCTGTGATCAGAAAACTGCTGTACTACCATCTGTCTGCTTCTTGCATTATATGATGTTGGATTCCTTTTGTGAGGTAGGTGATCTGGCTCCAGCTGATGACATCAACCAATTTCACGCTTGCCTATTCTACAAGACAATGGCCCTCTTTATGACATAGGCGGTAAATGCCACCTACCTCCATGGTGACGGCCGCCACAAGTCCGTCTCAGTGGCCACCTACTGTCTGCCATATTATGACCGTAGCCAGAATTTAGCCATAAGGATGGCAGAAATCCGGCTACGGTCATGGCGGCGGACGGCGGTAAGGTGGCGCTAGTAGACCGCCGCAGACCGTATCATGAACCATGATACGGCCTGGCGGTGTTCTGCTGGCGGATGCTGCTGCTGGCAGCAGTGCCGCATCCAGTCTCCTGCCAGAGGACCTCCTGCAAGCAGGTAAGTCAGGTGCTCCAACGGGGGAGAGGCTGGGGGGAGTGTATTGTGTGTGGGGGGTGTGGGTATGTTTCTTTGTGAGTACATGCGGGTGTGGTGTGTTTGGAATGTGTGTGTGCATGAATGGATGTGAGTGTGCGTGTATGTTGTGATGTGGAAATGCGTGTGTGCTTCTATGTATGTCAGTGTGTGTGGATGTGTGTGTCCATGGATGCATGCGTGGGTGAATGTAGGTATGCGTGTGTGTATGCTTGTGCATGTCTGCGCTTGTAGGTGTGTGTATGTTGGGGAAGTCGGAAGGGGGACGGGGAGATTAGGTGAAGACTTTGGGGAGGGACAGGAGGGCGGGGGAGACCACTATCAGTGCCAGGGAAGGAATTCTCTGGGACTCATAGTGCCTACCGCCATGGTTTTTGTGGCGGTAAAAGAGCCACGGAAACCATTGTGGTGTGTGGGATCATATTACTGTGGGCGGCCTTGTGACAGCTGCTGGGCTGGAGACTGTAGTCACCAGCCCGGCGGTCGTTACTGCCGTGGCGGTCGGTGTGGTACATTGGCGGTTTGATGTAGGTATGTGCTGCCAGCCTATTGGCGGTACTACCGCCACTATAACACCCACCGCCGAGGACATAATGACCCCCAATGTCTAATATATCACTTTCTTCCATGGTCTGGAGATCTGTACCTGTAAATTCGATCATTCACATAGTATGATTAAATCATGTATGTATTGCTATGTTTCAGACATATTGACAGCATGTAAACTGAACAATTAATATAATTTCTTCTTTGATAACACACTTGTATGTATGTGTTTGTATGGAATGGCTATAATCCTGAGCTGAACATTGTGCATGTGCAACATATCCCTGCTTTCACAAGTAGCTTATTTTTCCATTGTATAGTTCACATCTTCTCACATATCTACATTGCTGAATTTGAAGTTTAAGACAGAAGACTAAGAGTGTGTGACTGGTGAATTTAATACAGTGCTAAGGGTGAAAACAAACTTGTGAAAAAAGTAACATAAATGAAAAATTAAGGGGTCAGTCATGGTGAATGAAATCATAGGAGTAGATGCCACATAATTGGAAGCCCAAAGTCCAGAGTACTTCTCCCATCAGAAATGGAATGGGGTTCAGGACCCGTCCACAGAGGTATGTGTGACACACAACAGACAACATCAAGGATGAGGTTTCTTCCTGGCAGTGGTGGGTGTCTTGCCATCTGCACCACCTGGATTTTTACATGGATGTCCCTGGTTGTGAGGGTTGGGGGTTCAGACGCTGCAGAAGCAGGGGTGTCTGAGGGTGGTTGGTCCTCTGGCAGGGCCTCCCTTCATGTGTCTCCTGCAGACGTACTTGCGCTTGATATCTTTAGCCCACAAGAAGGGGTAGATGTTGAGTGAAAAGCCTTGCTAAAAGTTGGATGGATGTCCCTCAGCACCTCTTGTTAGGGTGGCCATGTTAAAAGTATGGTCCTCCATATACTGGTTCATGTCCCTCTGCAGCTACTTGATTTTCCGGAGTTCGGTCAGCACATGGCACATCACACCACAGGACTCCTGACAGACCTCCAAAACTTGGCTGATTGCATCCTGGTTGTGAGTGGCCCTGTTGGATCTGGCCCTTTTTGCAGGGTCATCCCCAAACTTTTTGCCTCCTTCCTCCTATTTTTCCTGACCTGTTTTTGTTGACTTTTGAACTCTGAGCACTTTACCACTGCTAACCAGTGCTAAAGTGCATCTGCTCTCTGTGTAAATTGTACTATTAATTGGTTTACTCATGATTGACATATTTGCTTTACTGGTAAGTCCCTAGTAAAGTGCACTAGAGGTGCCCAGGGCCTGTAAATCAAACGCTACTAGTGGGCCCGCAGCACTGATTGTGCCACCCACATAAGTAGCACTGTAATCATGTCTCAGACCTGCCACTGCAGTGTCTGTGTGTGTAGTTTTATACTGTAAATTTGACTTGGCAAGTCTACCCACTTGCCAGGCCTAAACCTTCCCTTTTCCTACATAGAAGACACCCCTAAGGTAGGCCCTAGGTAGCCCCATGAGCAGGGTGCAGTGTATGGTTAAGGTAGGACATATACTATTGTGTTTTATTTGTCCTGACAGTGAAATACCGCCAAATTCAGTTTTCACTGTTGCAAGGCCTATGTCTCTCATAGGTTAACCTGGGGACTGCCTTTATATGATTTAAGCGTAGATTCCCTTTCGGAGCGGATAGACATGTGGCGTTTGGACCTCTGAACTCACTAATTTAAAAAATACATATTTTAGTAAAGTTGTTTTTAAGACTGTGTGTTTGAAAATGCCACTTTTAGAAAGTGAGCATTTTCTTGCTTGAATCATTTTGTAACTCTTCCTGTTTGTGGATTCCCTGTATGGGTTAGTTTGACAGTTGGGATGTTTGCACCTCTCTCCAGACAGTGACACAAACGGGGCTGAGGTGTAGCCTGCATGTTCCATCTGTGCTAGGACAAAGGGGAGGAGTGGTCACTCGCACCTGAGAGGGCTGTGTCTCCCCTAACACAATGCGGACTCCAACCCCCTGGTGTGTGTCTGAGACCTTGCCTGGGCAAGGCAGGATTTCACAATCACATGCGACTTTTCCTTTGAAGTAAGCCTACAAAATGGGTCTAAAAAGAGGACCCAAAACCACAGACTTTAGACACTTCTTGGGGTAGAGACTCTACCTCACAGGCACTTCTAGACAAGAAACCTGCAGGTGAAGAATCCCTGAACCAGACCTGCCAAGAGGAACTGCCTGGCTGCCCAAACAACTCACTGGGACTGCTTTTCTGACCAGGACTGCTGCCTTGCTGTTGCCCTGCTGCCTTGCTGATCCGTGGCTGTGAAGAGAAGTGCTCTCCAGGGTCTTGAATAGAGCATGCCTCCTGTTCCCTGAAGTCTCAGGACCAAAAAGACTTCACTCCTACAACTGGACTCCTTGTGCCGTGAAATTTCGATGCACAGCCTGCTAAGAACGATGCACAGCCTGCCCGTGGTGAGAAATTTCACTGCACGCCGAACCGGGATGACGCAGCGCGACTTCGGAAGAAGAAGATCGACGCGCGGCTGTGTTGCGACCGGAAATTTGACGCTCGGGCCAACTTCCAGAGAGAAGATCGACGCAGCGCCTGCTGTGTGGGAAACATTTCCACGCAACGCCCACTGGATCAATGCAGCGCTTGTGACTTTGCTTCGCAAACCCAGGATTCCACACACAGTCTCAAGGGTGCCAGAGACCCCCGCAACCTGAAGAGGAACCAAGTCTGCATGTCGTAAATCGATGCACAGCCTTTCCCTGCATGGAAAATAACGACGCAAGTCCGTGTGCGAAGGGGCGAAACCAACGCACACCTCCCTGTTTTCCATGCCTCTCTTCCTTTGCGGTCCCTTGCGGAGATTTTGAGCGTGAACCAGGTACTTTGTGCTTGCAAGAGATCTTTATTGTTTTTAAGAGACATTTACTTGTTTTGCAAAGACTTAAGACACTTTATGTCACTTTTATAGTGATATCTCAACATTTACTTATTGCATTTTAATCATTTTGGCCTGCAAATATCCAGATAAATATTATATATTTTTCTAAACACTGTGTGGTGTATTTTTGTGGTGCAAATTGTGTTATTGTATGATTCATTGCGCAAATACTTTACACATTGCCTTCTAAGTTAAGCTTGGCTGCTCAGTACCAAGCTACCATAGGGTGAGCACAGGATAATTTGGATTGTGTGTGACTTACCCTGACTAGAGTGAGGGTCCTTGCATAGACAGGGGGTAACCTGACTGCCAACCAAAGACCCCATTTCTAACAGGCCCCAGTGGCCTCACTCTGCTGGCACACAGCATCCCTCCCATGGATCCTACCCCCATAAGCCTGTGCCCTTTGCACAGGATGCACTTTCCAGCTGGAACCCTCAGTGTCAGGATTGTTGATTTACACCTCAGGATCCAGGGCTGAGGTGATAGCAACTGTGCTAGGTACACAGGTTGGGGGGCACGTTGTTGTCTGTGATGAAGAAGCAACGCAGGTGGGATGTGTTGTTGTGGACACAGTGAGACTTACTTTTGCCATCTGACCAGGCTGCCCAGATGGGCCAGGACTATCAGCCATGTCCACATGTCAAGGAGTGTCAAGCTCACCGAGGGCTTCATCCAAAGGTGGTTTGGTAGTCTGGTTGGTGGACAATGTCTAGCCAGGTGCCGTGCCAGCTCGACCTGTTGAGAAATAGAGTACATTTTTGTTAGTTGAAGTGTGGAATCTACATCTGAAGGTTTTGTGTCCCTGTAAGTAGAAACCTTGGACAATCTTAAGTTGTAGGTTTGCTGATTGTGCTATGTTACCATGGAATTGAAGTTGCTGACATGACGTGTGAAGTTTGCAAAAACAATTAGACTCAAACAGCTGATTAGATTTGCTGATCAGCTGCACTTACGATGAAGGAAAGAACATGACATCTAAGAAACAGTTAAGCCAACACCGTGGAGAGGAGACCTGTGTATTTCACCATTTCAAGGTCAAGTTGTGTAAGATACAAGCAAACACACAACTTTGTTGCATATGTAGCTGTAGCCAGCATATATGCAGTGCTGAGTGAATGTGTTAACTGCCACTACAAATCTGATGAAGCAGGTAAATGCCTTAGGAATACTTGATGTACAAACTTGGCAAGGTGTTAATCCTGTCCTCAATAGCTTCATTTGGGGATACCAAAATCAGAGCAAGCGACATAGACAGACATGTCTCTGAGTTGAGCATGATATGTAGATTGCTCACTCCCAGGTTAGTGAGCATCATTTGACAGATGGCCCACAGGTGTATTTGAACAAGTGCAGAAAGGCCTTTTGGTTTGAGGTACAGAAACAGGGCCTCCTGGTAGTTGTAGTCATGTCACTTGCTGACTCCCCACACTTCACAAATGCAAAACTCTCATGGGAGGGTACAACATTTGGCAGATGGCATACAGGTGTACTTGGACAGGTGCAGAAAAGGCCTGTTGATTTGAGGTACAGAATCAGGGCCTCCCAGAAGTTGTAGTCATGTCACTTGCTAACTCCTCACGCTACACAAATGCTAAACTCCCAGGCGGGAGTACATCATTAGAAAGATGGCACACAGGTGTATTTGGACAGGTGCAGAAAAGGCCTGTTGGTTTGAGGTACAATAACAGAGCCTCCCGGTAGTTGTAGTCATGTAACTTGCTGACTTCATACTACACAAATGTTAGACTCCCAGGGGAGGGCACAACATTTGAGAGATGGCACACAGGTGTATTTGGACAAGTGCAAAAAGGCCTGTTAGCTTGAGGTACAGAAACAGAACCTCTACGTAGTTGAAGTCATGTCACTTGCTGAGTCCCAAGGAAGGGTACGTCATTTGAGAGATGGCACACACGTATATTTGGGCAAGTGCAGAAAGGCATGTTAGATTGAAGTACAGGGACAGGGCCTTCTGGCAGTTATATTCATGGTACTCTCTGGACTTCCTAAAACTTGACAAATATTAAGTCTTACATATCTATCACCACACTGCAGTTCGGTTGGACCATACATTTACATGTTGACACATGTCATGGGTTCTTGGATGATCTTTTGATATTGTAACACTTACAGACCCCATTCCAACAAATTGCATGTAATGGGGATTGATACATGTGATACTATGTAAAACAATGCACATTAGAAAGCTTACATCTCTGCAACTCTGCGTATTGCATGTTGAAAAAGTAGATGGACAACACAGTGGCAAAAGGTGAGATGTGAGCATACTGGACATTGAAGATTTGTAACTGTTTTTGCGTTGTAATTTACCAGACTCCACTGCCTCAGCTATTCCTGTGAAGCCCTCAGGATTCAGGATGGCCAAGACCTTAACCTCCCAGGAAAAGAGGGGGCGCTAGGAGGACCACCACCAGTCTTCAGTGACTCCCTGTGGTGCCTGGAGGTCCAGGGAAAGCACCTTCACCTTCAGGTCATTCTACCTCTTCCTAATGACCTCCTTTGTGAGCAGGGTGGGCCTACATCTTTTACTCTGTCGACTATCCTTTCCCGCATTTCCATTTTCTTGCTGAGATGAGTATGCTGGACTTGTGCTCCAAACAATTGTAGCTCTACTGTTATGATTTCATCCACTATGACTCTCAACTCAACTTCTGGAAAACAGGGATTTTTGGGACGTAACATGGATGTAAATTAAAGTGGTTGACAGGACTTACTCAACAACAAATTGATATAGGGAGTAAATGTATAAATGTGTGTGAAAGGTGCTAATTGGGATGGTGAAGTAAGTTGTGCAATGTCTATCAATGATGAGAAAGACTGAGGGCTTTGGTCTCATTCTAGCAGTGGAGAGACAATGGATCATGGTCTGAGAAAGGGTGTGTTTTACAGTGTGATTTGCAGGTGTTCCACTGGGCAAATGTATGTCAGCTGTGTTGTTTGTTAATCAATCCAATGGGCACTTATCTGATACTTTCCTGAATGCGTACCATGGTGGCTGACCAGTGTCAGCTGATCAATGCAAGGAGACCACTACATCAACTGTCTTTTTGTAATGGGCTTGATGGTTCCACAAAGCCATGACAGTGACAGAGTGGGGACTGCCAAAATTTCAGGCTGCCATTTAGCTGGGAGTCATCCATTTGTTCTGGCAGTCAGCGGTTGAGGCTGCATACATTATAATAAGGAGGTCTTGAGACTACCGGCACAGCTGTCTTTTTGGGACCACTGTCTTGGTGGCCTGGCAGTCGGACCGCCAAACTGTAATCAGGCTCTCACTCTTTTGTACCAAAGAGACATAGAGTGCCCTCTCTCTGTTGAAATTGGGGGAGGTCACAAGACGGGGTGTGCTGCTTTTTCCCACAACCAGCAGGCTTTATTTATAGTGGCCCTGCCCTCTTTGGGCACTATTGAAACCAATATGCAAAGTTTTGGTTGTGCTTGCAAGGGATTAAAGGGCAACTTCTCTGCACTCATGCAAACGTTCACTGTCTTTAATGCTGTCCTGGTGTGGAATGGAAAGGTTTATTTTTGTTTTTGAATACCAATTTAAAGTCCCCTCTCTAGGTGGTGTATTTTTTATTGGCAAGTGCATATGCCACATCTGGAAGAACTATGCATCTAGGAGCTTATTTGTTTAAGACGCGTGCACACTTGTGTAGCATTTCAGATTTTTATTCAGTGCTCTCAGTCTTTTCTAACTGTAAGTAAATGCACAAAGTGCTTTGTGTTGGTGTGCCGATGTCTGTGCATGCAAATAGTTGTCCAAAACCTTTGAAAAGTAACCCCAAAAACCTCTAAACTGTGTCGGATCATAACCCCATGCGATAAGGCTGGATCGTATCTGACCAGCACCTTCTATTTGTAGGCAAGGGAGTTGACGTTTATTTCTTTCAACCAGCTGTACACACACATACATGTTTTACTGTAGGCAGTGGGGCTGGTGGTTTTAGTCACCCACTCACTTTCCTACAGGCATAGGGAACTGGAGATGTGTGAGCAAATTGGGGGTTCCTTGGCTAGGAAGCACCACCGCCCATGGGTGAAACCTAGCCTCTCTCGGATATTTGCTCTTTTCTGAGTGATGTTATGTATTCCTGTTACTGGTCTCTCTGGGTAGTGCCCTCCCTGGGGAATAACTGAATAAACATTTGAATGTGGCACTGATTTCTTGGCCTGGCAGCCCTGGAGATCCACCCAGCAGCCCTTCAACAAGAGGCTAACAAAAAGGCAGTTACCTCTGGCCATGTTGTGCCTTTCAACACAGGGTTGCTACATTTCACTTGTTTGTCCATTGAAATATCACCTACAAAGATTATTAGCAAAAACAATATAATGAAAAAAAAGATTGACACCAATATCGACTTTATGCAATTGAATTTAAAGCCAAAAATATTGACATAAAACTAGAGACCGCAATAACAAAAAAATGGGAATTCCATTTTTTTGTGCTATTGCACAGTAGATTAACTTTAGAACATAGATAACCCTTGATAATATTATGATGAAAAAATATATGTCTATTAGAATATACATGAAATTTAAAAAGTATACCAAAACTATCTAATTTACAGAGATAAAATAAAATACATATACAATAAAGTAATTATAAAATAAACATAATGTGTAAAAAATAAAATTATTAATGAAGCATAAATCAAAATAATAAGAAAATTATAACAAACATCAGACAATAAAAAATAAAAAAGTATACAATAACAACATGAAAATGTAATGCAAAAGACCACAAAAAACATAACTAAAAACATTGAATAGAACTAACTTGAAAACAAAGAAAAACATATAAAAACAACTTAAAAAATAAAATCAAATATTTAGACTTGGAAGGGCAACATTCACTACTTTATAACCAACCTGTGCAACAGTTGGAGTGCAGGACTTATGAGGGAGCAGATGAACCTTTGCCATTGTAGCATACTCAAAAGTAGGAAAAGTGCTGGCCTTTGTAGTGGTCAGACTTACTATTTCTAATCCAAAATAAGCAAATTATAGAATGTGCTGGACTTTGGAGGGGTCATTCCAGTTTTAGTAACAAAATATAAAGTGTTGGACTTTGAAGGAGTAACGTTTACTACTTCCACTCCAATTTAAGTAACAGTAGGGAAAGTGGTGGACTTTGGGGGTTAGATTACTATTTCCAATCCAATTTAAGCATCAGAAGGGAAAGTGTTGCAATTTGGTTGAGTCAAATTTACTATATGTTTTCATTCAATATGAAACAAATAAAATGAAGTTTAATAAATACACATTTAAAATTATAAATAAAATACAAATTCTTAGAAAAAATAAAATTATTTCCCATTAACAAACTTTCCATCCTGTTACCCAAAAAATGTAAAAAACAATTAAAATCAATATCAAAATAAAAACGTATGAATTCTTAATATAATATTAGAAATTACATAACACAATTAGAATTAATACAATTAATAAATATAGAATTAATAACCAAAATTAAATCATGAATTAATTGATTAACTAATTAACAATTAATTCAAAACAAATAACTAATTAAAAGAACTATTAATTATATTTACACAATTATCAACAAAATAAATACGCCTAAAAATTATGAATTAAAATTAATACATTACATGTTAAAAAAACTTCCCATCCTAATCCCTATCATACCCAACAACTCATTACTAAATTAACAATTTCTCATTAAAGTAAAATAAATTGCATTTGTTTCAAATTTTACAATATATACTAAAACTAAGCACAAATATTATTATAATATGAAAAATAATAAATTAACTAATATTTAGCAAACTATTTAAATACATTATTTTATACAACTATAATTAACATATATATGACCCAAAATGACTATAATTACTATATATACGACCCAAAATATTTTTTTCATGATATTTTGTTGGGATATTAAATCTGGGGCTCTTGGTTTCCACTTTTGTGGTGGCTCTTCCATGTAGCTTTTTAATTTAGTCTGCTCTTCCTTGATGATGAAGAATTCAGCATCCTTCACTCTTGCCCTTAGATCCTGGCAGGTTGGCCCAGGGCTTCTCAGTGGCTGCACCCAATGCTCTCAAAGAAGACTGCACCACTTGCCTACAGTTCAAAGCCTCACAGCCTCCTGGGCACTTGTAGATCACCTGTGTGTCTTGCATGAGTCTGCAGGATTCCTCAAGTGCACCACCAACCAGTAATGGTCCACAGGAATCCAACAGCACAGCCGACAGTGAGCATTGCGAGGGTGCTGGATAGGAGGACCCCTGCACTGCCCATTCCAAGGGCATGGGCAGTGCAGCCCCCCCCCCCTTTCGCACCCCTGCCCCTGTTTGCCACCAGTCTTTTTATGGAGGCTATACTGCCATGAAAAGGCTGGCAGAGAACCAGGTCATAATCAGAAGGACGGCGCTGCATGCAGTGCCACCCTGGCTGATTCTGACCTCCACCACCCTCAACCCATCAGAATCACCGATCCCGGCAGTGACGGCAGAACCCTGGTGGTCTGACCACCAGGGTCGTAATGTGGTGATCAGACCACTACGGCAGCACCGGTCCTGAGCACCAACACGAGGTTGGTGTTCTCAAGACAATACAATCTGGAGCATTTTGCAGGCAGACATTCATCCACAGAGAGGCACGGTCCTTTCACTTCTGCAGTTTGCTATTGTCTCAAAGTCTCTCCCTTGAGCAGGTGCTCATCCCTATAATTGCTATAGCTTTCAATTTCCCCACTCCAATGTAGAGCCCTTGTTTGATGTTTCCTGAAGTTCCCACTTAAGCCTTCATACCTTTTTATAAACCAAAATGTATGTATGCTAAATTTATATCCTTTCATTCCCACATGTTGGGGATTCTAATGGCACCCAGGGTTTGTGGATTCCTTTAGATGGAACAGAGAAAATAGGAAAATGTTGCAAAAGTTTAGTTTTGAAACATGGGGAAATGATGGTGATTGTGAAAGTTTTTTTTTTTTTTTTTTAAATGACTTCAGCAAGAGGTATCATGGGCTAAAGCTGCTGTTTTCCCAGCATGCCAGGGGGAGCCAAAGTTGGAAAAAAATTATCCATGGTTCTTGCAAATTTTCTTTTTTTAAACTTATATGCAGTTTATGAAGGAAAAAGAAGAGTGATACTCCTGGGTGAACCCAGAGAATAGATTATTTCTGAAAAATCAGACAACGTTTTGAATACAGCATGGTGTCATATGTGTAGGTCACTGATAGTTTTCCAAAGAAACTAACTGAAATCAAAAACTTAGGACATTGAGTAGGAAGAAATAAAATGGAAATAGTAACTAAGTTTTCATCTGTAATTATTTTGCCCCAATGGCTTATTTACAAAACTAATATATACTGTTTCATTCATCACATTCTTCCAGTCACAGGAATATACAGTGTTTTATTGGTTGTCCAAGACATGCAATACCTGGAGTCAACAAAGAAGTAGGCCTAGGCAGAGTTCACAGAGGTCTGTTACATGGAACTCCATGAAGTGTATAAAAACCCTTCCGCGATATGTGTAGTTCTGTGAGGATCGGAGTGCGGTAAGTCGAGCTGCTCGTGCTGAAATCAGCACGAGTGGGACAATGTCTAGAGCAAGAGGGCGCTGCTTCTTCTTGCCCCTCGAGTAGATATTCTACTGGAATGGCAGCTTTCTCAATGTGAGTGGCAGGTTTCACAATGCATATGGTGGCGACCTGCCACAGCTGCTCACGTTGAGAAAACTCGCTGAGAGGTGGTCTATTATTTGATTTTGCTCTATCACTCTCACCAACCTACAGTTGATGAGCGAGAGCGAGAGGAAAAATTCCGTTCCACATCACTCCACAGAGTTTTTGGGAACTCTGCGCTTCATGCAGAGTCGGCAAAACTCTGTGAACTCCGCTGGCAGGGCAGAATTCATCATCTACCCCAACAAACAAGCTGCAATTTATAATTATTTTTCCATGATGTGCTGCCCCATGCATCAATTTATAATGTAAAAGATAATGAATGAAAAACAGTATGAAGGAAAGATATGCATTTTTTAATGTGCCCAAGAATCTGAGTTTAGGAATAGTGGTTATTTGTACAACTCTGAATTAGGCGTACACAAAATATCATTTGTTTGAGGGTGAGGTTTGCAAAATGTGTTCTTTCTTCCACAGTGACTTACTTTTGGAAGCAATTAAATGACGGCACTTCAGTACATAATAATAAATGTGTTACTATTTTGTGTTCCCACATTTCTCCTGATTAAAACTAAATTCAACTTGTGTGGCTGCATCAATCATCCTGCAATTGGAAGGGCCTCCAAATGCAGTGTGCAAACACCAAGATATTTCCTTGGAATTTCAGCATTTCTGATGATGTGGATAAGTGTGGTATTTGAACTGAGGGTCGGGTTGCAACCAGAAACCTGACGAACCCTAGCCATCTCTTGAAACCTATGTAACCAGTGGAATCAGAGTGGGATTCCTTATATGGATCACACCCCATTCTTCTTTTCTAGAATGCCCTGCAAACATCAAGCTCGGGATAAATGTACAGATTCTACTCATATTTAACCAAAGATATGGAATCTGTGGGGAACCAGAAATAGAACTACCACCCACCCTTGTCACACTTCTCCTGATAAAAATGTTGCCACGCTTTTGTGGCTGACTCAGTCTCTAACAAGAGGAAGGGCCCACAAATGCAAAGTGCAGACATCAATGTTTGTCCATAGATTACCAGTCTTTGGAGTCTTGTGGATTCTACTTTTTTTGGCCAAGGGTCAACAGGCATCCAGGGTAACTTAACAACATCTAGTGTATGTAGCTTTTATGGATCTCACTATGTTATTTAGAATGCACTGAAAACATCACAAATCACTAATATTTCTCATGTTTCTGTGAGAGAAGGTACTGGAATTTGCTGGAATTGAAAAAACACCTAACACTCAGTGTTCCCATACTTCTCTTGATAAAAACAGCTTCCCATTTGTGTGGGTGGGCCGTCATCTGTGACTGGAACTCGATTTGGACCATATGAAGTCAATGTCGTGCTAATGTAGCCTTCACATGGGTTACAGTTTTGGTATATTTTTATGATGTGTCTTGGACCCACACAAGGGGAAAGTGATTTTATTGGGAGAAGTGGGAAATAGATAAGACTTTGGGTAATAAGACTTTGGCCTTTGGATGAGAGTGTCCAAGATTCCTGTCACAGAAATATATGAAAAATACAGTTTTTTGACCTCATGTTTGAAGTCTACATGGCTTTCCTGGTTAAAAAAAAAAGCCTGCTGGGATCCATGTAAGCCAAAACATCCTCATCTCCGGTTTCTGTAGATTTACAACTGCCAAGGACTGGTGGGGTTCCATGTGCTCTGGCTGACTCTGGCCTAAATGTTACAGACATTCTGATGGTACAAAACTGAATATTAGATGTTTATGTTTTCTTTTTTTTTTTTTTTACAGTATTCCCCATAAGGAAACTTGCTGGGATCCGCACAAGCTACAACACCATGGGTTTTCCTCTGCTTCTTGGTTTCAGAAATACCCAGGGTTGGTATTGTACCATTCGCCAAGCAAGTGAAAGTCAACTTTCTTTTAGCATGATTTTGAAAACATGTGTCAGCAGAGAGTGAGAGAGAGACAGAGTATGTCCCTTATTCTGCCTACCTGTTGGGGTAGAAATACTGGGTCCTATTCTCAAACAGCAGTTTGTAGTACATTTAGTAGTCCTATAATAGTACTACTCACATACTAGAAAATGATGTTAACTAGCATATGTATGGAGGTTTATATGCAGAGACCTACACTTCAACTGCGGTGATTCCACACACATGTGCCTACATTTAGGGCCTCATTATGAGCCTGGGTGGTGGGATCCTCCCTTACCCCATTACAAGGTTTCCACTGGGCTGACCGGTGGAAACCTGGAAACCGTGTGGCGGCATTGGCCTCAGCTCCTCATGGAGCTGAAGCTAATGCTGTTGCACGGAGGGTTCTCCAAGCACTGTCTGCTACAGGGGAGCTTCTGTATTGCCCACAACATAATCATGGGCAGTTCAGGGGCCCGCCTGTGGCCCCAAGCACTGGCTTTCTGTCAGCCTTTCCATAGCGGGGACCCCACCATGAAACGGCTGGTGGAAAGTGAAGTTGTGATTAGCACAGCAGTTCTGCTTTAAGCACCGCTGTAGTTGAGCACGACTTCAACCACTGCCTACCCGTTGGCCTCTATGATCCTGGTGGTGGAGGTGGTCCCCTGGTGGTCGGACCGCCAGGGTCATAATATGGCAGTCGGGACTGCCTGACATCTGCAAAACTCATAATGAGGGTCTAAATGTGGAAGTGACAAGGGGGAGTGGCTGAAAAATTGGGAATTCTTACTACTCAATGGGAGGTGTTATGGAGGAGTAAGATGGGGTTTAGGAAGAGTTAGAGATGGGTTTAAGTAGGGACATAACCCCATTCACAAAAGAGTCAACCTATTACTATTCACAAACTGCAGTTCTAAAGTTACTACAGCCAAAATGGTCCAAAAACAGCCATAGAAGCACTCCAAATCAAACATGGAGTAAAGCACCACACTGGTTACTGCAGCACCCATTAAAACAATATAATGGAGACAGGGGATTAAAATAACACCCCATTGGAAATAATGTTACAATAACTTAATTTGTTTTGACTTTAAAATATATATATAAAGTGAACGTTAAAAATTATGCAGGAATAAAAAATACATTTGATTTTTTATACCATATTTTAAGAAATTTTAAATGTAAGCTTAAACGTAACCAAGTATTTAATAACATTATAAATTGATTGAAACCATTGCTACACATAACGTTTAGTAATTTTTAATAACTGTTCTTCAAAACAATGTTTATTTAATTTATTTAAAATAATAAATTATACTGATCGTTCTGGATTGCTTTTTATTTTGTACTACTTTTAGAATAAATATATACATCTAATTCAAATTAATATTTAGCATAGGTATTTTTGCTTTTTCATTAAAAAGTTTAATAAACGATTTTTAAATTGGCTTATGCTTTACCACAGGGAGTTCTCCCCTTATGTGTGAAAAGTTATTGGAAGTAACTTTACATTAATGAATTTTGTTACACTCAGAAAAGAAACATGTAAGCTTCGTAGAAAATGTAAACTCATAAATGGTGAATAGCCAAAACTAGTACATTTACTACAAAGCATGAGAGTAAATTTTCAGATGTAGGTTTAATGATGTATCAGTTTAACTCTGTGAGTCCCACTTTTTTCAACCAGGAGGATGCTGGATGCCTGGATAGTACAGTGCCCCCACCCCATTCCTTTAATCATTTTTAACCCTGGTTGTCTGGTGGGCATTAAACCTCTTAGTTTGGAAGATAGGAGT
This sequence comes from Pleurodeles waltl, assembly GCF_031143425.1. Classification (NCBI taxonomy): domain Eukaryota; kingdom Metazoa; phylum Chordata; class Amphibia; order Caudata; family Salamandridae; genus Pleurodeles; species Pleurodeles waltl. The sequence goes on from NC_090440.1 coordinate 1,521,881,571, forward strand.
ATTTACCTCCTATCTACCAATGTTGGAGGGGGGGCGGGGGAGCAGAAAGCACCTTAGACCATCAGGATGAAAAAGTGAAAAACAAAATGGAGTGTGTAGCTTAATAATCTTAGCACTGGATTCCAGACCCTACCTCTTGGCACCAGTTATTCTGTGTGCTGCCTTAGGGAGGGGATTAGAGGGCTTCCTGATTATCTTCCTACTCCAGGGAGAGAAAGACCACTAGATACCAGTGATTGGTGTCTGAAAAGCAATGGTGTGGAACATCAGTCTGTTTTAGCATCAAATTTGTCTCCTCTGAACTAGTTAGTTTTAAGTCCCCCTAGGTCGAGAAAATGGAGGGTTTATTCCCACTCTGTCTGCAAATATGTTAAAACTACACCCCAAAAAATGCAAATATGATCTTGCTTGCCTTGCTGATAGTTACAGTATTAGGATTGTAGCTCCCAGGACACAGAAAGACTGGAGCGAACTCTGACCTGTTTTAGGTCCTGAGCTCGCCCCCCACGACCGCAGCACCAACCTGCTGCCTCCTGCCTCTGTCCCACGACCACGCTGCCGTTTGCGTGTTCGAGGCCCTCCTCCACCCGCAGGCATCCTCCTGCGCCTCATCCCTGGTGGCTAGTGGGCTCACTTGACCCGTGAGCCGCTTCCGCCGTCCCGTAAGTTGTTTTTCGTTTTTTCGTTTTTTCTGCGCCTCGCCGCTGGCGCTTCTGCCCCCATTGTGCCCCCCTGATTGCTGTCTCCCCGATCGTGTATTGTGCCAGTATTGTATTTCTTATTGTGTGGTTTTTCTTATTGTGACTGCCTTTAGTTTTGCTCGTTTTCTGTGTTTTTGCCCCTTGTGCGCTCCCCGATCCCTGCCGCTGCCTCCCTGCGGCCCCGCCCCCCTCGCGCCCCCATTTGCCGCTCCCTCCCGCCTCCCGCCTCCCAGCTACTCCTCCCTCCCCCTCCCTTCTTAATGGCTGGCGCTGCGCGTCGCGAGTGAGCGAACTCTGACCTGTTTTAGGTCCTGAGCTCGCCCCCCACGACCGCAGCACCAACCAGCTGCCTCCTGCCTCTGTCCCACGACCACGCTGCCGTTTGCGTGTTCGAGGCCCTCCTCCACCCGCAGGCATCCTCCTGCGCCTCATCCCTGGTGGCTAGTGGGCTCACTTGACCCGTGTGCCGCTTCCGCCGTCCCGTAAGTTGTTTTTCGTTTTTTCGTTTTTTCTGCGCCTTGCCGCCGGCGCTTCTGCCCCCATTGTGCCCCCCTGATTGCTGTCTCCCCGATCGTGTATTGTGCCAGTATTGTATTTCTTATTGTGTGGTTTTTCTTATTGTGACTGCCTTTAGTTTTGCTCGTTTTCTGTGTTTTTGCCCCTTGTGCGCTCCCCGATCCCTGCCGCTGCCTCCCTGCGGCCCCGCCCCCCTCGCGCCCCCATTTGCCGCTCCCTCCCGCCTCCCGCCTCCCAGCTGCTCCTCCCTTCCCCCTCCCTTCTTAATGGCTGGCGCTGCGCATCCGCGCAGTGGGCGCGCCGCTGGCGCGCCTGAGGCGTGCCAGAGGCAAGCCCGTCTGCGCCCGTCCGCGCCTGGACCGCGCCCAGTGCCACCCCCCCTGGTCCTCGCGCCCCCCGCGTCCGCTACTCAGCCAACGAACTCCGCACTTTCAACACCGGCTCCTCCACGGAGTGCTTCCTGGCGTCCCCGAAGCACACTAAAGGACCTTTTTCCTGCCGCTCCTGCAACTTCTCCTGCATCAGAACGACAAAACCAACAATAGAATCACTCAACCCCAACCACCTGAACTGCATCCTCATCAACACCCGCTCCGCACGAAAACACGCCATCGAGCTCTGGGATTTGCTCGACTCCACTGCACCCGACGTGGCCTTTCTGACCGAAACCTGGTGGAACGACTCCTCGGCTCCGGACATCGCCATCGCCATACCGGATGGTTACAAAATCACCAGAAGAGACCGAACCAACGGAATCGGCGGCGGAATAGCCATCGCTCACAAAGCTTCCCTCAAAATCCACACCCACACTGACGAGACCCTCAAGACAGCCGAACACCTCCACTTCCAGATCCACACAGACCCCAACACGACCCTCAGAGGAACCCTCATATACCGCCCTCCAGGACCAAGAGCCCCCTTCAGCGACACCATCGCCGACCTCGCAAGCACCCACGCCCTTGCTTCCCCGGATTACATCCTCCTGGGAGACCTAAACTACCATATGGAAAATATCAACGACGTCAACACCGCAGCACTGACCTCCAACCTCCTCAACCTCGGACTCCGCCAGCTGGTCAACACTCCCACCCACATCGCTGGACACACCCTCGACCCCCTCTTCACCTCAAGCAACCACATCTCTTTCAGCCACACCTCCGAACTCTACTGGACCGACCATCACTGCGTCCATTTCTCCTATAAGAAAATTACCGAGCAGCACCGCATCCATCTACCCCCCTACCGCCGCTGTGGCAAAGTCACCCAAGACCAACTGACCAGCACCCTCGTTAAAAACCCTCCACCCGACGCGACCGACCCGAGCACAGCCGCCATCAACCTCCATCAATGGATCCTCGACTGCGCCAACACTTTAGCCCCACTCAAGAAGCCGACCGCCAACCAAGGAAAGAAAAAACCAGCCTGGTTCACAGACGAACTAACCACCTCCAAAAGCCGTTGTCAGAAGCTCAAAAAGAAATGGATCCTAGAACGCACGCCCGACAACCTCGCCTCCCTCAAAGACGCAAACCGTGAACACCACCAACGGATCCGCGTCGCCAAGCGCGCCCACTTCACCGAACGCATCAACAACAACGCCCACGACTGCAAAGAACTCTTCGGCATCGTGAAAGAACTCTCAAATCCAAAAGCCAACGCCAACGTCATCCCGCTCTCCCAGAAACTCTGCGACGACCTCTCCACCTTCTTCCACCAGAAAATCGCTACCATCCACAACAGCTTCAACACCGGCCCACCGCCAGATCCCCCCCCCGACGTCTCCAACCGCGACTGCCGCCTCACCGCCTGGACCCACGTGGACGACGCAGAAACCATGGCAACCATGAACACCATCCACTCAGGCTCCCCCACGGACCCATGCCCTCATCATGTTTTCAACACAGACAACGCCACCATCGCCCCCAAACTCCGCAAGATCATCAACCTCTCCTTCACTTCCGCCACCTTCCCGGACAGCTGGAAACACGCTGAAATCCAACCCCTCCTCAAGAAACCCAAGGCCGACCCCAACGATCTCAAAAACTTCCGCCCGATCTCTCTCCTCCCTTTTCCAGCAAAAATCATCGAGAAGATCGTCAACACACAACTCACCCACTTCCTCAAAGACAACTCCATCCTGGACCCCTCACAATCCGGATTCAGACGAAACCACAGCACGGAGACTGCTCTCCTCGCCGCCACAGATGACATCAGACATCAAATGGACAACGGCGAAACCTCGGCCCTCATCCTTCTCGACCTATCAGCCGCTTTTGACACAGTCTGCCACCGCACCCTACTGACCCGCCTCCAGGAAGCCGGCATCCAAGACAAAGCCCTCCACTGGATCTCATCCTTTCTCTCCGACAGAACTCAGAGAGTCCGACTCTCCCCCTTTCGCTCCAAAGCCACCAACCTCATCTGCGGCGTCCCCCAAGGATCCTCCCTCAGCCCTACTTTGTTCAACGTCTACATGGCCCCCCTCGCAAAACTGGCCCGCCAGCATCACCTCAGCATCATCTCCTACGCCGACGACACCCAGCTCGTCCTCTCCCTGACCAAAGACCCACTCACCGCCAAAACAAACCTCCACGAAGGACTAAAATCCATCGCCGAATGGATGAACAACAGTCGCCTGAAACTCAACTCCGACAAGACGGAAATCCTCATCCTCGGGCGCTCTCCTTCGGCCTGGAACGACTCATGGTGGCCCGCCGACCTCGGACCCCCACCCACCCCTGCCAGCCACGCAAGAAACCTCGGCTTCATCCTGGACTCTGCACTCACCATGTCCAAACAGGTCAGCACCGTCTCCTCCTCCTGTTTCAACACCCTCTGCATGCTCCGCAGAATCTTCAAGTGGATTCCAACAGAGACCAGAAAGATGGTGACCCAAGCCCTCGTCAGCAGCAGACTTGACTACGGCAACGCACTCTACACAGGCATCCCAACCAAAGACATCAAACGACTCCAGCGTATCCAAAATGCCTCCGCCCGACTGATCCTCGACATACCCCGCCGATGTCACATCTCCCCTCACCTGAGGGAACTCCACTGGCTCCCGGTGGAGAAGAGGATCACCTTTAAACTCCTCACCCACGCTCACAAGGCACTTCACAACGCCGGACCCTCCTACCTCAACTCCAGACTCAATTTCTACGCTCCCACACGTCAACTTCGATCCGCCAACCTCGCCCTCGCCGTCGTCCCCCGAATCCAGCGCAAGACCTGTGGCGGCAGATCCTTCTCCTTCCTCGCCGCCAAGTCCTGGAACTCTCTCCCCACATCTCTACGCCAGACCCAGGACCTCCTCATCTTCAGGAGACTCCTCAAAACCTGGCTCTTCGACCGCTAACTGCAGCACACCTCCACCCCCACTCCCCTTCCCCCCAGCGCCTCGAAACCCTGACGGGTACATAGCGCGCTTTATAAATATCGTGATTGATTGATTGATTGATTTTAGCTTCAGGGGTGGTGTGTGTGGTCTGATGCCAGGATGGACTCACTTCCACCCAAAGTTTAAAAAAAAAAGAATCCTGTGAACAAATTAGAAAATTAGACATTGGGTGCACTGTCCCTGTTTGTACTGTGGTGCATCCCAATTAAGTGTGCCCAGTGCAGGACAAGGCACTGCAAAAAAAACACAAGGCTGTCCTCGGTGCAGGCCCAAGCTCTAACAATTTGGGCCTGTGCTGAGGACAGGGTATTAGTAAAAGTCATGACCACAGCTCAGGTTGGAACCATAGCTCAGTCTTTCACTGAAGGTGGTCCATTTTCACTTTGGGTAGGTGTGTGGGTGTCTGCAGTACTCCTGTGACCTACTTTCAAGGGGCTCTTTCCAGGCATCACTGTCTGGCTACCAGCTATGTGTGACTCATAGTCAGTGTGTCTCCTAAGAGGTGTTTTGCCTCTGCACCAACGTCTGTATTGTGGTGGAGGCATAAAGACAAAGTGATCCTTCATTTGCATGGAGTCATACCTGGAATCACAGCCCTAAACAAATGAGAGCATGCCCTATTCCGATCATGCAGATGGAAGATGAGCGCCAGCATGATGCATATTACAGAAAGGGACACACAGACATCTGCAGCCTCTTCTACAGTACCAAGTGCCCGAAGCGACCAAGGAGTGGGTGTGAATGCTTGTGGTACCCTAGGGGCAGTTTCTGCAATGCAGCCATTGATGTCTGTTGCTCTCTCTGATCCCTGTCAGGAGGCAGAAATAATGTATGTGTTTAGGGGGTGGAGAGTACAGCCCAATGCCTGGATTGGCTGGTCCCAGCTGGTGCCTAGGGGCCTAGGGGGCTAGTGGGTAAGTTCCCAAATCTGTTCCCCCTTGAGGGCAAAAAAGACTTCATGCCCTTTAGGGATGGGTGTATGGCCAGATGCTAGGACATTCTGTGCCATGATGTCTAGTGGGCTTTCTGCCCTGATGGGGTGGGCAGATTTAGTGAAAACTCCCCAGCAAATCATTAAAGGGCCAGAAAGACTTATGAAACATTTTTCTCTTGAGGAGGGAGTAATTGTCCATGCCAGGGGACCTTGAATCTTCACTTTCCAATGATACCTATACAGTTGCGATCAGTGCTTTTTGGGACTGTACTGTGCACCCCAAGCGCTGAACACAGCAAAAGTAAAAACGGACAAATGTATCTTTTACTTTCACTTTCTACATTGCTGATGTTGGCGAGCCGTGCGTGCTGATGGTCATCCAGACGGAAAAAAATACCTACAGCTGCAAGGGAGACTCTTCTCCAGTACATTTAGAACATGGTTGTCTTTGCCACACTGGGTCTCCACCCCTGCCAGACATTTCATATGAGCAATCCATTGGCTTACCCATCACCCTGCATAGAATTTGGGATATTTTAAACGTTAGATTCAAGATGTGGTCCGAGCTGTACCCCCGAGCACTGAACACAACGGAAGTAAAAGGAGACAAATGTTTTACTTCCACTTTTTATACGGAGGGTCTTGGTGTTCCATGTGTGCTGATGGCCAGTCAGAAAAAAGCCTCAGGCTGGTGGGTAAACTTTTTTCCAGGAGATCTACAAGGTGGTTGTGTCTGAAACAGCAAGCTTCAATCCCTGAAAGACATTTCCTATGAGCGTCCCACAGGCTCTCCTACCACCATGTGCAGGATTTGGGATATTTTCAAAGTGGCAGAATCAAGTTGTAGTCTGCAAGGTGTCGCTCTGTGCCTTTGTTTCTCCATAGCTGACACTGAAATACTGGTTCCTTTGGGAAAAACATTAAATAGCATCTTTTGTGTGACTGGTGCCAGAATCGTTTTGGTTTGTTTTTGTCGCATTGACAATGGCATGCCCGTACCTGTCAATGAATACTTCCCTACCCCATTCCTCTACCAGGAGAAAGCCACCCATATGGACAGAGAGTCTGAGGGTGACTGAACTACCAGCTGGCCAGCAGAATAACTTAGCTCACCACTGTATTTCCTAATCCAGAACTCATTAGGGTTAGCACAGGGAAAAATTGCAAAAAGTACATGAAGGAGCATAAATATGTCCAAATTAATATTTGTTCACTTGGCACCTTTGTTGACGTGGAAAAGATCACATTTATCATTTCTCTATGTCCAGCCAATTCGAATTTACCATTTTGCACAGTTTTAAACCACAGTGCAAAATACAGAGTAGCACTAAAGGTATATAATTCAGTCAAAATGAAAAGGCATTAAATTATATGGTCTGCATAAGCCACAACAAATGTACCTGCAGTTTCATCTGCAACCGACTACTGGGAGCGGATACTACACTAAGAGAGACAGTAGCCTTCATCTCTGTGTCTCCACCGGTTTTGGCCATGAGGAATGGTATTTTACCAATTTAGAAAGTGGCAAAGGAAAGGTCGTAATTGGAAATTTAAAGGAATGCGCTAATTTAGACTGGCAATACAGTTACATTTGTTGGTAGGTTATTTAAGTAAGAGAGGTGACGTTTGCAAATACATGTCTGTAGTTAGAACGCACTACATTAAAGTTTTGAGAGGTGCTGAATTTTTTATGTGAATCATGGTGTTGGATTTATTCTAGATATTAAGACCAATCGAATTGAGTTTGGCAATGAGGAATTTGGTGGTGGCTCTTCACGTTTAAAAAATGATGAGCTGTGGCGTGTGTATTGTTTGGGCTGTTCATGCATTCATGAGTTCATGACAATAATTGTTGGCTTTGGTGATGCTGTTTTAACAGTCCCAGTTTGGGAAAGGAGCAGACCTTTTTACCTATTGGCTTTTCTTTAGACATGGATCATGTTTTATCCGAGTTGGTATTGTTCCATCATTTCTGAAATTAGCATTTCCCTTTTGCTTGGTATGAACAGCAACAACACGTTTTCCTTTTGAGAATGCAGGGAGCATGGTGCTTTAGCAATGTGGTGAGTGCATAGCTGCATATGTGTAGTATGATGTTGGCTTTGAGTTGAGGTGAAGCTGCTAGCCTGACTATTGTGACGCAAGCTCTCGAAGAAGATTGAAGTCACTCAGGAAGATGTTTAAGAGATCATCGTTTTATGTGTAGAGCACGGTACAATGCATCTCGTTAATATACAATGGAAATGGAGAATGAAACAGGAGGCGTAAGCCCTACAAATATCACTGAAGGGCATGCAGATCAATCAAGCGTGGAATTAAAACATATAAATGCATTTTTTAGTACGTCATGTTGCAGTCATGGCCTAGTTTGTAATTGCCTCAATTAACAAAGTTGTAAGATATTAAACTGCTGGGTTGTGATAAGTTCTTTCACACAAACTCTATAGTTTTGGAATTAAAATGTTCCCATAAAGGATTGTGAAACTCATGATATGCTGATCAACAGACAGTCATTTCTATAACAGAATGCTTAACAGAAGCCATGAACTTTTATTAGATTTAAAAGAACAACATTTCCATGTAGAAAGACCTAGAAGAACGTCCTCGTTGCCTTTGCCATCAAAAGACAGTATCTGCTTACAAAATGTACTTCAACAGCATTACATGATTTATAGATGCAAGTAAAACACCAGTCAGTAAGGAAGATATTTTTAGTTTGAAATCGTTTTTAGATAAAACTGAAAAGGCAAGCTATAAATACATCCCTGACATTAGCAATAAAAACGCAGAAAGGGATTTTTGCCTTCTACAGTTTTTACTTCCATGGTGGTTGGAAGAGAAAACTAAGGGACTTGATGATGATGAATTTGAGGCTGTTTTTACAACAGTGATGCATGTTCTTCAGTCTTGCAATTTACTAAATCCTGATATGATTGGAAGAGGACATGAAACAAGCGGAAGTGACAGTGGTTAAATAATCAAACATGTCCTTGATAGCCCCTACTCCCAGGGCTTGTTGGCACGCGTCATAAAGTTCATGGTGCCCAACTGAGTGAACAGGCAGATATCAGATCACTTCAGTGTCAATTAAGAAGTGAACCAAGTTATGCAGCAAAAAGCTTATAAATGTGGCTACAGGGTGTAATATTGACACAGTAGTGACCTGGGAACTTTGAAGGTGTTGGACCATAAACACCTTCCCATAATTTGACCGTAAGAAGAAGACAGTGATCAGCACTGGCCGACTTTTTAAATTAAAAAAAATATATATTGAGTTGCAAGAATTTACTCTGTGTCAGCTAAGGCGAGTCCAAAATAATGGAGTCACTTTGAATACTCTTTAGATAATTAGGCCTTTATTTCGTGGTAAATCTGCGAGATATACCGCCATTGATAAATACTGATTTCTCTGTGCAAATATCCCTAAACATGAGTTTTTGCACCTCTCGCAGGATCTGTTTTAAAGGGTGCAGAAACATTCACATGCTTTAAGCATTGCATCCAGTAAAAATTGCACCTACGATCTTTACCTTGTGCGATTTTTGGTGCATGAAATATCAAATGCGATAAATATTGTGTATGTGCACAAAACAAGAAAAGGTCATTTTCTTTGTGACAGAACCCTTGGTACATTAGCTACCACCATTTAAGTCGAAGAAATGTTTATATCTGGCCCATGAGACCGTCTGAAGAGTCATACATCAGCAAAAATCATTCCTAGAGGACTACACACCCACTAATGAAAGGAGCGCCCCTTTTGTGTCCAGGATGTACATTCAAACTTTGGTAACAGGATCCACATTCATCCTTCCAGATAACCCACCCCTGTTGCAAGACGTTTGACACGTACCCCACCATGCAGCACAAATATAACAAACGTTTGTAATGCAATAGGTCTTACAGTTGTGAGAGCCTTAGCTATTGGTGTTGTAAATGACAAAAGGCCTTAATTTCGACCTTGACAGAGGGCTTTCCTCCATCACAAATGTGACGGATATCCCGTCTGCAGTATTATGATCCCATATATTCTATGGCGATTGTAATATGGCGGACGGGATATCCATAACATTTGTGATGGAGGAAACCCCTCCGTCAAGGTCGTAATAAGGCCCAATGTATTTTACCCATGTCTTTTGGTTTGTAGTGTAGTGGATGTATGAACAGAGATGCAGTTGCAGCACTGTCTAGAGGACTAAGATTGGGGAATTACCACTGGAAACAGAGACACAGCTGCAATAATTCCTAGAAGACTTAAAATGGAGGAGTTTCTGACGGGAACAGAGAAGCAGCTATAGCACTGTCCAAATGATAAGAATGAGGAATTAACACTGGGACCAGAGAAGCAGCTTCAGCATTGGCTATAGGACTGAGAATGAGGAATTACCACTGGGACCAGAGAAGCAGCTAGCAGAACTTCCTAGAGGACTAAAAATGAGGAATTACCATTGGAAACAGAGAAGCAGATGCAGCACTGTCTATAGGACTTAAGAGGGTAATTACCACTGAAACCAGAGAAACAGCTACAGCATTATCTACAGGACTAAGAATGAGGAATTGCCACAAAAATCCGAGAAGCAGCTGCAGCACTGTGCAGAGGATTTAGACTGAGGAATTATTGATGAGACAAGAGAAGCAGCTTGCAGCACCCAGTCGAGGACTAAGAATAACAAAATATCACTGAGACCAGAGAAGCAGCTGAAGCACTGTCTAGAAGACTGATGCATTACCCCTGGGACCAGAGACCGTTGTCTACAGGACTAAGAGAGGAATTACCACTGGGACCGGAGTAGCAGCTAGCAGCACTGTCTAGAGGGCTTAGAACAAGGAATTACCTCTGGGACCAGAGAAGTAGCTAGCAGCACTGTCTAGAGAATTTAGAATGAGCAGTCACCAATGGGAACAGAGAAGCAGCTTGTAGCATTGTCAAGTGGACTTAGAATGAAGAATTTCCACTGGGACCAGAGAAGTAGCTAGCAGCACTGCCTAGAAGACTTAGAATGAGTAATTACCGACAGGCCCAGAGAAGCAGCTTGCAGCATTTTCTAGTGGACTTAGAATGAGGAATTACCGATGGGACCAAAGAAGCAGATTGCAGCTCTTCCGAGAGGACAAAGAATGATGTAAGATTAAGAATGAAGATTTACCACTGGGAACAGAGCAGCAGCTGCAGCTCTGTCTTGAGGAAGTAGAATGAGGAATTACCACTGGGACCAGAGAAGCAGCTGCAGCACTGTCTACAGGAGTTAGAATGAGGAATTACCATTGGGGCCAGAGAAGCAGGTGTAGCAGTGTCTACAGGACTTAGAATGAGAAATTACCGACAGGGCCACAGAAGCAGCTTGCAGGATTGTCTAGAGGACTTAGAATGAGGAATTATCAACGGGACCAAAGAAGTGGCAAACAGCACTGCCTATCAGGTAAAGAATGAGGATTTACCACTGGTACCAGAGAAGCAGCTGCAGCATTGTCTACAGGATTTAGAATTAGGAATTATCACTGGGCCTAGAGAAGCAGCTGCAGTACTGTCTAGAGGACCTAGAATGTGGAATTACCACTGGGAAAATAGAAGCAGCTAGCAGCACTGTCTTGATGATGTAGAATGTGGAATTACCTTTGGGAGTAGAGAAGCAGCTAGCAGCACTGCCTAGAGGACTTAGAATGAGTTATCACCGATGGGTCCAGAGAAGCAGCTTGCAGCACTGTCTAGAGGACTCAGAATGATGAATTACCACTTGGACCAGAGAAACAGCTGCAAGATTGTCAACAGCACTTAGAATGACGAAATGCCGACAGGACTGGGGAGGGATCACGACCTGAAAAGAGGTCAAGGGACACTCTTTGCACCGCATAGCGGGTGCCATTAAGAAGGGGAGGTGGGAGGGAGGAGCAGCTCGGAGGCGGAAGCGGTGGGCAAATGGAGGCGCGAGGGGGCGGGCCACAGGGGACGCATCGGCGGGGCAAGAAATTGGCAACGGAGCGTGAGGGCTGAGCAAGGGAAAGGCGGCAAAAAAAGGTGAAACGGCTAAAAAAAAGGCTAAGAGAAAGGAGAAGTAGGTAGAAAAAGGAGACAAAGAGCAGTAAGGAATACAGAAAATAAAGAGACAGTCACAAGACAGACACACAATATTTATGGCAACCACTAGATACCAGGGATGAGGTGCAGGCGGGAGCCTGCGGGTGGTGGAGGGCCTCGAACTCGCAGCAGCAGCGAGGGCGGGGTAAAGGGCACAGGTGCAGTTAGGTGGAACTACGCATCGTGGGGAGCGATCCCGCCTGAAAACAGGTCAAGGGTCACTCTCTGCACCGCACAGCGGCAGCCATTAAGAAGCGGAGGTGGGACGAAGGAGTAGCTGGGAGGCGGGAGCAGTGGGCGTGTGGAGGCGCGAGGGGGCGGGGCTGCAGGGGACATCAGAGGTGCGCCAGAGGCAAGCCCATCTGCGCCCATCCGCGCCTGGACCGTGTCCAGCGCCAGACCCATTGGCCCCCGCAATCCCCTCACCGCCCGACGCTGCTACAGTGCCAACAACCTCCACGCCCTAAACAGCGGCTGAAAAGCCACCTGCTTCCTAGCCACCCCAAAGCTCACCCACGGACCCTTCTCCTGCCGGAACTGCAGCTTCACCAGCCCCCGAGCCACCGAGCATCCCGCCAGAACCAAACACAACCACAACCACCTCAGCTGCATCCTCCTCAACACCCGCTTTGTCCACAAGCACACCGTCGAACTCTGGGACCTACTCCTCTCTTCCTCCCTGAATGTCGCCTTCTTAACCGAAACCTGGATGAACCCTTCCTCGGAACCTGACATCGCCATAGGCATCCCGGACGGCTATAAGATCACCCGCAGAGACTGCACAAACAGACCGGGAGGAGGGATCGCCATAGTCCACAAGAACACCATCAGAATCTCGACCAACACCGAAGACACCCTTGACGCCGCCAAACACCTACATTTCCAGATTCACATCAATGCCAACACCACTCTCAGAGGAACAAACATCTACAGATCCCCCAGCCCCCGGCCACAGTTCAGTGACTCCATCGCTGACATAATCAGCGCTCCCGCCCTTGCTTCTACGGACTACATCCTCCTCGGCGACCTAAACTTTCACCTCGAGGACGCCAATGACAGCAACTCCACCGCCCTTCTCGCAAACCTCGCCAACCTCGGTCTCATACAACTCGTCACAACACCCACCCACTCTGCCGGCCACATGCTCGACCCCTTCTTCCCTGCCAGCAGCCACGTCACCGTTAAGTCACACCACCGAACTCCACTGGACCGACCACCGTTGCGTCCACTTCACATTCAAGAAACCCACCACGCACCACCACCCACAACAGATCCCCCGCCACAGCTGGAACAAGATCATGGAAGACCAACTGATCCCAACCCTCGCCCAAGCCCCACCACCCATCACCACCGACCCCAACACAGCCGTCCGCAACCTCAGACAATGGATAGACGAGTACGCCAACACCCTTGCCCCGATCAAGAAACACTCCAACAACCGCACCAGCACTAAGGCCATCTGGTTCACCGCCGACCTTCTGGCCTCGAAGCGGGAGTGCAGAAAAGTCAAGAAGAAGTGGTGCCACGAACAGAGATCAACCACACTGCCCTCAAGAATGCCATCCACAAGCACCACCAGCTCATCCGGACCACCAAGAGATCCTCCTACAAGGAACACATCGACAACAACGCACACAACAGCAAAGAGCTCTTCAACATCATTAAGGTACTCGCCAACCCCAGGTCTTGTTACGTACTGCGCTGGACTTCTCACCTCTGGATACCGGGTTGGCGAATACACCAAGTCTTCTACAGGTTCTGGATACTCCCAGATAAGGGCGACCCCTTCTAGTAGCCACGGTGCCGCTTGACAGGCTACGCCAAAGCAGACCGTACCCTCCATAAGGAGTCCCAGAGGGAAAAAACCCCAACACTGGGGAAAAAACCTCAAACAGGAACTCCTGAAGAAAAACAAGAAAAAACAGGACTAAACAACAGGAAACAAAAATAGGCAAAAATCTCCCAAGGCAAAAAGCAGGAATAAAGAACAGGCAAAAATCTCCCAAGGCAAAAAGCAGGCAAAAATCTCCCAAGGCAAAAAGCAGGAACAAAGAACAGGAGCGAACAGCACAACCAGAAGGAAGTGTTTGCAACGCAAGGTGGAACAAGACTGACTGACTTATATACTGAGAAAAGGGAAGTGACATTACAGGAAAAGGAAAGAACACCATCTTGAATTGGGAAGAGCCCATAGGCCAGTATAGGAAAAAGAAAGTAGTATAAAAGAAAAACAGAGCATGCTAGGACAAAAACACGAAGAAGACAAGATGGACACAACATGGACAGGTAAAAAGACCAGACAAACCCACCAACAACAAAAAGAAGAAAAAAGGGCTACAGGTTAGTGTAGCGCGACCGGGAGTGAAATATATGCTTCCCAGAATGCGTAGTCAAAAAACACGGGGAACGGCGCTCCAAGTATCAGTAGCGCGTTCCATTCGCGAGGACAGAAAGAGACGCCGCATCTGAGCGCGGCGTTACAGTAGGTCCCCTCCCCGAGGCACCAGGTTTGTCAGGATGACTGTCAAAAAACAGGCGGACCAAACGGGGAGCATGGACGGAGGAAGCATCCTCCCAAGAACAGTCACTGAGAGGGTATCCTTTCCAATGGACCAAAAACTGTAGTTTGCGTCGAAAAATTCTGGAGTCACAGATTTCCTGGACTTCCTACTCAGGCTGTCCGTTAATAGAAAGAGGAGGCGGATGCTGGAACTGGCGATGGTATGGATCAGGAACAAAGAGTATTAACTGGGGCACATGGAAAACAGGATGAACCCTCCAGGTCTGAGGTAAGCGGAGACGCACAACTACAGGATTCAGGACTTGCAAAATCCGAAAAGGTCCATAAAAACGTGGCTTGAACTTATTGGTGGAAAACCGGGAAGGTAGAAATCTGGAAGAAAGCCACACCTTGTGGCCCACTTGATACAAAGGTGCAGCTTGTCGATAAAGATCATCCTTTCATTTCATTGCTTGTTTCGAAGCTAGGAGAGTTGTGTGAAGTAGGCCCTGGATTCAACGGATCTGTCGTGAAAAAGAAGTGACAGCAGGCACAGAAGAGGATGTTCGGGAAATAGTAGTGAAAGTCCTCGGATGAAATCCATAGGTACAATAAAAGGGTGTGGTCTTGGTTGCACTATTTATTGTGTTGTTATAGGAGAACTCGGCAAGAGCAAGATACTCCGCCCAATTGCTTTGTGTGGCATTGCAGTAACATCTCAGATACTGCTGAAGTTCTTGATTCACTCTTTCAGTTTGCCCATTAGTTTGTGGATGGAAACCAGAGGATAAAGAAATCTCAATGTTAAATAAGGCACAAAAGGCCCTCCAGAAACGTGATACATATTGAGGCCCTCTGTCTGAAATGACCTCTTGCGGAAGACCATGGAGGCGAAAAATATCCGGCAGAAAAATGCGACTCATTTCTGGGGCCGTCGGTAGTTTCTTCAAGGCTGAGAAATGGGCCATCTTGGTGAATGAATCTACGGTCACCATGATTACTTGGTTGCCAGAGGAGGTAGGTAGAGAGCATATGAAATCCGTGGATAGAGTACACCAAGGAGCAGAAGGAACCGGTAAAGGTCTTAATAAACCTTCCACCTTAGTTCGGGGTGTCTTAGTCTGAGCACAGACTGGGCCTGCTGACACATAGGTTTCAGTGTCTGTCTTAAGCGAAGGGCACCAAAAAGATCGACAAACAACACCTAAAGTGGGTCAAGATTGTGGCTCGGCCCGCACTCATCAACGCAGCCAATAACACCCTAAAGACTACAATGATGAACCTAGAGGTGGGTCCCGCAATCCCCTTTAAGGAAATAAGTTCAATCCACACCTCATGCTTCAGGGATATCGCAGCCCACTTCTTAGTATCCCCAGCCCATGATGGCAAGAGACCCATAGGTAGGCACCGCTGGTTCAATAAAATGTGTCGGTCCCTAAATAAGCGCTTAATCCAAGCTATTAAATCCAAGGATGCCACTGCCATCCGCCTAGCTAGGAAGTCCTACAAGTCAGCCATACGCAAAGCCAAGCGTGACCAAGATGACAAGTGGTGGACAGCACTTAGTGACGCTGTCCGCGAGAGGAACTGTAGTCTGTTCTGGTCCCTTGCTGCGTGAGGCCCAGAAAGCAGTGGATTGGGCATTACAACCAACATTGCCCCGAAGGACTGGGTAGATCATTTTAGCAGACTGTACTCCCATGACCATGATAGCCCCACTCCTGTCCGCATGGACCCCTGCCTCAATACTTCTTTAGCACTCACAACTGAAGTACCCCAGTTGTTCTCTCAAAGTGACATAACTTACTCCCTGGGCACCATAAAAAGCGGCAGAGCGCCTGGCTCGGATGGTGTCCCAGCAGACCTGCTCTCAACCGACATAGCATCCTGGTCAAGATACCTCACCATCATAGCGAACGCTACAGCATCTGGGGCGCCTATTCCAGAGTCCTGGAAAGGGGCTATTGTTATCCCAATCTTTAAAAAGGGCGACAGATCACTTCCCTGCAACTATAGACCAACTAGTCTAATTGACTGTGTGCAAAAAGTCTTCTGCCACTGCCTCTTGGGAAAGATCGAAGACTGGATGACCGAACATGATATCCTTAGTCCCCTCCAAGCTGGTTTCCGGAAGAAAATATCTACCACTCATCAAGCCCTCAGGTTCCTATTTCTATACTGGAAAACAGTGCTTATTGGCAAAGGGAGCCTTTATGTAGCTTTTGTGGATCTAAAGTCTGCTTTTGACCTAGTACCTCGCAACAAGCTATGGGACACTCTCTCCCGAATGGGAATCCCGGAGCATATCCTAGCAATATTGATACGGCTTCACGAGGACAACTACTCACAAGTTAGGTGGGACAACAAGGGTCAACTAACTGATAGAATCCATGTATCAAGGGGTGTGCGGCAAGGGTGTGTCCTCGCCCCGACCCTCTTCTCTCTGTATATCAATGAAATCGTCCCTTCCCTGCTTAGAGTGGAGGCTGATGCACCATTACTTGGCACACAAAAAATACCTGTCTTGCTCTTTGCAGATGATACTCTCTTGATATCCAAGACCCCTAGTGGACTAAGGAAACTCCTAACGTGTTTTGAGAAATTCTGCTCAACGCGGGGACTTGAAATCAATGCCTCTAAAACAAAACTAATGACCCTTAATCCCCATAGATCTTTTAGAGGGAAGTTTTGCACTAGAGGGCACCACACTTGAGAAGGTGGGCATTTTTAGCAACCTGGGTATAACATTGACTGACAACATGTCTTGGAAATCACACATAGGAAAGCAAGCCTTAAAACTAAAGCAAACAACAGGGGTACTATTAAAAAACTTTCACCTCTCACACACGAAACAAATTTGCCCAGCAATACAGATATACGAAGCCCAGGCTGTGACCTCAGCTCTTTATGGGGCCGAACTATGGGGTTATGCTAAAAACCAAGACATAACCATTGCAGAGAACAACTTCCTGAGAAACCTTGTGTCACTTCCGCTAAGCACTCCACTGTTCCCCCTTTTTAAGGATCTTGGCATAAAACGCGTCGGTCATAAAGCCCGCCTACGCCCTCTGCTGTAATGGCGTCGTCTCTGGACTACTCCAGAGCTTGAAACCTTTACTGAAGCCCTGCAGGTCATTTTAAAAGCTGATCATCTTCACAGAATCCCCTGGCTACGATACATCAAGGAGTCATTCTACTCACTCGGGCTCAGGGAACTCTGGATTTCACCAACCACCTCTGTCTTTCCCTCGAAAAGCGAATTAAAGAAACTATATTGGCAAATGGCAGATCACGAAGATATAGGGGCTGCACTTCACACTACATTATCCTGTGGCTTTGTTAACTTAAAAGAGACATCCAAGTATGAGGCTTTTTGGGACATAATCACGGTCCCATGGGAAAGGAAACTGTACTTTCAGCTCCGCATTGGAACATTACCATTAAGACTTTTCACCAGCCGCTGGTCACACAATGAATCAACCACCTGTCCAGCCTGCAAAGCCCCCGTCGAGAATCTCCCTCACGTCCTTTTTGTCTGCCCCGCGTACACCGCCTCACGTAGGAAATGGCTGGCCCTGGCATGTAGACTGCTGGGCGTCCGAAGCTCTGAAATAGCCCTGCGAATCCTCAGATCAGACACTAGGCCAACGCTAGTGATCGCCATTGCCAAGTTTCTCGGAGCTAGCTGGTTTTTCAGAGGGAAATTCTTATCTGTTTAATGATTCCATCTAGACTGTCCCATCGCACTGTGTGAGTGTATTTTATCTTTATTCCATTTTTATCATTTTATGTATTGTTATATTTATTACCTTGTGTATTTATTTGTATTTATTGCTGCTATGCGCTTTTATGGCTCTTGTAGCCGAAATAAAGTTTCTTTGACTTGAAAGAAGTAGTTGTCCTTCTTCTGCAAAAAAGGAGTTACTCTATCCCATTCTGAAGCAGACAGAAACTGGTACTCGGATTGAACGCGTTCTTGAAAAGATTGAGTAGCTCCGATGATTCTTCTAGACTCAATAAGAGGTGGAGAGGAGTTCTGGGCTATGTCAGGATATCTGCGGGATAAGGCATCTGCCACTGAATTCTGGGAACCAGGTATGTACGTGATCACGAAATCGTACTGGCTAAAGAAGAAAGCCCATCGAGCCTGACGACTATTGCGACACTGAAAACTCCGAAGACATTGGAGATTACGATGATCAGTCCTGGCTTCAAAAGGCTCTCTAACCCATCAAGAAATGCCTCCATTCTTTACAAGCTACTTTGAGCACAAGTAGTTCTCGTTCCAGTACAGAATAATTGCGTTCAGCCTCTGATGGGATATGAGACAGATAAAAGATAGGATGTTCCAGTCCATCGTTGCTTTGTTTTTGTAGCAGAACTGCCCCAATAGCTCTGTCTGAGGCATCAGTCACAACGATAAATTTCTTGGTATTGTCAGGAAGACACAACACGGGTGCTTGGGTAAAGGCTGTCTTCAATTCTTGAAACGCGCGTTCAGCATCCTTGGTCCAAACGAAACCCTTCTTCAGGTTCTCTTTCTTAATTGTTTGTGTTATGAAACTTTGTAGGTGGGCAAAGTTCTGAATAAACTGACGATAAAAGTTTGATAAACCAAGGAAACATTGCAGTTCCTTAATGGACGTTGGAGAAGGCCAATCTAATATGGCACTGACCTTGTCAGGATCCATGGCTATTCCGTGTTGATTAATACAGAACCCCAAATACTTTACTTCAGATTTATGGAACTCACACTTCTCAGGTTTACAAAACAATTGGTTTTTCTTGAGTCTTTCCAGGACTTGCAGGACATGATTTATATGTTGCTCAGGATCACTGGAATATATCAAGATATCATCCAAATAAATGACTACATATTGGTTGAGTACATCAGAGAACACTGAATCCATAAATCGATGAAAAACAGAAGAGGCGTTGGTCAGTCCAAAAGGCATAACACGGTACTCATAGTGCCCAAAAGGGGTACGGAAAGCTGTCTTCCATTCATCTCCTTCCTTGATCCAAAGGAGATGATAGGCACCCTGTAAGTCTAAAAGAGTAGGAGTTGAGGCCACCACAGGTCCTGAGGTTAATGGAGAGCCATCCATTGTGTGAACCTGCTCAGGAGTCTCTTTAAGAATGCAGGGAATTCCTTTACTCGTAGCCCAGGTCTCATCCAGATAGAGTCCACTGGCTCCACAATCAGGGAGAGCCAGAAGGTGTTCTTCTTGATCTTGTGAACTTTGTAACTTGACCGAGAGGATAAACAGGGTGGACATGCTTTCTTTGGAGGAACATATTGATGGTACTTCAGCTCCTCCCGTCTCCTTCCTCCTTACAGGGGACGGGAGCTGGCATTTCCCGCAGGTCTTGAGGGACGTACCGGACAACTACGGATCAGGTGGCCAGCCTTACCACAGTACAGACAAAGTCCCTTTCGTCGTCGTTCCTCTCTTTCTGACTCCGTCAATGGCCCACAAACCAGATCTATCTGCATGGGTTCTTCAGGGGGAGTTGGAGGAGCTTCGGATGGAATATCTTCTGTTCGCCGACTGCTAGCACGAAAGGTACCAGACTGGTACGGAGCTTGCGTTCTACGTCTCTCCATCTTGCGCTCTCGAAGTCTATATTCGATGTTCATAGATTGATCCATTAATCCCTTCAAAGAACAAGCTGGAGAAGAATGTACACGCTCATCTTTAATTTCTTCATGCAGGCCTCGGCGGAAAAGGGTTATGAAGGTGCGTTCCACCCAGGAGGTTTCAGCTGCCAGCTGTTTGAAGTGGGTTATATACTGCAGAACATCCTGATTATCCTGCTGAAGGTCACATAAGGCTTCTTCAGCTGCTGCTTCTACCCCAGGTCTCTCAAACATTTGTTTGAAAAGAGTCACGAAAGCGGAATAGTTAGCCAGGACTGGGTCTTCTGCAGAAACCAGAGGAGTCGCCCAAGCAAGCGCCGGACCAGACAAGGCGCTGATCAGATAGCCCACCTTAGCTTTATCCGAGGAAAACTGGAGTGGGCGAAAGGCAAAGAAAACCGTCAGGGCATTCAAAAATTCCTTCATCTTTAGAGGATCTCCAGAATATCGAGGAGTAGTGGCAGATACGGGTGGTATGTCCATTGATCGGGAAGACAAGACCTGTCGTAGCGCAGTGTTCTCTGCCCGTAACCGTTGTAACTCTTGGGCTTGTTGTTGGACAGTCTGCAACATGGCTTGAGCATTTTCTGACGCCTCTCCCTGTGGATCTTCCATGGCAATCTCGCAACGCGGAATCTTTTGGCGTTGCAATCTGTTACGTACTGCGCTGGACTTCTCACCTCTGGATACCGGGTTGGCGAAAACACCAAGGGCCTGATTCTAACTTTGGAGGACGGTGTTAAACCGTCCCAAAAGTGGCGGATTTACCACCTACCGTATTACGAGTCCATTATATCCTATGGAACTCGTAATACGGTAGGTGGTATATCCGCCACTTTTGGGACGGTTTAACACCGTCCTCCAAAGTTAGAATCAGGCCCCAAGTCTTCTACAGGTTCTGGATACTTCCAGATAAGGGCGACCCCTTCTAGTAGCCGCTTGACAGGCTACGCCAAAGCAGACCGTACCCTCCAGAAGGAGTTCCAGAGGGAAAAAAAAACCAACACTGGGGAAAAAAACATCAAACATGAACTCCTGAAGAAAAACAAGAAAAAACAGGACTAAACAACAGGAAACAAAAATAGGCAAAAATCTCCCAAGGCAAAAAGCAGGAACAAAGAACAGGCAAAAATCTCTCAAGGCAAAAAGCAGGAACAAAGAACAGGAGCGAACAGCACAACCAGAAGGAAGTGTTTGCAACGCAAGGTGGAACAAGACTGACTGACTTATATACTGAGAAAAGGGAAGTGACATCACAGGAAAAGGAAAGAACAACATCTTGAATTGGGAAGAACCCATAGACCAGTATAGGAAAAAGAAAGTAGTATAAAAGAAAAACAGAGCATGCTAGGACAAAAACACAAAGAAGACAAGATGGACACAACATGGACAGAGACAGGTAAAAAGACCAGACAAACCCACCAACACCAAAAAGAAGAAAAAAGGGCTACAGGTAAGTGTAGCACGACCAGGAGCGAAATATATGCTTCCCAGAATGTGTAGTCAAAAAACGCGGGGAACGGCGCTCCGAGTATCAGTAGAACGTTCCATCCCCGAGGACAGAAAGAGACGCCGCGTCTGAGCGCGGCGTTACAGATCTTGCTCCAATGACACCCCACTTTCGCAAAACCTCAGCGACTCGCTCTCCACCTTCTTTCACAGCAAGATCATGGACATCCACGACAGCTTCAACACTTCGACCCCCGTGACAGCCGATGTCATCACAAACCCCGACTCACCGGACCCCAGCCACTCCAACCTCCTGCTCTCCTGGACCCATATCAACAATGAGGCCACCATCAAAACCAGGATCACCATTCACTCCGGCTCTCCCTCCGACCCCCACCCCTACCACGTCTTCAACAAAGCAAGCTCCATCATCGCCCCTCAACTCCAAATGATCGTCAACAGCTCCTTCGAGACGACCACTTTCCCGGAAAGCTGGAAGCATGCCGAAGTCAACGCTCTGCTAAAAAAAAACAAAGCAGACCCAAGAGATCTCAAGAACTACTGGCCCATCTCCCTCCTCCCCTTCCGAGTGAAAGTTATCGAGAAGATAGATCGTCAACGGCCAATTGACCCGCTTCCTTGAAGACAACAACATGCTGGACACATCTCAATCCGATTTTCGTGGCAACCACAGCACCACCATCATCGCTGCCACCAACGACATCAGGTCCATGCTAGACAAAGGCAAAACCATGGCCCTCATCCTCCTAGACCTTTTGGCTGCCTTCGACACTGTCTGCCACCAAACCCTTCGCACATGCCTCCACGACGCAGGGATCCACCACAAAGCCCTGAACTGGATTACATCCTTCCTCTCCAGCAGAACCCAGAGAGTCTGCCTCCCTCCCTTCCTATCTGAAGCCACCAAGACCATCTGCGGCATTCCCCAAGGATCCTCACTCAGCCCGACCCTCTTCAACATCTACATGGCACCGCTCGCCAACATCGTCCGATCACACAACCTCAACATCATCTCCTACGCCGATGACACCCAGCTGATCCTCTCACTCACCAAGGACCCCGCCACCACCAAAATCAACCTTCACAACGAAATAAAGGCAATCGCCAACTGGATGGAGAGAAGCCACCTGAAACTGAACTCAGACAAGATGGAGATCCTCATCCTCAGCTCCAACCCCTCCGCCTGGGACGACTCCTTGTGGCCGGCCACTCTACGAACCGCACCGAAGCCCACCACCCACGCATGCAACCTAGGATTCATCCTGGACTCATCACTCACCAGGACCCAGCAAGTCAACGTGGTCTCATCTTCCTGCTTCAACACCCTTCGCATGCTCTGCAAGATCTTCAGGTGGATCCCCAACAAAACCAGAAGGACGGTCACACATGCCCTCGTCAGCAGCAGACTGGACTAAGGAAATGCTCTCTCTATGCGGGAAACATGGCCAAGCTCCAGAAAAGAGTGCCACGTATACAGAACGCCTCTGCATGCCTCAACCACATCTCAGCCCACCTGAGAGACCTACACTGGCTCCCCGTCAACAAGAGGATCACCTTCAAGCTCCTCACCCACGCCCACAAAGCACTCCACAACGCTGGCCCTGCTTACCTCAACGAGCGACTCACCTTCTACACTCCCATCCGTTAACTCAACTCCGCCAACCTCGCCCTCGCCACCATTCCTCACATCCACCGAACCACAGCCGGCGGCAGATCGTTCTCCCACCTGAAACTCCCTCTCTGTCCACCTACGACAGACCAAGGACCTGCTGACCTTCAGGAAACGCCTCAAGACCTGGCTGTTCGAGCAGTAGCACCTCCCCCCACCCCTCAGCATTTTGAGACCCTAGCGGGTGAGTAGCACGCTCTACAATTGACTGATTGATTGATTGATTGATTTAGAATGAGGAATTACCGACGGGCCAGAGAAGTAGCAAGCAGCACTGATATAGGATTAAAAATTAGGATTTACCACTGAGACCAGAGAAGCAGCTGCAGCACTGTCTAGAGGACTTAGAATATGGAATTACCACTGGGACCAAATAAGCAGCTGCAGCATAGTCCAGAGGACTTAGAATGAAAAATTACCAATGGGACCAGAGAAGCAGCAAGCAGCATGGCATATACAATTAAGAATGAGGATTTACCACTAGGAACAGAGAAGCAGCTGCAGCACTCTCTGGAGAAAGTAGAATGAGGAATTACCACTGGGAACATAGAAGCAGATGTAGCATTATCTAGAGGAGTTAGAATTAGGAATTACCGACAGGACCACAGAAGCAGCTTGCAGGATTATCTAGAGGATTTAGAATGAGGAATTACTGAGAGGACCAGAGAAGCAGCAAGCAGTACTGCACTGCCTGTAAGGTTAAGAATGAGGATTTACCACTGGACAAGAGAAGCAGCAGCAGCAATGTCTAGAGGAATTAAAATGAGGTATTACCAATGGTACCAGAGAAGCAGCTGCAGCATTGTCTACAGGACTTAGAATGATGAATTACCACTGGGACTAGAGAAGCAGCTGCAGTCCTGTCTAGAGGACTTAGACTGAGTTATTACCGATGGATCCAGAGAAGAAACTTGCAGCACTACCTAGAGGATTCAGAATGACAAATTACTACTTGGACCAGAGAAGCAGCTGCAAGATTGTCAACAGCACATAGAATGAAGAAATGCCGATGGGACCAGAGAAGCAGCTAGCAGCACTTCCTAGAGGATTAAGAATGATGAATTACCATTAGGACCTGAGAAGCAGCTGAATCACTTTCTAGAGAACTAAGATTTAGAAATGATCACTGTGACCAGAGAAGCAGCTGCAGCACTGTCTACAGGAGTTAGAATGAGGAATAATGGCTGGGATCAGAGATGCAGCTGCAGCATTCTCTACAGGACTAAGAATGAGGAATTACCACTGGGACCACAGAATCAGCTACAGCACTGTCCAGAGGACTTAGAATGTGCAATTACCACTGGGACCAGAGAAGCAGCATTGTCTACAGGACTTGAATGAGGAATTACCGACAGGACCAAAGAAGCAGCTTGCAGCATTGTCTAGAGGACTTAGAATAAGGAATTACTGACGGGACCAGAGACGTGAAAGTAGCACTGTACATAGGATGTAGAATGAGAATTTACCTCTGGGACCAAAGAAGCAGCTGCAGCATTGTCTGGAGGACTCAGAATGAGGAATTACCAATGGGACCAGAGAAGCAGCTTGCAGCACCGTATTGAAGGCATATAGTGAGGAATTAAAGGAGGGACCAGAGAAGCTGCTGCAGCATTGTCTGGGGGACTAAGAATGAGGAATTACCACTAGGACCAGAGAAGCAGCTAGCAGCACTCTCTAGAGGACTTAGAATGGGATTACCACTGGGAACATTGCCTCATGACTGTATCAGTACTCATCGTGATTTACCAGATGGTGCGAGGTCCTGAAGATCCTGGGTCAACTGTTTGAAAGGTTGAAAATTACCTTGTCCCCCAGTGGTGTAATTCACAACAAAATAAAGTACCACTCCATGTGCTCCATTCCCCACATCCACCTCTTCATCCTCTCAGACATCTCCAAAGAAAATACGAAGGAGAACAACCTTTATTGCATAACTTCTGGGTACTACAGGCGCGCCTGCTGCAAGGAAATTAAGATAAACCCTCTTTTGCATCACAGTTACAGTGTTTGACAAACCAATGCTATTATCTATACATGTTTAATATTTAAGGACCTAAGTTTAATGACTTATTTACCTTATTTAGTAAGGGAGATTATTTGACCTCATTCCTATCGTCAAGAGTTTGCTTTGGACAGATACCTGTATATGTTAGATCAAATATCAGATGTGTGTCATTTTCTACAATATGTATGTCGGTATTAAAAATCATTATGTATATTACTGAGTCGTGTATTTTTATCATATATACTTGATTTCAATGTGGTCAATGTAGTTTCCATCTTGAATCTTGATTCATGATGCCTGCTGTCAAGTTTCTTAAATATGCTTTTTTACATTTTTACATTTATAGCATTATTTATTGCAGTTCACTCTGACTTCATTTGTTAATTTTAGAGCATAATTAATTACTTTAAAAACGTAACACCTTCCGGTGACTAGGGGTATTTTTTCTCTTGTTTACATCCAACCACCTAACTTATGTATTTATTTACAGCATCCATAAAATGTTATGTGCTGTATATATCGAAAATGGTAAATGCTGCATGCACAATTTAACACATATGATAAATAACACTATGAAATGTGATATTTACTGCATGCAGGTTTCAACTTGTACTCACGTGGAAACTCTATCACATGCAGTTTTACAGGTACATAAATAATCCAGATTCCATAGTTGAAGATCCCAACATCATTTGGTACGATATTCTGAAAACATTATTGGGAAAGGTTTGGACATTATCAGGATAATTAGGATGGAGCAATGGCCCAGGATGTGTGTGGATGATTGTTGAAATGTGACTTGACTTTTGGGTTGCATGAATAATTTTTATCATAGCCAATTCTGCTGTTTATTGAATGGCAGTCCCTGAAGCAGTCTCTGGTGAATCGGAGTACTGAGAAACCACTGCTGAATATTTGTTAGCACTCACTGCTTATCATTACTGTTTCGGTGAAACAAGCCATATGCGCAGATGCAAGGTAGGCCAGAACAATGAGTGGCGTGTTAGTTAAGAGATATGGTAGAACAGTAGTGATTTCCTATGTTCCCTCACCATGTATAGCTGCTTCCACACTGCTGAAGTACAGACACAACACTTGTGAAAAAATACCTGGAACGGCAAATGAATTACAGCTTAGCAGTCCACAACAAACTGAACGCTAGCATTCTTCCATTTTCCACCCTTTTGCAGTCACTAATACTGCCATTTTTTAGGTTGAGCCTAGGCAGCGCACATGCGCTCTCTGCAAGACGTGCTGCATCCAGTCTCTGGGCTTTAACTATGCCGTCTATTGCCATTCATGCTTTGTTGTGATTTTCTTAAATGCTTTCGTTTTATTGGTGCAGTTTTTCTAAATGTCCCTCCCTTGTGTGCTTAGTTCCCTCCCTGGCGATTGCACTAAGTGAACATTTTTGTTGGCCATCACACTACGTTCATGCTTCCTCCTGTTAAAGCATGTGATGGTCCCTCCTCCTATCTGGGTATTATAGCCTTGGTGTTCTTTTGGTTGTCCATAGCAATGTGTTCTTACCACACCAGTGAAAACACTGTGTTTAGAAAGGCACCAAAGGTTTCAGGTTTTGTTTGTTCTTGTCCCTCTGCTCAGGTATTCTTAATTGATGTTTTCCAAGCCACTTTTCCCTCCACTGCTGTTTTAGAAATTATTGGCTCTGTGTGCATGTTGTGCACCCTCTGGCACACACACACTCATCTACTTTCAGTCTTTCGCATTCTAAAGTCCTCTAAACAGTGCTGCTGCTAGCTGCTTCTCTGGTCCCCGGTGGTAAATTCTCATTCCTAATCCTATAGGCAGTGCTGCTAGCTACGTGTCTGGTCCCAGGGGTAATTCCTCATTCTAAGCCCTCTAGACAGTGCTGTTAGCTGCTTCTCTGGTCACAGTGGTAATCCCTCATTCTTAGTCCTGTAGACAATGCTGCATTTGCTTCTCTGGTCTTAGTGCTAATTTCTCATTCTCTGGCTTGTAAACAGTGAGACAGTTGCTTCTCTGGTTCCAGTGATAAATCCTCATTCTGAATCCTATAGGCAGTGCTGCTTGCTGTGTCTCTTGTCCCGACTGTAATTAATCATTCTAAGTCCTCTAGACAATGCTGCAAGCTGCTTTTCTGGCCCATAAATAATTCCTCATTCTAAGACCTAGAGGCAGTACTGATAGCTGCTTCTCCGGTCCCAGTGGTAATTTATCATTCTGTGTCCTCTACACAGTGCTGCTAGCTGCTTCTCTAGTATCAGTGGTAAATCCTCATTCTTAGTCCTGTATACAATGCTGCAGCTGCTTCTCTGGTGCCTGTGATAATTCCCCATTCTAAGTCCTCTAGACAGTGCTGCAGCTGCTTCTCTGGTCCCAGTGGAAATTCCTCATTCTTAGTCATGTAGACAATTGTGCAGCTGCTTCTCTGGCCCCAGTGACAATTCCTCATTCTTAGTCTGCTGCATCTGCTTCTCTGGTCCTAGTGGTAATTCCTCATTCTTAGTCCTGTAGAAAGTGCTGCTAGCTGCTTCTCAGGTCATGACGGTAATTCCTCATTCTAAGTCCTCTAGGCAGTGCTACTAGCTGCTTCTCTGATCCCAGTGGTAATTCCTCATTCTAAGACTTCTGGACAGTGCTGCTACCTGCTTCTCTGGTCCCAGTGGTAAATCCTTATTCTTAGTCCTGTAGACAATGCTGCAGCTGCTTCTTTGGTCTCACTGGTAAGTACTCATTATAAGTCCTCTAGACAGTGCTACAGCTGCTTTTCTGGTCCCAGTGGAAATCCCTCATCCTTTGTCCTGTAGGCAAATGCTGCAGCTGCTTCTCTGGTCCCAGTGGTAATTCCTCATTCTTAGTCCTCTAGAAAGTGCTGCAAGCTGGCTCTATGGTCCCATTGATAATTCCTCATTCTAAGTCCTCTGGGCAGTGCTGCTATCTGCTTCTCTGGTGTCAGTGATTATTCCTCATTCTAAGTCAACTAGACAGTGCAGCTAGCTGCTTCTCTAGTCTCAATGGTAATTCCTCACTCTAGTTCTGTAGACAATGCTGCAGCTGCTTCTCTTGTTCCGTCAGTAATTCCTCATTCTACGTCCCCTAGACAATGCTGCAGGGTACTTCTCTGGGCCCGTCAGAAATTCCTCATTCTATGTCCTCGAGGCAGTGCTGCTAGCTGCTCCTCTGTTCCAGTGGTAATTCCTCATTTTAGTTCCTCTAGCAAATGATGCTAGCTGCTTCTCGGGTCCAATCTGTAATTCCTCTTTATTAGTCCTGTAGACAATGTTGCAGCTGCTTCTCTGGTCCCAGTGGTAATTCCTCATTCTAAGTCCTCTAGACGACAGTGCTGCTAGCTACTTCTCTGGTCCCACTGGTAATTCTTCATTCTTAGTCCTGCAGACAATACTGTAGCTGCTTTTCTGGTCTCCGTGGTAATTCCTCTTCTTAGTCCTCTAGGAAGTGCTACAGCTGCTTCTCTGGGCCCGTCTGTAATTCCTCATTCTAACTCCTCTAGACAATGCTGATGAGTGTCTCTCTGGTCCCAGTTGTAAATCCTTATTCTATGTACTCTAGACAGTGCTGCTAGCTGCTTGTCTGGTGCCAGTGGTAATTCCTTATTCTAAGTCCTCTAGGCAGTGCTGCTAGCTGTTTCTCTGGTCCTGTCAATAACACCCCCATTCTAAGTCTTCTAGGCAGTTCTGCAGCTGTGTCTCTGGTCACAGTGGTAATTCCTAATTGTTAGTCCTGTAGACAATGCTGCATTTGCTTCTCTGGTCTTAGTGCTAATTTCCCATTTTCTGGCTTGTAAACAGTGAGACAGTTGCTTCTCTGGTTCCAGTGATAAATCCTCATTCTGAATCCTATAGGCAGTGCTGCTTGCTGTGTCTCTTGTCCCGACTGTAATTAATCATTCTAAGTCCTCTAGACAATGCTGCAAGCTGCTTTTCTGGCCCATCAATAATTCCTCATTCTAAGACCTAGAGGCAGTACTGATAGCTGCTTCTCCGGTCCCAGTGGTAATTTATCATTCTGTGTCCTCTACACAGTGCTGCTAGCTGCTTCTCTAGTTTCAGTGGTAAATCCTCATTCTTAGTCCTGTAGACAATGCTGCAGCTGCTTCTCTGGTGCCTGTGATAATTCCCCATTCTAAGTCCTCTAGACAGTGCTGCAGCTGCTTCTCTGGTCCCAGTGGAAATTCCTCATTCTTAGTCATGTAGACAATGCTGCAGCTGCTTCTCTGGCCCCAGTGACAATTCCTCATTCTTAGTCTGCTGCAGCTGCTTCTCTGGTCCTAGTGGTAATTCCTCATTCTTAGTCCTGTAGAAAGTGCTGCTAGCTGCTTCTCAGGTCATGACGGTAATTCCTCATTCTAAGTCCTCTAGGCAGTGCTACTAGCTGCTTCTCTGATCCCAGTGGTAATTCCTCATTCTAAGACTTCTGGACAGTGCTGCTACCTGCTTCTCTGGTCCCAGTGGTAAATCCTTATTCTTAGTCCTGTAGACAATGCTGCAGCTGCTTCTTTGGTCTCACTGGTAAGTACTCATTATAAGTCCTCTAGACAGTGCTACAGCTGCTTTTCTGGTCCCAGTGGAAATCCCTCATCCTTTGTCCTGTAGGCAAATGCTGCAGCTGCTTCTCTGGTCCCAGTGGTAATTCCTCATTCTTAGTCCTCTAGAAAGTGCTGCAAGCTGGCTCTATGGTCCCATTGATAATTCCTCATTCTAAGTCCTCTAGGCAGTGCTGCTATCTGCTTCTCTGGTGCCAGTGATAATTCCTCATTCTAAGTCAACTAGACAGTGCAGCTAGCTGCTTCTCTAGTCTCAATGGTAATTCCTCACTCTAGTTCTGTAGACAATGCTGCATCTGCTTCTCTTGTTCCGTCAGTAATTCCTCATTCTACGTCCCCTAGACAATGCTGCAGGGTACTTCTCTGGTCCCGTCAGAAATTCCTCATTCTAAGTCCTCGAGGCAGTGCTGCTAGCTGCTCCTCTGTTCCAGTGGTAATTCCTCATTTTAGTTCCTCTAGCAAATGATGCTAGCTGCTTCTCGGGTCCAATCGGTAATTCCTCTTTATTAGTCCTGTAGACAATGCTGCAGCTGCTTCTCTGGTCCCGTGGTAATTCCTCATTCTAAGTCCTCTAGACGACAGTGCTGCTAGCTACTTCTCTGGTCCCACTGGTAATTCTTCATTCTTAGTCCTGCAGACAATACTGTAGCTGCTTTTCTGGTCTCCGTGGTAATTCCTCTTCTCAGTCCTCTAGGAAGTGCTGCAGCTGCTTCTCTGGGCCCGTCTGTAATTCCTCATTCTAACTCCTCTAGACAATGCTGATGAGTGTCTCTCTGGTCCCAGTTGTAAATCCTTATTCTATGTACTCTAGACAGTGCTGCTAGCTGCTTGTCTGGTGCCAGTGGTAATTCCTTATTCTAAGTCCTCTAGGCAGTGCTGCTAGCTGTTTCTCTGGTCCTGTCAATAACACCCCCATTCTAAGTCTTCTAGGCAGTTCTGCAGCTGTGTCTCTGGTCACAGTGGTAATTCCTCATTGTTAGTCCTGTAGACAATGCTGCATTTGCTTCTCTGGTCTTAGTGCTAATTTCCCATTTTCTGGCTTGTAAACAGTGAGACAGTTGCTTCTCTGGTTCCAGTGATAAATCCTCATTCTGAATCCTATAGGCAGTGCTGCTTGCAGTATCTCTTGTCCCGACTGTAATTCATCATTCTAAGTCCTCTTGACAATGCTGCAAGCTGCTTTTCTGGTCCATCAATAATTCCTCATTCTAAGACCTAGAGGCAGTACTACTAGCTGCTTCTCCGGTCCCGGTGGTAATTTATCATTCTGTGTCCTCTAGACAGTGCTGCTAGCTGCTTCTCTAGTTTCAGTGGTAAATGCTCATTCTTAATCCTGTAGACAATTATGCAGCTGCTTCTCTGGTGCCTGTGATAATTCCCCATTTTAAATCCTCTAGACAGTGCTGCAGCTGCTTCTCTGGTCCCAGTGGAAATTCCTCATTCTTAGTCATGTAGACAATGCTGCAGCTGCTTCTCTGGCCCCAGTGGCAATTCCTCATTCTTAGTCCTCTAGAAAGTGCTGCAAGCTGGTTCTGTGGTCCCATTGATAATTCCTCATTCTAAGTCCTCTAGGCAGTGCTGCTATCTGCTTCTCTGGTGCCAGTGATAATTCCTCATTCTAAGTCAACTAGACAGTGCAGCTAGCTGCTTCTCTAGTCCCAATGGTAATTCCTCACTCTAGTTCTGTAGACAATGCTGCAGCTGCTTCTCTTGTTCCGTCAGTAATTCCTCATTCTACGTCCCCTAGACAATGCTGCAGGGTGCTTCTCTGGTCCCGTCAGAAATTCCTCATTCTAAGTCCTCGAGGCAGTGCTGCTAGCTGCTCCTCTTTTCCAGTGGTAATTCCTCATTCTAGGTCCTCTAGCAAATGATGCTAGCTGCTTCTCGGGTCCAAGCAGTAATTCCTCTTTCTTAGTCCTGTAGACAATGCTGCAGCTGCTTCTCTGGTCCCAGTGGTAATTCCTCATTCTAAGTCCTCTAGACGACAGTGCTGCTAGCTACTTCTCTGGTCCCATTGGTAATTCTTCATTCTTAGTCCTGCAGACAATACTGTAGCTGCTTTTCTGGTCTCCGTGGTAATTCCTCATTCTTAGTCCTCTAGGAAGTACTGCAGCTGCTTCTCTGGGCCCGTCTGTAATTCCTCATTCTAACTCCTCTAGACAATGCTGATGAGTGTTTCTCTGGTCCCAGTTGTAAATCCTTATTCTATGTACTCTAGACAGTGCTGCTAGCTGCTTGTCTGGTGCCAGTGGTAATTCCTTATTCTAAGTCCTCTAGGCAGTGCTGCTAGCTGTTTCTCTGGTCCTGTCAATAACACCCCCATTCTAAGTCTTCTAGGCAGTTATGCAGCTGTGTCTCTGTTCACAGTGGTAATTCCTCATTGTTAGTCCTGCAGGCAGTGTTGCAGCTGCTTCTCTGGTCCCGTTGGTAACTCCTCCTTTCTAAGTTCTCTAGGTAGTGCTGCAGCTGTGTCTATGTTCCCAGTGGTAATTCCCCATTCTTAGTCCTCTAGACAATGCTGCAGCTACATCTCTGTTCATACATCCACTAAACTCCAAACCAAAACATAGAGGTAAAAGACAATGTCATTTACAATGCCAATAACTCTAACTCTCACAAATGTGAGACCTATTGCATTGCAAATGCTTCTTTAGCTACTCTGTTTCCAGCTCACTCCAAGCAGGCAGGAATGAGGATTAAGTTATTGCATGCATCATAGTCGTTAACAGCAGTCATGTCTTTGTCAGTGGAGCAGTGATGACTCCTTACATGGACTAAGGACTGGGTCACTGGTAATCATTGAAAGCAGTCAGGGCTGTGTCAGAGTGGGATCAATATTACTGCATGTTTCCACCTTTACTTACGAAATTCATGCTCGTAGTATAGTGTCTAATTCCAGATTTTTTTTCTGGGGCAATGGACATTTAGTTAGTATTCTTATTCCCAAAGAGAATATTGAGCATATTTGAATGTTGTTGTCTCTAGCTGTGGTTAAGGCTTTATGGGCCTTGAAGTTATCAACCAATATAAAGTGGGGTAAATAGTCAGTGGTATAGACAGTCAGACTAACATAAGAGGACTGCATCATGATTATATTATGTGCTTCCAATTTCCCTACAGGTTTAGAAGCTGATCATTTTTCTGGCTGTGGAAATTTTTGAGTTTTCACACATAGGAAGATAAAAAAAAATGGGCTGAAGATTACATTATAAAGTAGGATTCTGGTGTTCTTTAAGACTATGAACAAAGAGAAGAAAATGTCTGTCCAGGAAGGTGTCACTTGTGAAAAGAGTAGGTAGGCTTTAACGTGCACAATTTGAGAATCTAATATTTTTCACTGATTAAAGTTTATGATTTGCGGGATTGTGGCCAGATAGGCAATATGGTGAATATATTTATCTAGTGTGCTGGATCCCCTTAATCTAACAACATCATCTTCTTGTGCAAATGATCAGACCCTGCAAACAGCGAATACCAGTTCCCTACATAGCACCACTTTTAGGACGAGCCCTTGGTGATCCCAAAACCTGATGATAAATGGTCGATTGCTGGTGGGGCTGGGGCCTCGCAGACATCCAGTAGAGCATGTAGGCAGTATGCATCAAAGAAGAGGTGGCTCCAGGCTGATGAAGGGTGCCGGATGTGGCAAAAAGTCTAAAAGTTGAACATATTGGTGTCTAGGCCTAAAGGAGTGACTGCGGGGTTCCTAATAAGGGGGGGGGCTGTAGTGTGTGCACAAAGGCTAAAGATAGAACCTCAGTGGCAGAATTGGTGCCCGGAAAGTGAATGAGTGTCGATTCCCAAACAAAAGAACTACATTCCCAATAGGTATCCTTAGACCAAGTGGAATGATGGAAACCTGGCATGTGTTTATTATTTTTTATTTAGACCAGCACTCACTCTATTAGTAGTATGCTTCATCATCTGTCTCATCCTGGTCCCTATAAAGCGGGATGGACTCAACTGCAGTGGAGAGAGCACTTAGATTTTTCTTCTTGGGGTAGTTATAAGAAATAAAAATACCTAAATGCAACTCGGTATCCCTTTATTTTGGGTGCTCCAGGCTAAAAAAGCAATATGTGGATGTGCAGTGATGCAATTCTCCATGGATCCTTACTGTTGTCCACATGTTTGAGCCCTTCTCTAGGGGCCTGTGTGGACTATTGGTTTTGCCTAACATTTTTTACACAGTGCTATCTCTACCTGTTCGGTAAAATTACAGGAGTTAGGAAGGATTATAAATTAAATAAAGTATGCAAGCTTACTAAGATGGGAACACATTTGGCACCTGATAATGCTTAGCCTCAAACATATAAGGCACCTGATAGTGTCCTAAGTTTATATGGTCACAATCTTTCGGGAATGGGTGGTGATTTGCCACATTCATCAAGGGTGTCATCTTAATACCTACAATTTCTGTCATGATTCCTAGCTGCATGTTAGTTGGTAATATGATGCAGAAGCAGAATTATACCACTGTGAGTGAGGTCTGTAACACTTGGGAAGCTACTGACAAAAGAAGCTCAGAACAGCACTCGAAGAGCCCTGGGCCCCCCTTAAGCTATGAGTACTGGCAAAATGGATGTGAAGGCCACAGATCCTGCACTTGTAGCAGTGGCCCAACTGAGTAGACTGATTGAACAGGGAGACCAGGTAGTGGGCAAATACATGGTGCCCACCAGCGATAGCTCCAGCATCTGTGACAGTCAGAGTGCAGGACTCTGCAAGTAAAAAGACGCTACACAGTGAAAAGCTCTAACACAGTAAGTGAAGGATGCAGGAAGAGACACTGGGCACTGACAGCTGAAGCTGAACACACACTAAACCCGACCAGGGTGACAAGCTAATTAGGACACCACAAAGACATTGCTAGAAGGTACTGGTCCTTCAAAGACCCTCGCCTCATGTGTGACCTACAAACATGACTCAGTACTGGTGGCCCAGCTGTCAGCTCATGAGACAGGTGAACAGGAGACACAGTGGGCCACTGCTTATGTTATTGACATGAAAGGCTAGATAGAAGATCGCACAGTCGAGGCTGGGAGAGAGAGCAGCTACTTTGCTGAACACAAAATCTAAGGAGCAGGGCCTTGCATCACAAGTGGGTATAAGACCCACAGGAGTTCCAAACAGACTCTCAGTGATACGGTGAGTGACAAAGCTAGCCATATGTGCATCCAGGGCAAACTTAACAAAGATGCCAAGGCAACACCCATTAGGGCTAGTGAGGGATCGCCCCAGTGGGCAGGCAAAACATGCAAGGAGATGAGGACCTCGCAGGTGGAACAACTGACACACATAGAGGTAATTCTTCAAGCTGCAAAAGATATTTGGTCAGCTCTCGAAACCCAAATTTGAGAAGTAGAAGTGAACCTACGGAATTTTGTTAACTGGGTAATAGAGGTGCAGCAAAGAGTCTCAAACCTAGAAGATAACACTTAACCAACTCAGACAACAATACAGCACAGAGCCGCAGTAATTCACTCAATTCAATAGAGGGTTAGATGAAGAAGGAAGAGAAGAAGAAACAGCCTTTGTTTAGTTGAAATGCTGGATGGAAAAGAAGCTAATTCCCCAGAATAATTTATGGGGGTCTGGTTAGGTACTTTGGTACAGCCAGACGTGTTGTCATCAGGAGTGTCACCCCCGCCAGTAGCAGAAGCTGCAAAACCATTAACAAATGAAACAATCATAAACCATGTTCATGATCGTTTCGTTTGTTAAAAGGGTGGGGTGACAAGCAGTTAGGGAAATGCACTGTGCACTCCCCTCAGTGCGCATGTATGTTTGGCCAGCTGTCTCGAGCCGGCCAAACACACATGCGCAGGAGGTTCTCTCCAGCTCAGCAACACAATTGCCGGGCTGGAGAGAGCTTGCACAGGCTCCCAGTCTGCCTGGGAGCTCCCAGCCAATCCTGACACTGCTCTGAGCAGCATCAGGATTGGCCCCAAGGCAGGCTGGGAGCCTGTGCCTGTCTGCAGCGACAGGAGCAAGAGGAGTGGTGCAGCGTAGGAGCCGATCAGGTACGTTTACATTTTTTAAAACATTTTTTAGTAAATTTTACCCCCAAACTCCGTGCACTGCACCTGCCCCCCCCCCCTTGTGACCGAAGCGAGCCACTACTGGTTGTCACCCAGATTTTTCATAGAAAAAGTGCACAGGGCACTAACTGCTAGAATGCTGCACAGTACTCCATTGCAACTGCTTATCACATATTCTTCAGCTTCAGAGAGAGGAATGCAATCCTTAAGCTAGCTGGAGAACGGACTGAGGTCAATTATCATGTTCTTTCCAGAATATACAAAAGCAGTGCACAAACACCACCACTCATTTGTAGAAATGAAAAAAAAGATGAGAGGGTCCCCAGTAGAATTTTATAAATGATAGACATTACAGGTAGGGCCACACCTTTTCTGAGAGGAACATGTGACAAGATAGAGGCCCTCATTATAACTTTGGAGGTCTATACTGAAGACCTCCTTGGTTACTGCCGTCAAGAGACCACCGCGGAGACGGTAATCCGTCAGCTGTATCATGAGTTACAAAAACAAAACCACCAGAAAGCAGCAACAAAATCAACACTGTCAGATCGAAGGACGCTGTGAGAGAGGTGGTCCCACCGCCCAAACTACCACGCCAACAACAAATCACCCTCCAAATAATGACCCATGAATCACCACAGCGGTAATCCATTGGCAGTGCGGTCCTCCGCGGTCCATTTTGCCACTCAACAACAACAGAAGCCAACATTGGCCAGATTGAAAAACCCACACCTGATACACATACACACCGCAGACACCCACCAACTTCACTATAAAACACCTTCCCACACAACCCACAATTCCTTGCAAAACACAAATCAGCTACATGTTGCCAGCCACATATACCCAAAACTACACACACAAACCACAGCCACCTATACACCCTTCATGCATCAAACACCACACATCATACTTCTACACCAAACACACACAACACCACTGCACTCAAACACCACTTCACAGCATTCCACATACTCACAAACCCTGCACCACCAGACAGCCCACCCTCTGCACAACACACACACTACTCCCACTACACAATCGGCATGTCCCCACAAAAGCACCCCCATTTCACTGATGAGGAGTTGCGGGTCATGGTAGACGAAATCACCAGGGTAGAGCCACAGCTGTTTGATGTAAAGGTCCCAGAGCTATCCATTACCAGGAAAATAGCGTTATGGCGGAGAATCGTAGACAAGGTGAACTCAGTGGGGACCTATCCACGCATGAGGGACGACATAAGGAAGGTGCATGCAAAGACATCCAAGTAGCACATTGACATCATGAAGACTGGCGCGGAACCCCAGTTCCTCCCCCACGGTTGGCAACATGGGAGGAGAAGGTCTTGGCTATGCTGCATCCCAAGGGCTTCACTGGAATCACTGGAGAGCTGGATACTGGTACTTCACCCATACTTCTCAACCAACATGTACACCTGCATGGCATGTCTCCCTGTCACCCTATCACCCTTCAACTCACTTCATCCCAAACCCATACCCACCACCATAGCCACCCTCATCAAATCTACCTTGCATGTCCGAACCACTAAAATTACACCTCTCCAATGTCATCATTCACACAAATAAGTAATGCATGGTTAGCATGAAGTACTACCAGTGCCACAGTGCATAACCTTACTCAAACCAAATGTTGAAAAACAACACCCATCACGTAGTGAAACATATCAATGCTGAATATGTATCTGAGGATGATATTAACAACTATCATAGTCCACAGGTACCCTAGCTAATGTCAGCCGGCAGCATGTGCTACATCTACCCAGTCCTCCACCTGAAGAAGTCCCCAGTGATGATAGCTACTCTGGATGTCGGGATCTGGAAGATCTCCCTGGTCCATTTGGTACCGCTGGTCAGTCAGACACCACAACCATCATCCAGCCAACCCCAGAGCACCCCACATTGGCCTCCTCTACCACAGCAGCCACCCAATGTCCCCAAACCTCTGTCCCCAGTACACGTCAATCAACAGTGTGCCCACCTGTACAGAGACTTAAGTCAACACCTTCCAGGCAAGATGAAGAAGGTCCTGGTGTCAGTCGGAGTGGGCACACAGTTCAGGGGGCACAGGGGGCCAGGGCCAGTGGGAGGATATTTGTGTGCCAAGGGGTGGCACAACCCAGGGAACCAACTGCCCAGGAGACACTGTCCCAAGTCCTGGGAGCATACCAGAAATACCAGGACAGGATGGTATAGGTACTTACCACCTTGCAGGAGAACCAGAAGCTGCAGAGGGAACACCACCATGAGGTCATGCAGCAATAGCAGGTGCACAATGACAACATGGCCTCCAATGCAGGGGTGCTCAGTGAAATTGCCACCATCATGCAGGAGTCCTCACACACCAGCAGGGCCCTTCCACTAGCCAGATTATTGATCAGCCCTCTACATCTGCTGCAGCTACTGGACTGGCGGCCCTGCCACAGGACTCACAGCCCACCAGCACCCCTCCATTTGTAGCAGAGGAACCA
This sequence comes from Pleurodeles waltl, assembly GCF_031143425.1. Taxonomy (NCBI): domain Eukaryota; kingdom Metazoa; phylum Chordata; class Amphibia; order Caudata; family Salamandridae; genus Pleurodeles; species Pleurodeles waltl. The sequence goes on from NC_090440.1 coordinate 1,521,919,555, forward strand.
CCCCACAAACATTCCCTGCGAGCCAGACATCCTACAGAGACTGTTGCCAAGACCAAAACCACTGCCAGGAACTGAGCCTCTCTTACATGTCTCCCTTGTGTGCCACTGAGACACCTTTTTTACGTAGGAGTGCCATCGCTCCTTTTTCCTATGGCCCCATGGATATTGGACCTGTGCTACAAACTAACTGGGCCACTTCACTGGAAATTGTGTCCACCACCACACCACTCTATTGCACTATCCCTTCCTTTTTGTAATTTGAAGAAACACACTTAAACACAACTGTACAATTAGCTTGGGGTACACATTACCAGTGGAAGTGCTTGCCACAAGTCGCCATCCACCAAACTGTATGATGTCGGCATTCCATCAGTACACAGTAGTGACCACACCAACATCTGAAAAAAGGGAAATCTTCAAATGAAAAGTAAAGGGAAATAAAGCAATGTGAGTCCCTGTAACATAACAGCCTACATTCATCTGGTTGCATCAACTAAAAATGTTGCACTGCAATTAACTCCAAACACTAGTAGTGACAAGACACAACTTTTGCAAGGGCCTCAGACAAGATACCACGGTTTTAGCTATGCCATGTTGTCAGTATGCCAATCCCTCCTCTAGAACACCTAGTCCAGGCCAAATTATCAGGGACAATGAAGTCACAGAGCAGTTCTGTAAGCACGTTGAAACTCACACTTCATTCCCATCAACAAATGCTAAGTACTTTATGGAATGAGGACACAGTTTGATGTGGGCATGTATTTGAAACTGCAAAACAGCTGATACTTTGCATACGCAGAATAAGCTTTTTCCAAATCATTGCACCACTGACAACACTAACCACAGTGTTAGGTTTCATAAGGCACACATTTAAGCTATGGACATCACAGATGCCACATAGCTCTTCATTGAAATGGTGGTATGAACAGAACTACAGCCATAACTGACTGTCATTGGAAGTACTGGTGTGTCAGATTTGTCCTGTTGCCACATCACCACCCTCCCCATCTTCATCACTGTCTTCAGTTTCCTCTGCTTCTGTTACAGGTGCACTGTCTCCCCCTCTTCCTGCGGTAATGGCATATGCCTTCCGAGGGCCAAATTTTGAAGCATGCAGGAGGCTACGACTATCTGGCAGACCTTTACAGGGGAGTAGAGTAGGGATCCACCAGAAATATGTTGGCACCTGAACCTGGCTGTCAGTAGTCCAAATGTTCTTTCTATGACTCCTCTGGTCCGTCCATGTGCCTCATTGTATCAATTCACAGCCTCTGTCCTCAGATTTCTTACTGGACAGCCAGGATAGGTAAGGGTAGCCGGAGTCACCTGGTAATAGTGAGAATCTCACATTACATGTGTACAGCACTGCAGAGGACAACTCCAGGTAACATAGTGTGGCATATATTGAATGAAAACATCATGCTCACCAATGAGACAGACACTCTCTGTCTCTGTAGTTGTGCTATCTTCTTTGGGACACTGCTGTTCCTCATTACAAAGGCATCATGTACATATCCTGGAAACTTGTCACTAACGTGAGAAATATACCGATCAGCAAGACACACCACCTGCACATTAATAGAATGGTAACTCTTCCTATTCCTGAACACCCTGTTCATTTATCCTGGGAGGAACCAAAGAAATATGAGTCCTGTCAATGGCCCCAGTCACATGTGGAATATATCCTATTGTATTGAAAGCAGCCTTAACAATGGGCAAATCATCAATTGGGAGAATGTGATGTGGCTCCTCAGGTATTTCAGTAAGGCATTCAGAACTCTCTCCCGCACTATAGCAAACATTGGCTGAGACATACCTGCAGCCAAGCCCAGTGTCACCTGAAAATATCCACTGGCCAGGAAGTGGAGCACTGACAGCACCTGTAATGTAGGAGGTATTGCACTAGGACTACGAAGATCAGGAATGAGATCTGGCTCCAATTGTGCACACAGTTCAGTGATTGTTGCCCTGTTCATTTGATAGAATTATACGGCTTTCTTCCATTTTGCCCAAGTCAACCAGGGATCTGAACATAGGTGCATTCCTCCTTCTTTGCAGTGGTAGGTATTTAAACAGACCAAACACACAAGTGTGAGTAAGCATGAAGGATAGAAACACACAAAATTACAGTTAATAGAGCTTTCTCATACATTTCAGACAACCAATGTTTGAAATCTGCTCTGATTGCCTCAACATGCAAACGGACGTCTGGTACTATACAATATCGTTATATGGTCATACTACTTCACAGTTGTAGACTCAGTTGTGAACCGTGATATGTAGCATTACATTATGAATGTTTCTCAACTACTCTTATTCAAGCAGTGCACTGGTATGAGCACTAATTTATAAGCTAGATACTGCCACAAAATGAACAATGTAGAAGTGTAGGAATTGCCTTGGTGGGTACCATAAGTAGCTATGACGCATGTATCATTGAGTACAATGATAACAATCTTCAGAAAATGGCATCTGCCTGTCCTGCATGCAGAGAACAGGTGGAAGTGACCTCACTCCACCGGTGGTCTGAACTGCCGTGCAACGCCTCGTTGGTTAACATTGATGTCTATGGAGAACAGGGGCCAATGATTATCATCGCCTGCGGTGACGGTGATTACCGGTGCGGATGTAACCACCATTTTCAGAAGCCCATGTCACTTGACTCCTAACTCTCAACCTATCAAGACCTCCACTGCATGAGCTGCTGTGCCCTTTGTCTGGAAGCCTCAATGGCCTGTGCTACAGGGGATAGGGCCCCAGCCTTCACATCCGAAGAACTCAAGAAGCTTGTGGATTGGGTCCTACCCTTGTATGTACAGTTGTATGGGCCTCCAGATCAACAGGAGAGCACCTTTTTGTTTTTTGGATGCAACATGGCTGTATGTTGATGAATGTGTGTGCATTAAGTGTGTTGTTTAGTGAGTATTGTCTGCTGCATGCAATTTGGACACAGAGGTACGAGTGATGTGTATGATGATTGAGGGATCTATGCAGTAAGTAGTCCATTATTGTAACTGACTGACATGTGTAGTAGATGGTTTCCTTCTGTCTGTGTTTCCTATGCAGGTCAGCACCCATCAGAAGAAAGGGTTATGGCGTGCTGTCGCCAAGGATGTGCAGACCCTGGGGGTCCATAGCCGGCGGAGCACCCACTGCTGGAAGTGGTGGGAGGACATGAGGCGCTGGGCCCGGAACACCGCAGAAGCCCATCTGGGGATGTCCTCCCAATGAGGGAGAGGTGCCCGTTGGACCCTGACCCCCCCCTAATGGCCCCCATACTGACAGTGGCCAACCCAGAGTTGGATGGGCGCTTGAGGGCAGCACAGCAGCCACAAGGAGGTGAGTACTCACAGTGTTCTCTTGTTCCCTTATGACTGGCATGGTCTTTGGATGCCACGATAGTAGTCAGTGTATGCTGTCATTGTTGGTAATGTTGTATAGTTCTGCATTGCCATGGTGAGTGATATGTACATTAGGTATTAGTTCTTTGCTGCGATATCAGTTTAAGTAAGCGCCTACATCCTGACTCACTAATGTAAGAGTGATGCTCTGATGTCCACTGCCTAGGTGGTATGTTCTGGCAATTGCGAGTTGTACAGCCATTGAAATGGAGTAGGTGAAGCTTTACCATTGTCAACAAGCAGACATGGATTAGTGAGTCTCAGTAGGTGTGCAGATGGCTGTTTCTTCAGATGTCATTTTCAGCTGTTGTTCCCAGACAATGGTGTGGTATTGTGGTTGTCACTGCATATAGTAAATTACCAGTGAGTCATTGTGATGTGTATGACATATGTGCTGTGATTGCTGTAATTCACCCTGTGCTCCCTGTCTTTTTCCCCTACCCTCCCTACGTTTCTTCTTCTTTTCTTGTGTGCATTAGCATCATCTGGCCAAGGAGCAGGGGCACCGGTTAGTGGGGGAGCCGCAGCCCACGGGACCAGGAGGCAGTGTCCTTCGACCGCTAACAGCTCACCCACCCCCCCCCCCACCAGCGCCTCGAAACCCTGACGGGTACATAGTGCGCTTTACAAATGTTATGATTGATTGATTGATTGATCGACGCTGAGGGGACCAGTGGGTTGGAGGGCGAGGGGAGCACCATGGGGAGACAGGAGCTACTACAACTGACCTCTGGGAGCATACCAGCAACAAAATCTTTCGCCACCCCTCATTCCAGCACCGTCCTCCCAGTTGCCCCCCACCCAGTTGCCCATGCCCGCTCACCCAGGAGGGTGGGTGTCTCCTTCGTCACAGGCACCTCAGCCCCTGTCCAGTCAACCCTGCTGCCCTCATTAAGGAGGCTATTGGCCTCCTGAGATCCATCCCTGTAGGGCAGTGAACCATAGTGAATGCCTTCCAGGGGCTGGCATCCCAGATGCAGCAATGCAATGCCTACCTGGAGGGCATTCACATTGGCTTGGCTTGCCTACAGAGATCATTTCAGGCTCTGGCCTCCTCTTTGATAGCGGCCAGTGTCCATAGTTCTTCCGTCCCCCTCCAACTACCTGTATCCAGTCCAAGAGCCTTCTCCCCCCACCCATCCCAAGCATACAATCAGATGAGCATGCACCCAAGACAACAGACAGAACTCACAAAGACAAGCACAAATACCACAGATCACACCACAAGCATATACACAGCCAACACACAGTAGCACACACAACAGCCACTGCCTCCACTGTCTTCCCCTCCACCTCCTCCCTCACATTCACATCAACACTCACACCTGCAAGCACTGCTTCCTCAGTCCCAGATCCTGCCACCTGTTTAGCCTTGTCCACAGTCACTACAACAGAAGACACGCAGACTAGTACCCCATTCACAACATGTGCAGTCACCACCACCACCATCTCATGCAGCACACCCACCTTACTTGCAGACATCACCCTAAAATACATTCACATGACGTGTTTGTCCTCTCCTTCCCTCTCCCTCTCCCAAAACACCTAAAGGCTCCCACTCATACACTCAACAGTCTTCTACCTTACACATTTACACTTTACATGCACCTACAACCCAGTCCAGCACACCTACACCGACTACAACCATTCCCTCTACCTCCACTCCCAAACCTACTCCCAATGTACCAAAAAACCTTTTCCCTGCCCGCCCTGACCTCTTCCCTCCTCCTGACCCACCCCGTGTTGTCCATAAACAAGGTTCAGCTCCCCCAGCCCATTCCCTCCAGCTCCCAGTCCTCCCATGGCCCCCCTAGTGTTGCCAGTGTCTCTCCCACCACTAAAATACCTCCCACTACCGAGCACAAGTCAGCCACTCCCACCCCCACTCCAGGCCTTCTCCCCCACCCCTAAACAGAAAATCAAGACCCCACCCCCACCCAAACATAAGTCTAAGGACCCCCCCTTCCAAAAAGAAACCACCACACCACCCCCACCGCTGTCCCCTGAGGTGCCTGCCTTCCACATTGATGTCCCTACCCAGTGGGGTCAATTAGGAGGTCAGGAGTCAAGTTGGGCCTATTTCAATTCCCTGTGAGTTGCCATAGAAAATTGGACTGGCCAATGGTCCTTTTTTTATAGTTTTTGTTTTGTTGTCGGCACTATTCCCACAAATATACAAAGGTTGATTCACAGGTATTTGTCCTGCCTTTCTTTTCTTGTGGCTTATATGATTGTTGGATTTTACAGCGGATGGTTCTCCATGTGTGTGGTATGTGTGCACGGTGTGAGTTGTGCGTGTGGGTGTGTCGCTTTCCCCTCCCTCCCTTGTGTGCTAGGTGGCTGTACTCACGGTTGTCACCTTCGTTCACGTCGCTGCTCCTGGGCTTCCATTCCAGTTCGGGTTCCATGGTGGCCGCGGACTTCTCTGTGTCCCTGGAAGTGAGTGTCTCCTTTTATATGGCTCGTTTCCACCAGGCTTTTTTTGGCAGTGGTCCTGCCCCGGAAATCCTGGCTGTCTGCTAAGTCATAATATGGTGGACAGTGAATGGGCTTCCACCAGCCTGAAGATGGCAACAGCCATATTCGGTGGCTGGACTGCGCTGGCGGTACTGGTGGTGTATTGGCCATATGTGGGAGGGATCACCGCCGTGGTCATAATATGGTGGTCTTCACTGCAAGCCTGGCGGTGGTATCACCACCATCACTGGCGTGGCGGTCAGCTGACCGGCAACCTCATACTGAGGGCCAGAGTCTCTAACAGACAGTGTTACAGAAGGAAAGTAACATGTTCTTCTGATACAGACTTCTAGCCAGAAATTCCTCATCTTTTGAATAGATGTCAAAGCAGGACCTAAGGGAGGGGAGACTGTGGATGGACTCAAACCAGGAAAGTCTGGAGGACCGAGTGTGCAGATTGCTCTTCCCAGCAGACCTGATTGTCCAGACAATAGTGCTTTGTGAAAGTGTGGAGAGACACCCACGTAGCAGCCTGACAGATGATTAGGACAGGAACTCCTCTTGCTAACACAGTGGTAGCAGCATTGGCCCTGACACAATTAGGGCACAGTCCTTCCAGAGGCTGCTTTTTGACCAGTGCATATCAGATCTTAATGCAGAGCACGATTCAGCGCAAGATTATACACTTCAGCATAGCCTTGCCTTTTTTCACCCCTGCAAAGCCCACAAAGAACTGATCGCCTACCGGGCATATACAGATTTTGCCAAGGGACAGCTGGCTGCCAAGATGACATCAACCACCCCCAGAACAAGGTTGAAGATGTTTAACTGTCGTCACGCAATCCACAAGCATGAAGGTGCTTATGTGAAGACCTGGGTGCAAAACCCAACCTGGCTGCTGCAACAACACATCCTCCCAGAGGGGCAGCCTGATCGAAAGACAAATACTTAAGTCTAGGAGTTCCGAATACCATGCTATACATGTCAAATAGGATAACTTGGGCCCAGTCTGTCCTAATCTTCTTGAGAACACAGGGTAGGAGTGGTATCAGAAGAAAGGTGATATCAGAAGGTGGTTAATCGGCCATTTCCAGAGGCACAAGGCCTTCTTGCACAGGGACCGTGACCCCAGCCCCACCCTGGCTGTTGATGTCTGTAAGCACCTGTACAAGCCTCCCAACAATGGATGTGAGGAAGACTTTCAGTGGCAAGAGGATGGCCCTCAGCTCTAGAAGGCTGCAGAACAGTCACATGCCCACCTTGCATGCTCCAGCAGCAGTGTTAGAAATGGGGTCTTTGGTTGGCAGTTAGATTACACCCTGTCCAAACAAGGACCCTCACTCTAGTCAGGGTAAGTCACACACAATCCAAATTATCCTGTGCCCACCCTCTGGTAGCTTGGCACTGAGCAGTCAGGCTTAACCTAGAAGGCAATGTATAAAGTATTTGTGCAATAAATCAAGCAATAACACAGCATAATACCACAAAAATACACTACACAGGATTAGAAAAATATAGAATATTATAATAAGGGCAAAATGATCAAGATTTGATAAATACAAGTTGAAATATCACTTTTGCACTGAGAAATAGAGTCTTATAGTTCTTAAAAACAACAAGGGTCTCTTGCGAGCGCAAAGTACCTGGTTTGCGTCTAAACTATCCACACGGGACCGCAGAGGAGGAGGTGTGTGGAAAATGGGGAGGTGTGCATCGGTTTCTCCGGCCACACCCAGACGATGTGTCAATGCTTTTCCACGCAGCAAGGGCTTTACATCGATTTCCGGCGCACAGACTTGGGTCCTCTTCGGGTTGCGTGGTATTAGGACGTCCCGGGGATGATGCAGAGAAATCCAGGGCGCAGGATAAAGTCACAGGAGCTGCGTGGATCCGGTGGGTGATGTGGGGACATTTCTGTCACACGGCAGGCGCTGCGTCGATTCCTCTCACAGGAAGTCAGGCTGCATTGTTCCGGCTTGGTGATGCGTCGATTCAGTGGGCCACACGTTGATGTTCCAATCGCAATGCAGTCACTGCGTCGATCTCCTCTCAGGGAGCCGGGCTGTGTTGTTCCGGTTCAGCGTTCAGTGATTTTCTCACTGCAGGGCAGGCTGTGCATTGATTCTGGCTGGCTGTGCGCCGATCTTCGCCACACAAGGAGTTCTTTGCAGAGATTAAGTCTTTTTGGCCCTGAGACTTCAGGAAACAGGAAGCAAGCTCAATCCAAGCCCTTGGATAGCACTTCTCAGCAGAGCAAGAGGGAGGCAAGGCAGCAGGGCAACAGCAAGGCAGCAGTCCTTTACAGCAAAGCAGTCAGGTGAGTCCTTTGGGCAGCCAGGCAGTTTCTCTTAGCCAGTTGCAGGTTCTGGTTCAGAGTTTCTTTCCCAGTAGGTATCTTGTCAAGAAGTGTCTTAGTTGGTAGGGTCAGAGACCTGGTTTAAATACCCAAGTGTGCCTTTGAAGTGGGGGAGACTTCAAAGACTGGCTTAGAAGTGCACAAGGTCCCCTTTCAGTTCCATCCTGCCTGCCAGGGTCCCATTAGGGGGTTTGGCAGTCCATTGTGTGAGGGCAGGCCACTGTACTTTGACATGTAAGTGTCAGGCCCTCCACCCTTTCAGCCCAGAAAGACCCAATAAGTATGCAGATGTGTGCAGGTGTGACTGAGCATCCTGTGTTTGGGGCTGTCTGAGTAAAATGCACAAGGGAACTGTCAATTAACCTAGTCAGACATGGATTGTAAGGCACATAAGGATTTAAGTGCAGCGAAATGCTCACTTTATAAAAGTGGCATTTCTCATATAGTAAGATTAAATCCAACTTTGCCAGTCAGCAGGATTTTGTATTACCATTCTGGCTATGCTAAAATGACCCTGTTACTCCTTTCAGATCAGAATCTACCACTTAAACAGTATATGAGTGTAGCCCTAATGTTAGCCTATGAAAGGAGCAGGCCTCACAGCAGTGTAAAGCGAATTTAGGAGTTTTACACTATCAGGACATATAAACTACACAGGTATATGTCCTGCCTTTTACCTACATAGCACACTGTCCTATGAGTTACATAGGCCCTACCTTAGGGGTGACATATATGTAGAAAAAGGGGAGTTTGAAGCTTGGCAAGTACTTTTAAATGCCAAGTCAAAGTGGCAGTGAAACTGCACACACAGTCCTTGCAGTGGCAGGCCTGAGGTATAGTCAAGGGGCTACTTATGTGGGTGGCACAATCAGTGCTGCAGGCCCACTAGTAGCATTTAATCTACCGGCCCTGGGCACATGTAGTGCACTTTACTGGGGACTTTCCGGTAGATTAAATAAGCTAATTGGGTATGAGCTAATGTCTCCATGTTTTAAAGGAGACAGCATATGCACTTTAGCACTAGTTAGCAGTGGTAAAGTGCGCAGAGTCCTAAAACCAGCAAAAACAGTGTCAAAAAGTGGAGGGAGGCAGGCAAAAAGTTAGGGGTGACCACCCTAAGGCTGTCAGATCTAACATGTGTCCCTCCAGCTGAAAGTGGGAAGAGCTACCCAACCCCCGGGAGCTCTCATCGCTAAGTCAAAGTATCTGGAGAGACCATCAGCGTTGCCGTGGTCAATCCCTGGGCGATGCTCCACCGTAAAGTCCATCCCCTGTAGGGAAATGGACCACCTCAAGAGTTTAGGATTTTTGCCTCTCATTTGCATGAGCCACCTGAGGGGCCTTTGGTCTGTCTGGACCCCGGAAGTGAGTCTCAAACAGGTATGGTCTCAGCTTCTTCAGTGCCCGGACCACAGCAAATGCTTTTCTCTCAATAGCACTCCACCTCTGTTCCTGTGGTAATAGTCTTCCTGCTAATGAAGACTACTGGTTGATCTAGGCCCTCCTCATTCAGCTGTGCTAAAGCCGCCCCTATGCCATGCTCTGAAGTGTCTGTCTGCACAATAAATTCTCTGGCGTAGTCAGGTGCCTTGAGCACGGGGGCTCTGCGCATGACTTCCTTCAGGGAGGCAAAGGCTTTCTGACAAGCCTCTGTCCAATTCACAAACCTAGGTTGTTTCTTGGATGTCAGTTCTGTTAAGGGGGCTACTATGGTGCCATATCCCTTGACAAACCTGCTGTAGTAGCTAGTAAGTCCTAAGAAGGCCTTCACCTCTGTTTGAGTTCTAGGTGGTTACCTTGCCTTGACTGTTTCAATCTTGGCCTAGAGGGGCAGCACCTCGCCACCACCTACTAGGTGTCCCAAGTACACCACAGAACCCTGCCCAATCTGGCACTTAATGGCCTTGATTGTCAGGCCTACCTGTTACAGGGCCTGAAGCACCTCCTTGAGGTAGAGCAGGTGTTCCTCCCAGCTGAAATTATAGACGGCAATGTCGTCTAGGTAGGCTGTGCAGAAGGCTTCCTTGCCAGCTAGGACCCCATTAACAAACCATTGGAAGGTGGCGGGGCATTTTTCAATCCAAAGGGCATTACGCTGAACTGGTAATGGCCCTCAGGAGTAGAAAAAGCGGATCTCTCTTGAGCCCCTTTAGTCAAGGTGATCTGCCAGTACACCTGACATGAGGTCAAAGGTACTAAGGAACTTGGCAACGCCTAGCCTGTCTACGAGCTCATCAGCTCGGGGGATGGGGTGAGCATCTGTCTTTGTGACAGAGTTGAGACCTCGGTAGTCCAGGCAGAAACTAAGTTCTGGCTTGGCACCAGGAGCAGCAGCCTTGGGAACCAATACCACTGGGCTGGACCACGGACTGCTCGACTTCTCTATCACCCCGAGAGCCAGCATCTTGGCAACTTCATCCTTGATGCTGGACCTCAATTTATCTGACACCTTGTAAATGTTATTCTTTACAGGTGGACTTTCTCTTGGGTCAACATCATGGACACACAAGTGTCTGAGCCCAGGCATGAGGGAGAACAAGGAAGAGAACTGCTCCAACAACTTGTAGCAGTCTCCTCTCTGATTTAGAGTCAGAGAGATTAACACCCTTCACTTACCCATCAACTTCCTTGGCAGAGAAGAGGTTGAGGAGAGGCTCACTCTCCTCTTCCGTGCCCTCATCTGTCACAAGAAGCATGCTGACCTCAGACCTCTCAAAATGAGGCTTCAGTCTTTTGTGGTGGAGAACCCTTAGGGGATTTTTGGGGGTCTTGAGGTCCACTAGGTAAGTGGCCTCCTCCTTTTGCTCCTTGACTTCAAATGGGCCAGTCCAGCGGTCCTGGAGAGCTCTAGGCTCTCTTGGCTCCATCACCCATACTTTGTCTCCAGGTGAGATTTCTACCAGGGTGGCCTTCTGGTCAGACCATTCCTTTATCACCTCTTGACTGGTCTCGAGATTGCTCTTGGCCTGTTTCCAGAAGTGCAGCGTCTGGTTGCAGAGGGCCAGTATGTAACTGACCACATCCTGGGGAGGTTTTCTGGGAGCTTTCTCCCAACCCTCCTTGACTATGCTTAGTGGTCACCTGACAGGGTATCCATAGAGAAGTTCAAAGGGGCTGAAACCCACTCCCATCTGGGGCACCTCCTTGTAAGCAAAGAGAAGACATGGCAAGAGGACGTCCCACATACACCTCATGGCCTGAGGCAGGTCACTGATCATGCCTTTCAGGGTCTTGTTGAACCTTTCAACAAGCCCATTGCTTTGAGGATGGTAAGAGGGGTAAACCGATAGGTTACCTCACTCTCATCCCACATGGACTTCATGTATGCTGACATGAAGTTTGTGCCTCTGTCAGACACAACCTTCTTTGGGAACCCCACACAGGTAACTATCCCCATTAGAGCTCTGGTCACCACTGGTGCAGTCACTGTCCTTAGAGAGATTGCCTCTGAATAGGGGGTTGCATGGTCCACCAAACCCAGGATAAACCTTTTGCTTAGGGTGGTTTTGGAGAACAAGAGACCAATGATGTTGATGCCCACCCTTTTGAAGGGTGGTGCCAATAACGGGGAGTGGGATCAGGGGGGACTTGAGCCTTTTCCCTGTCTTCCCACTAGCATGGCAGGTTGGGCAGGACCTACAGAAAACATCTGAGGCTACCGGCATTCGTGGCCAATCAAAGTGGGTGACAAGCCTGGCAAAGTTCTTGTCTTGACCCAAATGTCCTGCCAGAGGGATGTCGTTAGCCAGGCCCAGTAGGAAGGCCCGGTAACACTGGGGGACCAAGAGCACATGTGCTGCTCCTGCGGCCGGTTCCTTAGGCTCACTGTAGAGGAGATCATTCTCCCAATATATGTGGTGATCGCCAGAGGCTTCACCTGCTGCTTGGGCTGAGGCCTGTTGCCTCAGACCTTCAAGAGTGGGGCACTCTTTCTGTGCTTGGCAGAATTCCTCCCTGGTTGGCCCACCCTCTACTCACCAGCCGACAAGCTCAGGCAGGTTACCCAGGGCGGCAATGTGTTCCCCAGTTGGCTCAAGGGACTCCTTTTCTGGGGCCCCATCAACCACCGCAGGAACTTCTGGGACCGGTTTCCCATGCCCCTTTCCCTTCCTCTGTGCGGCTGTCTGGGCCATTGTTACAGGCTCCAGACGCTCTTGACTCCCTTCCTGGGCAGCCATGGACCATGTGGTAATGCAGACCCATTCAGGCAAACCTAACATCTCCAAGTGGGACCTGAGCTCCATGTCCTTCCAGGTAGTATGCTCAAGGTCATTACCTAACCAACAATCTATGGCCTGGCAGGAATCACAGCTTCTTTTAGCGTACCATAGATCTCCCCCCCACACTCAAAGGGAACCAGAGCTTCAGCAGGCAGGTCACTCCCCGCTCCGCCGCCCAGCACCACCTCCTCACCGTCTTTTCCTTTTCTTTAGTTAAAGCCCCTGCTGCTGCGCCCCTGCGGCCCCTCCCGACTCCCCCCTCCTCATCACCATCTTTTCCTTTTCTTTAGTTAAAACCCCAGCCGCTGCGTCCCCTGGGACACCTCCCACCTCCCCCCTCCTCCTCACCGTCTTTTCCTTTCCTTTAGTTAAACCTCAGCTGCTGCGTCCCCTTCGGCCCCTCCCGCCTCCCCCCCTCCTCACCGTCTTTTCCTTTCCTTTAGTTAAAGCCCCAGCTGCTGCGGCCCCACCCCCCCAGCCTTCCCATTCGTCGAGGCCTACCTCCTCCCAGCTGCCACTCCCTCCCTCCCCCCTTTTATGGCAGCCGCGGCGCGGTAACGAGGAGCAACCCTTCACCCTGCTTCAGCAGGCAGGTCTCTCCCTGCTCCGCCACCCAGCGCCACCTCCTCACCATCTTTTCCTTTCCTTTAGTTAAAGCCACAGCCGCTGCGTCCCCTGTGGCCCCACCCCTCCAGCCTTCCCATTTGTCCAGCCCTCCCTCCTCCCAGCTGCCACTCCCTTCCTCCCCCGCTAAAGGCAAGCCCGTCAGCGCCCTTCCGTGCCAAGACCGCACCCAGTGCCAGTCCCCCTGGCCCTCTCAGACAAATCTACTCCCCCCTCACCCTCCACTCACTCAACCCAGGCCCTCGCCACACCTGCACCCTTTCCAGCCCCACACACACTCATGGCCCGTTCACCTGCCTCACCTGTCATTTCTCCTGCTCCTCATCCCTCACACCACACACCAACCATAGCGACCCACCGACAACAAACACAACATCCCCAACGCAATACACACCTGCTCTGCCCCCACTCCCACCAACCAGCCCCGCAGCACACCACCCCACAACCAGAACACACCCCGCAACAAGACCCTCATGCACTACACCAACACCACCCACCACAACCACCTCAACTGCCTGCTCCTCAACACCCGCTCCCTTCACAAACATGCCATAGAACTCTGGGACCTCATCACATCACACTCACCTGACATCGCCTTCCTCATGGAAACCTGGACCAACCCCTCCTCAGAACCCGACATAGCCATTGCCACCCCCAAGGGATACAAACTCCAACGCAAAGACCACCTCAACAGGCCAGGTGGTGGCATCGCCATCCTACACAGGGACACCATCAAAGTCACCGCCAGCTCCCAAGACACTATCGACAATACAGAACACATGCACTTCCTAATCCACATTAACAACAACTCCACCCTCAGAGGTACACTAATCTCCAGACCACCAGGACCAAGCCCGCCTTCTGCGACACCATCGCCGACACCATCAGCTTGCACACCCTCACCTCCACAGAATACATCCTCCTCTGTGATTTCAACTTTCACTTGGAGAACTTACAAGACCACACCTCTACCTCCCTCATAGACAACCTCACCAACCTCGAACTCAAACAACTGGTCACCGTACCCACCCACTGAGCAGGACACACGCTCAACGCAATTTTCACCTCAAGCCAACACATAGCCTACGCCCACACCACCAAACTCCTCTGGACTGACCACCACTGCGTCCACTTCTTCTTCACCAAACCCCCCACACACCACCATCAACACACCACACCCTAGCGCATGTGGGACAAGATCCCCACAGAACGCCTGAACTCCCAATTAGCTCACAACCCCCCCTCCACACCAACGACCCCAACACAGGAGCACACAACCTCTCGAAATGGATCACCACCTGCGCAGACACACTAGCCCCCCACAGAAAACACATCGCCACCCGCAACATCAAGAACGCCCCATGGTTCACCCCCGAACTCCAAGACTCTAAGCGCAAATGCCGCCAATCTGAGAAAATATGGCAACAAGAACCCTCTACAACCAACTTCTCCACCCTCAAAGCCACCATTCGCACCCATCACCAACTCATGCGCACCGCCAAAAGAGATCACTACAAGACACGCCTTGACAACAACTCTCAAAACAGCAAAGAACTCTTCACCATCATCATGTTACGCCCTCTCAACCACTTCCACCACAAAATCCTGGACATCCACAACAGCTTCACACCACACACACACACCCCTCACTCACCCAACTCAACCCCCACTCATGACCCCCCCACCACACTCACCACCTGGGCCCCCACCACACACGAAGAAACCGAAAAAAACATGAACTCCATCCACTCCGGCTCCCCCTCCGACCCCTGTCCACATCGCATCTACAACAAAGCCAGCCCAACCATCGCCCCCATACTCCGCGACATAATCAACTCCTCCTTCGACTCCGCCACCTACCCAAACCCCTGGAAGCACGCGGAAATCACCACTCTCCTAAACAAAAACAAAGCTGACCCGAAGATCCTCTCCAACTATCGCCCCATCGCCCTCCTCCCTTTCCCCGCCAAGGTCACAGAGAAACTAGATAACACCCGCCTATCCCACTTCCTTGAAGAAAACAACACACTTGACCCCTCACAATCTGGGTTCCCCAAGAACCACAGCATGGAAACCACCCTCATCGCATGCACTGACGACATCAGGACCAAAGTCGACAAAGGCGAGACCGTCGTACTCATCCTCTTAGACCTCTCTGCAGCCTTTGACACTGTCTGCCACCACACACTCCGCACACGCCTCCACAACATAGGAATTTGCCACAAAGCCTTAGACTGGCTCACCTCCTTCCTCACCGACCGGACCCAGAGAGTCCGCCTTCCACCTTTCCACTCCACCGCTACCAAGATCATCTGCGGAGTCCCCCAAGGGTCCTCCCTCAGCCCCACACTCTTCAACGTTTACATAATCCCCCTAGCCAACCTCCTCCGATCACACAGAATCACTATCCTCTCCTACGCAGATGACACCCAACTCATCCTCTCCCTCACCCGCAACCCCACCACTGCCAAAACCAACCTATATGCTGCTCTCCTCGACACCGCCAACTGGATGACAACTAACCACCTCAAGCTTAACTCCAACAAAACCGAGATCATCATCTTCGGCCCCAAGAAAACCACATGGGACGACTCCTGGTGGCTCACCACCCTAGGCCCAGCACCCACCCACGCAAACCACGCACACAACCTCAGCATCATCCTGGACCCCTCCCTCTCCATGACACAGCAAATCAATGCTCTAACCTCCTCCTGCTTCCACACACTCCGCACTCTAAAAAAAATCCTTCAAATGGATTCCCCCCGAGACCAGGAAGACAGTCACCCATGCACTCATCAGCAGCAGACTAGACTACGGTAACTCCCTCTACGCCGGCACCACACTCAAACGCAAACTCCAGAGAATCCAGAACACAGCCGCACGCCTTGTCCTTGGCCTCCCCGCCATGAACGAATCTCACCACACCTCAAATCCCTTCACTGGCTCCCCATAAACAAGAGAATCACATTCAAGATCCTCTTCCACGCACACAAATCCCTCAACAACACCGGCCCGACCTACCTCAACGAAAGAGTGAACTTCCACACTCCCAACCGCAACCTCCGATCAGCCGACCTCGCCCTAGCCACAGTCCCCCGCATCCAATGCACCTCCACAGGAGGCAGGTCCTTCTCCTACCTAGCACCCAAAACCTGGAACTCCCTCCCCACCAACCTTCGCAAAACCAAAGACCTCCTGCTCTTCAGAAAGAACCTCAAGACATGGTTGTTCTAACAGTGACCCTCCTGCCCCTTCCTTAACCCTCCCCCAAGTGCCTTGAGACCCTCACGGGTGAGTAGCGCGCTTTATACATTTTTTGATTGATTAAGTAGGTAGCTCTCACGATTGTCCGCAACTATGACATAGTGGAATGTATTAGGGATAACCGGCTCTGCTGACACTAGCTGACCCCTGACAGTAGTCATATTGGCTCCTGTGTCACGCAGAGCCTCCACCCTTTGCCCCCTAAATGGTGACCCAGTGCCTATACTTGGAAGTATTGGCAGGCATGTGGTCTTTTGACACCATTTCCTCATTTCCCAGGGACACTAGTGACACCTCTATCTGCTCCACAAAGCTAACTGGTACTATCTCCCCCGAGTGCTACACTAGCCAATCCAGGTGTCTGCCCTCCAGTGGGGGGCTGTTCCCTTTTAGGACACTGGGAGTCACCCTTAGAGTGTCTATGCTTGAAGCACTCTAAGCATTTGGGGCTAAACGTCCCTTTCTTCTTGTCAAAGTACCTGTCAACACCAGGGCAGTGCGCGCTCTATTGGCGACTAGAATGCAAAAACCCAGCACTCTCAAAACAACGTAATTTATGCATTGTGCTGATATGTTGTTGTTTAACCTTTTGCATTGCAGAGTTCAATCCTGAAGACTTATTTTTAATGTGCTTACAAATGCTGTTAATTTGCAATGTATTGCTGCAGGCTTTCAGAGTGTGTTAGGGTGTGGTCCCTTTCCAGGGCCTTCTAGAGACTTTCCCTGCAACATGCCTGGGTGTGGTTGTGGGCTGGGCCAAGACTCTATAAAAAGGAGCCAGCCCAGTTCCAAGTGCTCACTATTCAGAGGTCCCGGTGCAGAGCAGGAGCTACTTCCTGCGCTCCTGTCCCGGTGGCCTATTTGATCTTCCAGACATCTGACTTTCATTCTTCATTTGGAGATCCTTGTTCTGGACAGTAAGACGGTGGTCGGGCTGGCATCCCGACGCCGTTATCGAGAACTCTCATGTTCTTGGGCCTAAATCTTTTATGATTTGACAGAGTACTTTGCGCATGTGAAATATGCGCTTGAGTGTTTGTGACATTTGCTGGGTGACTTGCGAATCGGCAAGACGCGCGATTCGTTTCATGATAATTTAATCTTGTTAATTTTTGCGCGCTACCATTTCTTGACATTTACATGGTGGCTTAATAATCGGCAAGACGCGTGATTCGTTTTATGGTGTTTTAACTTTGGTGTTCATTGCGCGCTACCATCTCTTGACATTTACATGGTGGCATAAGAATCGGCAAAAGACGCTCGATTCGTTTCATTGTACTTTGATCTTGTTATTCATTGTGAGCTGTTATTTCTTGGCATTTACATCGTGGTTTACGAATCGGCAAGACGTACGATTCTCTCCTCGAGTTTAATTCATGTTGTTTATTGTATGCCACTATTCTAAGATATTTATCATGTAATATTCAAGTTGACAAGTTATGTGATTTGTTTTTCCTGAATCCATATTGTGTTATTCATGGTGCACAATCCTTTTATGGTGTTTACTATATATATATATATATATAAATCTACAATATGCGCAATTTGTGTTGAAACATTTTAAGAGTACACAGAAGATCAGAGTGTCTAGATGCAATATTGTATGGTCCTAGTATGCATTCTCAAAAAAGGATTTATATGACTGGTTTAAAACTTAGTCAGGACGTTTTTCTGATTCTCATGTAAGGGAAAGTACTTGAATAAGAAAGTTTTCATTTAATCCATCTTGATTCCCTTACAGGTATCTGGCCATCTTGAAACTTAGTCATTTTAAACATAATTCTTAGATTGTTCATGTTTTCAGAATGACTATGCTTAGAATCATAGTCTAGTATTGATTTCAGGAGATATAATTTTCATATTGTGTGTTCTAACCTTTTTCTTACTACAGGTCTCCTTCCCAGCTGTTTCCCTTCCTAATCCCCTATTCCCCTCTTGAACTCTCTTAGCCTCTGTGATTTATCTATCAGAGTCTTGGAGCTGTTCAGTGGTGGACGTGTTGGGAACGTGCGCAGACCCAGAGGATCTGGTGACTCTGACAGAATAGTGAGCCCACAAATTATTATCCTCCTGGTTTGTGTATGTTCTCAGCATGGCCACGCTGGACGAGTTAGTCAAGGCTATCACCCAGCTCCAGGCAGAGGTGGTCTCATCCAAAGAATTGACAACTAGCTTAGCTGAGAGAGTGAGTCAGTCGCAAGATAAGATAGAGAAGAAGGATCAAAGTCCCACAGGTGTGTCCTTGCCAGGTACTTCTTCTCAGGCTTCTGGAAGTAATCCGACAAATATTTCCCTAAATGTTCCTTCTGCAATTCCTTTAGCTCCCCCAGAACGTTTCTCAGGTGACCCTTTGAAAGCGCAATCTTTCCTGGTTCAAGTGGGACTACACTTCACCTGCAGACCACACATTTTCCCCGATGCCCAGTCCAAAGTAGCTTTCTTGTTATCATATTTGGCTGGGGATGCAGCTACTTGGGTAATTCCTCTTGTATGTAAAAATAGTCCCTTATAGTACAACTGGAGAAATTTTGTTTGTGAGTTTGAGAGAGTTTTTGATCGTAGAACTGTAACACAGTCAGCAGATCGTGAATTATTAGATTTACGCCAAGGGAATCAAGACCTAGGGCCAGATGTATTAAAAAGTTTTGCACTCGCAAACGGTGCGAATCTGTAAATTCGGCCGTTAGCGAGTGCAAAACCGTGGTCTGCGATGCATGAAATGCATTCGCAGACCACAAATAACAAATCGCTAAAATAGCGATTTCTGGAGTTGCGACCTGGAAATTGCAAGTCGCAATTTGCGATTCGCAATCTCCAGGTCGCAAGGCTACTCTGGAAAAAATTGCATTTTGCACTTGCAAAATACCATGCTTTGCAACCAGGTGGTAACCTGGTGCAAAATTAAAAAAATGCAGTTAAACTGCATTTTTAAATTAAATATGTAAAGCACACATGCCCTTTTGGCATGTGTGTACCTTACATGTTGAAAAAAAAAAATTGGCAAAAGACGCGCAATTCGTTTCATTGTACTTTGATCTTGTTATTCATTGGGAGCTGTTATTTCTTGGTATTTACATCGTGGTTTACGAATCGGCAAGACGTACGATTCTCTCCTCGAGTTTAATTCATGTTGTTTATTGCATGCCACTATTCTAAGATATTTATCATGTAATATTCAAGTTGACAAGTTATGTGATTTGTTTTTCCTGAATCCATATTGTGTTATTCATGGTGCACAATCCTTTTATGGTGTTTACTATATATATATATATATATATAAATCTACAATATGCGCAATTTGTGTTGAAACATTTTAAGAGTACACAGAAGATCAGAGTGTCTAGATGCAATATTGTATGGTCCTAGTATGCATTCTCAAAAAAGGATTTATATGACTGGTTTAAAACTTAGTCAGAACGTTTTTCTGATTCTCATGTAAAGGAAAGCACTTGAATAAGAAAGTTTTCATTTAATCCATCTTGATTCCCTTACAGGTATCTGGCCAACTTGAAACTTAGTCATTTTAAACATAGGGGGTCATTCTGACCCCGGCGGTCCTTGGCGGTGCCCCGCAGGGCATTCTGACCGCGGCGGTTTGGCCGCGGTCAGAAGAGGAAAACCGGCGGTCTCCCTCCGGTTTTCCGCTGCCCTGGGAATCCCCCATGGCGGCGCAGCTTGCTGCGCCGCCATGGGGGATTCCGACCCCCTCACCGCCATCCTGTTCCTGGCGGCTCCGACCGCCAGGAACAGGATGGCGGTGAGGGGTGTCATGGGGCCCCTGGGGGCCCCTGCAGTGCCCATGCCAATGGCATGGGCACTGCAGGGGCCCCCGTAAGAGGGCCCCACTTTGTATTTCAGTGTCTGCTTCGCAGACACTGAAATACGCGACGGGTGCCACTGCACCCGTCGCACATACCCACTCCGCCGGCTCCATTCGGAGCCGGCTTCCTCGTGGGGAGGGGTTTCCCGCTGGGCTGGCGGGCGGCCTTCTGGCGGTCGCCCGCCAGCCCAGCGGGAAAGCCAGAATGGCCTCCGCGGTCTTTCGACCGCGGAGCGGCCATATGGCGGCTCCCTCCCGGCGGGCGGCTCCCGCCGCCCGTGGGGGTCAGAATGACCCCCATAATTCTTAGATTGTTCATGTTTTCAGAATGACTATGCTTAGAGTCATAGTCTAGTATTGATTTCAGGAGATATAATTTTCATATTGTGTGTTCTAACCTTTTTCTTACTATAGGTCTCCTTCCCAGCTGTTTCCCTTCCTAATCCCCTCTTCCCCTCTTGAACTCTCTTAGCCTCTGTGATTTATCTATCAGAGTCTTGGAGCTGTTCAGTGGTGGACGTGTTGGGAACGTGCGCAGACCCCGAGGATCTGGTGACTCTGACAGTACCCTGCCTTGCTGTCTGATTCAGGTGGGGACTGGTTACCACCCCCCTGGGAATTGTTTTTGGGTGCTTTTTGAGAACTCCTTATTTTTAAGTTTTTCTCCCCCGCCTTTCTTCTGGTGGGAACCCTGACCACCTTTATGGGTGTTCCCCCAGGTACCTTCTTGGACACTCTGGTGCTAACCCAGAGGTCCGCCTCCTCAGCAAGCTTTCTAGGAGCAGTCAGTTTATTGTCAACTAGGTGCTGGTGCAACTCTGAAAGCAAACACAGAATATATGCTCTTTCACGATCAAATTATATAACCCCAAATAGTCATCTACTATGCTGCCCGCACCCATCCATTCAGTGCCTTACTGGAAAAATCCAAAAAGTCTACCCAGCTCTGTGTGGAGAGTTTGGTGCTGTCCCTGAACCTCTGACGGTACTTCTCAGGGGTCAGCCCAACCTTGGCAATTAAAGCGGTTTTCATAGGTGCATATGTTTTTGATCCCTTGGATCCAATGCAGAGTGTGTCCCTCCCCACAACTGGTACATACCACCACAAGGCTGCACCCCATTGCTCTTCAGAAACCCCATGAGCCCTTAGTGCAACTTCATAATCAGCCAACCACTTATCAATGTCATCTCCCACCACATAACTTGGCACCACATTTTTGGGTATACGAACCTTCTTTTCCACAGCAGGTCCTGCATGTATGCTGCCACCATCACTGCTGGACTCAGACTGCCTCACCTTGATAACCAGCTCTTTAAGACTCAGTTCATGAGCCAGAAGAATCTTCTTCTTAGCCAAAACCCTTTCAGACTCAGCTTGTTTGGCTTCTCTCTCAGCCTTTCTCTCTTCTGCCTCCAAGTTTAACTTTGCCCTCAGCAATTGGAATTCTCTCTCCCCCCCTCCTTTCCTCTGCAGTTAGGCCATGGATAGAGACACTGCTCCCTGGTTTGGGAAAGTAGCCTCTTTCTAGAATGGTTACCCCCACTTTTTGTGATTGTGTCAATGTGTTTTTACTGTGTCACTGGGATCCTGCTAACCAGGAACCCGGTGCTCATTGTGAAAACCCTATATGTCAGTGTGTTTTTCCTGTCTCACTGGCATCCTGCTAGCCAGGACCCCAGTGCTCATAGTTTGTGGCCTAATGTGTGTGTCTGTATAGTGCTTGAGGCTCTGCTAACCAGAACCTCAGTTCTTATGTCCTCTCTGCTTTTAAATTTGTCACTATAGGCTAGTGACTTCACTTACCAATTTCAATTGGCACACTGGACCCCCCCTTAGAAGTCACTAGTATATGGTACCTAGGTACCCAGGGCATTGGGGTTCCAGGAGATCCTTATGGGCTGCAGCATTTCTTTTGCCACTCACGAGGATCTCAGACAAACCCCTCTACAGAACTGCCATTGCAGCCTGCGTGAAATAGTGCACACACTATTTCACAGCCATTTTCACTGCACCTAAGTAACTTATAAGTCACCTTTATGTCTAACATTCATTTACCGAAGGTTAGGTGCAAAGTTACTTAGTGTGAGGGCACCCTTGTACTACCAAAGGTGCCCCCACATAGGTCAGGGCCAATTCCACTGACTTTGTGAGTGCGGGGATGCCATTACATGTGTGCACTACATATAGGTCAATACCCAATTGTAGCTTCACAATGGTAACCCCGAATATGGCCATGTAAGGTGTCTAAGATCATGGAATTGTCCCCTCATTCCAAATCTGGTATTGGGGAGCCAATTCCATGCATCCTGGAGGGTACACCATGGACTCCCAGTACTGCCAAACCAGCTCTCTGAGGCTTGCACTGCAGCTACAGCTGCTGCCACCTCACAGACAGGGTTCTGCCCTCCTGGGCTCTGAGCAGCTCAGTACCAGGAAGGCAGAAAAAAACATTTTCTTTGGGAGGAGAGTGTTACACCTGCTCCCTTTGGAAATTGGTGTAACAGGCTTGGGAGGGGTAGCCTCCCCCAGAGTCTGGAAATGTGAAGGGCACAGATGGTTCCCTCCTAGCATAAGCCAATCTACACCAGTTCAGGGACCCCTAATCCCTGCTCTGGTGTGAAACTGGACAAAGGAAAGGGGAGTGACCACTCCCCTGTCCATCAGAGCTCCTCCAATGTGTCCCAGACTTCAGCCATCTTGTTTTCCAAGGTGAGGGGACACTCTGGAGGCCTCTGAGTGGCCAATGCCAGCAGGTGACGTCAGAGACCCCTCCTGATAGGTTCATACCTGATAAGGTAGCGAATTCCCCTCTCAGGGCTATTTAGGGTCTTTCCTGTGGGATTCTCTTCAGATTCTACTTGCAAGTTACCAGAAGGAATCCTCTGCAACTACTACTTCATCCTCTGATCTCGGATCGACCGCAGAATGCTCCAGGAACTGCTGTAACAGCAACAAAGTATCCAGAAGGGCTACTTTTCCTCTGCAACTTCAGCTCCAGTCAGAACCTGCAACAGTTTCCATTGTGTGCATGCTCTGGGGACTCCCTGTCTTCATCCTGCACCAGAAAGACCGAAGAAATCTCCTGTGGAGAGACGGAGTCACTTCCCTTCTCATGCAGGCACCTTCTAAGTCGATAACCGCTTCTCTTGGACTCCTCTCCTGTCACTATTTGGAGGAGGTAAGAGCTTGTCTTCCCCGAGTACGACAGTACCCCTGTGCTCTGCATCTTCTTCATCTCCTGGAGACCTCTGTGCACTATTTGAAAAATTCCTTTGTGCACAGCCTGGCCCAGGTCCCCACCACTCTATCCTGCGATGCTCAACTCTCTGAGTTGACCTCCGGCGGCGTGGGACCTTTCTTTGTAGTGCTGCACCAACCACATTTTGCACCTCCTTTGTGCCCGTGTTCTGGGACTCCTGTCGGTGCTGTCTGAGGGATCTCTGAAGTGATGAGAGCCTCCTCTTCCTCCTCATACACAGTTGAGGCCCCTAGGTCCCTTGTGGTTCCAGACAGCACAATTTTGACGCAAAACGCAACTCTGCCGGAACCAAGGCTTGTTGGAGGAACCCAGTGCCAAAACTCGCCTGCATCCAACTTCTCTTCGTGGGACATCCCTTGGATCATTTAGGAACCTGCTGACATCTTCCTTGGGTGCATTTCTGCAGTCTTTGTCCAACAAGGGAGTCTTCTTTTGCACCCTCTTCTGGGGTGGCAGGGGATCCTGTCCTTCCTGTAACTTCTTTCGACTTCTAGACTTGGTCTCCTTCCTTTGCAGGTCTTCAGGTCCAGGAATCCACCATTTGTTGTTTGCAGTCTTGCTTGGTTCTTGCAATAACTCTAATCACGACTTGTATTGTGTCCTAAGGAAACTTGCAGTACTTTACTCATACTTTCCTGGGCTCTTAATAGGGTAATTTACTTACCTCTACTGTATTATTACTCTCCCAGAGATTCTCTACACAGTACACTTGTCTAGGGTGGAATTCGTGGCTCGCATTTTACTTTCTTAGTATATGATTTGTGTTGCCCCTAGACCTATTTTCTCCCTTTGTGTTCTATAGCATTTCCTATTGTTTGCGCTTTCCTATGTCTAATTACTTACCTTATTCTAGTGTATATATTGTGTATAATACTTACCTACAGAAGGAGTATAGCCTCTAAGATATCTCTGGCCTTGTGTCACCCAAATAAACTACCTTTATTTTTAGCAACACAGAGTATTGTCTTAACTGGTGTATAAATACTGTGTAAGTATAAGTGGTATTGCAGGAGCTTTGCATGTCTCCTAGTTCAGCCTAAGCTGCTCTGCTATACCTACCTCTGTCAGCCTAAGCTGCTAGAACACTACTACATTTCACTAATAAGGGATAACTGGTCCTGATGTAAGGTGTAAGTACCTGTTGGACCTGGCCTTTTGACAGGGTCATTCCCAAACTTTTTGCCTCCTTCCTCCTGTTTTTTTCTGACCTGTTGTTGTTGGCTTTTGACCTCTGGGCCCTTTACCACTGCTAACCAGTGCTAAAGTGCATATGCTCTCTGTGTAAATTGTACTATTGATTGGTTTATCCATGATTGGCTATTTAATTTACTTATAAGTCCCTAGTAGAGTGCTCTATATGTGCCTAGGGCCTGTAGATTAAATACTACTAGTGGGCCTGCAGCACTGGTTGTGCCACCCACTTCAGTAGCCCCTTAACCTTGTCTCAGGCCTGCCATTGCAAGGCCTGTGTGTGCAGTTTCACTGCCACTTCGACTTGGCATTTAAAAGTACTTGCCAAGCCTAGAACTCCCCTTTTGCTACATATAAGTCACCCCTAATGTGTGCCCTAGGTAACCCCTAGAGCAGGGTGCTGTGTGGGTAAAAGGCAGGACATGTACCTGTGTAGTTATATGTCCTGGTAGTGTAAAACTCCTAAATTCGTTTTTACACTACTGTGAGGCCTGCTCCTTTCATAGGCTAACATTGGGGCTGCCCTCATACACTGTTGAAGTGGCAGCTGCTGATCTGAAAGGAGCAGGAAGGTCATATTTAGTATGGCCAGAATGGTAATATAAAATCCTGCTGACTGGTGAAGTCGGATTTAATATTACTATTCGAGAAATGCCACTTTTAGAAAGTGAGCATTTCTTTGCACTTAAATCTTTCTGTGCCCTTCAATCCACATCTGGCTAGGTTTAGTTGACAGCTCCTTGTGCATTCACTCAGACACACCCCAAACACAGGGTACTCAGCCTCACTTGCATACATCTGCATTTTGAATGGGTCTTCCTGGGCTGAGTGGGTGGAGGGCCTGCCCTCACACAAAGGACTGCCACACCCCCTACTGGGACTCTGGCAGACAGGATTGAACTGAAGGGGGCTTGGTGCATTTCTTAGATACTCTTTGAAGTCACCCCCACTTCAAAGGCACAACTTAGTATAAAACAGGGCCTCTGCCCTATCTCATCAGACACTTGCTGGAGAAGAAACCTGAACCAGAAACTACATCCTGCCAAGAAGAACTGCCTGGCTGCTCAAAGGACACACCTGTCTGCTTTTCTACAAAGGACTGCTGCCTTGCTGTTGGCCTGCTGCCTTGCTGAACTCTTGTCTGGCTGTAAAAGTGCTCTCCAAGGGCTTGGATAGAGCTTGCCTCCTGTTCCCTGAAGTCTCAGGACCAAAAAGACTCCTCTCTTTCACTTGGACGCTTCGTGCGCAGATATTTTCGACGCACCGCTTGTTCCGCGGCGAGAAAAGCGCCACACACCGACGCTGATCGACGCGACGCCTTTGGGACAACCGGAACTTCGATGCACGACCTCGCAAGGACAACGCCGCCCGACTTCCAGAGGAGAAATCGACGCGACGCCTGCCGTGAGATCGAAACTACGACGCGCAGCTGGAAAACAAGCAGGAGGATCCACGCACAGACCCGGGACATCTGGTAATCCCCACGACCCATAGAAGGAGACGGTCCGCGTGCCTGAAAACGACGCTCGTCTTCCCCGAGTGAAAAATAACGACGCAAGTCCGTGTGTGAAGGGGCGCAACCGACGCACACACCATTTTTCCTCCCATAGAACGACGCACGTCTCCCCGCGTGAAAAATAACAACGCAATGGAATGCGTGGAAAAAAATAATTTTTCCACGCATTTCCTCTTCTGCGGCCCTCTGCAGAGATTTTACACTCCAAACCAGGTACTTTGTGCTTGAAAGAGACTTTGTTTACTTTTTAAAGACTTAAGGCACTTTGGGGGTTATTCTAACTTTGGAGGAGGTGTTAATCCGTCCCAAAAGTGACGGAAAAGTGACGGATTTACCACCAGCCGTATTACGAGTCCATTATATCCTATGGAACTCGTAATACGGCTGGTGGTATATCCGTCACTTTACCGTCACTTTTGGGACGGATTAACACTCCTCCAAAGTTAGAATAACCCCCTTTATATAACTTTTTAGTGATATCTTTACAAATTCATAATGCAACTTTGATCGTTTTGACCTGCAAATACCCAGATAAATATTATAGATTTTTCTAAACAGTGTGTGGTGTATTTTTGTGGTGTTATATTATGGTATTGTATGATTTATTGCACAAATGCTTTACACATTGCCTTCTAAGTTAAGCCTGACTGCTCGTGCCAAGCTACCAGAGGGTGGGCACAGGCTGATTTTGGATTGTGTGTTACTTACCCTGACTAGAGTGAGGGTTCTTGCTTGGACAGAGGGCAACCTGACTGCCCATTTCTAACAGTACCCATGGTACCCACTATAAACCAGGCCAGCCTCCTAAACCTGTTTTAACAGGGTGCACAGTTCCAGGGGTAACATCCTCCATTGCTGGGGACACATCTTCTGAGGTGCCATACTCTGGCTCCTCCTCAACGTCCTCTTGTGTACGGGCTTCTGCCCAGGCCCTCAGCCCCTTTTGGTATTCCTCATTTCTGGAGGCATCTTGGGTAGGTACTCCCATCCCGTTCCAAAACCCCTTCAGCTGGTTAACAGTATATGTCCCCAGCTTGGCTAGGTCAAACTCTTCAGCTCCTGCTTGAGACCCAGCCAGAGACATGCTGAATGAGGATTAAGTTAAAATGTCAGGTAGAAAAACGAAATTGCAGAAAAAGATACAAATAATCAAGTTGACCTCCAACTGTGGGTAGGTAGTGTACACGTAGCTATTGTATATCACTGCACAAATACAAGTCCTATCCTCACCACTGATTACCAATGTTGGAAATGGTGTCTTTGGTTGGCAGTCAGATTATTCTCTGTCCAAGCAAGGACTCACCTTGAGTCAGGGTAAGTCACACACAATCCAAATTATCCTGTGCCCACCCTCTGGTAGCTTGGCACTAAGCAGTCAGGCTTAATTTAGAAGGCAATGTGTAAAGTATTTGTACAATAAATCGTGCAATAACACAGAATAACACCGCTATCTGGCGAGACCAAATTTAACAGTCAGTCTTTGAGGTAGGGAAAGACAGGCTTTGCCTTGCATTCCCCAATGGCCTCTGGGCTCATCGGTGTGCAATTTCTGCAGATCTTGGAGTCATGATTTGACCTCAGACACCACAGGCAAACCTGGTTGGGATCTGCTTGCAACAGTTTTTAAAGGGTTTAAAACCTGGCATCTCTGGGGCGTGAAATCCCTTGCACACTGGATGATTTTTTGAGTAAAACATAAATAAATATAGGGGGTCATTCTAATCCTGGCGGTAAAAACCGCCAGGGCGAATGACCGCGGTAGCACCGCCAACAGGCTGGCGGTGCACCGCTGGGCATTCTGACCGCGGCGGTTCAGCCGCGGCCAGAAACGGAAAGTCGGCGGTGTACTGCCGACTTTCCGCTGCCCGTGAGAATCCTCCATGGCCGCGGAGCGTGCTCCGCCGCCATGGGGATTCTGACACCCCCTACCGCCATCCTGTTCCTGGCGGTTCTCCCGCCGGGAACAGGATGGCGGTACGGGGTGCCGCGGGCCCCCCGTAAGAGGGCCCCATAAGGAATTTCAGTGTCTGCCTAGCAGACTCTGAAATTCGCGACGGGTGCAACTGCACCCGTCGCACCTTCCCACTCCGCCGGCTCCATTCTGAGCCGGCGTCCTCGTGGGAAGGGTGTTTCCCGCTGGGCTGGCGGGCGGACTTTCGGCGGTCGCCCGCCAGCCCAGTGGGAAACCCAGAATGACCGCCGCGGTCTTTTGACCGCAGTACGGTCTTCTGGCGGTTCCCGCTTGGCGGGCGGCTACTGCCGCCCGCCAAGCTCAGAATCACCCCCATAGTGTCTCTAAGAGATGAAAGAAGCTCCAGATCTGGGTCTGATGGCATGGAAAGAGGAACTGAGGGCCTCATTATAACTTTGGCGGGCGGCGCTGTGCGGCCGCCAATGCGGCCACACTCCCGCGGGGTTCCCATTTTGACATCCATGCTGGGCCCCAACATGGGAGCTGGCTCCATATGGAGTCGGCGGTGTTGCGGCCGTGCGACGGGTGCAGTTGTACCCGTCGCGCTTTTCACTGTCTGAATAGCAGACAGTGAAAAGCTGCATGGGGCCCTGTCAGGGGGCCCCTGCACTGCCCATGCCAGTGCCATGGGCAGTGCAGGGGCCCCAGGGGCCCTGTGACTCCCTGTACCGCCAGCCTTTTCCTGGCGGTTAAAACCGACAGGAAAAGGCTGGCGGTCGGGGACTCGTAATCCCCTGGGCAGCGCTGCTAGCAGCACTGCCCAGGCGGATTATCACCGCCGGGGCAAATGTGGCAGAAAACCGCCGGCCCCGGCGGTGCGACCGCGGCGGAAGCGTAATGACTAGGGAAGCACCGCCAGCCTGTTTGCGGTGCTTCCGTCAATTCAGCCCTGGCGGTCCTGTACCGCCAGGGTTGAAATGACCCCCTGAGTGTCTAAGTAGGCCCCACATGTCATTTCAGAAGCAGGAGAACAACCGTGAGGAGCAACATGGCACCACCTATAGGCACGCATGGGTGCTATGGAAAAGTTTTCTGATCCAGTCTGACACCTGGGGCAATATTCAAAAGGTGAGGAATCTGCAGCTACAAGTCTCTATCTGAATCCCCATAATTATCAACGAGCCGGAGAAGATCTCCCCATGTGCTGATGATTTCTTACTCTACATCTTAGACCCAAGGGTGTCAACACCTATAATACTATACATTTTCCAAGATATAAAAGATATAAAATAAATTGCAACAAATAAGTAATGCACAAAATGAATAACTGGGGAGACAGGCAGGGAAAACTACACAAGACATTAGGGTATCGGACAACGGATTTAGACACCTGGGTATAAATATAACATCTAGCAGAACAACATTTTTAGAAAGAAATCTTTAAGAATTCCAAATATAAGCATAAAGATGGAGTACTCAAAGCACAGTGTCATCTCGAATGGGTATGGTTGCTAGCTAGATAGCATCAGATGAACTCGACCAAAACTGCTCCTTATAGGGCCCACACACTGGCAAACTGAAAGTGACTCCCTACAGAGTCACTATCTGTTACCCACTACCAACATCTGGTGCAATCACCTGTGCCAGAGGCACCTAGGCAGCCTGAGCAGCAGCCCAAAGGCCTACCTCTTGGGCTCCTTGAACTCTGACATCAGGGTAACCTTATTGCCGGTCACCCTGTCAGAGGATCCTGGCACCAAGGGCAACATAGTATGGTCCTGGTGGTGCAGGGACTACTCATGGTATCCCAGCAAGCCATCCTGCTACCAGAGCCACTCACTAGACCTGCAGTTGTCAACCTCACACACCTGTGAACTTCTTGGGTCTGCCCGGAGGTGGGCCCTGAGGGACCACATCCCTCCACGTGACACACTAGTACCCATCAAGCTCACAGGCCATCATCCAGTTTGTGGGGGATGAGGAATGTTACTGCCTCCTTCCTTCACTGTTCCAGGCAAACATTTTGGATTGTTTTTTGTCTGCATTGCTGACAACACCAGAACCAAGGACACTGCCATCTTAAATGATTTGTGGAGTACAAGGAAGAGCTCTGGTGCCATATGCAACCAATTCTCATGAACTCTGTCCATCCTTGCAGGTAATATTACACTACCAGGATTGACCTCTTTCTGCTGCACTCCATATGCAGTAACTTGTCAATCTACCTGCTATTTGGTCCCAGATTAATGTGCCCTAACCCTTTAGAACATGTTCAAATACAGCCCTAAGGTCCTAAGGCAGCTGCCCTTTTTGGAGCCTTTAACTGGGCAGCAACAATATAGGCAATAAGTCCAAGAACCGTTGATGGAGGCAATGGCTGTCGAATCCATATTGGCGGAGCTGAAAGACATTAAAGTATTCATAATGTCCATGGAACAGGTGACATCGAACACTGCCAGTGAATTAAAAAAAATTCACTTGGACCTTAATAACTTTCAATTGCAGTTAACGCACACAGATGACAGACTTACAGAACTGGAGACCAGAACGGATTCAATCTAAGTCTGAGGTCAGAACTGTGGAACATCCAGTGGAGGATAACAGACTTGAGGATTCTTATTGAATGGGCAATATTTGCATCTACAGCATGCCTGATAAGGATGAGTGAGAGGATATAAAAATCTTCCTGACACTCTGACTGCCCCTCTTACAAATCAGTGTGACCCGCTGTTGGAATTTCAAGGAGCACTCAGGTTGAGAATGAGCAGAGAGACCCAAAGTGATACTTCCAGACCGATTACGGCCTACCTCCTTCAGCATAGCCAAGTCCGATCAATAATCCAGTGTTTCCGACATCATGGCCGTTATCACAAGGGACAGATAATCATAGTGGCGGCCAAATAATCGATGGAGCCCATCCTCACCAGAAAAAAGTTCCTATCCTTGTGACCAACTCTAAAGTGAAAAGGAATATGATATGGCTTACTGGACCAATAATCATGATCTTTACAATCACTGGCATCACCTGAGAATACACAGACCCCTCAGAGCTAGAAAATGTATTAGAAGCAGCTACGGATGGATGGATACATCAGAATCTCTACTGGCATGTCTACCCTCTAGGGTGTCAAGTTACCTGACCATCCATAAGACAGTCTAGCATAAGCGAACGGCCCTCTGTCTCACAGTCTCCCCAACAATCCACACCATACGTCTTCTTCCCAACCACTGAAAGGAAGGGCTAAATCCAGGTCTCCATTAAAACCCACCTGGAGTGACCTGTGAGTGAAACTAACAATTTCTGGCCCACACTAGTTGATCATTTGACTCTTTTGCTGGACACAGCAACAACAACCCAACCGAAGTTTCTTTATTCTCAAGGTAAGCTACAGTTCACAGACCCCAATTAGTCTCTGCCTAGTGCTGCTCTCCAAACCTCATTTCACTAAAAAAGCAATTACACTTGTGCACTTGCCCATCTCTCACATGTCCCTGAAGTATGGCATCCAGAGGTCTAACAGTAGCTTCACTCAATGTGAATGGACAAAACAGCTACATCAGGCAAAAAAGGTATTATCATACCTGCCCACCTAATATATAGCAGTATTACAGAACACACCTGTCTACCACTGAATCTTCAAAGCTATGCTGGGACTGGGTGGGAAAATCACTTTATGCCGTAGGGCCACACAGCAAGAAGTCTGGCACTGCAATATTTCTACATGAAAATGTAGATGCTGGAATCATTACGACTTGAA
This sequence comes from Pleurodeles waltl, assembly GCF_031143425.1. Lineage (NCBI taxonomy): Eukaryota > Metazoa > Chordata > Amphibia > Caudata > Salamandridae > Pleurodeles > Pleurodeles waltl. The sequence goes on from NC_090440.1 coordinate 1,521,951,334, forward strand.
CTAATACTGATGGAGGCTACATACGGACAAAACGTGCGATACAATCTACCAATATCATAGTTGGCAGTGTGTATGCCCCCAGATGATCTTAACTCACTTCATTTTCATGACCCCACAGGCTACTGGGAGGCTCCAGATGCACCAAATTTCTACTGGGGAGAGCCTGGAATACTACACTCAACCCATTCCTAGATCGTACAAGCCCCAAGGAAATTGCTCATAGCACATACAGGATGGCGCTCTCCCACTTTTTTACATGATAACTCCATTTTGGACCTACAGGGCCTTACACACCTCAGGGAGAAGGAATACACTTTCTATTCTCACCTGCATGCTACAGCAAAAAGAACAGACTTCTTCTTTGTGAGAATTTGAGTGTACTATATGATATGCCTGGGAGGCCTCCTTATTGGGCAGGACACTTGCAAATACCATCTTGGATACAGTCAGGTATGTTTACTTAACATTACGGCCAACCCTGGGTAGCTGTGGCAGAAAGCAATAAGGCTTAGCAAAGGAACAATGTGTAAAGCATTTAACAGCACCAAACAACAGAATAAGAAAGCCACACAACACAAAAGAAACAACACAGTAATTTATAAAAATAGAGCATATATTTATAAACTTATAGAGACTTTATTCATCAAAGTCCTCCGGAGGGTTCCCGAGATACAGATTTTAGAAATAATAAATAACTTATATATCAACCGCCAACAAAAAGTTTGGTAACTTTTGAAAAGCATGCCAAAATCAGTTCTGCAAATCCAGCCCGGGTTGGGGTGACCAAGCCTGGCAGGATAGAGGTCCTGGGGGCCAGAAAGAACACTTTAGCAACTACCTGGCCATCAGAGTGTTTTTAGAGCAAGATCCAAACTTTAGAATATGACCGCCATAGACAACAATAGAGTGGTCCTGATGCTGAAGGATGCAGGTGAAAGATAGTCAAGAATGCTCCTGATGCTCTGCAGTTGACGGGGGTGAAGTCTGGTTGAGTCCTTGGTCCACAGGTGAGTGAGGGAGACTCTGGCCTTGGATCTCGGGGTCCCACAAAGTCCTCTGTGCAGGGTTCAAAGGTCTGCTAATGCAGAACTTGCACTTTTTTAACACAGTGGTCACAGTGCAAATGTTTGGTGTGATCCAGTGTCCTTTTTGGTTGACAAATCCAGTCACAGCCAACACTAATGGGTCCAGCAGACACAGGTGCACTTGGCTATCTCTGAATTTTCCTTTTGGGTTCCCGCATCCGGTAGTGGCAAAAGTTCTGCGTTGGGTACCAAAGATACAATTTGGGATCCCTCAGCTTTAATGTCCCCACTGCCATTCTGGGAGGTCAGCCAACTAACCCCTGGAGTCTCTGCTTCTGACTATGGCTGGGAATCAGCTTTTCCCCAAGCCAGGCACACAGAACAGGGTCCAAACTCTGGTAGCCCAAAGTTCAGCAGGTGCAGTCGCTCCGGTGTTGCAGCCTCTCTTTGTGCACTTCTAACGGGTACAAAGTGGTCTTCTTCTCATCCTTCTTTCAAGTCCAGGAAGTACATGAGGGTCAGCGTGCTAGGGGTGCCATATTAATATCGAGAAAGTGCCCTGACGGGACCATGTGGTCAGTACCAATAGGTACTACATAGTGATGAAGTTCCTGTGATGTGTAGCATCTGGCTACCCCAGAATGACACATTCTTGCCCTCTTCAAGATGGCACGACCTTCCTCATTTGTCCGGAGTAAGGTAGCCCATCCTAGAGATGTGACTACCTGAGGGCAACACACCCAAGGTAAAACCGGTTTGGGGATGAGTTTCCTCGGTCTGGCCCTGTCTCCATACTGTCTATAGGAACAAAAGGTATCCTGCTCAGGGTTGCTGGGTTGGATGGCTAATCAAAGGTGGCTTCCCCTTTAAAGCATGCTTCTGAGATAATCTTTGAGTGGTCATACTAGCAGAGGAGGTGACACCTTGCTGCAATGGCATTGCCTTTGTTCCTGATCCTAGGAGTTGTTCGCACGTCTCCCCATGTGGTCAGAAAGCGTATATATGCCTTTGTGAGGCTGCTGGATGAGCAGAGCACAGAGTGGCAACTTTCTAAAAGTTGGCTACTTGACAATACCTTTGATATGGGTATCAGGTCACATTTAATGCCACAATTAATTTGATACCTTTGATACCTTACATGACCCAGTTTGGTAGTCCCAGTCAAAAGTTAACAGGGTTGGGATGCCACCTGTTAACTGTGTATTAGCAAATGGTGCTATCAACTTTACCAGCAGCAAAGTCTTAGGGTGGAGCTCCGTTGGTTTGACCAGGGTGCCATTTCAGCTGCGGCTGACGTATAACTCAAGGGGAACAATAGGGAGGGAAAGTAGACAAGGTGAAAATAAAAAAATAAAAAAATAAAATGCACCTACCTTGCCTCCATCCCTGCTGCCTCGTTCATCAGTACAGTGGAAAATCACAGTTTAATTCTCTAAGCAGATATTTTATTAAACGTTTCAGAAATGCAGTTTGACATGAGACCGTGCAACTAGGCCAAGACCTCCGCTAAGTTAAGCCTTTTCATTGATATAGGTAAAACATAATGCACAACCCTAAATACGATGTATTACTACATCAATCAAACATATATTCCATATTTCATATTAATAAGCCATTAATAAGTGCACTTTGTGAACATTGGCGGCCACTCATCGTGGTCATACTTTCAAATGCCTGCATTATTTTTCAACGTTATTACTTTTTCAACGCAAATTCAACACTCAGGATACCAGAATATTAATTAATGATTCTGTTAAAAACTCCTGCTCTAGCAATCCCTACTGTGATGACTAAATGTGTCATCACAGTAAACCTTCCCTCAGAAATTTTTGAATCAACTAATATTCTGTCAATTCAATCCCTTCATATTTTTCTACCCTTTTTGAATTCTCCCTAAACAAATTTTCCCTTTTCTTTTCTTCCCTCCTCTGATTATTCTTTCTCTACTTCAATTTAATTCTCTTGCACAATTTACATATTCCCCATATTCCAATTAAGCAAATTACGACAATCAATATCCCCTTTATTATGTTCAATAATATCCCATTCCAAATGTTGCTGAGCCAATTTCCTACTGAAGCAAAACCTTTGCCAACCTTCTCCCAAACACCTGGTTCCTTTAATTCTTTCAAATCAGCACCATCATTAGTCAGATTAGTAAGTAAGCTTCTAATTACTTTTCCATTTTCAGGAATGAATGAACAGCAATGCCTAGAATTAAGCATTTTGCAAGCTCTGCCATTCTTCGCTAAAAGAATGTTTAATGCAAGACGATTATGAAGAGTCATAGCTCTTTCAGCAGCTAATTCAGTAACTTTCAGGAGTATGGCTCCTGAAAAAATTGTCAGCATATTATCCACAATAGTAGACAACTTTTGAATCTTTATTGAATTCAGAAAAACTCCCACTGAAGGAATTATTGCTCCAAATATATCTCCCACTATACTAGAAGGAGATTCCCTCATCTATCTAATGTGATGCAATTCAGTCACTTTCGGATTTTCTTCAAATCATCCAGTTGAAAAATCCTTAGGAAAGCTATCTCCAAATAACATGTCCCATACCATCCTCTGGGAAGACGGAAGTAAGCATTAGGTCCACAAATATAATATATCCCAGGAATCGTTGGATCCTGTCTATTCAACATAAATGTCAATTTAGTCTGAAACAAAAACACATGTCTACATTCACTCGTTCCCACAAATAATGTGTCAGTGTGAGATTTAGGCCTATATGCACAAAGCTTCCCTATGTGTTGCGCACCTAAAGCAAATTTCCCTTGTATTTTTATTGCACTATCAGCATAATCATTCGCGTAAGTCCATTTCTTTAAACCCTTTTCTAATTCCTCCTTAAATGCTTTTCTTCTGTCATCTGTGGATCTAAAAAGCTTTTCTCTAAAGGTGTAAGCAAGCATGGCAAATGTTAATGTAGGCTCAAAGAAACCTCTAATACTCTGTCATTATCCTTAGCTACTCTACTCAAGTACCTAATTATAAGGTTAAACGAAAACACCATGTCATTGTTGGAATAAAAGTAATGCATATACTCCTGGTTATAGAATCTTGTTAGTAACAGACTACAACTCATCCCACAAGTGAGAGGCAAACTGTGATAAGTAACTCCTTCTTGTACTGATGATGAAATCTGCGCACATACAAAACAATTCTTTGCATCCATTGTCTTAACATACTGACTTAATAAGCAATAGAAAACATTATAAGAAAGTTCGCTATTTGCATTAGCACCCTCATTCAGATACTTCTCATCTAACTTAAACTTCTCTATAGCTATTAATGCAGGGGTCGTTTCTAACGCAGAAGTATGGTTAGCTTTGCTCTTCTCAAGAACAGTCATACCCACAATCAATACCACAAACAATATCACACACACACTTGCCAAGCCAATACTCATGTATTTACAGCGCCTATCCTTCCTACCCTGCTGGCTAATGTTACTCATGATCAGTAAAGAATCAGAAAGCAGAAGAGAAAAATTAGAAAATGCAGCAAAAATCAAAAACAAAACAAAATCTTTTTTCAGCAGTTATTTACAGCTTTCCGTCTCACTTCCAGGATCTTTTGTCAAAAATCAGATTAGCAGCTCGGCCAAAATCAAGTTTCAAAAGTCAAATTAGGTTATCAGAGACTTATCCGGTTACTTCCAACAGTCTCTTTTCCCCTCACACTTTTTTAAATTTTTCTCAACAGTTCAGTTCATCAGATTCCTCCAAGTACCAAAATATTGACCTGGAACATCTCGATCAAAACAAAAATACAAAACTCTCCTTGCCATTTGCTTGTAGTTGCATATGCCCATTCAGGACCTGAGTATCTTTGACTTGCTATTCTCTTTCTTTTCAACTTTCGATCTCCTTGCAACTCTCCTTCACTCAGATCTTATTTCCTTGCTGTGTCTACCTCTTCCTCAATTATTACCTCAACAACCACTTCCTTTCGCTTTGCTTGTGACTCCGGCCACTTATCTCCTTTCAGTGGACCCTTGGTTAATGCTCTTTTCAGTGTTGTACTTGTGACTTCTTCTTGCTCTGTGGTGTTTTCTCTTGGTGGATCTGCAACTGGTTCAGGAGGTGTTAGACCACTTTGACTTTGATCCACCTCAACTCCTTCCCCTTTGAGGTCTGGCAATTGCTCTGTTTGTCTCTCAAGATGGTCTGCTTCTGGGAAAGCCCTCCTCTGACTAGGCTCACCTGCTGCCTCAAATGAGATAGGCTCACTGTTACCCCCTTGAATGTTTTCTCCTTCATCTTTCACAGGAGTGACTGAACCATGCTCGATGGGCTCAGGTATGGTCTCAGTTCCTCTTTCTTCTCCTCCTTCCGGCTCTGAGAATGGTTGTTGGTACTTTCAACAACTCACCTTCTTCATTGTCTGAAGGACATGTCACTTTCTTCGTGTGGCTGGCGTGGATCCAGTTCGGAAATCCAGCGCGCTTCACAGCTGTGGCAGTCATCAGAACTACCTGGAACGGACCTTTCCAACGACGCTCCAAACATGTTTTCCTCATGTGTTTCCGGACTACAACCCCGTCACTGGCTCTCAGGTTGTGCCCTGGGCTATAGATCGGTGGCAGTGTGGTGGCTTCCACCTGCTGAGAGAAGGAGCGAATCACCTAAGCCAGACCTTTGCAGTAGTCTAGCACCATATCATCTGTAATGTTCACAAGCGCATTTGCAGGCATCGCTGGCAACCTCATGGCTCGGCCCATAAGGATCTCATCCGGCGATAATCCTGTCTTCCTGTCAGGTGCGTTTCTCATTGTCATCAGAACTAAAGGCAATGCGTCAGGCCATTTCATTTCGTGGATGCACACATTTTTGCAACTCTTGACTTCAGGGTACCATTCATCTGCTCCACTAGTCCTGAAGCTTCAGGGTGGTAACTACAATGCAAATTCTGCTCAATGCTCAATGCTGCACACAGTAATTTAATCACTTTGTTGAAATGACTTTCCCTGTCTGATTCTAAAGAGATCGGAACCCCGAAATGTGGTTTCAGTTCCCTAAGCAGCAGTTTCACTACTGTGAGTCTGTCATTTCTTTGTGTAGGGTACGCTTCAATCTTGTGGCTAAAAATGCAAACAATCACCAACACGTATCTCAAACCTCCACATACAGGCATCTCAATAAAAATCCAATTGCATTCTGCTGAATGTACCTCCTTCTCTTCCAATGTGGCTCAAATTAACCACTGTCCCTTTCCCCGCATTCATTTACTGACAAATGATGCAACAATGGCAAACTGCTTCAGCAACTTGTCTAAACCTCAGGTTGAACCAATCATGTTTGAACAGACCAATCATAGCATCGCTCCCAACATGTGCTTGACCATGATAACATCTAGCCATTTGAGACAACAGACTATTGGGCAAAACCATTTTACCTTCTTCTAAAACCCACAATTCATCTTGTCTTTGTACACAATGCATTAAGCTCTATGAACGTTTTTCCTCCCTGCCTACATTATTCTGCAACATTTTCAATTCTTCCATTGTATCAATTACTTTCAATGCATAATTTGAACATGTTTCATCTTCTTCAGGTAACAGTTCCCACTTATCTTTGAACAATATACAGTTCAATGCGCAAATCCTGGTGACTTGATCCGCAAATCCATTTCCCATTGACACAAAGTCCTGTGACTTCAGATGTGCACTGCATTTCACCACGGAAATTTCTTCAGGTATTTGGATAGCATGGAACAATTCTTTAATTCTCTCACCATTTCTCACTGGTGAACCAGAAGAGGTCATGAAACCTCTCTGTGACCACAACCGGCCAAAATCATGGACTATTCCAAATCCGTATTGGCTACCTGTATAGATTGTAACTTTCATCTGAGCAGATACATGGCACACTCTAGTAAGGGCTACCAGTTCTGCTACTTGTGTAGAAAACACTCCTTGAAACCACGAGGCTTCCAGGATACCAGAAATTGTGCACGCGGCATATCCTGCTCTCAGTGTCCCTGTATTGTCTCTCAGACAAGAACCATCAACAGAAACAAATTGGTCATTCTCTTCCAATCGAGTATCTCTAATGTCAGGTCTTGGTTTTGTGCAGAGATCAGTTACCTCAAGACAATCATGTTCAGTTTCTTCTAACTTTTCAATTTTAACATTTTGGAAGTAAAGTTGCAGGGTTCAGCACAGTACATCTTTTCAATGACACATTTGGTGATCCTGAAGTACCTGTTGCATAACAGGTCAATCTTGCACCTGTCAAATATTGAGTCTTAGTGCGGGAAAGGAGAACTTCAACTGAGTGAGGGACCATATTTGTTAAAGGATGTCCCATCACTGTATCTTCACACTGTGTGAGGCTCTGTCCAACCGCTGCAACAGCATGCAAACAACCTGGTAAGGCTGCTGCAACTGGGTCCAAAGTAGCTGAAAAATATGCTACTGGGTGGTTTACACCTCCATGGACCTGTGTTAAGAACATGCATTACGCTCATGACAAAACAATGTGAATTGTTTAGTGTAGTCAGGCATACACAAAACTGGAGCTTTGCACATACACTCTCTCAACTCAGTAAATGTTTTCAAACCAGCATTGTCTAACACTATGGGATCAGTGACCTTTTTGTGAGTCAACTTCTGCAGTGGCCTCAAAATGACTGAAAAATTGGGAATCCATTGGCGACAGTAGCCTACCATCCCTAGAAACATTCTGAAATCTCTCTGTGTGGTCGGGGGATTAATGTGCAATATGGTTGTAACTCTCTCCCTGGATATTTTCCTTAATCCTTTCTCAATCTGATGACCCAAATATTTCACTTTCTTATGACAGTACTGTAATTTCAGAGGGGACACTTTGGTGGTCATTCCAACCCTGGCGGTCGGTGTTAAAGCGGCGGCTAACACGCCAACACGCTGGCGGTAAAAAAAAATTAATTCCGACCCTGGCGGAAACCGCCAACAGAGACCGCCACTTCAACACTCCGACCGCCACGGCGGGACAAACAAACAGCGCGGCGGTCACCGCCAACAGACAGGCGGGAGACAATGTACCGCCCACCCTATCACAATCCACCAATCCGCCACCCTTTCCGGGGCGGTAGCCCCGGCGATAAAAACACGGCGGAAACAGCCATTTCGAACGGGAAACGCTCACCTCCATACACCCCACGAGGAATCTGCACAGCATAGAACCCGAACTCCACATCCTCCCAGCTATTGTCTTCCTGCTCCTCTACCAGGAGCACGAACGCCGGCGCAGAAGACAACAGTGAGTACTGCACCTACGACACAGGGGAGGGGGGAGGCAAAAAATTACGGGGACACACATACGCGACACACCCACCCCCACCCTCACCCACTACAACACACACATCAATGCATAGCAACACATCACAGTTACACCCCCAAAAACCCCCGGAAGAATGCAAATACAAAAGGAAATTATTATAAACTTTGGAATATATTGTATGACTGAGTAAAAAATATATCACACATCTAAAACTATTATATACATAAATATTAAAAGTCCGATAATTTTTGCAGGCATTGTCCGTGGACCACAGGGCCCACATTACATGGGCAAAGCCCACACAGGATACCTGACACCAACGGAGAGAACACTGCAGGGGCATCAGATAGCAAAACTACAGGCACCTCAGGGGGAAGGGAAGGGGGGCCAGATCCACGAGGGGCCTCCATGGCCACTGTTCAATCCTGGGGAGTGCAAAGCCACAGTCTCACAAGTCTCTGCAGTGGGTGGTTTGCCCACTGGACCATCCTGGGGAGTGCAAAGCCACAGTCTCACAAGTCTCTGCAGTGGGTGGGTTGCCCACTGCTGCATCCTGGGGAGTGCAAAGCCACAGTCTCACAAGTCTCTACAGTGGGTGGTTTGCCCACTGGACCATCCTGGGGAGTGCAAAGCCACAGTCTCAAAAGTCTCTACAGTGGGTGGGTTGCCCACTGGACCATCCTGGGGAGTGCAAAGCCACAGTCTCACAAGTCTCTACAGTGGGTGGTTTGCCCACTGGACCATCCTGGGGAGTGCAAAGCCACAGTCTCACAAGTGGATGACAGTCTCCACTGGTTCTGGAGGGGGCTTGGTGCCCAGAGTGCTTCGTGCAGCCCTGCCCGACACAGATGAGGGCCTGCCCCATCTGCGAATGGGCCAGCTGTGCTTGAGACGGCGGTGCCCTGTTCAGCGGTGCTTGAGATGAAGGGCCCAGTTCAGCGGTGCTTGAGACGGCGGTGCCCTGTTCAGCGGTGCTTGAGACGGCGGTGCCCTGTTCAGCGGTGCTTGAGATGAAGGGCCCAGTTCAGTGGTGCTTGAGATGAAGGGCCCTGTTCAGCGGTGCTTGAGACGGCGGTGCCCTGTTCAGCGGTGCTTGAGACGGCGGTGCCCTGTTCAGCGGTGCTTGAGACGGCGGTGCCCTGTTCAGCGCTGCTTGAGATGAAGGGCCCAGTTCAGCGGTGCTTGAGATGAAGGGCCCTGTTCAGCGGTGCTTGAGATGAAGGGCCCAGTTCAGCGGTGCTTGAGATGAAGGGCCCTGTTCAGCGGTGCTTGAGACGGCGGTGCCCTGTTCAGCGGTGCTTGAGACGGCGGTGCCCTGTTCAGCGGTGCTTGAGATGAAGGGCCCAGTTCAGCGGTGCTTGAGATGAAGGACCCTGTTCAGAGGTGCTTGAGACGGCGGTGCCCTGTTCAGCGGTGCTTGAGACGGCGGTGCCCTGTTCAGCGGTGCTTGAGACGGCGGTGCCCTGTTCAGCGGTGCTTGAGATGAAGGGCCCTGTTCAGCGGTGCTTGAGACGCCGGTGCCCTGTTCAGCGGTGCTTGAGACGGTGGTGCCCTGTTCAGCGGTGCTTGAGATGAAGGGCCCAGTTCAGCGGTGCTTGAGATGAAGGGCCCTGTTCAGCGGTGCTTAAGACGGCGGTGCCCTGTTCAGCGGTGCTTGAGATGAAGGGCCCAGTTCAGCGGTGCTTGAGATGAAGGGCCCTGTTCAGCGGTACTTGAGACGGCGGTGCCCTGTTCAGCGGTGCTTGAGATGAAGGGCCCTGTTCAGCGGTGCTTGAGACGGCGGTGCCCTGTTCAGCGGTGCTTGAGACGCCGGTGCCCTGTTCAGCGGTGCTTGAGATGAAGGGCCCTGTTCAGCGGTGCTTGAGACGGCGGTGCCCTGTTCAGCGGTGCTTGAGATGAAGGGCCCAGTTCAGCGGTGCTTGAGACGGCGGTGCCCTGTTCAGCGGTGCTTGAGAAGGCGGTGCCCTGTTCAGCGGTGCTTGAGATGAAGGGCCCAGTTCAGCGGTGCTTGAGATGAAGGGCCCTGTTCAGCGGTACTTGAGACAGCGGTGTCCTGTTCAGCGGTGCTTGAGACGGCGGTGCCCTGTTCAGCGGTGCTTGAGACGGCGGTGCCCTGTTCAGCGGTGCTTGAGACGGCGGTGCCCTGTTCAGCGGTGCTTGAGATGAAGGGCCCAGTTCAGCAGTGCTTGAGACAGCAGTGCCCTGTTCAGCGGTGCTTGAGATGAAGGGCCCAGTTCAGCGGTGCTTGAGATGAAGGGCCCAGGTCAGCGGTGCTTGAGATGAGTGTCCAGGTCAGCGGATCCGGCCATGGCATGGATGTCACTCGCCACCTGACATGTGGCTGGCGGGGCCTTCCTGCCCATCTGTCTGGTGGCTTGCGGGGCCCTCCTGGGCTGCAGTACCGGGCCTGTGGGTGTCCTCCTGCACACCTGGGATGGGGCTGGTGGGGCCCTCCTGGCCAGCTGGCCTGCTGCCGGACTTGTCGGGCATGCTGCCCTCCCCACCCTTCCCTGTTCGCCTGTGGCCCTTTCCCACCTTTGGTGGTGTGCCAGGTGGCACCCGACTTCCTGCCGGAGCCAATGTAGGGATTTTGGTCCCTGGTGTCTTTGGTCTCTCGCGCCGGGCACTGGCAATCTTCGGATGCTTTTCCGGGGGTGGGCGGCTGTGCCTTGGCTCCTAGCTGAACTGGCTGCCCTTGAGGAAGGGGGACTCCACAGTCCATGGCAAACAGTCTTTACAGGTCCCGGTTTTGTGGTGGCTGAGGTGCTGATTGGAGTCTTATGAGATGGACGGGGTGGGGGAGTTGTTGGAAAGAGGTCAAGTTTGGAAAAGAAAAGCAATTTGGAAAGAGAGGGACGGGTAGGTGTAGTGGGTATGGGAGTGGAAGAAGAGGATGTGGTTGTAGGAGTGTGAAGTCTGGTGTCTTTGGGTGCAGGTGCTTGGGCTGGAGGCTTTCGTGAGGTGGATGGCTGTTGGGTGGGTGGCTGCCTGCGTTTGTGTAGTTTGGAAGAGGGGGTGACAGACACACTGGGAGAGGACACAGGGGACGTGTAAATGGTAGTGGGGGTGGTGACTGCACGTGTGCGGAGTGTTCTGGTGGGTGTGCTGGTGATGGACGTAGTGGCTGAAGATGTTGTGCATGCAAGTGTGAGTGGAGACGTCACAGGGAGGGAGGAGGGAGACGAGGAGGAGGGGGACACAGTGGAGGCAGTGGGTGTTGGTATGTCTGCATGTGGATGTTGCTTGAGGGAATGCTTGTGTGATGTGTGGTGCTTATGTATGGATGAGCTTCCCTTGGGTGTTGAGGTGTGTGCAGGCTGGTCTGTAGGTGTGTCTGGGATAGGCAGAGGTACAGGGGATTGGGTCTGGGTGGAGGAAGTTGGAGGGGAGAGGCTAGAGACAGGGACAATGGCTGCCGTCAGTGCTGAGGCCAGAGCGTTGAACGATCGCTGATGGGCAGCCTGACCAGAATGAATGCCCTCCAGGTATGCATTACTCTGGTGCACCTCCCTTTCTACACCCTGGATGGCATTCAAAAGGGTAGACTGCCCAACAATGATGGTCCTCAGGAGGTCAATGACCTCCTCACTGAGGGCAGCAGGGGTGACAGGGGCAGGGCCTGAGGTGCCTGGGGCGAAGGAGATGCCCACCTTTCTGGGTGAGCGGGCACGGGGCAAACGCTGAGGGGCTGCTGGGAGGGCGGTGCTGGTGCGCTGGGTGGCGGCTGTACCTTTTGTTGCGGAGTACACGGATGTTGCCGCCACCACAAGGGAGCTCCCTTCAGAGGACGAGTCGCTGTCACTGACATCAGCACGAGTCCCCGCTGTGGAGCTCCCCTCGCCCTCCGTCCCACTGGTGTATTCATACCCAGGGCCATGTGGGATGCAGCTCCCTCGTGCTCCGATGCCACTTCTCCTCCGCCTGATGATGCTAATGCACACATGAACAGGAAGACCACAAAAAAGGGGGGGAGGGAGAAATAAAGACATGTTGAGTGCATGCATTGGCGACACCGTTGGCGGAGAGGACAGACACAGAAGCCCCCTGCACTACGCCGCGCACTTGGGGTCCACTACGCAATCCGTGGGACATGGCCTACAAGCCTATGGACGACAACTGCACACATAGATGACACAGGGCCATGGATACCTGTACTTGGCACCCTACAGAGGTGGGGGGTGGGGGCACAGGGCCATGCCTTACGGAGGGGCCTAGCCTACAGAAATCGCCTTGGCCTAGGGATACCCACAGCCCTCCTCCCCCACCCAGACACCTCCACTGCGCGCAAAGTCAGCAGAATGTATTTGTACTCACCCCCTTGTGTCTGCTGTGATGTCCTCACGCACCCATCCAAATCGGAGTAGGCCACCGCCAGGATCCGGGACATCAGGGGGGTCAAAGTACGACTGGCACCCCTGCTACGTTGGTAGGCCATCCCCAGCTGAGCCTCCGCCGTCTTCCTGCTCCAGCGTCGGATGTCCTCCCACCGCTTCCGGCAGTGGGTGCCCCGTCTGTTGTGGACCCCCAGGGTCCGGACGTCCTTGGCGATGGCACGCCAAATAGCGACTTTCTGGTGGGCGCTGACCTATGTGACATGTACAGGGAGAGAAAAATTGTCATCACCTTCTGCATGCTCGATGTGAGTGGCCCCCCATCCCCACCCTTGCCAGGTGGCTCATGCTGTCATCTGTCGTTTGATGCATGCCTCAATCGCTCCCCTCCCCACCATCTTTCATCCACCCCACTCAACCCAGGCATTGCCCACTAAGCATGGTCCCTGTGTACTTACCTGTTGGTCTGGAGGACCGTAGAGTAGCGCATACTGGGGGAGGACCCCATCCACAAGTTTCTCCAACTCCTCCGCAGTGAAGGCAGGGGCCCTTTCCCCAGTCGCATGAGCCATTGTCTCTTCCAGACCGAGGTCACAGCAGCACTTGCAGTGTAGGTCCTCTCCTGTGGAAGATCAGGTATCGAGTAATTAAGCAGATAGAAAATGGCGGTCACGCCTGCGGCGGTGCGTACCGCGGCGGTGCATACCGCGACCGCCGGCGCACATCGTCATTGGCTCCTGAAACCCATAGGGTTCAATGTTAACCAATGCGGCTTTGCACCGCGGTCTTCGACCGCTTATCGCCACGGTGTGCCACGCCAGCGCATTGACCTCACATCCCACTGTCGCACTTCACAGGTCAGACAGCCGCCATTTCAAGGGCCCACATGGCTTAATTTCTACTGCGTCACACATACCTAGGCCTTGCATCAACACTCATACAAACCTTTCAATGCATTGGGAATCGTGTTATGTGCAAGCTGTGGTTATGTACCTGTGGGTTGATTGACTCTGTGCTCGCTGTTGTCCTTCATAGGCACCGTCCGCTGGGACATGCGAGGAGATGGAGGAATCTTCCTGTGTACAGACCGCTGGTGGACCTGTCAACAATGGACGAACGACATGTCATACTGACATACAGGCTTGACCGAGCCACTATACAGGAACTGTGTGCCCAGCTGGAGCCAGACCTGATGTCACCCATCCGCCAACCCACAGGGATCCCCCCTCTAGGGCAGGTGCTGTCAGTACTCCATTTCTTAGCAAGTGGGTCTTTTCAAACGACAGTGGCCATATCATCAGGGATGTCCCAGCCTATGTTTTCCAAGGTGTTGTCCAGAGTGTTGTCTGCCCTGCTCAAACACATGAGGAGCTACATCATTTTCCCTGAGGTGGGAGATTTGGTTACAGTGAAAGGAGACTTCTATGCCCTTGGACATATTCCCAACATCATTGGTGCCATTGATGGGACACATGTTGCTTTGGTCCCCCCCAGCAGGAGTGAACAGGTGTACAGGAACCGGAAGAGTTATCATTCCATGAATGTACAGATGGTGTGTTTGGCTGACCAGTACATCTCCCATGTTAATGCCAAGTTCCCTGGGTCAGTGCATGACGCCTACATCCTGCGGAATAGCAGCATCCCGTATGTGATGGGTCAACTCCAGAGGCACCGGGTGTGGCTATTAGTGTGGTGATGTGTATTGTTGTGTTGTGTGAAGTGCGTGCAAATATTGCTGGGTGACAGTGAATTGGGCGTCTGGGTGCTCGGATGTCTTTTCTCGGTGCGTGTTCACGAATCTCTAGGAGTGGAGGTTTGTGGGTGATGTGGGTGTGTATTTTATATTGTATTGAGTGTGTGGGAGTGGTGTGTGCATGTGTATCAGGTGTGTGTATTTTGAATTGTCCAATGTGGTAGTGTTTTGTACAAGTGTGTGTATATTGAGCGCGGCGGTGTGTACCGCCAATGGAATACTGCGGTTGAAAGACCGCCGCGTGGATTCGTGTGTCGTGATAGTGTGGGCGTATTTCTGTTGGCGTGACGGTGGAGGTTTGGTCATCGCCAGTTTCTCGCTGGCCTTTGGTGTGGCGGACTTTTGTGGATGTCTGTATTTTGGCAGTTTGCCTGTTGTGGGTCAGAATGACCGTGGCGGTTTACCGCGGCCGCGGCGGTGTTATGGCGGTCTTCTGAACGGCGGTAAGCGCCTTTTACCGCCGAGGTTGGAATGACCCCCTTTATGTCCATTCTTTCCCAAATGATTGAACAAGGCGACTGAGTCATACTTGCACTAGTTCCTCATTCTGGACGCAATCAGCAAGTCATCAATGTACTGTACGAAGGTCGATTGGAAAGGCAATTCCAACGACTCCAAATTCTTCTTTAAAATCTGATTGAATATGGAAGGTGACTCTGAAAACCCTTGAGGAATTCAACACCAACAATAAACTTGGTCAAAATATTTGATCAAAAGAGAAATTGTCTGTCCTTATGAAGAGGCACAGAAAAGAAAGCTTATGACAGGTTAATGACAGTGAACCACTCAGCATCGCATGGACTCTGGAACATTATCACAGCTGGATTTGGCACAACGGGGCAACATTTGATCACAATATCATTTATTTTTCTCAAATCCTGGAAAACTCGAACTTTCCCACAGGGCTTATTCAATCCCATTATTGGTGAATTGCATGGGCTGCTTAACACCTCTTTCAGAACTCCTTGATTCACAAATTCTGAAATTATCTGGGCGACTTTCACAAGAACATCTTGTTGCATGTGGTACTGGGGAATCTGAGGAACAACTGCATTCGGCTTCACGGAAACTTTAATTGGCTTAACTCCCTTTATCAAACCTATCTCGTTCCCTGTCAGATCCCACCCTTTTTCCTTAACCGTTCCCTGTAAGTCAGGGAGAGGCTCTTTCACTGTGAACATTGGAAATAAATTAATCAGAGGGTATTCCTCGTTTACTGTCTCACACTCTGTCTCTGGGGCTTGGTCATCTTCATCATCGCTATTCGTCTAAATCTCTATTCCATCATTTGAACAAGTAATCGATCACCTGGTTTTACACAGCAAGTCTCTTCCCTGTAGGGATACTGGACTTGAATTACAGTCTACAAATCTATGCATTCCCTGAAAGTTGCCAATTTTAACCTCAACTAGTTTGAAGTACTGGGTTTTTCAGAACCCAGTGGTGCCAGGGAACACACCCTAAGACTTCGAGTCCTTCCTGTTTCAGACTACAGAAACACAGAGTCTTCTTGGTGAAGTCAAAGATCTTGTTTATTGGCTGCAGCCAGTAACAGGTATCCTAGAAGTACAACACGGTGTATATTCTTAGGAGACTGCTGCTCTTGCAAAGCTAACCTTCTCTTTTATTCAAAATATTATGCTTTGGGCAAACATTCCTTATTTTACAGTTGACCATTCACATATTTTCACTACAAAGAAATAGCAGGGTTATGATGACAAGCCCATATTTCAGTTTGTCCAGCCCTCAATCAATTACCCGGCAAGGCTCAGTACTTTCATCAGATATCAACGGACCCCCAATATAAACAGGCACCTCCCCCTTGTAAAGCACTTCATAAAGAAAGAAACAGGGATGGTGCGTGTAAGATTAGGCATGGTTTGTGTGTGATGAAAGGTTTTATGATGTGTTGTGCCTTGATACTAATCTCATTCGGCCACTGGGAAAGAAACTGGCCGAACAGGTTTGGCTTCAGGCAGTGGAGTCAGCTTGCCCAGGTCACAGAGGAGTCAGCAAAGATGTACGTGTCCTTCAGACTCGTTTTCAGCATTAGACATTGGCCTATGTGAGGGCAATCACAAAATGGCTGTCGTTTAAATGGAACACGAGGGTTCAGGACGGAAACTCTGTTATTCGGGTGATACCTGAATATGAATACAATGCTTGTGCATACTATTCTAATCATTCTCGGTCTGCTGTACCAAAATCGTTGTGATACGACGATGTTTATAACACGGGTCCAGAATTTTCAGTACCACAGACCCTCCTTTTGCCCTTACATAGGCAATAAGCTATACTCACGCTAATCTGAGTCCAGGTCTATATTCATAAAGTCGTTGAGATGTTGCTGTAGCATCATCCTATTACCTAGCTTGTCCCTTGATACAGGTTTCCTTACAAACGATGTAGCACAGAGGCCACATATTGCAGGAGCACACTGTACACACAGACAGGACAGGAAAAGAATGGCTAAGATCATCCCAATGACTACCAGAGTCTTCCATCCCCAGGCGGATATCAGCTCCCAGAACCACCCCATCAATGACCAATCTCCTTTATCCACGTGAATAGACTCAGAGATCTTATGCAGTTTGGAAATGGCCTGGTAGACTGTCGGAGCGTTATCTGGGATGAAAACGCAGCAACTTGATTGGATCACTTTACATACCCCACCTCGGTCTGCAAGTATGACGTCTAATGCGACCCTGTTCTGAAGAGTCATAAGGCGATCCGACTGGAGCTCAGCAGTCAAATTACCAAGGGCACCGGCGGTTTCAACTACCGTGGATTCAAACACCTTTGTCAATTGCCTTATGTTCCTGCTGTTAACCATAGGACCCCAAAACGGCAGAAAACCCTTTACGAAATCTCCAAATTCTTGTCCTGTAGTGTCTTCTTTACTTATGACACCTCTAACTATCCTTGTCTTATGGTAATCTGCCGCGGCCGTGTAGGTGGGAGGTAACACGAACGAAACAAAACATGTGCCTGAGAAGTCAGGGGGCAACCATGTATAGGCTCTATTATGGCAGATGAAATAGGTACCCTTAGCTGCTAAGAACGAAGGAGAAGTCTGAGACGCAAAAACAAATGTTTCAGTGCAGATACTTTTCCCTAACTGAGCTCTGGGATTCTTGCCATTACCTTGCAGACATAGGTGACCCTGATGGGGTACAATCCAAATCGGGGAGGGTCTCTTTGCTCGCTGGTTCCCACTCAGAGTAACTCCATATCCTGTTATGTTCCATCCAATATATGCTAGTGTCTCGGGATAGTCTCATAGGAAATATCTTCCCTAATCATATCTACTATACCCTTAGCTAGAGCACTATTCTTAGGATTATCTTTCACAGAACGTAGGGGGTTGGCTTCATACGCGTATATGAACACCGTTCTATATGCCCATACAGAACCATTATGGCTGAAAGGCAGGACCAGATAAGGGATACCTTTATCAGTAGTATGAGGCATAAGACCACACACCCAACAGTTAGTTGTGTTCACTACTAATTGGTGTTGGTGTAGAAGTTGAATGAATGAATTGTTGACAAATTCTAATCTTCTGGCAGACTCGTGTTCAGGCAGGGGGTGAAAAGAATGCGAGGAAACAGTAGAAGGAGGTATGGGCTGTATAATGGTCTTGGCACTCCCCATATGTTGGCCAGGCGGCCGAACACAATTTCATAGGGACTAAGTCCCACTCGCGAATGCACAGTCATTCTTGTTGATAGGAGTGCTAGAGGCAGAGCGTCAGGCCATTTAAGACCAGAACTCGCTTGTATCTTTGCCAACTTCAGTTTTAGCGTGCCATTATAGCACTCTACTAGTCCAGCTGATTGGGGGTGATTTGCAGTGTGGAATTTTTGCTGGATACCTACCCCCTCACATACTTTTTTCATCACTCGACCCACAAATTCATTCCCATTATCACTCCAGACCTTTCTCGGCATTCCAAACCTAGGGAGGAATTCTTTGGCAAGGGCTTTAGCTGTGGATAAGGCAGTGTTGTCTTTTAAGGGATATGCTTCTACCCATCTTGAAAAAGCACAAACAACAACGAGTACATATTTCAGATTGTTGCACCTTTCCATGTGGATGAAATCTAGCTGCAAAACCTCGAACGGATACGTTGGAGGCGCACAATGACCAGCTGGAGTTGGGGTTCCCCTACCAGGATTGTATTTCAGACACACCATGCAATTCTTGACCACATTCTCTGCACATTTAGGAATTCCAGCATTTTGCCATACTGGAGCCAACAACTTACAAATCCCTTTCACACTGATATGGGCCATTCCATGAGCCATTGTCACCACTGCAAGCACATACGCATCGGGTAACAACCATCGCTGATGTTCTGACAAGTCAACCCAACAACCATTTTCATCCAATTTACCCGTACTTTCTTTACACACACTCAACTCTTTCTCTGAAGCTTCAGCTTGAAGAGACTTCACACCCTCTATCGTATCTTCACATATTCCAACGTCACCAACCCATCTTGCGGGGCCTGCAACATACATTCGATTCATCACATCTTTTGCTGTTTCTTTTGCGATTTCGTCAGCAAATGCATTGCCACGACCGACATCATCAGTAACCTTCTTGTGTGCACTGCATTTCACAATCGCAATTTGTAATGGCAAGGTCAGTGACTCAAGAAGCTCATTCACCAACTGACCATGCTGAATTTTAGCTCAATGCGAAGTCAGGAACCCACGTTCTTTCCACAATCGTCCAAAACTATGGGCCACACCAAACGCATACTGGCTTTGGGTATATATGGTCACTTTCATTCCTTTCGATAACACACACGCTCTCGTAAGTGCAATCAGCTCTGCTGCTTGAGCTGAATTATGTGGTATACGTGCAGCTTCAACAATCGTATGCAAAGTTGTGACAGCATATGCTGCAGTCGTATCACCATTCGGAAGCTTGAAGCATGAACCATCCACCCATAAGGTACCATCACACTTTACAAGAGGAGTATCTTTAAGATCTGCTCTCCCTTTCGTTTCTTCTTCTGTCCTAAGAAAACAATCATGTTGTTCAACATCATCTGTCTCTACTGAAATCGGCAATAACGTGGCTGGATTCAACGTATTGCACCTCTTTATGTGCACATGACTCGCTAACAGTGTCAACTCGTAACCTGACAATCGAGCACTAGTTAAATGCTGTGTCTTGGTCCTGTTTAACAACGTGTCCACTGCACGTGGAACCATCACAATCAACATATTATTTATCACTAACCCAGCAGACTGTCGAATAGAAACAGCTGCGGCCGCTGTGGCTCTCAAGCAACTCGGCAATGCTTTAGCTACCGGATCCAAAGTTGACGAAAAAAATGCGCATGGGCGCTGCTTGTCTCCAAAAGACTGTGGGGGTCATTCTAAGTCTGGCGGGCGGCGGAGGCCGCCCGCCAGACTTCCCCCTCCGAAATACCGCTCCGCGGTCGAAAGACCGCGGAGGGTATTCTAAGTTTTTCCCTGGGCTGGCGGGCGGTCGCCAAAAGACCGCCCGCCAGCCCAGGGAAAAACTCCCTTCCCACAAGGATGCCGGCTCGTAATCGAGCCGGCGGAGTGGGAAGGTGCGACGGGTGCTGTTGCACCCGTCGCGTATTTCACTGTCTGCCAAGCAGACAGTGAAATACTTGTAGGGGCCCTCTTACGGGGGCCCCTGCAGTGCCCATGCCAGTGGCATGGGCACTGCAGGGGCCCCCAGGGGCCCCGCGACCCCCCCTACCGCCATCCGGTTCCCGGCGGGCGGACCGCCGGGAACTGGATGGCGGTAGGGGGGGTCGGAATCCCCTCGGCGGCGCAGCTAGCTGCGCCGCCTTGGAGGATTCAATAGGGCAGCGGTACACTGGCGGGAGACCGCCAGTGTTGCCGGTCTGACCGCGGCTTTACCGCCGCGGTCAGAATGCCCTGCGGGGCACTGCCGGCCTGTCGGCGGTGCTCCCGCCGACCCTGGCCCCGGCGGTCTAAGACCGCCGGGGTCAGAATCACCCCCTGTGTCAGCACTGACAATGCACAACCCTCTTTCTCATGGACATACAGTGTAAAGGGCTTACTGTAGTCGGGGGTACCCAACACAGGAGCCGAACACAATGCATTACGCAATTCGGAAAAACTTTTCTGACAATCTTCAGACTACGGAACGGGGTTCGGTGTATCTTTATAGGTCAATGCTACCAAAGGTTTGGCCAGCAAAGAAAAAATCGGTATCCATTGTCTGCAGTATGATGTAATGCCCAAGAAAGCACATACTTGTCTCTGTGTCCTTGGCACACTCAATTTTGCAATTGCCTGAATTCTTTCTGAGGTCAGTTTCCTTCCCTCCTTCGATAAGAGATGACCTAAGTAGGTCACTTCTTGTCGACAATATTGCAGTTTTGAAAGGGACACTTTGTGATGTAAATCAGATAAATGACGCAACAACGACAAGGTGGCTTCTTTACAAATCTCTTCAGTATCTGTAGCGACTAGCAAATCATCGACGTACTGAATAAGGGTAGCGCCGTCAGGTAAAACGATTGCATCAAGCTGTGTTTTTAAAGCCTGACTATATATTGATGGACTTTCACAGTAGCCTTGAGGAGCGCGTTTGAAACGGAAACTTCGGCCTCCTAAACTGAAGCCAAAAATATCCCTGCTCTCCTCTGCAATCGGGATGCTGAAGAAAGCATTTCTTAAGTCAATCACCGAGAACCAGGTGGCGGAAGCTGGAATCATAGTCAATAGGGCAGTGATATTAGGAACAACTGGAAACTGTGGCACAACTATTTTATTTACCTCTCTAAGATCAATCACGAGCCTGTAAACAGGTGGCTTAGAGGGGTCAGTATGTTTCAAAACAGGCAAAACAGGACTATTACAAACGTTGCCTCTTGTCTCTTCAATTACATCTTTTTCAATTAAATCATAAATGATCGCTAGCAACGCCTTTTCACCTTCACTAGAGATCTTGTATTGTTGAATGCGTGGTAATTTAACGTTGGCTTTCAATGTCACAACATAAGGCGGTATTTCCAAAAGACCCACATCATTAGGACCAGTAGCCCAAATGGTATCAGGAAGAAACGACAATTCGGTCGGAAGTTTATCCTTCGACAAATACATTGGAGAGACCAATTTCCTGCCCAGTGTAAGTTGTACTCCTGAAGGAGAACAATATAATGTCGCATACAATCTTTTCAACAAATCCAATCCTAACAAGTTTTCACCACAACCTGTCGTCAGAATAAGGGGTGCTTCCAATTCACAAGGTCCAACAGAAAGGGACATAGGACTAGAAATCGGGTTCCTAACCGGGGCGCCAGAAAAACCTACTGAAACATTCATCTCGCCAGACAAAGGTGCGCCAGGGAGTTTTGAGTACATAAAAGAACTCTTTGTAGCACCAGTATCCAACAGAAAAGGCTCCGACACACCTGATGTAATCACCTTAACATAAGGTCCATTCTGATCCAATGGAACTAAAAAAACTCCCTCTCTTCGTCTATGGCTGTCCTAGCAATTATTACCTTCCAAGTTCTCATCTTCTGCATAGTAGTCGTCAGCATAGTACTGAGCCGTCCTACCAGACGCGTTATGTTGCTGGTCAAAACTATTCATTGAGTTTTGAGACAGAAAGGAACGCGTGTTCTGGGGAAAACTTCCACGTCCTCTACCTCTAGGAGCTTGTTGAACACCTTGACCTCTTGCGCCAGAAGCACCATTCGTACGCTGTAACAAAATAGGACAACTATACTTGAAATGACCCTCTTCTTTACAATATGAACACTGATTGGGACCTATAGGAACACATGGTTGAGAAAACTCTAACCTTTGCGAGTTTTTCTGGAACTGTTGAGGTTGCTGATAGTTACTCTGACCACCACATGGCGGATACGCCTGTTGTAAAAGAACCTTCGTTTTTAATTCTTTAGTTTTCTTGTCTGCTCTATCCTTCTCATCTTTATCCCTATTTTCGTAGTACTGTGCAGTAGCCAATATTTGTGCTGAAGAGGAAACGGCCCAAGAACTCTCTGAATCCTTCAATTTCTTACACAACTCGGCAAGCAAATTGTGCACAAATTTGTCGACGAACAACCGTTGACCACCTTCTGTACTCATATCTTGACCACTGTGGTCGATAAACGTTTCCTCAAACCTGGTGAAGAAATCAGACACTGTTTCATCTTTCTTCTGCTTACACGCAGACAATTTATCCCAATTCACACGCATCGCAGGCATTAAAGTCTTCATGTAAGTAATGATCCTAGCAGGCAGTTCTGCTACCAAAGGCTCAGGCATGGCACCACCAACTTGTCTATCATTTGCAGCACTAATATTAGCCCATGAGTCACCTAACTCTTGCGCATGATCTGTATGGCGAATCAATCCCCACAAAGGCTGTGGAACAACATTCCCAAATAACATGTCTATGTCGGCTAAATTCATAATGCATGAGTCTGCAGTCTGTGATAATTCCTTATAATACCCTGCAGGGTTTTTACAGGGATCAGGCAAAGTCTGCTTAAGGGCTAAAACTTCAGCTCGCTTCCACGGAACATGTACCCAAACACGCTGAAAATGAGCTGGGACAGCATCAATTTGATTAGCAACATCACCCGCAACGGCGTCCATACATACCGGAGGGACTTCTCTCATTGGGTACTGTCGCACCTTTTTTTTAACAGAGGAGTCATGTTGGAACAATGACTGAGAAGGATCCTTATTCCTAAAGGACAACAACGTCGCAACTGCTTTCTCAACATCGGGACCCACAATCGTGCCTTTTTCAAACTCAAACCGTACACGGCACAAATCAGGCGGATTTTTATTCAAATCATTATCCTCCAATTCCTCACAAAGGAAAGCACACATTTTCTCAAAAACGTATCTTTGTTTCGGTGCTCCCCATTGACGGAAGACATCCATAACAGACTCTACATCGTATCTTAAAGGGTAAACAACCCATTTACGCGCCATACGGTCAAACATTTCTCTCTCTTGAGAATTAGGCAGTTGACTACGCGACTGTTTATGCTCCGAATCTGGGGTCACACCAGACGACCCAAAGAGAGGAAATATAAGGCTGGCAACAGTATCTGTCATTCTCTGTCGGACAGAAGGAGAAGTTGATGAAAGAACAGGAGGAAAAACAGAGGGAGGCAAGGCAGACGCAGAAGCAGACGCAGAGGCAGTATCAGGAAGAACACCAGAAGAGGCAGTCGATGTAGTACATAAAGTCGCAGGAGGTACAGATGGAGCAGGTAGCAAAGTCGGCGGCCCTTGAAGGGGCTGCGCCATAGTAATAGGAGCCAACTGAAGAGGAGCTGGCGGCTGTGGAAGAACCTGAGGCACAATAACCGGAGGTTGCACAGCTAAAGGTTGCGGGGGTGCTGTAG
Organism: Pleurodeles waltl; assembly: GCF_031143425.1. Lineage (NCBI taxonomy): Eukaryota > Metazoa > Chordata > Amphibia > Caudata > Salamandridae > Pleurodeles > Pleurodeles waltl. The sequence continues at coordinate 1,521,975,107 of NC_090440.1, forward strand.
CATTCTGCGCATAAGGGGGTGGCGAACTCAACAAGTGTGACATTAAAGGATCTTTCTCAAGTTCTTTTGCTGCATCTTGCTGAAGAAGCGGAAAAACTGGATAACATTTATCGGTCACCATTTTACGTTGCCTGTGCAACTGCTCATTCATCTGTTCTTCTTCATCGTCTTTAAACTGCATGGCAGCTTGCATTATTGAGATACCCTCTTCCCTCTTATTTCTCTTTGCTAATTTAATTTCCTTCTGTTTGGCTTCCTTACGCCATAGGCGGAAAGAGTCAAACATCGCCGGCCGGGCTTTCTTCTTGAAAAGTTTAACCTCCAGATTTTTCAGAATCTCTGTGTCAAAACTACCATATTGGGGCCATTTTAAAACACCATCTTTTCTGGTGTATCGGATCCATACTTCATTATACTGTATGTGAGGGGGCCTATGCCATGTTTCACATATAGTTCATAGGTTGGAGTTCCATTCGGAGGAACCGGACACGAGTCCTCCAATCGGGAATCCCTATTATAACCAAGACAAAACAAATTTCCATGTCTGCTAAGACCAGGCATCTTCGCTCTCTAGTCTAGCTTCAAACTTCAAAGGATTATCGAATACGATAGTCTCGTGAATACACGAATCCCTCGGCTTTGGTACTTGCAAGTTCCAAATCAAAGATCCCAAGGGGATACCAAACTAAGGACTGGGAGACGCTCCACTTATACTTAACTGAGGTATCGATGACGTCACCAGAAGACTCGTTTATCGTTTCGCTCTACCAAATCATCAAGGGTCTAAAACAGGGCGATAGTCAGGGCAGCAGTCCTTCGTAGCCGTCGGGAAGCGCGGAACCTCGCAGCAAAGATTTTCGGACCACGTCGACATACAGGGGTCGATGAAGTGGCGGCCTCCCTCCAGAATTTTCACACGAAGCTCCTCACGAACCTCTAGCTTGGACTGGTACCGCTGAAATCGCCCCAAGTTGGGCGCCAACTGAAGTACTGGGTTTTTCAGAACCCAGTGGTGCCAGGGAACACACCCTAAGACTTCGAGTCCTTCCTGTTTCAGACTACAGAAACACAGAGGCCCTCATTCTGACCTTGGCGGGCGGCGGAGGCCGCCCGCCAAAGTCCCGCCGTCAGGTTACCGTTCCGCGGTCGAAAGACCGCGGCGGTAATTCTGACTTTCCCGCTGGGCTGGCGGGCGGTCTCCTTCAGACCGCCAGCCAGCCCAGCGGGAAAGAGGCTTCCACGATGAAGCCGGCTCGGAATCGAGCCGGCGGAGTGGAAGCTGTGCGACGGGTGCAGTTGCACCCGTCGCGTATTTCACTGTCTGCGCAGCAGACAGTGAAATACATTTAGGGGCCCTCTTACGGGGGCCCCTGCAATGCCCATGCCAGTGGCATGGGCACTGCAGGGGCCCCCAGGGGCCCCGCGACCCCCCCTACCGCCATCCGGATCTCGGCGGTCCGACCGCCGGGATCTGGATGGCGGTAGGGGGGGTCAGAATCCCCGTGGCGGTGCAGCAAGCTGCGCCGCCGCGGAGGATTCAATGGGGCCGCGGTACACTGGCGGGACCCCGCCAGTGGTGCCGGTCCGACCGCGGCTTTACCGCCGCGGTCGGAATCCCCATTGAAGCACCGCCGGCTTGTCGGCGGTGCTCCCGCGGTCCTCCGCCCTGGCGGTCAAAGACCGCCAGGGTCAGAATGAGGGCCAGAGTCTTCTTCGTGAAGTCAAATATCTTGTTTATTGGCTGCAGCCAGTAACAGGTATCCTAGAAGTACAACACGGTGTATATTCTCAGGAGACTGCTGCTCTTGCAAAGCTAACCTTCTCTTTTATACAAAATATTATGCTTTGGGCAAACATTCCTTATTTTACAGTTGACCATTCACATATTTTCACTACAAAGAAATAGCAGGGTTATGATGACAAGCCCATATTTCAGTTTGTCCAGCCCTCAATCAATTACCCGGCAAGGCTCAGTACTTTCATCAGATATCAACGGACCTCCAATATGAACAGGCACCTCCTCCTTGTAAAGCAAGTCATAAAGAAAGAAACAGGGACAGGTGCGTGTAAGATTAGGCATGGTTTGTGAGTGATGAAAGGTTTTATGATGTGTTGTTCCTTGATACTAATCTCATTCGGCCACTGGGAAAGAAACTGGCCGAACAGGTTTGGCTTCAGGCAGTGGAGTCAGCTTGCCCAGGTCACAGAGGAGTCAGCAAAGATGTACGTGTCCTTCAGACTCGTTTTCAGCATTAGACATTGGCCTATGTGAGGGCAATCACAAAATGGCTGTCGTTTAAATGGAACACGAGGGTTCAGGACGGAAACTCTGATATTCGGGTGATTTCGTTACCCAAATATGAATACAATGCTTGTGCATACTATTCTAATCATTCTCGGTCTGCTGATACCAAAATCGTTGTGATACGACGATGTTTATAACACGGGTCCAGAATTTTCAGTACCACAAGTTCTGTAATTGGATTGGTCAGATACTGATTCGCTACTCCTACAACCTGGACTGTCTTTCCTGAAAGGGGCAAATTTGGAACTTCTGCACTTCTCACTATTGATCGTGTAGCTCCTGTGTTAACCAAGAATGAAACTCTGTGACCTGTGATTTTATCCTTCACATAGGGAACTCTCTGATCTACTTCCAAAGAAGTTGAAAGCATACATTCCTCTTCCTCCGAACTCTCGCTCACTCAATCATCGTTTATTCCAATCTCACAGAGTAATGGGAATTGAAGCACTGAGTTATTACTTTTGCTGGTCCTCTGACCTGTGACCTGTTTAGGAAGCATCACCGGCTGCTGTTCCATTGGGGCTTGAGGTATTTGGATTTGCTGTCTAGGTATCATAGGAACCTGCTGTTGTATCGGCTGAAACTGTGTCATTTGTACGTGTGGCATTTGCACTTGCTGCATGGGATGAAAACCTTGCATTTGATTTATATTATTTTGGAAATTTGGGTTATGACCTCTCATTCTCGGTCCTCTCATGTTCTGAAATGAATTGATGTCGTTACTTTGCTGAACTACACCTTCCTGCACCATCATCGGACACTCCCGCTTCCAATGTCTGATGGCTCTGCAAGCGTGACAAGGCAACAATTTCTTCATTCCCTGCACATCATTCTGAACCACCACAGTACCCATGTCTGGACCTTGGTTCATATTACCTCCGCGACCTCTACCTCTCATCTGATTTTGAAATATCATGTTTCCCTGCTGCTGCTGTGGTAGCTGTTGTGGAAAATTTCCCTGCATCCCTATCTGGGCAGCTTTAATCTGCATCACCATCACCTTCTCTTTCAACTTTCTCTGCTTCAATTCTAAAGTATTTCGCATACTGCAACACCTCATCAATCAGATTTGCTTGCCCACAAATCAAATGACTCTTAATCATCTGGCTAATTTCAGGTCTCAATCCTTCCACAAATCTGAACACAAAATGAATCATATCTTTCGGCTCGATTGTTTCTATACCGCTGTAATGTTTGAACGCCTGCAACAATCTCTCATAATACGCATCTATTGACTCTTTTGCTTCCTGAGCTGTCCTCTCAATTCTCTGCCAATCAAAGATTTATGGCAAAATTCTCGTCTTCAGGAATTCAATCACCTTAGAGTAATATTTCCTTACCTCGGGAGATGGTGCGCCTGTAACTTTATTTCTCTCTGGCTGTCTTGTCGGCCAATCTGTACTCCTCTTACACTCCATCTACAAATCTTTGTCCTGCTGCACATTTGCAGTCAGCTCTACAGAATCCCTTTTTCTCTTATCTCTTTTCCTTACCCATCTACTTTCCGATTTGTCTAATGCTCCCAAAGCTGGGCACTTTGAAGCAACTCCTTAAGGTGTGCTTTCGTTCCGGCAGATCTCTTGTGTTCAAAATCTTTAGCTTCAAAATCTAACCTGTAACTCCTTTTCAAGTGCTTTGTTTTCTCTATTTCCATGCTGTATTTCTCTGCCAGGTCTGCTTGCCTTTGATGCACATTGCTCACTTCCTTTGTAATCTTCAGGCACAGATATCTCAACTCTGCTTCTGTGTATGATTCTAACCTGTTAACACCCATAGTTCCCTCAATGAGCTCCCCTGCTTCCATGCTCATTTTTGTATAGTTCAAATATTCCTCTACCTTAGGAGCACTTTGCGGGGTATTCAGCTTGTCCAACCATTCAGTCAATTGCTGGGCTGTTAAGCCTTGTAATTAAATGTTACTGGCCTGAACAGGTGGTGCCTGTTGCACAACTGTATTTGGGATCTGCGGTGTCATCAAGTTCAGGTTCTGACTAATGTTCGATCCCATCACAGTATCTGGAGGAACTCCGAATGGACTAATATCCAACAAGGACCTGGACCCGTCAAAGGTCTGTCCCACAGGAGAGACTACTCAAATGTTTTCAGTAAGGCCTCCCCCATTGCATTCTGTGTTATGACGCCCTGTTCATATACACTGGGTTTCTTTTGTGCATACAAGGTTGAGGCCGGACCAACAGTAATAGGTAGAGATATAGGATCTGGGGTTGTCTGGTACCTACATTCTGTGGGAGAGTAACTCCCATGTTCTGATTCATCATTGATGATATATCTGACTGTGTCCCTGTCACTGCAGTATATTTCGGCATTACCTGTCGCTGCACTTGAGTCAGTAAGAGTGGAGTTGGCTCTGTCTGAACCAACATCGGTCTCAGGTAAACCTATTTCGTAGGCACCATTAACTTTGTAGAACTTTCCACACTGGGCACATCCGGGTAAATTCTCTGGACCTGTGTCAGTTGCTCCTGATTTTGTTCTACTGCAGTAGTAGGTGCGTTAAGAGTACTCTGCATCAGACTCTGTGTCAGGCTAGTATTAACCTGCACCGGACTCATTGTTGCATTAATCTGTGTCGGAACCGTAGAATCAGCACTGGTACTCGGACACTCTCATGTGCTGCATATGGTGGAGGACGATTTCTCAATAGCTGTGTAAGAAACTCATCATCATTTGACTCCCTTGTCAAGGATTTTCTAGCCTCCCTACTCTCAGAAGGGCTTCTGTTTGTCTTACGGGTAGCTTTCCTTACTTCCTTTTCACTGTCTTGAGTAATTGCTGGAAATAGCTGAATCCCCTGTAATGTCTCAGTTCTCCAAAATTCCTGAGCATGATCCCACCCAGCCTCCGCTAGTGTTGTTTCTGCTTTTCTGCTTTTCTCATGGTCCTCTCATATTTCTGTTGCTGTTGCTGTCTGGCTACTAGCTCCCAGATCACTAATGCATCAAACTGTACTGGTTTCGGAAGGGACTTTGATTCATATAGCACTATCCTTACATGCTCTAAAACCCTCAAATTGAATGTTCCATTTGCAGGAAATGCTAAGTTTCCATCTTTCTCTGTCACTTTGCACCATTGCTTTAGCCAAAGACATTTCGCGACAACCCTCTCTTCCATTACAATGTAAGCTGGTTTACCTTTTGGCGGTTTACCCTTGCTTATACTCGTAATATACGTATCTCCCCTCAAAGCACTCTTTAAAGCTTTGAAATATTTAATCTTTTTGACCTTTACTTTATTCAAAATTAAATCAGGAAGTGACTTTTAATCCCAGAATTCTCTTCACCCAACTTCTCAACCAATTGCGCTTCACGGACGGCTGCCAATCCGTGCATGACCCTTCTCACTAACCAACCTTTCCCAGCGCGGCTCCAATGACGTCACAGGTACTGCGGTTGGCACAGTCTTGTGGCTTGTCCTCCTAAACTCAGATTCACAATAAACTAATGTCATTTATTGTGAGCACTAAACCAAAATCAAAACCAAATTTGTCTGTTTACCACAGGTGGGGTAACACAATCGCTTCAGAAACTTTACAGATTTTTCACTAACAAGTCATCCCGCTTTTACAGCTACTCTCTCTTTCTCAGCTTCTCTGATTCACAAGCAAAATTCGACCCGCAAATATTACTCTCAACTGATCAGTGGGTCTGTCCTGTTGCACATAGGACTCGCCAGATCTCAGTTGAAAGTTCTTTCACTCACTTTGACTCACACTCTGACTTGTCGACCACGTTACTCTATTAAACCAGACAAATTATAACAAAAAACAAGTGTCTCATAACCTTTCAATATACTCCAGAGTCTTAGACCATGCAGGGATGTACATCGACAACCACATGGACAAGGTTTGAGCACAAAGCACCACACACATGTGAAGTTCTATGACTTCCCTGCTCTCAAACTGTGGACTAGGCACACTCCTTCTACAACTTCATGTGGAATACGCAAACACCGTAAACCCTTACAAACATCACAATTCACCTGCAATTTGCATACGCTGTGCAAGCGCAAAATCTACTTCATTCACTCTATCACTAGAACGCAGACAACATCCTCAAACAAACATTGGCGGGCTCCAAGATTCTAGGAAAGTCATCTCAGGACTTAAAAGAACATTTTCTCTCCAATTTGTTTCATTGAAAAATAAATCCAAATCTCGGTGATAAACAATGAGCTCTCAAGGGGGAGTAACCATCAATTCGCTATTATCTCTGTAAATATCTGTTATCATGTACTGGGCCTCCACGAAAAGCTCTGAAGGGGACAAACAATCAATTTGTTATTATCTCGGTAAACGTCTACTATCATGTACCGGGCCTCAACGATGGGCTCCCAAGGGGAAGAACCATCAATCTGCTACCATCTCTGTTAGCGTGTCACACCTTAATAATTAAACTTACAAGGGGACGCAAAGAGGCCGATTAACCTTTTGACCAACGCTTGAGATGTTCCCACTATATAGACCCTGTACCAATGTCGATCAATGACAAATTCTCAATTATTAACATCAATTATCAACAATAATTTAATAACTTTAATAATCAATAGGAGTCAGTAATTGACGCATCATGACCTTTACTGTCATGAATAACCACACCTTTATGTAAAAGTTAGAATATTTCTTTCCCTGTATTAACAATGCCAATGTCACATAAGTTAATCTCAAAATCAAATGATAAAAATATAGAAACAGCACTGGCTGTCCAAATCTGTGGAAGAATCGTTATCTAATCAAGGCTTGAGCTACTACAAATTCTAATATTACAGTGCAAATTAATGGCAAGAATAACTGCACAAATAATATCACATACATTTAGTTTCAGAGAAGAAAAGACCTCAAATGTTATTTCATATAATGGACTTCATCAGTAAGCTCCCTAACTAGCATGATATTAGAATTACCATGTTGAGCTTCATGCAAAACAATTTAGTCAACAAAAGTTTGGAAAACATCTAAACTATGGCTCTACCAAAATAATGTGGTTGGTAGCTAAAAACAAAAGCAAATGGACTTGACAAATCTCATTACATTTGTATACCTAATCCTCAGAGTGGATCAGCAAGCAGTGTTAGTCTTTGTCCTCAGGGCATCAATTCAGTCAGCAAGGCATCAGGATTCAGCATCAAAGTTCAGAAAAGGCAAAGTCTTTTAAGCAGTAAAGTTAAGCACGTCTCTTCTCATGACGCTCAGAAATTAATGGCGGTCTCAACGGCATGAAAGAAAATGGGCAAATGGTGTCCTTTTCTCAGTGCAGTCCTGTTAAGTTAGATTTCCTAAAACTACTTCCCAATTCCCTATTGGTCAAGGGATGACATGTTCACACTTTTTCCAATAAAACTAAAACATCCAGTCTCCAGTTTCTACCAGTACACAACTCACATGTTGATGATGGGCTTCTCTTGTAATGTCCTCATCATACGGCTCATCAGCTAACAATATTGTTGCAGCTTATACTCCAGTCAGTGTCTCTATTGTTTTCTCCTGAGAATGTCTGTCTTACACATGTTACATTTACAATGTTTCATTCGACAGGAACAGCATCTTCTAGTAAGCAGTTCTCATGAGGAAGACTTTAGTCACAAGCACATTAGTTCAGTACAGTGGAAAATCACAGTTTCATTCTCTAAGCAGATATTTTATTAAACATTTCAGAAATGCAGTTTGACATGAGGCCGTGAAACTAGGCCAAGACCTCCGCTAAGTTAAGGCTTTCCACTGATATAGCTAATACATAATGCACAACCCTAAATATGATGTATTACTACATTAATCAAACATATGCTCAATATTTCATATTAATAAGCCATTAATAAGTATACTTTGTGAACATTGGAGGCCACTCATCGTGGTCATACTTTCAAATGTGTGCATTATTTTCCAACGTTATTACATTTTCTACGCAAATTCAACACTCAGGATACATGAATATTCATTACTCTTGCTCTAGCACTGTCGCAGTGAAAATGCATAAAGAAGCATTCTAAAAAATAAAAAATAAATAAAGATGCAGTGCCCTTCAACTCACATTAATCAGGAAGGCAGCAAATTTCAAATTAATCACATTTTATGCATATGTCACTCAAAACAACCCAACATAATCCCAGAATCATCCTTTCTATAACTAAAAAAAACACTTTGCACACTACTTTGGTGAGCAGGCACACCAGGATAGCTTTACAAATGTTATGGAGACGAACATATAACTGGGGGCTGTGCTGCCTTATATAAAGACATATTCCTGGGCCTCCCAGCTGCAGAGCCTTCAATGACTGGGGATGCTCTCTGAGGAAAGATCCAGCAACAAGAGTATAGAGAATCCTTATTCTGGAGGAAAGCCCACTTAATACCAACACAGACGGCACTAGATAAAGCCAAAAGAAACCTGGGATGGCCTGTGGAAGATAACAAGGGAAACCCTGTTGTGGAAAACAGAAATGTCACAGAAGTGGGAAAACTGACAGGCTTCCACCTATTGAATTTTACAACAACTGTAGTAGTGGATGTGATGGGCGCAGTAAAAATGTTTTCTGAATTGCAGGAAGATTATAACCTGTAACATTTCAAAATGTATAAATATATGTATCTCAAGTACCCTAGACATGTAATCAGTGGATTGGGAGGGAATGTCAGACTGAGGCCCTCTGGAAAACATAGTGCTCATGAGGGAAGTAAACAAAGAAATGGTTTCACTCCCCTACAGAACTCCTATCAACAACCAACTTGACAACATAGAAAAACTGAGAGCAACCAGGGAGGGTGATTTAGGCCCATTGCAAGATAATGATTGGGAAGCAGCACTCATGCGACCTAGGGAGCTAGCCAAAAAACGAAATTAAGATTAATTAACTTCAAAATACTTCACAGGGCAAATACAATAAGAGTAGACTCTACAAAAACCAAAGACCAAGCTATATGTAAACTATATATAAAGAATGATACACAGAGGAATGAAAGTTACTCCACAAAGTACGAGAGTATTGCAAAATACAGCCATTTTGGGACAATATAAGAGTCCCTTCAATTCTAGAACAGGATATACTATGTAGCCCTCATTTCGCTATGTTAGGAATCCCAAATGATGTTGATCTTCCTAGAGCTAAATTGATATTCTGCCGTTTAGGATTCACAATAGCTAAGACGTGTGTTGCCAAGGAATGGGGTAGCCAACAAGTCCTGCCCACACAGAGATGGCAATCAAGAATGGACATATGTATGGGAGGCGGAAAATGTGATATGCGACGGGGGAGGGTGATCAAGAACATTTTAAAAGGTTTGGGGGAACTGGAGAATTGTGAATTAAATGAAGAAGTTAAGAAACGCTTGCAGGAAAGGCAATGACAAGTAATCATTGGCATATGAATAAGATGACAAATAGTGACTCGAATTTGATGTTGTCGCCCAGCTGTTCCGCATGCACTAGACTTGAGAGAAGAGGGACAGATCTTCGATATTGATATTTTTATTGTTTAGGTTTACAAGTTATTGCATACTTATTTGTTGTGGTTTTTCCGATCTGCAGTCATAGCTTGCCCTTTGCAAAATTTGAGGACGTTTTTGAAAAGACTAGATGGGAAAGGACCCCTGAGATGTTGTTAACGGTATCCTGGAGCTGGATCTGGTATGTTTATCTCTGTTTTATATATGTTGACCTAAATAGCACATAAAGAGGGACATAATTTCCTATTAAGAGTTCACCACAATAGTCAGTAGTGATGGATTATTTTTACTGGTAGGAGACAACAGTGTAAGACCAATAGGACATTTTTAGTAGTAAGTAACAACAGGTGTTGTGAGTTAAATGTTAGGAAACAGTGAGTATCTTCACTATCTCCTGTTTGAACGCCATTATGAAGCAGAGGGGCCGTACAATCTACCCACGCTACCCCTTCCTGAATGCTCACATTTCTATAGCTTTAAAAAACATGGGTGCAGTAGGTACGTTTCCCCGGCTACTGTGGGACACTGGGGCTAAAAGCTGAAGACAGGCTATTTATCAAATCTCATTGACCAACCATGTAACCAAAACTTCTACAAATGGACACAGTTTTAACCTCTACAATTGTTATAGCCGCAAACATGTGGTTCAATTATGATACACTATGTATTTATGTAAGTAATGTAGTGCAGAACTATATGAGAAGCAATTGAGTACTGAGTAGAGGTGGGAAAACCCAGTATGATAAATAATGATGAGAGATAGGGTGAGGTGCTACTATTCTTTGAAGATATGTCAATTTCTTATTGAAAAGACTGAGTATAGGAGCAGTTCTAAAGTTGTTGGGAGAGTTGTACTAGATCCTGACAGTATTATTTGAGAAGATAAGCACTTAGCTTGTCCATCTTTATTGCATTTCTGAGTTTCCAGTCTGGCAATGTTTGGGATACACTACTGCATTATCTGAAAAGGACAGCTAGCTCGGGGCAGGTTTGCACGGGGGTTGTTTCAGAGAGAACTGCAGGCTATGAAGTTGGCCTTGAATGTTTGCAGGTCTGGGGGGAGCCAATGAATTTCCTTAAATGTTGGGGTTATGTGATCACAATTCCTCATGCCTTTGATGGTGCAAGCTCCGTTGAGCTGGAAGGCCTGTGACGAGAGTGCATCCAGTGAGTATTGCTTATGCTGTTGAGTTGAAGTCAGTCTTAGGTAGGGAGGGTTTCATCTTTCCCATCCAGTAGGAGCCCTGATACAGTGGAGTCTTCGTTTCCTTGCTAGTGATGTGCCAAAGATACTTCTAGGAGATTTTGTTGTAGATCTTGGCTCGGAGGATATGCCATCATGATTCATAATACGTATGTTCAGAATTACATTGAAGTACGGGCTGAATGAGTGAAGGGGCAAAGGAACCAGACTATAGGTCATGGGGGCAGCATTTGCATTTTCCTCAGTATAAAACATAAATTCTCCCTTGCTGAGAGTGGGTTCAAGGTCATCTAGGGTTCATCATGGGATGCTTGCCTCACAATCTGCCCTCCAGGGGAGCTAAGATGTTGATGGGTGGAGGTGAGACTGTGTAAAGCCTTCTGCCAGAATGCTCTGATTGCCTATTATTTCTTTGCATAAACAGTTATTCTTGCTGTCGAAGGGATATTTCGAGTGGTGTAAGGGAAAAGGATTAGGCTGCTAACACTCCTGATACACTGCCCACTGGGAACTAAAATGTACAGTATGGGAAGTGGCCAGATTGACCCCTACCTTGTGACAGGACGTCTGGCTTCCCACTATGGCCCAGGTTTAAGTGGACCTAGCGTCATCTAACGACACATTAGCGTCATTTTGTTTACACTAATGTGGCGTTAGATGGCCAAAAACTATGCACCATATTTAGAAAGTGGCACAATGCATACCTTGCACCACTTTGTAACCCTTTGCACCTTATTCTACCTGAACCAGGTATAATAAATGCAAGGTGGGCGTTCCCCCATTAGGGGAGGCTGATAAAATGGCACAAAGAAATCTAAGAGATTTCTTTGCATTATTTTTTCCGGCATTTTTAACGCATATTTAGATCAGGTGTTAAAAGGGGGCACACCATTATTTATAAAGGGCCCCTATGTACTGTTCATGGTTAATGCTAACATTTTGGCGCTAACTCTGAACAGTACATCAAACCCCCTTACCCTGCGCAATGGTGCGCCATATTTTAAATACGGCGCACACATGGTGGCAGGGACGCTAAGGGGCATAAGGAAAGTGGCGCTGCACTGGGTGCAGCTGCAAGTTTCCTAAATATGCCCCTATGTTTCTTATCTTTGCATGAGAAATTTATATTTGTAATGTTAGGTTCTTTCATGTACCCTTGCGAGAAAGATCAGGACATATTATTCCATGATACCAGCTCTACTCTGCATTTCACATTTCTCAGTTAGCAAAAATAACCTGGGATGATCAGTGGCATTTAAATTCCAATAAGCATTTCTCAGTAAATAGTTTTTTGTGTCATGAGGAATGAGATGTCCTATGTGGTGTCACAGTTGAGGGTAACATACTCAAACTAATCCGTCAACATTGCCTAAATGAAGATGGTGAATAGAGGCCAAAGAGGGGTACAAATTGGTGGTCTGTCTCATAATCCACTTCCCGTTTCTCATAAAATGATCCCTCTTGTACCACTAGCATTTACGATTCCCCCACATGGTTTCCAATTGAACTGAATTCCAGGTAGTTGTGAAAGGCCAGCAGAGCCATGCCTTGCGTTAGGATATTTGGGGCCATATTTATACTTTATGACACAAAACTGCATCAACGCAGTTTTGTGTCAAAAAGTTTAACGCCATTTCTTAGTGCCACCCGGGCATCAAATTTATACTTTGACGCTCCGTGGCTCAAACCACGGGTTAGAGTCATTTCTTTTTCCTCAAACCATTGCGCCACATCATAAAGAAAAACGACGTTAACGCGGAAAAAATTACTTTAATCTGGGTTACGACATCGCAAACCGGATACATGCCTTTTTTTTGCCGCAATAGCATCAAAATGCAGCGCAAACACAGCAAAATGTTCAAAGGAGCCCCAAAATGGATTCCAGAAGCCATGAGAGACCCCAGGAAGACTACAACCGACCAGGAACCAGCCAGGAGGAGCCAGACAAGACCCAGGAGAGGGAGAAGAAGAAAAGGAAGTGCCGGTTCAGTGTGGAGGAGCAGGAAATACTGGTGAAAGAGGTGCCGCAACACCAGCATTAATGTTTTGTCACCTCTAAATTGCCAATTGGGAGGAGAGAGGCAATTTGGCAACAAATTGTCGATAAGATCAACAGTGTGGCAGAACTACGGAGAACAGTCACTGAGTACAAGAAACGCTGGCATGACTGCAAACGCAGGACCAAGGAAAAGATGGCAAGGAACAGGAAGGCAGCACTGCAGACTGGAGGTGGGAGTCCAGCACCACAGGAGGTCCTGGACCACATGGAGGAGATGGTGGCAGCCGTCATCCCAGAGGAGAACGTCACAGGGATTCAAAGACAGGAAAGCTCAGACTACCAGGAAGCAACACAGATGCAGAGTAAGTTGCATGGGGGACAAAAATAAATGCCTAAATGTTAACTGTAAACAGGGGGGGACATACCTACTACACAATGCATGTCAGCCATGATAATCAGGTAGTGGAAAGGGTAAAGGGGCACGGCACGAGTGCATGGGCTGCGAGGGGGAAATCTAGGGAACAGCACAACACTACACCAACAACCTTTGCATGGGGGTACTCTGCCATGCCAAGGCTGTTGGAAAGGCAAAGCCAGTCCAGGAGGGTAGGGTACAACGTAAAACTGGCCTGCTGTCACACGACAGCTGTCATTGTTGCTACACGAACTAGGGCTCAATTTTCAGTGTCAGGCCATATCCGCAAGTGATATTTACCATTGACAACAGTTGCCACTACCACCTGTGGTGTGTGTGCAGGTCAAGTAGCCAATGGCAGTTATGTGCCCATGGATCAAACACACCCAAAATAGAGGGTTGAGGATGACAATGTTATCAATCACCTGTAATTACTAACAATGTACAAATCCTGTCAAATGCTCATGTCTATGGGAGCTATGAACATCAGGTATTGTTAGTAACATTATGAGGTGCACAGCAGTAATGTCATACCCATGCTGCACATTTTAGGGTCTACCCTATTCCTGTGTTACAATAGCTGCAATGCCACCATGTAACATCTCAAGTGTCATAGTGCCAAGACAACAGCATTGAGGGGGAGGACATATGTGTCTAGCTAGTGAAACACACCCGCACAGTCATAAGAGGAAATGGAACACTCCTAGGACTATCAGTGCAATCTAATGTAGCACACATTCCCCAACATCAGCAGTACACACTACCAATGCTGACACCTTTATCGTGCCATCCCAATGCTATACATAGTATATGCTAGGTCTCAGCAACATATAGGTGGATGTGAAATATCTGAGACTGGGTCAGTTCCAGATTAATAAGTGTGGTGCAAGTGCCATCAGAGCACCCACAGCCAGTGCAAGGCCACACCATGATAATGGAAGTAGACTGAGGGTTGAGTAGTACAAGAAGGTGGCAACATACAATTTGGACAGAACCTACGCCTAGAGGATGTGATGCAGACAATTCACCAAACTGCCCACACTACATGTGACATGCAGGTGGGGCATAGGCCTGAGCGACTGCTAATCTTAATGACAGGAACAATGAGCAGGAACCAAGATCACAATGTGCAACTAATAGGAAGTCAGGAACGTCACATTACAAATACCACAACCCAGATACACTAATTGTACAATATCTCATTGCAGAGGACGATGGCTCTCCTGGGGATATGCCTGTCCTGGACTTCCCTGATGACATGGATGACGAGCTGACAAACATTAGCCAGCAGACCCTCCAAGATGTCCTTGGAACCCTCTAGACCCCTCCTTCAGTCGCAAGGAGGAGCACAGAAGTAGCAGCCATCACAGAGGACCCACCCACCACCCCAATAGTACGACCTGTCAGGTCCAACCCAGCTGAGGACTCTGAGGACACTGGTACCACCTTCGAGATGACTGTAGTTGGAGTACAGCGGGAGATGGCCAAGGAGGTGTGGGTGGGGATGCAAAATATGGCAGCCAGCCCTGAGGGGATGCGTTCATGCATGATGTCATCTACAGAACAGGCAGCAGCCATGCAAGCGCTAACATCCATCCTGCAAGGACTACAACAAAGTGTAAGGGAATTCACCACTGCAGTAAGGAAGTTGCCAAAATACCTGGCACCCCAAACCTTTCACTGCTTGCACAAATGCAATCATGACCCCCTCAGGGCCTGGCTGCCTACCACAGTGATGTAGCTGCTATTCTCAAGAACCAGCAGCTCCTCCTTGCTACAGTAATGCCCTTAATAGCCCCACAGTTGGCAGCTACCGGGATTTCTGACTCCACCACTTCAAACACTGAAGTGTGTGTTGCCCCTTCAAACCTACCACCACCAAGGGCAGAGGAGACGCACACACATCAGAAGATGAAGACATGGAACAGATCACCTTCACCCGTAGGAGTACCCGGTAGCACTAGTCCATGCCACATGGGCACTGATATCCTAGGTCCTGTGCTTGTTAACATGCCAGTCTTGCAACAGCTGGTCACATGCACTGTTCTCCAGCACACTGTTTACTTTGACACTATGCTCTCACTACCTCATTGGCAATTCATGTTCCTCTGCACTGTATGACACTTCACCCCAGCATGTACAATGACATGTCCCATTGCACCTGTGTAGCATCACAATAGAAGGCGTCACACTAATGGACAATCCTGGACTATGTAATTATTACACTACAGCACTTTCAAATAAATAGCACTTACACAACCATTTTGTCTCTGTGTAATGTGACACCTCAACTGTGTAGGAGATTAGTGATGTATGTCACATGTCAATGGCCATAGAATGTCAATATAGCTGCGTTGAAAGATTGTGGGCTGATAACTATGCACTGGGGTCTGGATTGTATCATCATCTGCACTTCCTGAGGCTTATTTCTGAAGTAAATTGAAAACTAACAGTATAATGCTGTGTTGGACTGAAAAAGTCAGCTTCAAGGTATGTATGAGCTGAAAATCAATGTGTCCAAAATTCCCTTCAAGACAATCTTTATTTATGTGACATCTGACTATAAACTTTCATCACACACACACCATACAGCAGGAATGGATGTGTACAAGTGTATGGACAATTATGTAACCTGGGAGTACAATGTAAGAAATGATAGGTGTGAGTTATGTATACAATACTACATAAGATTATAACATCATTCAGCTTATCAGGGTTCACATGAACATCAGGCTGTAGGCAGAATTACCACAGTGCCCAAGATTCCAAATCAGGTCTCAAACGATGACAGATTTAAAACACACATCCAAACTTCACAACACATTGGGAACCATAGTAACCTTGAGTGGTGGGTGCAATGGATGGCAGATGCATTGAGAAGTAGCTTTGGTGTAGCTGCCAATGTGACTGCACATTGGGAATTGTGAATAACCATGTCAATAATGGGATTCGGATGCAGGATGGTACACAAATGCAAATACTAAATTGACACTGTTCACCCATGCCAAGGCCCTGATCCCCAAGCATATGACACATACTGTAAAGGAGTACCTAAATATTTATTTAACAGTAAAAAAGGATAATAAAACTAGGAGAAACACTTTAACTAACCAAACCTATCCTAACTACACATTACCCACAACTGGCCCCAACTACCCTAATCTAAACTTACCTATCACATTTAACTAAACACTCTAAACATCAACCCCCCACCCCTCTTATATGACTGGACACATGTAAGACAACATATACTAACCTAAACATATACTATCTCATCCTAAATAAATATATATTTTTTGGTATTTGTTTTTTAATATTTTTATATTTTTCGTTTTATACACATAAACCCCAGCATTATCCAACACCCACCCACCCACAAAAAAAACACATATAATAATATAACCCCCTCCACCCCCAACCCACTTATACTAACTAAACAAACAGCCTACTCTAACCTAACACTAAGCCCCCTAAACCCACTAAAGATAAGAACCAGGAAAGAGGAGGGAGGGGAGGGAATCATGGCTGAGAGTCCAAAAGTCACAAATTTACCCTCCACAGGATCCTCGTTATACCCCACAGTCTCCTGCTATTGTAGGACACCTCCTGCTGCAGCCTGTCCATCCTGCACAACATCCGTTGCATGTCTTGTCTCATAGCTTGTAATTCAGCATTGTCTATCACTGAGGCTGGGGTTGTCTGTGTGCCACTAGTGGATGGTACTGCTGGTGCCAGTGCTGTGCTTGGAGGGGGAGGTGCAGCAGCTGCTGTCTGTGGGCCTGGAGCTGATGAGGTTGACGGACCTGCAACAGTGGTTGTCATCCTTTGTGAGACTGTGGTCTGAGCGGTTGTGTTGGTGGCTGTTGTGGGCAAGGATGGCTCCCCTTGGGCAAATGCCCTCCAGACCCCTGTGGCTCTCTGATGGCGATAACGCTGTGCCGTATTGTGGAACCCAGACTCCACATCTAGGATGTGGCGATAACGCATCGCCCACCTCTGGAATTCCCTGATCTCATGAGCATTCATGTTGGAAGCCGTAAAAATAGAGAACGCCAAACATTAGTGTCATCATTGTGTGACACATCTGCAGATTATATTCTAACACTTCCTTAAAATTAGCTTAAACAGTCCAAATCACAGTACAGATCATAGAATGTCCCTGAGGAATGGCAGGCCAACGCAGCCTACACATCTACTATCTAACAGCACAGCAATGCTCAAAATGGGGTGTACCAACTTAAATGATCTGTGCATCATTGTACTGCCATTAGTCACATACAAAATGCTGCAAGTGCTCCACATGTGGCAGGCCAACAAATGACTATCTTCTGGATGACAATCAAGGCCCACAAGATCTGTGATTTGTAAATGGAATTTCCTGGACGGTATGCAGTTGCTAATCATGAGGGGATATCCTGTGTTGGAACAAATGAATGTTGGAATTACATGTCTGTCTTCTACACTGGGATCCTCAAACCAATGTACACACATTTCATAACCCTAACTCTGTGCCTCAGGGGGTAATGGACTTGCAACACATACTTTCAAACATCAAGGACAGCCAAGAAGCTTTGGACAGCTGTCCTTGGGTTAGTCAATCCACCACAGGTAAGGAGGGCTGCCAACTAGAATTGACTCAAACATTGGACAATCATATCCACATTTATGTTCCTAATTGAGGACAATTGTCAACATCATTCGATCTCACTAATACCTTTCCAAAAACAAGCTCATAGATGCAAGCACCCATCTGGGCTTGAGCTGCATGCACACCTATGACATTCTACTCAAGTGCCACATAAACGTAGCATGACATGTGGAGCTAGATGCTGCTAGGAAGTAAAACATACAGTCCTACATGTTCATTAGTTAACAGGGAGGCTCAAGTCTGTGGGTAATACTTCAGCATCACTGGTCTGTGTGAATCAGGGTATGACTTGCTGACTAAATCATGAAAATGGCCACTTCCAAATTTATCATCGGCATAAATGTAGCAACAAATATCACCCTGTTCACCTGCCAATGCCTATGGCGCAGCACTAGAATCCCAAAATATGACTCTCCACCACTGATTGTCCAACTCAAACATGGAACAAAATGTCAAACTCTAGGCAAGTCGCATATCAGATCACGTGCCAGCACATCATACCTTGCAATGTGTCCATCACACAGGAGTCAATCACACAACAGCTGCAAACACAACACAGAACTAACATATCAACACGTACTGGATATGTCTGGGTCCGCAAATCAAGCCACTTCTCCAATTGTGTAGGGGGCTGGTCTGCCTGTAAAACATGGAAGGGTGAAAAGTGCTCAATGTCTGCTCACTGTAGAAAACTTGGAACAACAAATCACTGTGTGTGACATTTTATATGATAGAGCAGCACCTCAGGCATGTACACACCCCAACAGACATACTACTGCAAACATGTATTGACCCTGTCACTCCAGTGAGTGACAGACACACATATGCACACATGCACTGGCCCTAACAATCATGTGGTGCCAAAAATGATTACTCAATTTTGTGCAGAATTATTTCTAGAGGGTTCTCCATTTCTTCATTTGTTGTTATGAGAGACATGCAAAGTCACATTCCTGGTGCACTGCAATACCAGTCACTCAGGTATTGTGGCTTGTGCATCAAGGGACAATGAGTTACTGTGTGATGCTCATGTGGGTTGAGTTAAGTTCAGGAATTATTGTGCTTTCTATGGTCCATTATATATGTGCCTGTGTTGTATGTAGGTTGCATATGCCACATTGGCAGTGTACGCAGAGCCATTTGTGAACCCTATGACACCATGATGGCAGGGATCCTGTGTGTTACTTGATGACAATGTTACGCTAAACATGGATTGGCCATTTCTCTAAATCAAAACAACAAAGAAATATATGCTGACAGTGTCGAATTTGATCATCTGTGACAGAATGCATGGGCACAGGCGTAGTCATTGCACCTGAAATGTGTTACTTAGGGCCCTGTGTACCTATATTAGGTATTGTAGATCACAGTTAGCCACATTCATCATCTTACATTTGCCAAGTTGGGTGATCAGTGGTTATACAACGAACTGACACTGTCCCCTAATTGAAACATGGTTTAGCAAATGTCCTACTGTGGCAATCTTGATGAGGTAGGTCTCAATCTGTGTGCACCTTGGGAATGGCAGCAGTCATAGGAATGCTGGTCTGCTGATCTTAGCATACACCCATGTCTGTGATAGCCTTCATACTGAGAAGTTAACAATTGTACATATGCTGCACTAGATCAGCAGGGGTGTACCAAACGTAAACTAGCAAACTATTTCATAACTTTAAATGTATGATGGAAACAGTCAGGGGTACCTTGCACAACATCATGCACATAAATAATGTGTGACCATGCATTCACAAAGTTCAGGGATCCCATGATGACCCATTAACTTATGAAAATTGCTTGGCTATAAAGTGACACAGATGGCAAATGCATCAGCTCTGTACCAGCAATTGTGCCCAAGGCAAAATAAAACACACAGGAACAATAAACATAGGGCCAGATCTTTTTTTTTTAATGTGTAGCATTTGCTTCATGTTTTTATGCTACAGCTATGGAAAGTAGCACCAAACATTTAGATATTATCAAGTGTGCATTGCTTTGGCATCCATAATTAATTTAAATGCTGCACAAACCAAGTCAAAATATCAGCCTAAGATATTACCAGAGGTTAGGAAGATCTTTGTACGTATGGCCATGAACACAGTTCAGACATGTATTCAAAATAATTGGGGACTACATTCATTCCTTGCATTAGCATGTGAAATACATCTCATTCCTGGTACACTCACAGGCCATGAATAATACATTTGTTTGTGCCGCATTACCATCATCTATTGAGGTCAAAGCAGCACTAATTTACAAGATCAATTTGTCTTTTGTAAGTTTGTGCAGTTTTTGCATCAACAAATGACGGTAATGCGTATTCATTCATTATATAAATCAGGGTCACTGTATGTTCAACTTGCATTCCACATGTCCACAAACATTGCATGCAGCATGTCACCAAATCTGCTACTGTCACTACAGAGCATTTTACTGTACACATTAGTCTGATTTGAACTCACCAACAGGGCCACCAATCACCACACCCAGGTGGTCCAACAGGTCTTGCTCTCTGGCTACAAGGTCAGGCCAGCGATGTTTGAGTTGGTGGTCATTGCGCTGGCTGTTGAACACTCTCTTTAGGTGGAACAGCACCTTGGACCACCTGAGCCTCCTCGCCTCGGTGTGAAATCACTGTATCACCCTACCACCAGCCTCTAACACCAGGGGGAAGGAAGTGGCACACCAGCTAAATGAAAGCCCCCAGCTCCTCCTCACCCATTCTCCCCAGACGTGGCCTTCCCAACATCACAAAAATAATAGGGATAGGAAAAGGAAAAGAGGGAAATACAGGTAAAGGAGGTATGAAAATGAAACTTAAAGAACCCACAAATAGTCCAACAATACCCCAACTAACAATACCCACTACACACTCCCAACAGTGCAATATACAAAATTAGACACAAAAAATGACAAAAACACACTTACACTGATTTACAGAGACAATTACAAACACAGCAGATGACAATTGAAATGGCACACAGGAGACAAAAGCACAATTTTGACAGACACAACTCTCTACACAGCCACCCAGTCTAGAAGAATCACAGACTGCAAAGTGAAAGTGAAAGTACACCCACTGTACCATTTCTGTAAACAGGATATCCTATTACATCACTTCCTGTCTCAAATGCGGTGCGTTTTTATTATGATGCGTGTAATTTTATGACGCTTACAGGCTTTGCGTCAATATTTCTTGATGCATATGCTTAGAGAATTCCCCTGCATTCAAGGATCAATACATTTTTCATGGATAACCAATTTCATGGGGTGCAGTGTTGGAATTAACGCTAGGGGCTAATGGATGTATAATGGCTGTGAGCGTCATTTTTAACGCATATGCGGCATATTTTGGCACATATGTGTCTTTTTTTACGCTTTTGCATAAAAATATCTGTCTTTAACTGTGTTTGTGTCATTTTTCACATTTGTAACAGACATGAAGGCTATAACTACACAAAGATAGGCTGTTAGGGCCTGCTGTGTGTGTTCTAGTGTTTGGGCACATGTGGCAGACCACACTACTGCGGACCATAATATTCATGTTGTTGTGCCGGATTAGCACTCTTAATTGACGCAACAGCAACCCAAACATTTGGAATTAAAATTGGTATTCCCTAGTTTGAGCAGGTGGTGCATCAATAGAGGATAGCAAGGCTACGCAACTTAAATAATTCACTCATGGCCTGTGTGTTTATGTCTGTGAATTGGCTATTTCAATTGTTGTTGGGCCCCTTTGTGAACTTCACAAGACGTGTTTTGCATAATGTTCTTGTATGCATGTGTTGTTATTGTGGATAACCATCAGATGCCATTCATTGAGGTACATCAGCCATGATATGTGTTTGTCATATCTGTTGCATCTTATGCTGTGTGAACTTCCCTGACTTTGGGGACAAAATATCTCCCATGACAAGCTGTACACAGAATAGATAGAGGACGGTTGATAATGGCAATGTTACAAATGTAAGCCATCACATATTTTGGAATGTTGGATACCACTTCATAGTCACTTGTGTATATACTACCCATGAGTCCATCATTTGAACATGCTAGGTAGGTACAGTGTTTGTGACACTGAGTCCCAAATCCACTCCAAAAACTTTATGGTACACCACAGTTTGAGTCATGTAAATGACCTATGTTTCTCTTGTGGCTGTGGAGGACTAGCAGACCATGCTGCATGTGTTCACATATTTCCAGTGGTTCAGTGCACAAAGGTGCCCAGTTCAAGTGTGTGGCCATGTGTACCCTGTGTCAGTATTGGCCTCCATGTTGTCACAGTTATGTGCAGGTCTAGTCATGAGTCTGTGGAGCCATTCCCTGAATTAACAGAGTATCCTTCAAAGCAGATTTGAACTAAAGCCAAAGAACAACTAACGACAAACATGGGGATAGTCCAACTATGGCACTGTAGAACTCTAATAAGGCTGACGACAGGGCAACCTTGGTGTGCTTAAAAAAATCATGGATCAGTAATAGGAAACAGGCAGCTTTCATCACAACATTTGTACACAGTGTGGCCTCTAAAATTCCCACTGCAACAGGGAACATCAGTGCCTCTGTGCTGATTAATCTCACAGCTAGTCACCACGCAAGCACCATCAAAAGGTGGCGACAGAAGTGAATGTATGTGTGGACCGTCAGGGCACAAACATGTTTTGTCCTTACATACACATTTCCAACCCTTGTTTGTTGTGCTGGAGGCACCATACCGAATCCATGCATATAGCCATAGCACACTGTCACTGTTTGGCACTAATGAATACATGCAATACCAGACAAGGGATGGGGGCTGGATAGGCAATTTGAATACATGTCCCACAACAGAATACGATAAGGAAACTGATTAAACTATAGTATATATTTGAGGATTCATTGTAGACCTACCAGACACAATACCCCCGGAGGAAAGAGAGGGCATGGAAAGCAACTATGAGATAAATGTAGCCACAGGGAACCTCTATGATTAACGCAAAGACAGGAACCAGTCAGGCTAACAGGATTCAGGCTCTGTCAGGAACTAACATGAACATTGCAAATACACAGTGAGCAGATTCTGACTGGGAAAAGCTGGAACAACACTGTGAGAACTAAAAACTGTTTTTGTGCTGTGGTCTTCAATGTTACACAATCCCCCAAGGGCTCTGTTACACAAGTGATTTGTACACCTATGCACAACAAGGAGATTCAGAAAATGGAAGCTTCTAAGCAGTTCCAGGCTGCAGCAATGGCAGGGCAGGTTCAATTTGGCTGGTCTGCATGGAAGTGCTCACAGTTGTGTGCAGCTTCAGTCTCTCACAACTCCTGGATTGGAGAATCAAGTTCAAAGGACCAACTGGACCTTTCACATTGGAAGCAATGGACAGCTGATTACTGGTCCTCCCGACTACCAGGCAGTGCATTATCGGACCTGAAGTCCATGCAGACTGTTGAACTATGACTATGGCACGCCATACTGAAGAGGGAAGCACACAGGAGTCAGAATGGGAGTTTGGGTGTGTGTAGATGAAGATTCTCAGGGTACAGATAGTCTATTTACAGGGCTCCCTAGAGAAGGGTGGCCAGAGACTGAAAACATGGCAGTGGCAGGACTTATTACGTGGATGGACTGCGCAGGGCATGTCTTGTAAACAATGCTTGTCATATCTGGGGCACTCATGCTATCCATTTTCTGCTTAGATGGACTCCTTGTCACTCATGCTCCTTGCAAAGATAGCTGATGTCACACTTACTTCTGCCAAGGGTCTGGTCATACGTTCCTGTTAGCAATGCAATAGCACATCCAGTGCCTCATGTATGAGACACTTGTTTTCCTTATGATTGATGGTGTCTTAACATGTGCAGGACAGCTAGCAGCTTGGTCTCTGGTGGAATGATGTGGGGTGTCTGAAAGCTGGGTGCCAACTGTGGCTCAATTTGGTGCAGCAGCTGCTGTATGGCTTGCCAGTTTAGTCTGTACCTCTGGATGATGTCATATTCCCTGAGGCCCTGAAGGGTTGTCCTGGTCCGGAATATCCTCTCCTGCCTTCGGTGTTGCCTTTGGGGTCCCTGTTGGTGTGGTGGAAGTTGCTGCTGTTGCTCCTGTGCTCTGCGTCTTTGTGCGTGCTGGATGAATAGCACCTCCATGTCTTCCTTTTGGAGTTCTGATGTTGCTACTGTGGGTTTTCCTTAAGTACTGGTGTGTTTGCCCCATTTTAATGCTTGCCCTGACCCAGGCGTTAAATTTTGACGCAAATCAGGATGTGCAAAATTTTCCCACTCCGCCTCCCAGCCGTGCAGCATTTTTGCGCGGTTGGATAAATATGGCGCACGGGTGTTTAAGTCATTTTTTGGACAGGAACGCCTACCTTGCATCTCATTAACTCAAGGTGGTTTCACGCATCCAGAAAATGACGCACACTGGGATATTTTTACGTTAGACAGGTCTAGCGTCAAAGTATAAATATGGTGTTAGCTTTGCACCGAATTTGCGTTAACAAAAATGACGCAAATCCGGCGCAAGCAGAATATAAATATGGGCCTTGATTCTATTTTTCTATTTCTCCAAAAATCATCCAATCATTTACGCCCCTCATGACACAGATAAGAGGGCAGTGAATCCTTCCTTGTTTTAATGGGAAACAGGAGTTATCATTAGTCTTCTGGCTTGCAGACTCTTGCACCGTCACCTAGTGACTTTTACCCTACTTAGCTTGCTCTGTTTTAGGGCAATTATTTAATTATATGTTTCCAATGCACCTCACTTAGACAGCTAATCAGAGGGATTCCGACCAGATGCCATCACTGCTATCGATGCTGCATGTCGCCATGACGCTGACCCAGTCTCCGTGTCCCTATGAAGTCTAAGCTAGAGACCTCATTCCAAGGTAACGAGAGTTGGGGGGGCTCTTCTCATGGACATGGTATTGGCAGATTAGGTTTAACACACCTAGCTCTCTTTTAGGTTAGAAATTAGGTACATAATTTTAGGTTATTAGGAAATATTTCATATCTTCTGTCATTTCATGGTATTGCAAGATGGTGGGGGTCTTGTATTAATGACTCTCGTGTTCACAATTCTGTTTCTTGCACAGTTCATTATCCTAATCATTGCAGCCCATGCAACGTATCGTAGATTGCAGTTTTGTTAATAAAACCTATTGAAAACTTTACTGCATCTCCTTCATTGCCTGTGTTTGATTGAGACATGTTGATCATGTGAGAAAGGGGTAATCTCCATTTAACCACAACACTCCCTGAGATGTCACACTCTTGAGTCCATGCGTGAAGGCTGCCACAAATCACTTTTTACACTTTGGGTTTTTGGTGAGATGCTGCTTGTGAGCCGGGAGCCCTGGGACAACAGTTGCAACATGTTATAGGACTGGCATAATCGCCTACAAACATAAATACTGTCATCTTGAAACCAGTTTTCTTGAGTAGAGCAAGAGTCAAACTATGACAGGAGGATGACATCTTACATGTGCTCCCACGGGGTAACTGT
The DNA here is from genome assembly GCF_031143425.1 of Pleurodeles waltl. Taxonomy (NCBI): domain Eukaryota; kingdom Metazoa; phylum Chordata; class Amphibia; order Caudata; family Salamandridae; genus Pleurodeles; species Pleurodeles waltl. Next base: position 1,522,000,617 of record NC_090440.1, read on the forward strand.
AATCATTAGTTTAGATAGAAAAAAGAGAAATCAAACCCGTGTGCTATGATGCCTAATCCCTGCTTTGTTTGCATACCTTCAACTTACCCAATTGATTCCTGCCATCCAAGGGGAATCCCAAGTCCCCCTAGGAGTCATGTCAGAGGTAACAGCCTGATCTGCTGCCTTACAGGAGAACTAATGCAAATGGTAAGCAGAGGCCAGAGAAAGCACCCTATTCGATTTCTCAAACAATATCTCTCATGTCTACGGGGGCCTTTTACGTCTTCGTAAAATGAACTAATGTATATGTAACAGCATTCAAGTTTGTTTCACAACTAAAATGCAGACAGTGAGTTGGAGCCAGGTGAAGTCATATTATTTGTGAGTATACCTAGCCCCCAACACAGTTTCTATTTTCTTAGTTGACAAAAATGTCTAATGGCATATATGGACATTTCAGTTTCCTCTTGTAGTGCAGTTTGGGTGGAGTAGGACACATGCTGTGCTCCCCTAAAGGACTGGAAATATATAAGGCTGGTAGAGATCAGAGAAACCTACATGTTGTGCTAAGTTGGCTAGCTCCTCACATTGTGTCTGTTTGATTACTTGACAAAATTGACACTTGGAACCCAGCAATAACCTAAGGGCTGCATAACAGGGGGTTAGAAAACCCGATATACCTCCCCAAGAGGCTTAAAATGCAGGGTGGAGGCCAGAGACAGCTACAGATTGTGTCAACATACCCATCTTCCCACTCTGTTTTATTTTATTGCTTAGCTAGACAATTTTCAACAGAGTTGCGCAGCATTTCTAATTTTCCCCAATGGATCATATAGAGGCCCTTAGCATGATCCTGGAATGCAGATGGTATGTGCAAAAAGGAGAGAGGATGCCTTGTCCCTCAATGATTTCCGTTTCTTTACGCAAACAAATATTCCTAGTGTTCATGGGGCATTTAAAGCCTTTTACGGGGGCAGTTCATGGAATAAATGCCAGTAGTCCATTTTATTACCCTACAGGAGTTGGTATGCAGATCGCGGGTAAGACCAAAGAGAGGTAAGCCTTTTACCAGGATGTTTGGCTACATAGTCCATTTCTATTTTTATGATTCACAAAAGATTATCCCTGGAGTCCAGTGGGAATTTCAGGTTGCTCAATGTAGCATTCATGGCAGATGACATGCAGATGGTTGGTCGAGGCCAGAAAGAGAAGAGCTGCACCTTGTGTTAGGATGTCTGTCAGGAGATGCCAAAGAAGAAGACATGGTCTGCGCTGTGTTGCTTCGGTAGAACACCTTACAGGGCACGGAAAAATAAAGAAACCCAGCTTGACCTGCAGGAATTGTCTGAGGGTGAAGACAACAAAAGTGCACAGGCTCACTAACAGCTGATTGAGGAGACGTATCCTGACACTGCTTTTCAAGCCCTAGATAATCACTGTGCCTATTCCTGCATTCCTATTTTGTTCCAAAAGTGTTTCTGATTAGGTGTGTGAGCCCCCCCTGCGTCTTTCCTTTTTTTTGTACTTCAAATTCGTTCCCCAGCTCACTCATCTGGAATTTTATAGAGCCTCTGCCTCGTACTCTTGAGTCCCAGCTACCAGTGCAGGTTCCCTTAGGAAAGAACCTCCTTATCTTTAAATACATGTAGCACTTGTGCCGAAGTATCCACTATACTGGGAATCACAAAGGAGCTCACAAATCAGGGGGAAAACCTATGATGAAAGCAAGATTGGGTACGATTCATTGGAGAGAATCAAACTGAATCTTTGACCTTGTAGTGTAGATGTGAAAGTATGTGTCTATCAGACAACCTTGTATCGTCATACTTCGCTTTGATGTTGGATGGCTATCTTTTGTCTCTTATGAAGAGTCACAGGAGGGTCTGGACAGTGGGTATATAAGTGGCTAGAGATTTTGACCGTGTCCAAGAAAGATACCCATATGTGAGAACTTTTCGGGAGTCCCAAGACAATGAGGGGTTTACTGAACTCTAATTATAACAATAAGATACTTTTACCACTAATCATGTAGGGTTTACCCCACTATCAGACTGAATCTCAGCAACAGGTACACCCATATGGCACATGACACTGAAGGTAGCGAGAAGAAGCAGTCCAAGGTTTACTCAGGGAGGTGGTGTAGGGAAGAGATTCAGAACTCCAATGGCAGGTCCTAGCTGTGATCAAGTCAGGGGTAGAGGTAACCAAGAAATGCATTTGCAAGCTTGTTCTCGCACCAAGCCTTTAGAGATACTTACTGGTCTTGCGAGACAACCATCACAAGCAGTTCTTCTAAGAGCTAAGCCCTTTCGTTGCCACCATCTGGTCTGTCCTCTGTAGTATACCAGGGACCTAGCCAGCCTGTGTCTGAAATCCACTACAGACCATTCAGGAGAGATACTCTAAGTGCCCAAAAGCAACTACAGCTTCAGGGAGTGTATTATCATACTGAGGGGTACACTACAAGGGGAACCAGGGTCAGAAGGCCTCAATACACAGCTAAACTGTTGAAATCCTCCTCAGGACTACTGCAGGCCTACTTCATTTTTTTGTGCCCAGATGCTCATGACCCTCCTCTTCCAGGCAGCCTTTCATTTGTTCAAGGGTACCTCCAGCCACCCTTCTCTGCAGTCACCGCGCTCCTTCCTTCAGGGTAGTTTCAAGTTAGCTCTTTCAGGCATGTTTCAGAACTTCCAGGTTCCTGTTCCCAAACCTGTTAAGGGGAGTTAGCGGTCAGCGATCCCTAACCTGGGAACTCAAAGGTCTTTTGCAATATCAGTTAATATGTGATTCCTGGCATTGGTCGATGAGAAGTCCTGGAAACTCAACTGGGTGTTTCTAATCCAAGCTTTGAATGTTTGCAGAGTTTGAGTATTCCACACGTCTAGCCGTGGGACCAATTCTAGGCAGTCTCTGACTTTCCCATATTTTTTCCAAGTAATCCAGCCACTGTCTTTGTACTCTAGTGTCTGCAGGAATGACAGGTGGGGCTGAGAGAAACAAAGCTACAAATGGGGGAGATGCTTATCGACTCACCTAACCTGGACCCTGTTTGGCGTAATAAATCTGGGGAAGAATGGAGCAGGAAGGGTAAATAGACAGTTGATACACATTCAGAAAAGCCTTGTGTTTCCTATCATCCACAACCTACAATCTGGTCAATTCAAAAGGACATCACAATTACTCTGGAGAAGCCATGCGACTCGCTTTGCTGTTTGGCATGGTCTTTTTAACCTTCATTTTATATTGCACTAAAACACAAGATCCAAAATATGTTCCTTGGCTTCCATGTTTAATCATAGCCCATTCAGTTCATGAACATCCTACTACATATGCATAGGTTTAGACATCTATGAAGCAGTCATGCTCTGCATGTGTGTAGGAGACGTGCAGGAGTAGAGAAAAGCCAGTAGTCATCTATTCATGTGCAGGCAACAGATAAACAGGCTTATCCTCCAGATGTAATCAATCGCTGCGCCTCTGCCATTCCTCCACAGTCTGGGTAAACCTGTGAGCCATTGAAACTAACTGTACTAAACTTCAGTAAAAAACACTTGAAATATTGTTCTAATGGCTGATACACAATTTCAGACTCTTCATCTGTGGGTGATAGCTGATTGATGTAAAAGGAAGATCCACAATCAGTGTACATGTGTCTTCTGAAGCATTCCTTAAAATGCGACCCTCTGTTTGACGAACCCCTTCTTGACGTTCTTGGACCTGCAGCTCTGGATTACTCTTCTTCCTTTGGGTGTAACAGAATAATTTTGACTGTGAGGGATCTTGGCCTCTGGGATTAAATATACAGCACATTCATAGGGCCAATGAAGCACTAATGTATAACCTCGTTTCTTGCTGAATAAATCAGCAATATCTTGATTTGCTCCATTTAGTATGTTCACTGACATTAGAGTCAAAGAAGTCAGTGATTGTTGTAACAGTAAACCTCTTTAGGGAACTCAGCTTTACTAGCATTACTGGATAGTGAAGAAAATGATTTAAGAGGCCTAATTGATTTTATGATTATGTAATCTCAACAAGAAGCTTTCTCATACAAAAGCAAATGTTAGGGTATCATTTAGGCCACGCATGAGTTTCCACGTGCATATTGCCTGTTGCAATTGCAAGAGGGGAAATTTCCCATAACAAGTGTTTGAATATGACAAAAATAACATTGATGCCTCAGATGTTTTTTGAGTCTGTTTGCTTCTTTTAGAGAAAGTGAACCCGCTTGTAGAAAGTCATATCTTCAAATATCCTGAAGTTCAACAGAGCGAGTTCCATAAAGCGAGTACCGTAATACAAGCAAGTAAATATGTCATCTCTTCAGGTGGAAAGTTTTGGATCTGGTTTTGCCATCTATGATCCAGCATTGACATATTTGAATGATTAGGACATTACAGTGTGAAATAATGTACTTTTCAACGCAAACCTTCATTGATCTTATTTGTCTTCTGATAGTGGTTTCCAGAGGTTTCCAGAGTTTCCAGGCTCCTGTTTGCCATCAATGCAAATGGTGCTCTCAGATGTATCAGCAAATGTTCCTCTTCTGTTGATGAAACATACCACCCAGCCCTTTAGGTTAGTCATGACTGTTGAATCAGCTGTCGCCCGATCAAGCCATCATAAAACCTTTGCTACAAGGCTTAGTAATAGGCACTGCTACTGTCTTAATTCCAAAAGAAGTCAAAGGTCCCCTGCCACCATCCAGCAATAGGCCTATATCAATACCTAAAAGCATGCAAGAATTATAACAAATAACTCCTCATTAGGTTATAAAAAATGTGAGGGGGATCTATAAATACACTCATCTCAAACAGGTTTGTTTAAAAAAGTGCCTCAAATGACAACACCAAATTATTTGGTGATCTTACCGATCATTCATCTACAGTGGCTTCACTATGAGTGCTAAAAAGCGATTGATAAAATCTCATGGCAATCTCTATGATCAATAATAGTGACAACAAAACTAGTAAATAATGTTATACCTAAAGCAGTTATGTTATACAAAAACAAGGCCCATGTCATGGTTGCCAGATTTCGTCCTGTTTATTGTATCCTTTGAGTCTCTGTTCAAAAAGATGAGAGTAAATGAAGATTCTGAAAAGGAAAAGTGTCTACTATGCGGATGCCAACTTTATTTGTCTCCAACACTGGGAAATCTGCTCCAATAATATTTAAAATTATTGGTGGCAACTGACCAGTGCATACCATTGAAGGTCAACTAAAATATCTAGGTCTCCAATTCAAAAACAGTGTGGAAGTAACTGTCAAACTAAAGACAAATCTCATCAATCAAAGAGTCAACATGCTATGGGTAGGTATGTCAGACAAGATAACTGTCACCTGTTCATAACAAAAGTTAGAAGACCTCACGAAGAATGTTCCAGTACTTCCTAAACTCAATTAATGACCAGATTTGCATGGAAGAACAAAAGACCCATGGTGAACATTACAAAGTGACAGCAAGACAAAGACCAAGACGTCCTGAAGTCGTCAGATTTGTGTGTCTGACTTGTGTTATTTTGGATTGCTAAAGGTACAAATAGCTAATCTCAGAAAAGGTTAAATACTGATATGTCAATCCACTGAGAGGCATTTCATAGGATCCCACACGTTAATGTCACTGTTATCTACAGATGAGGCTCTTCTACCAATTAGAGTTATAACATTAACAGCGTAGACACTAGTATAGATTAAAAATCACAATGTATGATCCCAAACATTCGTCTCTAGGAAATAATAGAAAGATGAAGATAGATGGAATGGACAAGTAGTGACTATGAAACACGGAGTGATGAGGGGATATACCATGGTAACTATCCAATGGAAGAAGACTTCCCCCCATCTTTCGTCTAACTACAGTCAAAAGCTAATGTGGATTTATATGTTGTTCTACTACTCCATCGCAAATTAAAATCTCTGTCTTGAGACACCAAACCTATTAAACACTTTCAACCATTTACTGTAAAAGGGCAACCAAGCCTTAAGTATCTATGAAATAGTTAACATCACAGTCAAAATAACCGAAAGAAGACTGGAGACCAAGGAATACAAAATATGCAAGGGCAGCATTAGCAGAAATCCTTTGTGGACACATCTTCAGATAAACTTCTGTAAATAAAATATCCACCAGGTTTACACAAGATAGATATAATCATATTCGCACAGTGTCTTTGACCCGTCACAAAAATGTAAGGTGGTCTTATTTAAAGAACTGTGCTTCATGGTTTAAGGGGATGGCAGCTTCTTGATTCACATGATATTCGAACTGAGCAAACTTCCACCCCTTCTGTTAGCTTTTAATCAAGAAAATAGCCAGGCCTCCAACACCAAGATATGGCTAAAACCCAATTGTCATACTTATGAGTTTACCTTGTTTAAAAAAAAAAAAAAAAGAAAATCTATTACAAGATGGCTGTCATACGCATGAGCATGTATAGTGCACACCTTGGAACATATTTTCAAAGAAAAGCTAAGAATTGAGTAGATTATGGCCACGTGCATGTACACACATCTACGATGGTCATCTTGTAATATGTTTTCAGAAAATGTCAAATCCATTACAAGATGGCTGCCGTGCTGGCACAGTGGCCACTTGTAGGAGATAAAAAACAATGGCAGAGATAAGAGTGCACCACCCTGTATCAATGGTGAGACCTATTGAAATGCTGATGCTTGTATAAAACTGCTTTTTACTTTCTTTTTTAAATGTTATACATGTCAGTCTTGAAAATGTGGCCTGTGTTTTGGTTTCTCTACAGTGCTGGCATAGATCTTTTTTCAAATCAACCTCCTCCATCTCCACTATCTGCTACAGGGAAATGTATCACTTATTAAGTAAATTGCTATTCAGAATCCACCTTTCATTTTCCCACTGATTTCCCCCTTCCATGTTCCTTAGCTCATCCTTCTCCTCATTCCTTCCTCCCCCCAGCCCTTTTTTAATAAGAGAACGCCACTCACGCAACATTCCTCTATTGTTAAAATTAGTTTATTCCTCATCATCTTTTTCCCTACTTTTTTAATGGAGCTCTCTTCTATTCCTTAATTTCTCCTCTTAACGCTCTCATGAGATGCCTCATTCTACCTTTACCTCTTTTTTTTCCTCTTCAGTATTAAAATCATCGTTCTTCCGTTTTTTTAATCGTTCTTGGGATTTTATGTCTATTATTTTATGCAAAACTTTATATCCAGTATACATGTTTTTCACACAAAATGGGGTTTCTACTAAATGTCATGCTCAGAAGTGTATTATTACTATTTTGTATCTCCATCAAAGTACTCGCTCTCGTGCTTTTTAGGCTTTATTTTTCCTAAATTATAAGAGCAACAGAGGATCCCAAAAATATGCATGGCTGCAGTGACTTCTACAAATCTGGTCCATGAAACTACATTCTTGAAAAAAAACTAAACCCAGCCCTGAACAATGTGTAGATTCATCATTTGTTATTTTTAAATCCTGTTTTTTTTTTTTTTTTTACGAGATGGACTTTTCTCATTACATTTAAGCGTTATTTATGCTTTAGAATACAATCAATATTAAAAAAAAAATGTTTCTATTTCCTTTTTAAAGTGCAGAGTTCAGTAAATCTAAAATTACATAAAATGTCCTATACTTTAATTTAGTTCATTCTAAAAGTATCTGCACGTTATTGACAAGTTGCCTAATGCTATTGGGCTTTGGCCATCATTATCAATTATCTCTTACGATAATCATTTTTCTTGGAATCATAACCCATTTGATATCTTTAAAACAGCAACATTAATTTTCATTTGTCATAAATTGTAGAGTATAAATTAACTAAACATTAATGACATTCTTCTTGAGTAATCAGTTCTCCATGATCAACCTAAAAATTGCTGAAATGTTTACTATTCATTTGTAACTAAAGAAAGGATAGCACGACGAGTCAGTAATAGCTAGGTTAATTTATTTTCTCATCTGCATTAAAACTTGCCACAATGATTCATAATCATGTTACTTATTTCTGTACTGACATAACATCTTAATGTTAAGAAGATTAGAAAGAAAAATAATTATGACAACAACTAAAGGCTATTATTTTTTCTCATTGCTTCTTTTTTATTTAAAATGATTATATGATTTCATTAAACTCGTAACTTCTGTTTATTATTTTCGTAGAGTAATGTAGTTGTGAGGCACACCTGAAATACTACATGGTCTTTATCGCCATCTGGTGGTATTAACTAGGAACAGAAGGTTAATTTAAACATTTCAAGATTCAAAAACTAGTATTTTTTCACACACGACAATAAAATTATAGCTCATACACCAAGGGTAAAAAATCAGTTATTCCATGCAGCGCAAAAAGAATTATATGAAATCAAATTATAAATAATTTTACACATAAAGCTGTAGAAGTTCCTATTTTTGTTCTCCTGGAAGCTGATACCTTGTTTCGGGATCACATTAAACAGCGAACACTCCAGAATGAAAATGCATTACTATATTTATTTTAATTATGCACAACAGCGCGTGCAAAGGTTCTTTGGGTTAAAAAGAAAACGGTTGTTTAGCTTTTTGTGCCCAGCACCTCAAAACAAAGACGCTAATTATTCCGCGAAAGGAAAAACACTAGAATACTTACATGTCATCATCTGTTTAGGTTTTGATTAATAAAAATTAAATATTTACCATTACTACCAACGCTTCCGAATAACAACAGGAAACAATAATTTCAAATAGCAATGCATAGTCGAATGAGGCAGAATTGACGCCAACTAAAAAAAATTGGGCCCGTATTTATACTTTTTGGCGCCGCATTTCCGTCATTTTTTTTTCTCGCAAAAGCGGCGCAAACTTACAAAATACAATTGTATTTTGTTAGTTTGCGCCGCTTTTGTGTCAAAAGGCGACGCAAGTGCAGCGCTAAGAAAATATATATGGGCCCTGTTGAGATCTGCGTGTCTCTGAGCCAGACACTGACTGGACATTTTCATATGCTAAGAAAACGCCCAATAAGCATCTGCATCATTTGTGGAGCTCAGAGAGCTGGGGCACAGATGTGTTTGTCTGTGCCTCAAAAAAGGGCCAGACGCTTACTGGATTTTCCTTAGGCTAAGAAAAATTCTAAACAGTCACTGGCTGCCTACTGACGCTTAGACATGTATTCCTGGGCCCCATAAATGAGGACTAACTCCTTGTTTGAACCCCGAGCGTGATAAGGTGGCAAAATGTTTTTGAAAACACCACCACTGATCAAGAGGTCCCTTTGGCACATTTATATGTATATAGGTCATAAGGATGTCCAAGTGACACCCTTTCATGACATACATCAGTATAAAAGCCAAAGTGTTAAAAAACTACAACTGCTTTCCTAAAACCATCGATCCCAGTTAACCTTCGCCTCAGCATACTCCCCCGTAATAAAACAGTAGATATAGAGGCCAATCAGAAACATGACTGAAAACTTTAAAGCGACTGCTACAGTAGCCCTGTAATGGAATGCACCTGATTTCACTTTTTTCCGATTCACTCAGTGAGATTCCATGCCCAAGATGCTTGCGTGCAAGTACACCTACGATTGTGACATGCCAGATTAGGCAGGATAGGCTACAACCCCGTTAACATGACCACCCTTCAGTACTTCTTGCAGATCCCTGATCTGTGGGCCACTCCCAGGGCTCCTCCATCACCCTCGGCTCTTCAAGGTCTAAGAGACTGATCTTGCCAAACCTATTGGGCCATGCCTTTTTTCCCCTCATGTAAGTGGATGATATCTCGACTATCATTAAACTTCATCCTAATATGAATATCTCGCAAACCTCCTTTCAGAAATATTTACCTGTTACAGCCATTTGGAGAGGGAGAGATTGTGTAAAATAAATTCTGACAAAGCTGAGGTTCTAGTGCTCAGAGACCTCACAGCCTTTAAATCTGCATATTAGTGGCCCTCTGATTTATGTTGCAAATCTCCCCTAGCATGATGTTAGAGAAGGTTTAATAGGTAAAATAACGTTACATTAGTTGTCGCTCTAATTTAGCATAAACATGACCCGAGTTGACATGGCAGGTCCTCAGCCTGACTGTAATTACATGGACGTGTTTTCAATTATGAACAAAATGCTGTTTTATTCAGATTCTATTTTATGGTTAGCTGACATTTAATTTGTTTTGCTTTGGAAAAAGCTGTGTTTCAACTGTACTCACTCTGGCAAAAAATGAGGACTGTCCCTGTTCCTGCAAATTACTTTGAAGTGTTCATTGTACTGAGTACAAGCAAATAAATTTGGACAAATTTATAGAGTTCACGCAACAGAGAGCAGCAAGTCAAGTTGCTGTGCTGCGTTGCAAAAACTACTCCATATCTACTTAAAAGTGGCGCAGCACTGCTCTCTCCTGTGGAGGTGCCGTGCACCAACCAAGGCACCATTGCAGCACAGTGTCAGGGTGTGTGTGTTGTGCTCAGCATAGTTTTATGGGACTTATTCCTGCGCCAAAAACCTGTGCAACTCAAGGCATTTTCCTTTTTGTATGTCTGTATGTGTGCTACAGAATATAGCACTAATACTAAGAATCAAAAACGAGGAGAAATGAAAACATTACTCCTTGTTACACCTGCCTAGGGAAGGCTCAGTATTTTGGCTCAGATCCCTGTCCACAATTCTTTGTAGATAGGGGTTTGCATCAAAACCCGGAATGGTTGCATTGGGATGCCGAGGCACCAGCCATGGAACGCCCCCTTGATGCAAATTAACACATAGGAGGAGTGAATTGTGCTGCTTTGAGTTACTCTGGGTTACAAGTGAACAAAAATCATGATTTGTGTTGGTTTGTAAATGGCAGGAGAATACTTTGTGCTGGGGTGTGTTAAAAATGTTACGCAAATCCAATGCAAACTCTCTGTAAATCTGGGCCATAGTGTCCTCTTGTTTTTAGGTTAATGTTTAGATTTAATTATGCGTCTTTAAGGTGTTTCTAGCACTGCTGCGGGTGTATCATGTGTTTATAAAAATCAATTGGCTACTGTCATTACTATGTCCTTCTACACCATGTCATGATTGTGTGTTTACCTGTAGGAAAAACCTTTGAAAAGTGTCCTTTTTGGGAAATTAGCTTTTTGCCTATTCTGCAGAGGCAGACCTTGTAGGAAGGTAGCCTGGTGTGCACTTAAGAGCATATTTATACTCTGTTTGTGCCGAATGTGCGTAAAAAATTTTGGCGCACATGCGGCGCAAAACTTGCCCCATATTTAAACTTTGACGCCCGAGCCCACGGATGCCAAAATCCCACTGTGTGTGTAATTTTCTGGATGTGGGAAACCACCTTGTGTTAATCATATGCAAGGTAGGCGTTCCCGTCCAAAAAATGGCTTAAACGCCAGTGCGTCGTATTTATGCTTCCGGGTAAAAATCCTGCATGGCCGGGAGGCGGAGTCGGAAAGTGACGCACAGCCCGATTTGCATAAAAAATTAACGACTGGGTCAGGGCAGGCGTTAAAATGGAGCAAACACACCTGTATTTAATCAGAACACACAGAAGCAACAGCAGAGCAGCAAAAGGGAGACATGGAGGTGCTTCTCATCCAGCGTGCACGCAGACGCAGAGCCCAGCAACTACAACAGCAGCTACCACAACACCAGCAGGGACCCCAAAGGCAGTGCAGAAGGCAGGAGAGGATATTCCGCACCAGGACAACCCTTCATGGCCTCAGGGAACATGACATCAGCATTTAACCTGCGCAACATAGAGCCACAGTTGACACCCACCTTGATACCCAAACATACTGCTGACAACCGGTCAGCAGGCAAACACTCGTTCAGCCAAGGAAACAACCCAATGCAGATGGTACATTCTAGAAGCCTAGGAAGCAACACAATAACACAAAAGAGTCACAGACAACACAAGACAACTACTGCCATGCAAGGTGATATTAATGGGGCAAGCTACATCAACATGATCCTAATCATGTTCATTTTCAGCTGCTCAGGGGTATGGGATCCAGCCATGGATTACGACACCATTTGGCAACCCAAGCACTGCAGCAGAGCGTGCCTATAATGAGGCACATAGGAGGACACGCACCATAGTGGAGAGGACCTTCGGCATCCTCAAGTCGAGATTCAGGCGCCTTGACATCACCGGTGGCAGCCTCCTATATTCACCAGATATGGTCTGTAAGATCATTTTAACATGTGCCATCCTGCACAACATTTGTATACGAAGGAACATTCCCCTATTAGAACCAGAGCCACAAAGGCCTGAAGAGAAGGAAGAGGAGGGTGCTGGCCTGCAACATGAGGGGGAACAACAAAACACAGCTGCTGGATTGCGTAGGCGCCAATATATTGTGAACAATTTCTTTTACAACAACTCACCATCACCACTGTAGCAACATCTGTAAAGAAACACTGATAATAATCACCATATCATGGTCTGGCTAATCATTTTTGCTCACCTTTAACTCTAACTATCAGAATAACAGTGTAGCCTCATGGAGCATTGCTGATATACCGATCAGGACACAGAAATTTCCTGAGCAATCGTGATGCGTATCATACAACAGTCACATACACACACACTGTAAATGACATATATCCTGTACATTTCACCTTTGAAGGGCAATAGCAGAGGACCACACCTATTTCAAACATGGTTCATCGCAGCATATGGCACACAACTAAGACACCATCAGTCAATAAGGGAAAAAAAAAGCCTCATACATGACGCAGTGGATGTGCAATTGCATTGGTAACAGGAATGTATGACCAGACCCTTGACAGCAGTAAGTCGTACAGCACCTATCTTTGCATGGACTATCTGTGACTAGAGTTCCATATAAGCAGAGCACAGACAGCACAAGTGCCACACCTATGACAAGCATTGCGCACATGATATTCCATGTACATGTCAGTCCTTCTCCTAACTCCTGACACACCCATGTTCCTGGTCTCACCCCACCTGTCTGAAGAGGTTCCTGGAATGGTAATATGGGTCCCCAGATATTCCCTCCTCTACACACACAGACTAACAATAGTAATCCAGTGTGCTACACCCTTTCCTACGGTATGCCATTGTCCTAGTACATCTGACTGCATGGACGTCAGGTCAATTAATACACTGGCTTGTAGTTTCTAAGCCCTGTTATCACCTGTAGATTGCTGGAATCTCACCTACAGGACTTGTGATAAACTGATGCAGCACACACCTGTGATCACCTCCATGCAGACCACCCATTTGAACATGCACTGCCCTTGCAGATGCTTGGAACAGCATAGAAGTTGCCATTTTGTCAAATACATTGTTATGCATTGCTAGAAATTAAGCCGTGTAACACAGCCCTTGGGTTTATGTGTCACTTTCCAAAACACAGGACAAACAGAGTTTCCCATGTCAACTGTCTTGTTCTTCCTCCGACCAGTCTGAGTCAGACCACTGAGTATGTACCTTGTGAAATTGCTGGATCTAGATTGACCCTGCATCCTGTCAGCCTGACTGGCACCTGTCTGTGCGTTACCCTAAAGGTTCCTTGTGGCTCCATATGTACCACACTTGCTTTACCAAACCTCACATTCCTCAGGGGGTATTTTGTCAAGTGCTTCCTCAATGCATACCCAAATACATTGTATAGCATCATCTGCTTTTTAATTGTACCATAATTGTAAAATTGTCTTTGAATGCCAAAATCATGGCCTATCCCTTGTCTGGGTCTCATGTATGCATGAACGACAAAGTGTGACAGTGTACCAGGGCCGTATTCAGGGATTGGGTATGGTGCCTCCAGCAGAACGAGCAACCTCTGATAATGTGAATGAAAAGTCCACACATGTTAGGACCCTGACAGTTCACACGCTGAATCAGATTGCTCACAACATATTGATGGCCTGTGCGTGCTGAATAGCTGCAAGATTAATCAACACAGAGGCTATGATGTTCCCAGATGCAGTGGGAAGTTTACAGGCCAACCTGTGTACAAATGCTGTAATGACACCTGCCGGAACATGACTCCTGAGATATGATCTCACTCAGCACACCAAGGTTGCCCTGTTGACAGTCTCATAACACATCTGCAGTGACAGGGTGGGACCATCCCCATGTAGGTTCTCATGTCCTCATCGACTTTACTTCCATTGATCTCCGAAGGATACTCAGTAGATACAGGAATAGCCGCCACTGACTCATGATGAGATCTGGACATAACTGTGACAACATAGACCCCTAAAAATATACAGGATCAACATTGGACCACACACATGAAGCAGACACCTCTGTGCAATTGATCACTGGAAATATGTGACCACGAGCTGCCTCGTCTGCTGGTCCACCACTGCCACAGGAGAGTTGTGGCTCAGTCATATGACCACAACTGTGGGGTGATATTACAGTTGTGGGTCACCTTTGGCTGTCTGTGCCAATAACATGGTACCCACTTAGTCTGTACATGTGCCTGACTCACAGTGGGTTCACCAACAAGTGCCTAGGAAGCAGTTTCCAAATTTCCAGGACATGGGATGGGCAACTTTTGGACCATTGACATGAACAAGCATCTGCCATCTATCTGCTGCATGCTTTGTCATTTGTGGTGTCTACGTTACCCAAAATCTTGGAAGTGCACACAACAGATGTTGCTACATGTATGACTAACACATGTCCTCTCTCATTTCCACACTGACTTGCATCTAAGGTTTGGACACATTGACTTCACATTCATACAAGCATATTTTCAATAATGCATCTTGTGATGCACACACAGTGGGTCAACAACTACATTAGTAGCCAATGCACACACATTTAGCATTAGGCATAGAGGTATTGTACTTATGTGCATCACCTTGCTATCCTCTCCTGACGCCAAACATGCCCAATTTGTGCAATACATATATGTAGGCCACACAAATGGCCATCTAGTGCGTCAGCCAAGAGTGAAAATCCTGTTAAGGAAGTAGCGGATCATGGTCCGCAACAGTATGATGTCTCACATGTGCCCATACACCGTTAAAACCAAAGTGGGTGCAATCAGCCTATCTCAGTTGTGTCCCAAATGTTACATAACATTAAAATGGTAAAATGACCCAAACCCAGTTAATGCCTTGAAATGTTGACGCATACGCGTCACAAAATGACGCACAAGTGTCAAAGAATGACGCTTATGCCCGAAAAACGATGCATAATGCCCTGAAAACATTGACTCTACCACGCTGTACCTCAGAAAATTGGTTAAGTGTTAGCCTATTTTCAAATATATGGATGCAGGCTCATTTTTACTCCTGTGCGTTGAAAAAAATGACGCCCAGACTTTAATCGGCAATATTTTTTGACGCATAATGATAAAAACGGCAGCCATTTTATGCAGTAAGTGATGTAATAGGATATCCTGTTTACAGATTATGTACAGTGGGTGTACTTTCACTTTCACTTTGCAGTCTGTGATTCTTCTAGACTGTGTGGCTGTGTTCAGAGTTTTGTCTAGTCAAATTGTGCTTTTGTCTCCTGTGTGGTCCATTACTTGTCAGTTTGTGAATAAACTATTGTTGTTGTATCCTGTCTGAGTGTTTATTGTGTACTATTGTTGAGTATTGTATTGTCTTTGTTGTTTTTGGGAGTCTGTTGTGAGTAGTGATAGTTTGGGGATAATTGGGCTCTTTTAGTTGTTTAGTTTACGTTTTTCTTATTATACTTTTCCCCTATTCTCCTTTGTTCTCCTTTATCCCCTATTCCCCTTTTTTTGTGCTAAGATGTTGGGTAGGCCACGTCTTGGCAAGATGGGTGTGGAGGAGCTTGGGGTTCATATGGCTGGTGTGCCATTTTCTCCCCCTTATGATTGAGGCAGGTGGGTGGGTGATACAGGGGTATCTCACCGAGGCACGGAGGATCCGGTGGGGAAAGGTTCTGCATCACTTGCAACGTGTATATCGGACCCAGAGGAATGACCACCAGCTGAAGCACCGCTGGGCTGACCTCATCTCCAAGGAGCAAGATCTGCTGGACCACCCTGGAATTGTGATTGGTGGCCCTGTTGGTGGGTAAAAATCATGTAAATGTGCACGATTAAATGCTCTGTAGTGACATCAGATTATTTGTCCAAAATCTTCCGGCTATGTTGTTGAGTGTGTGGAATGCTTTGGAAACATACAGGGTCATTGATGGACTATGTTAAGGACCACAATTGCTAGCTGTCAGGAAGCAAGTGCTCTGCAAACTTACTGAATACTTTTGCTTAATGTAAGTTGGTGCCGCCTTTGTGTCAAACAGCAACACAAATCAGGAGCCATTTAATTATATATAGGTCACATTTGCCTGTGAGGTATAGATTTTCAATATCATAATCGACCTTTGTTGACGCAACAGCTAGACTGACTTTCGAAACACTACGGCCCATATTTATACTTTTTGACGCTAAACTGCGCTAACGCAGTTTAGCGTCAAAAAATTTAGCGCCGTCTAACGCCATTCTGAAGCGCCATGCGGGCGCCGTATTTATGGAATGGCGTTAACCGGCGCAAGCAGACCGGCGCTGCCTGGTTTGAGTGGAAAAAAACCACGTACACCAGACAGCGCCGGCGTAGGGGGAAAATGGCGTATGGGCGTCTTAAAATGGGGCAAGTCAGGTTACGTCGAAAAAATCGTCGTAACCCGATTTGCGCCATTTTTTTTCGACGCCCATCCCCCATCAACATGACTCCTATCATTGTAAAGATAGGAGTCATGCCCCCTTGCCCAATGGCCATGCCCAGGGGACTTCTGTCCCCTGGGCATGGTCATTGGGCATAGTGGCATGTAGGGGGGCACAAATCAGGCCCCCCTATGCCACAAAAAATAAAAAATAAAAACTTACCTGAACTTACCTTAATGTCCATGGGAAGGGTCCCTCCGTCCTTGGGTGTCCTCCTGGGGTGGCCAAGGGTGGCAGGGGGGGTCCCTGGGGGCAGGGGAGGGCACTCTGGGCTCATTTTGAGCCCACTTGTCCCTTAACGCCATGCCTGACCCAGGCGTTAAAAAGCGGCGCAAATGCGCCGTTTTTGGCCACGCCCACTCCCGGGCGTCATTTTTGCCCGGGAGCATAAATACCACGTAAAGGCCTGGGAGTCATTTTTTAAGACGGGAACGCCTCCCTTGCATATCATTAACGCAAGGAAGGGGTTCACGCTAAAAAATGACGCACACTCCGGGCACTTTGGCGCCCGAAGCGTCTAACGCCATAGTATAAATATGGCGTTAGTTGGCGTTAGTTTAGCGTCGAATTTGCGTCGAAAAAAACGACGCAAATTCGGCGCAACCAGAGTATAAATACGGCCCTACATGAGGCTGAAAATGAGTGCAGGCTTCATGTCAATTGATGATAGCAATGTGGCCCAAACATATGTCTCATGTGTGTCTGGTGAGTGTGTAAGGAAAGCGATCACGGAAGTTCTATAAATGTTAGGGATTATTGTGGTCTTTCATCATTTCGGATACATGTCAGATCTGGATTTGGAGACATAGGGAAAAAGTGCAAGGTGCCCTCAGCTAACATCTTACACTGGTATTTGGTGTTTGTTGTTCCACCTTTTGTTTAGGGATGGCTGGCCAAAGGTATGCACATGGGTTCATATCTCTATTGTTGGTGCAACTCATCATAGCTGGGCCACATCAAATGAAGAAACTGTAACAACATGAGGGCTTACAACTGTCCTTGCCCCTCTGTACATTGTACCTATGTGTCATAAATTTGTCATGGCCACAATGGCTGGTTGAATGGTAATGCACTCCTCAAGGAAACTGGCTTTGGATGTCTCTCTTGGATACACATGATGAGACAAATACACTCCATTATTATGTCTGCTCACTAATGAAGGAGCATGTTTGCCACCACATGATAGTTAGGGCCACTGTATGTGTGCAGATATGTGTGTAAATTTCACTGGAGACCCATGGTATGTACATGTTAGCCGTGCTATTTTGGATGCAGTATAATCATGTCTGAGTGGATTTACTTACTTATGTAATCTTTCACATAGTATTTGTCTTTGGAATTGTTGGTCAGTGCACAGAATTTGAGCACACTTCTCCCTTCCATGCCTTACAGGTGGACCCGCACCCTACACTGTGGGCGAGGTGGCTTCATTCGAGGACCCCGACAACTCCAGTAAGTGCTGATATGTCTGTTATGTGTTGTGTTTGCTGGTGATGTGTGATGGACTCTTGTGTGTTGAACAAATAGCAAGGTGTGATGAGATGGCCCATCATTTGTCTTGTTCCATGAGGGGGATTTCATTTTCTCACCATTTTAGAGTTGGCCAATGCTTATCCTATTGTCGTATTTAGGGATTCTAGGTCAGTCATGTAGGCCCGCAATGTGAATGGGGATGAGTCATGTGGATAACACTTGTATCAGCAAGAGTCGCACTGGACCTAATCTGTGATTTAGTCAGCCTGTCAGACCCACATTCTCCCAGAATGGGGCTGCAAAATGCTTACAAACAGA
The DNA here is from genome assembly GCF_031143425.1 of Pleurodeles waltl. Classification (NCBI taxonomy): domain Eukaryota; kingdom Metazoa; phylum Chordata; class Amphibia; order Caudata; family Salamandridae; genus Pleurodeles; species Pleurodeles waltl. The sequence continues at coordinate 1,522,019,027 of NC_090440.1, forward strand.
CTTTTGCTTCCCTATTCACCAATGTATCGATTTAACTGTCGGTTGAACTTCCTACCAACATGTAGCTCCACATGTAGTGCTACGAGTATGTGGTACTTGAGTGCAATGGCCTAAGTGTTCTTGCATCTCTGTGTTAGTTGTAAGTCATGGCTTACTGGAAGTATATGATGTTGACAAAGGTCTGCATTACCAGACGTGTGGCGCTGGGATTGGTCAAGGGTTTGCTGTCTCCTATTTGTAAATACACCTTACCTGTGGTGTGTGTGTTGAGCCAACCACATGTCCTGCTTTCATAAGCTTCCTGGGTGTCTATGTTGTTTGAAATTGTTATTTGTTTATCCACCCCCCACCCTCAAACACAGGCATGGGTTGGTGAACAGTGTACCTAGGACTGATGATACAAGTTTGTTACACAGACCTGTAAATCAGTGAATCTTTTGTCTGAACCTAGTATACACACTCAGGTTTAGCACATGAGTACTATACTAGCAAGTCCATTTACAACTTGCAGATCATGTGGCCCTAGATTTCCATCCCGAACAATGACATTTGTAGCCCTGGCATTGGCGGAGGATGTGTTGCATGATTGTTAGCTGAGAACTGGCAGAACTCTGATGCCAAAACATGCCCGTTGTTACCCATCTTGAGGGTTTGGATGTGCTATGTGTGATACGACCTTTGTAGGCTGGCCTGCCATATACTTTCTCTGGGACATTCAATGATCTGTATGATGATATGAGCTGTTACAAGCACAGTAGATGTATTGTCTGATTTACGTTTTGTGCCATTTCACACAATGCAGTTCCTAATGTAATTTTTTTCATTTGTCTTCACAGCTGCTAATATGACACCCATCCAGGTGCGTGAATTCCAGAGGCGGGCAATGCGGTACCAGCATATACTGCAGGTAGAGTCGGGGTACTGAAGAATGGCCCGCAGATACAGGAACGAACGGGCCTCTGGAGCCTGGAGGGCATTCCCACAGGGTGGCCCTTCTTTGCCCACCACAGCCACCACCAGCACCACTACCACCCAGGTGGCACCACCAACAGCTGTGACCGTTGTGGCAACAACATCAGGAAGTGCTCCAGGCCCTAGCACTGGACCACATGCAGGGCAGCCCAGTGACAGTGACCCTACACAGCCCCACACTGCCTCAGCTGGCACACAGACCACCCCAGCTGCATCTATTGACCCTGCTGCTTTTGTGGACATGCAGCATAAAATGGACTGTGTCCTCAGAAAAATTAGTCACCTGCAGCAGGATGTTCGCCATATTAACTAGAGGGTGCGGTCCATTAAGCGGACCCTCCGGAGGGCCAACCTCTAGACATTTTGATGGACATGATTCCCTCCCCTCCCTCCTCCCTCTTCTTTCCTTATTCTTATACTTTGTGGGTTTAGGGGGCTTAGTGTTAGGTTAGTATAGGCTGATAGTTTAGTTAGTGTTAGTGGGTGGGGGGTCCTGATTATTTCAAATGTTTCCTTTTGTGTGTGTGGGTGGGTGTGTGGGGGCTATGTTGGGGTTCTTGTGTGTTTTGAAAAAAATATATAAAATGAAAGATTTACCAAAAAATATGTATTTGTTTAGAATAGGATAGTATGGGGGTCATTCTGACCTCGGCGGTAAAAGGCTCTTACCGCCGGCCAGAAGTCCGCCATTCTACCGCCGCGGCCGCGGTAAACCGCCACGGTCATTCTGACCCACAACTGCCAAACCGCCAAAAACCCGACCACCACGGAAGGCCGCCTGATCAGCGGTCAGCGATAAACTGGAGATGACCAAACCTCCACCGTCACGCCAACACAAACACGCCCATGCCATTACGACCCACAAATCCACGCGGCAGTCTTTTAACCGCGGTATTCCATTGGCGGTACACACCGCCGCGGTCAAAATACACACACCTTTACAAAACACAGCCACATTGGACAATTCGAAATACACACACCTGATACACATACACACACCACACCCACACATCCAATCAACTATAAAACACACACCCACATCACCCACAAACCCCCACTACTAGAAATTCGGAGAGAAGGCGAGAGAGAGAGAGATAGAGCACAGCTATCGAAAACCCCAACACACAGAGGAACACAACATCATCACCCACACTACATCCACGCACAAAACACCACACACCACCACACACACCACACTCATCACCACAAACACCACCCCACACCACCCCATGGCACCCCAAAGACACCTCAGGTTCTCGGACCAAGAACTCAGGGTCATGGTGGAGGAAATAATTAGGGTAGAGCCCCAGCTATTCGGCACACAGGTGCAGCACACCACAATAGCCAGGAAGGCGGAGCTATGGCAAAGGATCGTCGACAGGGTCAACGCTGTGGGACAGCATCCCAGAAACCGGGAACACATCCGAAAGCGCTGGAACGACCTACGGGGGAAGGTGCGGTCGATGGTGTCAAGACACAACATCGCTGTGCAGAAGACTGGCGGCGGACCCCCACCCACTCCACCCGAATTCACATCATGGGAGCAAGAGGTCTTGAACATCCTGCATCCTGAGGGCCACGCTGGAGTAGGCGGAGGAATGGACTCTGGTAAGTCTAATCTCAACTACTTCACCCCCCAACCACCAGCATGCCAACCCGTCATTTTTTTTTCTCGCAAAAGCGGCGCAAACTTACAAAATACAATTGTATTTTGTTAGTTTGCGCCGCTTTTGTGTCAAAAGGCGACGCAAGTGCAGCGCTAAGAAAATATATATGGGCCCTGTTGAGATCTGCGTGTCTCTGAGCCAGACACTGACTGGACATTTTCATATGCTAAGAAAACGCTCAATAAGCATCTGCATCATTTGTGGAGCTCAGAGAGCTGGGGCACAGATGTGTTTGTCTGTGCCTCAAAAAAGGGCCAGACGCTTACTGGATTTTCCTTAGGCTAAGAAAAATTCTAAACAGCCACTGGCTGCCTACTGAGGCTTAGACATGTATTCCTGGGCCCCATAAATGAGGACTAACTCCTTGTTTGAACCCCGAGCGTGATAAGGTGGCAAAATGTTTTTGAAAACACCACCACTGATCAAGAGGTCCCTTTGGCACATTTATATGTATATAGGTCATAAGGATGTCCAAGTGACACCCTTTCATGACATACATCAGTATAAAAGCCAAAGTGTTAAAAAACTACAACTGCTTTCCTAAAACCATCGATCCCAGTTAACCTTCGCCTCAGCATACTCCCCCGTAATAAAACAGTAGATATAGAGACCAATCAGAAACATGACTGAAAACTTTAAAGCGACTGCTACAGTAGCCCTGTAATGGAATGCTCCTGATTTCACTTTTTTCCGATTCACTCAGTGAGATTCCATGCCCAAGATGCTTGCGTGCAAGTACACCTACGATTGTGACATGCCAGATTAGGCAGTGTTAGAAATGGGGTTTCGGGTTGGCTAGGGTATGCACCTCAGCCAGGCAGAACTTACCCACTCTAGTCTGGGCAAGGGAGTTACACGTCCAAGATAACCCCTGCTCACCCCCTTGGTAGCTTGGCACGAGCAGTCAGGCTTAACCCGGAGGCAATGCGTAAAGCGTTTGCACAACACACACATACATGTGACGCAATATCCCCACCACAAAGGAAACACAACACCAGATTATATGAAAATATACTGTATGGTACACAACGTAATTATCAGACCAACATCACATAACAGTACTATCCTGCTACCTTAGCAGTTGTCAGAACGTTACACATTAGTTACTCTGCAAACTAGCAGTAGTCACACATAACACACAGGTTACTCAGTATTCTGCAACATAAGCAGTAGTCAGGAAACACGTTATCACATTAGCACACTTGTCACAAGAATATCATAAAATGCCCATAATAGGAACATTAGAAAATCTATGGCAAGTTTAAGCAAACATATTAGCAAGTCATGCCCATAAAAGGAACATGTGCACACATATGTAAAACCATCAAAGAACAGGTAGGCAATATATCACAATTAGAAAAGTCTGTAACAAGAACTTCAATTATGATCCTATTGGTCCATTTAAAAGTACCTGGTAGATGGTAGAGGCACCTCCAGTGCCTAAAACGAATAATGGGGCCCCCGGCGCTCCTCTGCGCAAAACGGGGGCCTCCCTGATCTCCTGGGGTTAGGGGAGGGCGGCACGCACCTCCTCTGTGACAAAAATGGGCCCCTCTGGGGACCGTGAACACTGGGGGCCCTCCCAGGCCTCCACCGGCCCTCTCGAGGGGGGGCCAGGTCTGGGAAACCTTTAAAGGGGGAGGGGGGTGCCTCGCACCCCCTCCTAATTGAAACACGGGCCCCTCCGGGGACCCGCTAACTCCCTGGGCCTCTGGGGGCCCTGCCACTATGGGAGACCCCGAAATGACATACTCCTGGCCCGCGAGGGGGCCAACAAGAGAGCTGGGGGCCAGGGCGAGCCTCCGGTGAGGCTGCCGCCCGGCCTGGGATAGCAGGAGAGTCCTCCGGGACTCCTGCACGCGAGGGAGAGACGTCCTCCTCTTCCTCTACTTCCAGATGACGTCGCGGCCCAAGGTGGGGCCTGCTGGTGCCCCGGGGGCGCTCTGAAAAGCGCGCGTCCCCCAGGAGCACGCTAGGAGCGTGCTAGCTCCTTCCTTGACTTCTGAAAGTGCCCCGGGGGCACTAGAGACAGCGCGGACCTCGCGCTGGAATGCAAATGCTCTGCCCGGGCTGCGGCGGTGATTCCAGCAAAGAAAAGGCGCTGTAGAGAGCGCGAGGGCACATTTATGCGCCCGGGTTGCGGCGGTGATCTCCTTTAGTAGAAACGCGCTCCAGGAAGCGCGAGGGCACAATTAAAAGCCCGGGCTGCGGCGGTGATTTCCTTTTTAGTCAAAGAAAAGCGCTTTCAAAGCGCGAGGGCACATCAGCAGCCTCAGCAATTTAAAAGAATGCCTTGTTCCTGGTGGACGCATTCTGTGCAAAGGTCTAAAGGATCGTTACAGGGGTCAGGGGCCACAGCACCCTGCCCCTGGGAACAACTCAACAAGAAGGAGCACAGGGCTGGTGGGCCCAGCTACAGGCCAGCACAAGGGGAGCAGTTGGTGGCAGTTCCTCCTAGTGACCAGGCAGGTCACAGGTCAGCACAGCAGCAGCAGTCCAAGGCGGTTTCCTGGTGAGTCCATTCATCAGCGTTCTGTGTCCAGTTTCAAGTTCCAAGAATGTTCAAATTGTGGGGAAAATTCCCCTGTACTTATAGTCCTGTTTTACAGTGTTTTACAATGCCAGGGAGAGGAGGTTCCAGCCAGTTACAACTGGTTCTGGGAGTGCCCCCTCTCTCCTTCCTTTCAGCACAGGCTCCAAACATCAGTGGGGGGTTAACGACCCTATTGTGTGAGGCCAGGGCACAGCCTTTACAAATGTAGGTGTGCCCCGCCTCTCCCTTCTCTCAGCCCAGGAAGACTATTCAGTATGTAGATGCACCTCAGTGACACCTCCACCCTCCCTGTGTACAGGCTGTCTGAAAAGTATGCACAAAGCCCCAACTGTCACTCTGCCCAGACGTGGATTGGAGTCAAGCTGCAAAACACCAGAATCATAAGCACAGATAAATGCGCACTTTCTAGAAGTGGCATTTCTGTGATAGTAATAAAAAATACACCCACACCAGTAAGCAGTATTTATTATCACCATCACAACCATACCAAACACGCCTACGCTAGCCCTCATAAATCAGACAATACCCCTACACATAAGGCAGGGCATTTCTAATGCAATCCTATGAGAAGGCAGCACTCACAGCAGTGAGACACCAAGTTAGGCTGTTTGTCACTACCAGGACAGGCCATGCAATATGGCACATGTCCTGCCTTTCTACATACATGGCACCCTGCCCACAGGGCGTACTTTAGGGGTGACTTACATGTAGTAAAAGGAGAGTCCTGGGCCTGGCAAGTAATTTTAGATGCCAGGTCCCTGTGGCAGAAAACTGCGCACACAGGCCCTGCGCTAGCAGGCCTGAGACAGGTTTGAAAGTCTACTTTAGTGGGTGGCGCAAGCAGCGCTGCAGGCCCACTAGTAGTATTTAATTTACAGGCCCTGGGTATAGAGATACCACTGTACAAGGGACTTATAGGTAAATTAAATATGCCAATCAGGTATAAGCCAATCATACCAACTTTAGATGGGAGAGCACCTGCACTTTAACACTGGTCAGCAGTGATAAAGTGCTCAGAGTCCTAGAGCCAACAGCGAGAGGTCAGAAAAAACAGGAGGAAGGAGGCAAAAAGACTAGGGATGACCATGCGTATGGCCAAAAGTCCAACAGGCAGGATAGGCTACAACCCCGTTAACATGACCACCCTTCAGTACTTCTTGCAGATCCCTGATCTGTGGGCCACTCCCAGGGCTCCTCCATCACCCTCGGCTCTTCAAGATCTAAGAGACTGATCTTGCCAAACCTATTGGGCCATGCCTTTTTTCCCCTCATGTAAGTGGATGATATCTCGACTATCATTAAACTTCATCCTAATATGAATATCTTGCAAACCTCCTTTCAGAAATATTTACCTGTTACAGCCATTTGGAGAGGGAGAGATTGTGTAAAATAAATTCTGACAAAGCTGAGGTTCTAGTGCTCAGAGACCTCACAGCCTTTAAATCTGCATATTAGTGGCCCTCTGATTTATGTTGCAAATCTCCCCTAGCATGATGTTAGAGTAGGTTTAATAGGTAAAATAACGTTACATTAGTTGTCGCTCTAATTTAGCATAAACATGACCCGAGTTGACATGGCAGGTCCTCAGCCTGACTGTAATTACATGGACGTGTTTTCAATTATGAACAAAATGCTGTTTTATTCAGATTCTATTTTATGGTTAGCTGACATTTAATTTGTTTTGCTTTGGAAAAAGCTGTGTTTCAACTGTACTCACTCTGGCAAAAAATGAGGACTTTCCCTGTTCCTGCAGATGACTTTGAAGTGTTCATTGTACTGAGTACAAGCAAATAAATTTGGACAAATTTATAGAGTTCACGCAACAGAGAGCAGCAAGTCAAGTTGCTGTGCTGCGTTGCAAAAACTACTCCATATCTACTTAAAAGTGGCGCAGCACTGCTCTCTCCTGTGGAGGTGCCGTGCACCAACCAAGGCACCATTGCAGCACAGTGTCAGGGTGTGTGTGTTGTGCTCAGCATAGTTTTATGGGACTTATTCCTGCGCCAAAAACCTGTGCAACTCAAGGCATTTTCCTTTTTGTATGTCTGTATGTGTGCTACAGAATATAGCACTAATACTAAGAATCAAAAACGAGGAGAAATGAAAACATTACTCCTTGTTACACCTGCCTAGGGAAGGCTCAGTATTTTGGCTCAGATCCCTGTCCACAATTCTTTGTAGATAGGGGTTTGCATCAAAACCCGGGATGGTTGCATTGGGATGCCGAGGCACCAGCCATGGAACGCCCCCTTGATGCAAATTAACACATAGGAGGAGTGAATTGTGCTGCTTTGAGTTACTCTGGGTTACAAGTGAACAAAAATCATGATTTGTGTTGGTTTGTAAATGGCAGGAGAATACTTTGTGCTGGGGTGTGTTAAAAATGTTACGCAAATCCAATGCAAACTCTCTGTAAATCTGGGCCATAGTGTCCTCTTGTTTTTAGGTTAATGTTTAGATTTAATTATGCGTCTTTAAGGTGTTTATAGCACTGCTGCGGGTGTATCATGTGTTTATAAAAATCAATTGGCTACTGTCATTACTATGTCCTTCTACACCATGTCATGATTGTGTGTTTACCTGTAGGAAAAACCTTTGAAAAGTGTCCTTTTTGGGAAATTAGCTTTTTGCCTATTCTGCAGAGGCAGACCTTGTAGGAAGGTAGCCTGGTGTGCACTTAGGAGCATATTTATACTCTGTTTGTGCCGAATGTGCGTAAAAAATTTTGGCGCACATGCGGCGCAAAACTTGCCCCATATTTAAACTTTGACGCCCGAGCCCACGGATGCCAAAATCCCACTGTGTGTGTAATTTTCTGGATGTGGGAAACCACCTTGTGTTAATCATATGCAAGGTAGGCGTTCCCGTCCAAAAAATGGCTTAAACGCCCGTGCGTCGTATTTATGCTTCCGGGTAAAAATCCTGCATGGCCGGGAGGCGGAGGCGGAAAGTGACGCACAGCCCGATTTGCATAAAAAATTAACGACTGGGTCAGGGCAGGCGTTAAAATGGAGCAAACACACCTGTATTTAATCAGAACACACAGAAGCAACAGCAGAGCAGCAAAAGGGAGACATGGAGGTGCTTCTCATCCAGCGTGCATGCAGACGCAGAGCCCAGCAACTACAACAGCAGCTACCACAACACCAGCAGGGACCCCAAAGGCAGTGCAGAAGGCAGGGGAGGATATTCCGCACCAGGACAACCCTTCATGGCCTCAGGGAACATGACATCAGCATTTAACCTGCGCAACATAGAGCCACAGTTGACACCCACCTTGATACCCAAACATACTGCTGACAACCGGTCAGCAGGCAAACACTCGTTCAGCCAAGGAAACAACCCAATGCAGATGGTACATTCTAGAAGCCTAGGAAGCAACACAATAACACAAAAGAGTCACAGACAACACAAGACAACTACTGCCATGCAAGGTGATATTAATGGGGCAAGCTACATCAACATGATCCTAATCATGTTCATTTTCAGCTGCTCAGGGGTATGGGATCCAGCCATGGATTACGACACCATTTGGCAACCCAAGCACTGCAGCAGAGCATGCCTATAATGAGGCACATAGGAGGACACGCACCATAGTGGAGAGGACCTTTGGCATCCTCAAGTCGAGATTCAGGCGCCTTGACATCACCGGTGGCAGCCTCCTATATTCACCAGATATGGTCTGTAAGATCATTTTAACATGTGCCATCCTGCACAACATTTGTATACGAAGGAACATTCCCCTATTAGAACCAGAGCCACAAGGGCCTGAAGAGAAGGAAGAGGAGGGTGCTGGCCTGCAACATGAGGGGGAACAACAAAACACAGCTGCTGGATTGCGTAGGCGCCAATATATTGTGAACAATTTCTTTTAAAACAACTCACCATCACCACTGTAGCAACATCTGTAAAGAAACACTGATAATAATCACCATATCATGGTCTGGCTAATCATTTTTGCTCACCTTTAACTCTAACTATCAGAATAACAGTGTAGCCTCATGGAGCATTGCTGATATACCGATCAGGACACAGAAATTTCCTGAGCAATCGTGATGCGTATCATACAACAGTCACATACACACACACTGTAAATGACATATATCCTGTACATTTCACCTTTGAAGGGCAATAGCAGAGGACCACACCTATTTCAAACATGGTTCATCGCAGCATATGGCACACAACTAAGACACCATCAGTCAATAAGGGAAAAAAAAGCCTCATACATGACGCAGTGGATGTGCAATTGCATTGGTAACAGGAATGTATGACCAGACCCTTGACAGCAGTAAGTCGTACAGCACCTATCTTTGCATGGACTATCTGTGACTAGAGTTCCATATAAGCAGAGCACAGACAGCACAAGTGCCACACCTATGACAAGCATTGCGCACATGATATTCCATGTACATGTCAGTCCTTCTCCTAACTCCTGACACACCCATGTTCCTGGTCTCACCCCACCTGTCTGAAGAGGTTCCTGGAATGGTAATATGGGTCCCCAGATATTCCCTCCTCTACACACACAGACTAACAATAGTAATCCAGTGTGCTACACCCTTTCCTACGGTATGCCATTGTCTTAGTACATCTGACTGCATGGACGTCAGGTCAATTAATACACTGGCTTGTAGTTTCTAAGCCCTGTTATCACCTGTAGATTGCTGGAATCTCACCTACAGGACTTGTGATAAACTGATGCAGCACACACCTGTGATCACCTCCATGCAGACCACCCATTTGAACATGCACTGCCCTTGCAGATGCTTGGAACAGCATAGAAGTTGCCATTTTGTCAAATACATTGTTATGCATTGCTAGAAATTAAGCCGTGTAACACAGCCCTTGGGTTTATGTGTCACTTTCCAAAACACAGGACAAACACAGTTTCCCATGTCAACTGTCTTGTTCTTCCTCCGACCAGTCTGAGTCAGACCACTGAGTATGTACCTTGTGAAATTGCTGGATCTAGATTGACCCTGCATCCTGTCAGCCTGACTGGCACCTGTCTGTGCGTTACCCTAAAGGTTCCTTGTGGCTCCATATGTACCACACTTGCTTTACCAAACCTCACATTCCTCAGGGGGTATTTTGTCAAGTGCTTCCTCAATGCATACCCAAATACATTGTATAGCATCATCTGCTTTTTAATTGTACCATAATTGTAAAATTGTCTTTGAATGCCAAAATCATGGCCTATCCCTTGTCTGGGTCTCATGTATGCATGAACGCCAAAGTGTGACAGTGTACCAGGGCCGTATTCAGGGATTGGGTATGGTGCCTCCAGCAGAACGAGCAACCTCTGATAATGTGCATGAAAAGTCCACACATGTTAGGACCCTGACAGTTCACACGCTGAATCAGATTGCTCACAACATATTGATGGCCTGTGCGTGCTGAATAGCTGCAAGATTAATCAACACAGAGGCTATGATGTTCCCAGATGCAGTGGGAAGTTTACAGGCCAACCTGTGTACAAATGCTGTAATGACACCTGCCGGAACATGACTCCTGAGATATGATCTCACTCAGCACACCAAGGTTGCCCTGTTGACAGTCTCATAACACATCTGCAGTGACAGGGTGGGACCATCCCCATGTAGGTTCTCATGTCCTCATCGACTTTACTTCCATTGATCTCCGAAGGATACTCAGTAGATACAGGAATAGCCGCACTGACTCATGATGAGATCTGGACATAACTGTGACAACATAGACCCCTAAAAATATACAGGATCAACATTGGACCACACACATGAAGCAGACACCTCTGTGCAATTGATCACTGGAAATATGTGACCACGAGCTGCCTCGTCTGCTGGTCCACCACTGCCACAGGAGAGTTGTGGCTCAGTCATATGACCACAACTGTGGGGTGATATTACAGTTGTGGGTCACCTTTGGCTGTCTGTGCCAATAACATGGTACCCACTTAGTCTGTACATGTGCCTGACTCACAGTGGGTTCACCAACAAGTGCCTAGGAAGCAGTTTCCAAATTTCCAGGACATGGGATGGGCAACTTTTGGACCATTGACATGAACAAGCATCTGCCATCTATCTGCTGCATGCTTTGTCATTTGTGGTGTCTACGTTACCCAAAATCTTGGAAGTGCACACAACAGATGTTGCTACATGTATGACTAACACATGTCCTCTCTCATTTCCACACTGACTTGCATCTAAGGTTTGGACACATTGACTTCACATTCACACAAGCATATTTTCAATAATGCATCTTGTGATGCACACACAGTGGGTCAACAACTACATTAGTAGCCAATGCACACACATTTAGCCATAGGCATAGAGGTATTGTACTTATGTGCATCACCTTGCTATCCTCTCCTGACGCCAAACATGCCCAATTTGTGCAATACATATATGTAGGCCACACAAATGGCCATCTAGTGCGTCAGCCAAGAGTGAAAATCCTGTTAAGGAAGTAGCGGATCATGGTCCGCAACAGTATGATGTCTCACATGTGCCCATACACCGTTAAGACCAAAGTGGGTGCAATCAGCCTATCTCAGTTGTGTCCCAAATGTTACATAACATTAAAATGGTAAAATGACCCAAACCCATTTAATGCCTTGAAATGTTGACGCATACGCGTCACAAAATGACGCACAAGTGTCAAAGAATGACGCTTATGCCCGAAAAAGGATGCATAATGCCCTGAAAACATTGACTCTACCACGCTGTACCTCAGAAAATTGGTTAAGTGTTCGCCTATTTTCAAATATATGGATGCAGGCTCATTTTTACTCCTGTGCGTTGAAAAAAATGACGCCCAGACTTTAATCGGCAATATTGTTTGACGCATAATGATAAAAACGGCAGCCATTTTATGCAGTAAGTGATGTAATAGGATATCCTGTTTACAGATTATGTACAGTGGGTGTACTTTCACTTTCACTTTGCAGTCTGTGATTCTTCTAGACTGTGTGGCTGTGTTCAGAGTTTTGTCTAGTCAAATTGTGCTTTTGTCTCCTGTGTGGTCCATTACTTGTCAGTTTGTGAATAAACTATTGTTGTTGTATCCTGTCTGAGTGTTTATTGTGTACTATTGTTGAGTATTGTATTGTCTTTGTTGTTTTTGGGAGTCTGTTGTGAGTAGTGATAGTTTGGGGATAATTGGGCTCTTTTAGTTGTTTAGTTTACGTTTTTCTTATTATACTTTTCCCCTATTCTCCTTTGTTCTCCTTTATCCCCTATTCCCCTTTTTTTGTGCTAAGATGTTGGGTAGGCCACGTCTTGGCAAGATGGGTGTGGAGGAGCTTGGGGTTCATATGGCTGGTGTGCCATTTTCTCCCCCTTATGATTGAGGCAGGTGGGTGGGTGATACAGGGGTATCTCACCGAGGCACGGAGGATCCGGTGGGGAAAGGTTCTGCATCACTTGCAACGTGTATATCGGACCCAGAGGAATGACCACCAGCTGAAGCACCGCTGGGCTGACCTCATCTCCAAGGAGCAAGATCTGCTGGACCACCCTGGAATTGTGATTGGTGGCCCTGTTGGTGGGTAAAAATCATGTAAATGTGCACGATTAAATGCTCTGTAGTGACATCAGATTATTTGTCCAAAATCTTCCGGCTATGTTGTTGAGTGTGTGGAATGCTTTGGAAACAAACAGGGTCATTGATGGACTATGTTAAGGACCACAATTGCTAGCTGTCAGGAAGCAAGTGCTCTGCAAACTTACTGAATACTTTTGCTTAATGTAAGTTGGTGCCGCCTTTGTGTCAAACAGCAACACAAATCAGGAGCCATTTAATTATATATAGGTCACATTTGCCTGTGAGGTATAGATTTTCAATATCATAATCGACCTTTGTTGACGCAACAGTTAGACTGACTTTCGAAACACTACATGAGGCTGAAAATGAGTGCAGGCTTCATGTCAATTGATGATAGCAATGTGGCCCAAACATATGTCTCATGTGTGTCTGGTGAGTGTGTAAGGAAAGCGATCACTGAAGTTCTATAAATGTTAGGGATTATTGTGGTCTTTCATTATTTCGGATACATGTCAGATCTGGATTTGGAGACATAGGGAAAAAGTGCAAGGTGCCCTCAGCTAACATCTTACACTGGTATTTGGTGTTTGTTGTTCCACCTTTTGTTTAGGGATGGCTGGCCAAAGGTATGCACATGGGTTCATATCTCTATTGTTGGTGCAACTCATCATAGCTGGGCCACATCAAATGAAGAAACTGTAACAACATGAGGGCTTACAACTGTCCTTGCCCCTCTGTACATTGTACCTATGTGTCATAAATTTGTCATGGCCACAATGGCTGGTTGAATGGTAATGCACTCCTCAAGGAAACTGGCTTTGGATGTCTCTCTTGGATACACATGATGAGACGAATACACTCCATTATTATGTCTGCTCACTAATGAAGGAGCATGTTTGCCACCACATGATAGTTAGGGCCACTGTATGTGTGCAGATATGTGTGTAAATTTCACTGGAGACCCATGGTATGTACATGTTAGCCGTGCTATTTTGGATGCAGTATAATCATGTCTGAGTGGATTTACTTACTTATGTAATCTTTCACATAGTATTTGTCTTTGGAATTGTTGGTCAGTGCACAGAATTTGAGCACACTTCTCCCTTCCATGCCTTACAGGTGGACCCGCACCCTACACTGTGGGCGAGGTGGCTTCATTCGAGGACCCCGACAACTCCAGTAAGTGCTGATATGTCTGTTATGTGTTGTGTTTGCTGGTGATGTGTGATGGACTCTTGTGTGTTGAACAAATAGCAAGGTGTGATGAGATGGCCCATCATTTGTCTTGTTCCATGAGGGGGATTTCATTTTCTCACCATTTTAGAGTTGGCCAATGCTTATCCTATTGTCTTATTTAGGGATTCTAGGTCAGTCATGTAGGCCCGCAATGTGAATGGGGATGAGTCATGTGGATAACACTTGTATCAGCAAGAGTCGCACTGGACCTAATCTGTGATTTAGTCAGCCTGTCAGACCCACATTCTCCCAGAATGGGGCTGCAAAATGCTTACAAACAGACTTTTGCTTCCCTATTCACCAATGTATCGATTTAACTGTCGGTTGAACTTCCTACCAACATGTAGCTCCACATGTAGTGCTACGAGTATGTGGTACTTGAGTGCAATGGCCTAAGTGTTCTTGCATCTCTGTGTTAGTTGTAAGTCATGGCTTACTGGAAGTATATGATGTTGACAAAGGTCTGCATTACCAGACGTGTGGCGCTGGGATTGGTCAAGGGTTTGCTGTCTCCTATTTGTAAATACACCTTACCTGTGGTGTGTGTGTTGAGCCAACCACATGTCCTGCTTTCATAAGCTTCCTGGGTGTCTATGTTGTTTGAAATTGTTATTTGTTTATCCACCCCCCACCCTCAAACACAGGCATGGGTTGGTGAACAGTGTACCTAGGACTGATGATACAAGTTTGTTACACAGACCTGTAAATCAGTGAATCTTTTGTCTGAACCTAGTATACACACTCAGGTTTAGCACATGAGTACTATACTAGCAAGTCCATTTACAACTTGCAGATCATGTGGCCCTAGATTTCCATCCCGTACAATGACATTTGTAGCCCTGGCATTGGCGGAGGATGTGTTGCATGATTGTTAGCTGAGAACTGGCAGAACTCTGATGCCAAAACATGCCCGTTGTTACCCATCTTGAGGGTTTGGATGTGCTATGTGTGATACGACCTTTGTAGGCTGGCCTGCCATATACTTCCTCTGGGACATTCAATGATCTGTATGATGATATGAGCTGTTACAAGCACAGTAGATGTATTGTCTGATTTACGTTTTGTGCCATTTCACACAATGCAGTTCCTAATGTAATTTTTTTCATTTGTCTTCACAGCTGCTAATATGACACCCATCCAGGTGCGTGAATTCCAGAGGCGGGCAATGCGGTACCAGCATATACTGCAGGTAGAGTCGGGGTACCGAAGAATGGCCCGCAGATACAGGAACGAACGGGCCTCTGCAGCCTGGAGGGCATTCCCACAGGGTGGCCCTTCTTTGCCCACCACAGCCACCACCAGCACCACTACCACCCAGGTGGCACCACCAACAGCTGTGACCGTTGTGGCAACAACATCAGGAAGTGCTCCAGGCCCTAGCACTGGACCACATGCAGGGCAGCCCAGTGACAGTGACCCTACACAGCCCCACACTGCCTCAGCTGGCACACAGACCACCCCAGCTGCATCTATTGACCCTGCTGCTTTTGTGGACATGCAGCATAAAATGGACTGTGTCCTCAGAAAAATTAGTCACCTGCAGCAGGATGTTCGCCATATTAACTAGAGGGTGCGGTCCATTAAGCGGACCCTCCGGAGGGCCAACCTCTAGACATTTTGATGGACATGATTCCCTCCCCTCCCTCCTCCCTCTTCTTTCCTTATTCTTATACTTTGTGGGTTTAGGGGGCTTAGTGTTAGGTTAGTATAGGCTGATAGTTTAGTTAGTGTTAGTGGGTGGGGGGTCCTGATTATTTCAAATGTTTCCTTTCGTGTGTGATGGGCTATGTTGGGGTTCTTGTGTTTTGAAAAAAATATATAAAATGAAAGATTTACCAAAAAATATGTATTTGTTTAGAATAGGATAGTATGGGGGTCATTCTGACCTCGGCGGTAAAAGGCTCTTACCGCCGGCCAGAAGTCCGCCATTCTACCGCCACGGCCGCGGTAAACCGCCACGGTCATTCTGACCCACAACTGCCAAACCGCCAAAAACCCGACCACCACGGAAGGCCGCCTCATCAGCGGTCAGCGATAAACTGGAGATGACCAAACCTCCACCGTCACGCCAACACAAACACGCCCATGCCATTACGACCCACAAATCCACGCGGCAGTCTTTTAACCGCGGTATTCCATTGGCGGTACACACCGCCGCGGTCAAAATACACACACCTTTACAAAACACAGCCACATTGGACAATTCGAAATACACACACCTGATACACATACACACACCACACCCACACATCCAATCAACTATAAAACACACACCCACATCACCCACAAACCCCCACTACTAGAAATTCGGAGAGAAGGAGAGAGAGAGAGAGATAGAGCACAGCTATCGAAAACCCCAACACACAGAGGAACACAACATCATCACCCACACTACATCCACGCACAAAACACCACACACCACCACACACACCACACTCATCACCACAAACACCACCCCACACCACCCCATGGCACCCCAAAGACACCCCAGGTTCTCGGACCAATAACTCAGGGTCATGGTGGAGGAAATAATTAGGGTAGAGCCCCAGCTATTCGGCACACAGGTGCAGCACACCACAATAGCCAGGAAGGCGGAGCTATGGCAAAGGATCGTCGACAGGGTCAACGCTGTGGGACAGCATCCCAGAAACCGGGAACACATCCGAAAGCGCTGGAACGACCTACGGGGGAAGGTGCGGTCGATGGTGTCAAGACACAACATCGCTGTGCAGAAGACTGGCGGCGGACCCCCACCCACTCCACCCGAATTCACATCATGGGAGCAAGAGGTCTTGAACATCCTGCATCCTGAGGGCCACGCTGGAGTAGGCGGAGGAATGGACTCTGGTAAGTCTAATCCCAACTACTTCACCCCCCCAACCACCAGCATGCCAACCCGTCATTTTTTTTTCTCGCAAAAGCGGCGCAAACTTACAAAATACAATTGTATTTTGTTAGTTTGCGCCGCTTTTGTGTCAAAAGGCGACGCAAGTGCAGCGCTAAGAAAATATATATGGGCCCTGTTGAGATCTGCGTGTCTCTGAGCCAGACACTGACTGGACATTTTCATATGCTAAGAAAACGCCCAATAAGCATCTGCATCATTTGTGGAGCTCAGAGAGCTGGGGCACAGATGTGTTTGTCTGTGCCTCAAAAAAGGGCCAGACGCTTACTGGATTTTCCTTAGGCTAAGAACAATTCTAAACAGCCACTGGCTGCCTACTGAGGCTTAGACATGTATTCCTGGGCCCCATAAATGAGGACTAACTCCTTGTTTGAACCCCGAGCGTGATAAGGTGGCAAAATGTTTTTGAAAACACCACCACTGATCAAGAGGTCTCTTTGGCACATTTATATGTATATAGGTCATAAGGATGTCCAAGTGACACCCTTTCATGACATACATCAGTATAAAAGCCAAAGTGTTAAAAAACTACAACTGCTTTCCTAAAACCATCGATCCCAGTTAACCTTCGCCTCAGCATAGTCCCCCGTAATAAAACAGTAGATATAGAGACCAATCAGAAACATGACTGAAAACTTTAAAGCGACTGCTACAGTAGCCCTGTAATGGAATGCTCCTGATTTCACTTTTTTCCGATTCACTCAGTGAGATTCCATGCCCAAGATGCTTGCGTGCAAGTACACCTACGATTGTGACATGCCAGATTAGGCAGGATAGGCTACAACCCCGTTAACATGACCACCCTTCAGTACTTCTTGCAGATCCCTGATCTGTGGGCCACTCCCAGGGCTCCTCCATCACCCTCGGCTCTTCAAGATCTAAGAGACTGATCTTGCCAAACCTATTGGGCCATGCCTTTTTTCCCCTCATGTAAGTGGATGATATCTCGACTATCATTAAACTTCATCCTAATATGAATATCTCGCAAACCTCCTTTCAGAAATATTTACCTGTTACAGCCATTTGGAGAGGGAGAGATTGTGTAAAATAAATTCTGACAAAGCTGAGGTTCTAGTGCTCAGAGACCTCACAGCCTTTAAATCTGCATATTAGTGGCCCTCTGATTTATGTTGCAAATCTCCCCTAGCATGATGTTAGAGTAGGTTTAATAGGTAAAATAACGTTACATTAGTTGTCGCTCTAATTTAGCATAAACATGACCCGAGTTGACATGGCAGGTCCTCAGCCTGACTGTAATTACATGGACGTGTTTTCAATTATGAACAAAATGCTGTTTTATTCAGATTCTATTTTATGGTTAGCTGACATTTAATTTGTTTTGCTTTGGAAAAAGCTGTGTTTCAACTGTACTCACTCTGGCAAAAAATGAGGACTTTCCCTGTTCCTGCAGATGACTTTGAAGTGTTCATTGTACTGAGTACAAGCAAATAAATTTGGACAAATTTATAGAGTTCACGCAACAGAGAGCAGCAAGTCAAGTTGCTGTGCTGCGTTGCAAAAACTACTCCATATCTACTTAAAAGTGGCGCAGCACTGCTCTCTCCTGTGGAGGTGCCGTGCACCAACCAAGGCACCATTGCAGCACAGTGTCAGGGTGTGTGTGTTGTGCTCAGCATAGTTTTATGGGACTTATTCCTGCGCCAAAAACCTGTGCAACTCAAGGCATTTTCCTTTTTGTATGTCTGTATGTGTGCTACAGAATATAGCACTAATACTAAGAATCAAAAACGAGGAGAAATGAAAACATTACTCCTTGTTACACCTGCCTAGGGAAGGCTCAGTATTTTGGCTCAGATCCCTGTCCACAATTCTTTGTAGATAGGGGTTTGCATCAAAACCCGGGATGGTTGCATTGGGATGCCGAGGCACCAGCCATGGAACGCCCCCTTGATGCAAATTAACACATAGGAGGAGTGAATTGTGCTGCTTTGAGTTACTCTGGGTTACAAGTGAACAAAAATCATGATTTGTGTTGGTTTGTAAATGGCAGGAGAATACTTTGTGCTGGGGTGTGTTAAAAATGTTACGCAAATCCAATGCAAACTCTCTGTAAATCTGGGCCATAGTGTCCTCTTGTTTTTAGGTTAATGTTTAGATTTAATTATGCGTCTTTAAGGTGTTTCTAGCACTGCTGCGGGTGTATCATGTGTTTATAAAAATCAATTGGCTACTGTCATTACTATGTCCTTCTACACCATGTCATGATTGTGTGTTTACCTGTAGGAAAAACCTCTGAAAAGTGTCCTTTTTGGGAAATTAGCTTTTTGCCTATTCTGCAGAGGCAGACCTTGTAGGAAGGTAGCCTGGTGTGCACTTAGGAGCATATTTATACTCTGTTTGTGCCGAATGTGCGTCAAAAATTTTGGCGCACATGCGGCGCAAAACTTGCCCCATATTTAAACTTTGACGCCCGAGCCCACGGATGCCAAAATCCCACTGTGTGTGTAATTTTCTGGATGTGGGAAACCACCTTGTGTTAATCATATGCAAGGTAGGCGTTCCCGTCCAAAAAATGGCTTAAACGCCCGTGCGTCGTATTTATGCTTCCGGGTAAAAATCCTGCATGGCCGGGAGGCGGAGGCGGAAAGTGACGCACAGCCCGATTTGCATAAAAAATTAACGACTGGGTCAGGGCAGGCGTTAAAATGGAGCAAACACACCTGTATTTAATCAGAACACACAGAAGCAACAGCAGAGCAGCAAAAGGGAGACATGGAGGTGCTTCTCATCCAGCGTGCACGCAGACGCAGAGCCCAGCAACTACAACAGCAGCTACCACAACACCAGCAGGGACCCCAAAGGCAGTGCAGAAGGCAGGGGAGGATATTCCGCACCAGGACAACCCTTCATGGCCTCAGGGAACATGACATCAGCATTTAACCTGCGCAACATAGAGCCACAGTTGACACCCACCTTGATACCCAAACATACTGCTGACAACCGGTCAGCAGGCAAACACTCGTTCAGCCAAGGAAACAACCCAATGCAGATGGTACATTCTAGAAGCCTAGGAAGCAACACAATAACACAAAAGAGTCACAGACAACACAAGACAACTACTGCCATGCAAGGTGATATTAATGGGGCAAGCTACATCAACATGATCCTAATCATGTTCATTTTCAGCTGCTCAGGGGTATGGGATCCAGCCATGGATTACGACACCATTTGGCAACCCAAGCACTGCAGCAGAGCGTGCCTATAATGAGGCACATAGGAGGACACGCACCATAGTGGAGAGGACCTTCGGCATCCTCAAGTCGAGATTCAGGCGCCTTGACATCACCGGTGGCAGCCTCCTATATTCACCAGATATGGTCTGTAAGATCATTTTAACATGTGCCATCCTGCACAACATTTGTATACGAAGGAACATTCCCCTATTAGAACCAGAGCCACAAAGGCCTGAAGAGAAGGAAGAGGAGGGTGCTGGCCTGCAACATGAGGGGGAACAACAAAACACAGCTGCTGGATTGCGTAGGCGCCAATATATTGTGAACAATTTCTTTTACAACAACTCACCATCACCACTGTAGCAACATCTGTAAAGAAACACTGATAATAATCACCATATCATGGTCTGGCTAATCATTTTTGCTCACCTTTAACTCTAACTATCAGAATAACAGTGTAGCCTCATGGAGCATTGCTGATATACCGATCAGGACACAGAAATTTCCTGAGCAATCGTGATGCGTATCATACAACAGTCACATACACACACACTGTAAATGACATATATCCTGTACATTTCACCTTTGAAGGGCAATAGCAGAGGACCACACCTATTTCAAACATGGTTCATCGCAGCATATGGCACACAACTAAGACACCATCAGTCAATAAGGGAAAAAAAAAGCCTCATACATGACGCAGTGGATGTGCAATTGCATTGGTAACAGGAATGTATGACCAGACCCTTGACAGCAGTAAGTCGTACAGCACCTATCTTTGCATGGACTATCTGTGACTAGAGTTCCATATAAGCAGAGCACAGACAGCACAAGTGCCACACCTATGACAAGCATTGCGCACATGATATTCCATGTACATGTCAGTCCTTCTCCTAACTCCTGACACACCCATGTTCCTGGTCTCACCCCACCTGTCTGAAGAGGTTCCTGGAATGGTAATATGGGTCCCCAGATATTCCCTCCTCTACACACACAGACTAACAATAGTAATCCAGTGTGCTACACCCTTTCCTACGGTATGCCATTGTCTTAGTACATCTGACTGCATGGACGTCAGGTCAATTAATACACTGGCTTGTAGTTTCTAAGCCCTGTTATCAACTGTAGATTGCTGGAATCTCACCTACAGGACTTGTGATAAACTGATGCAGCACACACCTGTGATCACCTCCATGCAAACCACCCATTTGAACATGCACTGCCCTTGCAGATGCTTGGAACAGCATAGAAGTTGCCATTTTGTCAAATACATTGTTATGCATTGCTAGAAATTAAGCCGTGTAACACAGCCCTTGGGTTTATGTGTCACTTTCCAAAACACAGGACAAACACAGTTTCCCATGTCAACTGTCTTGTTCTTCCTCCGACCAGTCTGAGTCAGACCACTGAGTATGTACCTTGTGAAATTGCTGGATCTAGATTGACCCTGCATCCTGTCAGCCTGACTGGCACCTGTCTGTGCGTTACCCTAAAGGTTCCTTGTGGCTCCATATGTACCACACTTGCTTTACCAAACCTCACATTCCTCAGGGGGTATTTTGTCAAGTGCTTCCTCAATGCATACCCAAATACATTGTATAGCATCATCTGCTTTTTAATTGTACCATAATTGTAAAATTGTCTTTGAATGCCAAAATCATGGCCTATCCCTTGTCTGGGTCTCATGTATGCATGAACGACAAAGTGTGACAGTGTACCAGGGCCGTATTCAGGGATTGGGTATGGTGCCTCCAGCAGAACGAGCAACCTCTGATAATGTGCATGAAAAGTCCTCACATGTTAGGACCCTGACAGTTCACACGCTGAATCAGATTGCTCACAACATATTGATGGCCTGTGCGTGCTGAATAGCTGCAAGATTAATCAACACAGAGGCTATGATGTTCCCAGATGCAGTGGGAAGTTTACAGGCCAACCTGTGTACAAATGCTGTAATGACACCTGCCGGAACATGACTCCTGAGATATGATCTCACTCAGCACACCAAGGTTGCCCTGTTGACAGTCTCATAACACATCTGCAGTGACAGGGTGGGACCATCCCCATGTAGGTTCTCATGTCCTCATCGACTTTACTTCCATTGATCTCCGAAGGATACTCAGTAGATACAGGAATAGCCGCACTGACTCATGATGAGATCTGGACATAACTGTGACAACATAGACCCCTTAAAATATACAGGATCAACATTGGACCACACACATGAAGCAGACACCTCTGTGCAATTGATCACTGGAAATATGTGACCATGAGCTGCCTCGTCTGCTGGTCCACCACTGCCACAGGAGAGTTGTGGCTCAGTCATATGACCACAACTGTGGGGTGATATTACAGTTGTGGGTCACCTTTGGCTGTCTGTGCCAATAACATGGTACCCACTTAGTCTGTACATGTGCCTGACTCACAGTGGGTTCACCAACAAGTGCCTAGGAAGCAGATTCCAAATTTCCAGGACATGGGATGGGCAACTTTTGGACCATTGACATGAACAAGCATCTGCCATCTATCTGCTGCATGCTTTGTCATTTGTGGTGTCTACGTTACCCAAAATCTTGGAAGTGCACACAACAGATGTTGCTACATGTATGACTAACACATGTCCTCTCTCATTTCCACACTGACTTGCATCTAAGGTTTGGACACATTGACTTCACATTCATACAAGCATATTTTCAATAATGCATCTTGTGATGCACACACAGTGGGTCAACAACTACATTAGTAGCCAATGCACACACATTTAGCCATAGGCATAGAGGTATTGCACTTATGTGCATCACCTTGCTATCCTCTCCTGACGCCAAACATGCCCAATTTGTGCAATACATATATGTAGGCCACACAAATGGCCATCTAGTGCGTCAGCCAAGAGTGAAAATCCTGTTAAGGAAGTAGCGGATCATGGTCCGCAACAGTATGATGTCTCACATGTGCCCATACACCGTTAAGACCAAAGTGGGTGCAATCAGCCTATCTCAGTTGTGTCCCAAATGTTACATAACATTAAAATGGTAAAATGACCCAAACCCAGTTAATGCCTTGAAATGTTGACGCATACGCGTCACAAAATGACGCACAAGTGTCAAAGAATGACGCTTATGCCCGAAAAACGATGCATAATGCCCTGAAAACATTGACTCTACCACGCTGTACCTCAGAAAATTGGTTAAGTGTTAGCCTATTTTCAAATATATGGATGCAGGCTCATTTTTACTCCTGTGCGTTGAAAAAAATGACGCCCAGACTTTAATCGGCAATATTTTTTGACGCATAATGATAAAAACGGCAGCCATTTTATGCAGTAAGTGATGTAATAGGATATCCTGTTTACAGATTATGTACAGTGGGTGTACTTTCACTTTCACTTTGCAGTCTGTGATTCTTCTAGACTGTGTGGCTGTGTTCAGAGTTTTGTCTAGTCAAATTGTGCTTTTGTCTCCTGTGTGGTCCATTACTTGTCAGTTTGTGAATAAAATATTGTTGTTGTATCCTGTCTGAGTGTTTATTGTGTACTATTGTTGAGTATTGTATTGTCTTTGTTGTTTTTGGGAGTCTGTTGTGAGTAGTGATAGTTTGGGGATAATTGGGCTCTTTTAGTTGTTTAGTTTACGTTTTTCTTATTATACTTTTCCCCTATTCTCCTTTGTTCTCCTTTATCCCCTATTCCCCTTTTTTTGTGCTAAGATGTTGGGTAGGCCACGTCTTGGCAAGATGGGTGTGGAGGAGCTTGGGGTTCATATGGCTGGTGTGCCATTTTCTCCCCCTTATGATTGAGGCAGGTGGGTGGGTGATACAGGGGTATCTCACCGAGGCACGGAGGATCCGGTGGGGAAAGGTTCTGCATCACTTGCAACGTGTATATCGGACCCAGAGGAATGACCACCAGCTGAAGCACCGCTGGGCTGACCTCATCTCCAAGGAGCAAGATCTGCTGGACCACCCTGGAATTGTGATTGGTAGCCCTGTTGGTGGGTAAAAATCATGTAAATGTGCACGATTAAATGCTCTGTAGTGACATCAGATTATTTGTCCAAAATCTTCCGGCTATGTTGTTGAGTGTGTGGAATGCTTTGGAAACATACAGGGTCATTAATGGACTATGTTAAGGACCGCAATTGCTAGCTGTCAGGAAGCAAGTGCTCTGCAAACTTACTGAATACTTTTGCTTAATGTAAGTGGGTGCCGCCTTTGTGTCAAACAGCAACACAAATCAGGAGCCATTTAATTATATATAGGTCACATTTGCCTGTGAGGTATAGATTTTCAATATCATAATCGACCTTTGTTGACGCAACAGCTAGACTGACTTTCGAAACACTACATGAGGCTGAAAATGAGTGCAGGCTTCACGTCAATTGATGATAGCAATGTGGCCCAAACATATGTCTCATATGTGTCTGGTGAGTGTGTAAGGAAAGCGATCACGGAAGTTCTATAAATGTTAGGGATTATTGTGGTCTTTCATCATTTCGGATACATGTCAGATCTGGATTTGGAGACATAGGGAAAAAGTGCAAGGTGCCCTCAGCTAACATCTTACACTGGTATTTGGTGTTTGTTGTTCCACCTTTTGTTTAGGGGTGGCTGGCCAAAGGTATGCACATGGGTTCATATCTCTATTGTTGGTGCAACTCATCATAGCTGGGCCACATCAAATGAAGAAACTGTAACAACATGAGGGCTTACAACTGTCCTTGCCCCTCTGTACATTGTACCTATGTGTCATAAATTTGTCATGGCCACAATGGCTGGTTGAATGGTAATGCACTCCTCAAGGAAACTGGCTTTGGATGTCTCTCTTGGATACACATGATGAGACGAATACACTCCATTATTATGTCTGCTCACTAATGAAGGAGCATGTTTGCCACCACATGATAGTTAGGGCCACTGTATGTGTGCAGATATGTGTGTAAATTTCACTGGAGACCCATGGTATGTACATGTTAGCCGTGCTATTTTGGATGCAGTATAATCATGTCTGAGTGGATTTACTTACTTATGTAATCTTTCACATAGTATTTGTCTTTGGAATTGTTGGTCAGTGCACAGAAATTGAGCACACTTCTCCCTTCCATGCCTTTCAGGTGGACCCGCACCCTACACTGTGGGCGAGGTGGCTTCATTCGAGGACCCCGACAACTCCAGTAAGTGCTGATATGTCTGTTATGTGTTGTGTTTGCTGGTGATGTGTGATGGACTCTTGTGTGTTGAACAAATAGCAAGGTGTGATGAGATGGCCCATCATTTGTCTTGTTCCATGAGGGGGATTTCATTTTCTCACCATTTTAGAGTTGGCCAATGCTTATCCTATTGTCTTATTTAGGGATTCTAGGTCAGTCATGTAGGCCCGCAATGTGAATGGGGATGAGTCATGTGGATAACACTTGTATCAGCAAGAGTCGCACTGGACCTAATCTGTGATTTAGTCAGCCTGTCAGACCCACATTCTCCCAGAATGGGGCTGCAAAATGCTTACAAACAGACTTTTGCTTCCCTATTCACCAATGTATCGATTTAACTGTCGGTTGAACTTCCTACCAACATGTAGCTCCACATGTAGTGCTACGAGTATGTGGTACTTGAGTGCAATGGCCTAAGTGTTCTTGCATCTCTGTGTTAGTTGTAAGTGATGGCTTACTGGAAGTATATGATGTTGACAAAGGTCTGCATTACCAGACGTGTGGCGCTGGGATTGGTCAAGGGTTTGCTGTCTCCTATTTGTAAATACACCTTACCTGTGGTGTGTGTATTGAGCCAACCACATGTCCTGCTTTCATAAGCTTCCTGGGTGTCTATGTTGTTTGAAATTGTTATTTGTTTATCCACCCCCCACCCTCAAACACAGGCATGGGTTGGTGAACAGTGTACCTAGGACTGATGATACAAGTTTGTTACACAGACCTGTAAATCAGTGAATCTTTTGTCTGAACCTAGTATACACACTCAGGTTTAGCACATGAGTACTATACTAGCAAGTCCATTTACAACTTGCAGATCATGTGGCCCTAGATTTCCATCCCGTACAATGACATTTGTAGCCCTGGCATTGGCGGAGGATGTGTTGCATGATTGTTAGCTGAGAACTGGCAGAACTCTGATGCCAAAACATGCCCGTTGTTACCCATCTTGAGGGTTTGGATGTGCTATGTGTGATACGACCTTTGTAGGCTGGCCTGCCATATACTTCCTCTGGGACATTCAATGATCTGTATGATGATATGAGCTGTTACAAGCACAGTAGATGTATTGTCTGATTTACGTTTTGTGCCATTTCACACAATGCAGTTCCTAATGTAATTTTTTTCATTTGTCTTCACAGCTGCTAATATGACACCCATCCAGGTGCGTGAATTCCAGAGGCGGGCAATGCGGTACCAGCATATACTGCAGGTAGAGTCGGGGTACCGAAGAATGGCCCGCAGATACAGGAACGAACGGGCCTCTGCAGCCTGGAGGGCATTCCCACAGGGTGGCCCTTCTTTGCCCACCACAGCCACCACCAGCACCACTACCACCCAGGTGGCACCACCAACAGCTGTGACCGTTGTGGCAACAACATCAGGAAGTGCTCCAGGCCCTAGCACTGGACCACATGCAGGGCAGCCCAGTGACAGTGACCCTACACAGCCCCACACTGCCTCAGCTGGCACACAGACCACCCCAGCTGCATCTATTGACCCTGCTGCTTTTGTGGACATGCAGCATAAAATGGACTGTGTCCTCAGAAAAATGAGTCACCTGCAGCAGGATGTTCGCCATATTAACTAGAGGGTGCGGTCCATTAAGCGGACCCTCCGGAGGGCCAACCTCTAGACATTTTGATGGACATGATTCCCTCCCATCCCTCCTCCCTCTTCTTTCCTTATTCTTATACTTTGTGGGTTTAGGGGGCTTAGTGTTAGGTTAGTATAGGCTGATAGTTTAGTTAGTGTTAGTGGGTGGGGGGTCCTGATTATTTCAAATGTTTCCTTTTGTGTGTGTGGGTGGGTGGGTGGGGGGCTATGTTGGGGTTCTTGTGTGTTTTGAAAAAAATATATAAAATGAAAGATTTACCAAAAAATATGTATTTGTTTAGAATAGGATAGTATGGGGGTCATTCTGACCTCGGCGGTAAAAGGCTCTTACCGCCGGCCAGAAGTCCGCCATTCTACCGCCGCGGCCGCGGTAAACCGCCACGGTCATTCTGACCCACAACTGCCAAACCGCCAAAAACCCGACCACCACGGAAGGCCGCCTCATCAGCGGTCAGCGATAAACTGGAGATGACCAAACCTCCACCGTCACGCCAACACAAACACGCCCATGCCATTACGACCCACAAATCCACGCGGCGGTCTTTTAACCGCGGTATTCCATTGGCGGTACACACCGCCGCGGTCAAAATACACACACCTTTACAAAACACAGCCACATTGGACAATTCGAAATACACACACCTGATACACATACACACACCACACCCACACATCCAATCAACTATAAAACACACACCCACATCACCCACAAACCCCTACTACTAGAAATTCGGAGAGAAGGCGAGAGAGAGAGAGAGAGAGCACAGCTATCGAAAACCCCAACACACAGAGGAACACAACATCATCACCCACACTACATCCACGCACAAAACACCACACACCACCACACACACCACACTCATCACCACAAACACCACCCCACACCACCCCATGGCACCCCAAAGACACCCCAGGTTCTCGGACCAAGAACTCAGGGTCATGGTGGAGGAAATAATTAGGGTAGAGCCCCAGCTATTCGGCACACAGGTGCAGCACACCACAATAGCCAGGAAGGCGGAGCTATGGCAAAGGATCGTCGACAGGGTCAACGCTGTGGGACAGCATCCCAGAAACCGGGAACACATCTGAAAGCGCTGGAACGACCTACGTTGGAAGGTGCGGTCGATGGTGTCAAGACACAACATCGCTGTGCAGAAGACTGGCGGCGGACCCCCACCCACTCCACCCGAATTCACATCATGGGAGCAAGAGGTCTTGAACATCCTGCATCCTGAGGGCCACGCTGGAGTAGGCGGAGGAATGGACTCTGGTAAGTCTAATCCCAACTACTTCACCCCCCCAACCACCAGCATGCCAACCCGCACCCCCACCCTCACCCCCAACCCCCCAGCACACATCCTCCCTGCCAATGTCTCACCAGCACAACCCACCCAACACAACACCAATCCCTGAATGCCAACACTAACCATGGACACCCATCACCCAAGCATGACCACTGCACATACCCATCCCCCCCCCCCAACCACCCTCACAACTCCTCCCACAAGGGAATGCCAGCACTGGGGGACAAGGGCACCCACAAATCGCACGCCATGGCACACACAGAAGCAATAACCATACTCTTTTACCCCTGCAGGGCCCGAACGCCAACACAGCGGCCAGGAGGGTCCAGATGTGTCCATCCCGCCCCCAGAACAGGCCCCCAGTGATGACAGCAGCTCTGTCGACCTAGAACCTGATGACCAGCCCGGACCATCGGGGACCTCTGGACAGTCGGTTCCCCACACACAGACACAGGCCACAGCAGACCCAACCCCCTCTGGGAATACCAGCACAGCTCCCACCCAGCGGGCCCATGCCTCTGTCTCCAGGACGCGTCAATCAGAGGTGTGTCCGCCACTACAGGGCACCCAGGCTGACCCACCACCCCAACAACAACAGGGACCTGGGGGCAGTGGTAGTGGGCACACCGTCCAGGGGACAGAGGCACGGGGAAACAGGGCAACTGGGAGGTCTGCTGTGCGAGAGGGGGTTGACCGGCCCAGGGAACCCACTCTCCAAGAGGCCCTCACCACCATCATGGGAGCATACCACCGCTCCCAGGAGACGATGGCGACGGTACTGGCCAGGTTCCAGGAGATCCAGGCACAGCAGGAGGAACGGTACATGGGGTTCAGAGACGAACTCAGGAACATCGGTACCGCAATGGGGACCATCGTCCTGGCCCTCAACCAGATAGTCTCCACATTGCGGGACCATGTGGCACCCCAAAGGGCCCCTGTCACCAGCCCGGACGACGAACAGCCTACCACCTCCGCCGGCGCTAGTGGACAGGAGGCCCCCACACCACGACAGGCCACCAGAACCCCACCTCCTGCTGAAGATCAACCACCCCGCAAGCGGAACCTGAGATCACACAAAAAGACAGAGTAGGATGCCAAGACCCCCGCCAGCCTAAGATACCCCCTGATGTCATCCCACTGTCCCACATTGTCACCCTGTCCAACCTTGAACTGCCCCTGCTCCATCCTTCCACAGGCATATGGGCAATGCACCTGTGCTACTGAGAACTGGACTCTGCCATGGACATTACTCCACCCCCACCCATCACCGTTTTACTATCATGGACCTATACGCAGCACTTAAAATAAATCACCAATTGCACTTCAAATTTCAGGAGTCTGCTTGTATTCTTTACAAATGTATTACACATAACGGTGCAATAATGTTCTTTTACATTGTGATGACAACATACCAGTGTCAATAAGCATGAGTCCATGGGCAAACAAAGCAGAAGTCACGCTGTGGGTCATACAGCTCTGAAAAGGGAAGGGAAAGTCAAAAATCAGTGAAAAGGAACTGGGGGGAAACACAGAAAGTAGAGATGCAGGAGGCCAGAATAAATGTAAAATGCCGTGGGTGATTCTTACCTGTGTGCTACTGAAAATACTGTTGTATAACTGTGTCCCTGTTGTCCATGTCGTCAACGTCGTCTTCCTCCTCTTCACTCTCCACAGGCTCCACAGCTGCCACAACACCACCATCTGGACCATCCTCCTGCAGGAAAGGCACCTGGCGTCGCAATGCAAGATTGTGAAGCATACAGCAGGCCACGATGATATGACACACCTTCTTTGGTGAGTACATGAGGGATCCCCCTGTCATATGCAGGCACCTAAACCTGGCCTTCAGGACCCCGAAGGTCCGTTCTATAATCCTCCTAGTTCGCCCATGTGCCTCATTATACCGTTCCTCTGCCCTGGTCCGGGGATTCCTCACTGGGGTCAATAGCCAAGGCAGGTTGGGGTAACCAGAGTCACCTATTAGCCACACACGGTGTCTCTGTAGCTGTTCCATCACATAAGGGATGCTGCTATTTCGCATGACATACGCGTCATGCACTGACCCAGGGAACTTGGCATTTAGATGGGAGATGTACTGGTCAGCCAAACAGACCACCTGGACATTCATCGAATGGTAATTTTTTCTATTTCTGTACACCTGCTCATTGTCTTTTGGGGGTACTAAAGCCACATGGGTCCCATCAATGGCACCAATGATGTTGGGGATATGTCCAAGGGCATAGAAATCACCCTTCACAGTGGCCAAATCACCCTCCTCAGGGAAAACAATGTATCTCCGCATGTATTTCATCAGGGCAGACAACACTCTGGACAAAACCTTCGAAAACATAGGCTAAGACATCCCTGATGACATGGCCACTGTTGTCTGAAAAGACCCACTTGCCAAAAAATGGAGTACAGACAGAACCTGCACCAGAGGGGGAATCCCTGTGGGTTGGCAGATGGGGGACATCAGGTCTGGCTCCAGCTGGGCACACAGTTCATGTATAGTGGCTCGGTCAAGTCGGTATCGAAGTATAATATGTCGTTCTTCCATTGTCGACAGGTCCACCAGCGGGCGGTACACGGGAGGATTCATCCTTCTCCTCGCAAGTCCCAGCGGACGGTGCCTAGGAAGGACAACATGGAGCACAGAGTCAAGCAACCCACAGGTTCGTTCCCACAGCTTGCACAGTACACGAATCGCTATGCATTGAAATGCTTGTATGAGTGGCAATGCAAGGCCTAGGCCTGTGTGACGCAGTAGAAATCATGCCATGTGGGCCCTTGAAATGGCGGCTGCCTGACCTGTGAAGTGTGACAGTGGGATGTGAGGTCACTGCGCTGGCGTGGCACACCGTGGCGGTAGGCGGTCGAAGACCGCGGCGCAAAGCAGCATTGGTTAACATTGAACCCTATGGGTCTCAGGAGCCAATGACGATGTGCGCCGGCGGTCGCGGTACGCACCGCCGCAGGCGTGACCGCCACTTTCTATCTGCTTAATCACTCGAGACCTGATCATCCACAGGAGAGGACCTATACTGCAAGTGCTGCTGTGACCTCGGTATGGAAGAGACAATGGCTGCTGCGACTGGGGAAAGGGCCCCTGCCTTCACTTCAGAAGAGTTGGAAAAACTTGTGGATGGGGTCCTGCCCCAGTATGCGCTACTCTACGGTCCTCCAGACCAACAGGTAAGTACACTGGGTGCACGTTGAATGGGCTATGCCTGGGTTGTGTATGGTGGATGTAAGATGGTGGGGTGGGGAGCGAATGAGGAGTGCAAGGCACGACAGATGAGAGCATGTGCCACATGGCAGGGTTGGGGAGGGGGGGCAATCACATCTAACATGCAGAAAAATGTTGAACATTCCTTTCCCACCCTGTACATGTCACATAGGTCAGCGCCCATCAGAAAGTCGACATTTGGCGTGCCATCGCCAAGGAAGTCTGGGCCCTGGGGGCCCACACAAGACGGGGCACCCACTGCCGAAAGAGGTGGGAGGACATCCGCCGCGGGACCAGGAAGACCGCCGAGTCACTGCTGGGGATGGCCTCCCAACGTAGGAGGGGTGCCAGTCGTACCTTGACCCCCCTGATGTCCCGGATCCTGGCGGTGGCCTACCCCGATTTGGATGGGTGCGTGAGGACATCACAGCAGACACAAGGGGGTGAGTACCAGCACATTCTGCTATCTTTACATGCAGTGGACGCATCTGGGTGGGGGGAGGAGGGCTGTGGGTGACATTAGGCCAGGGCACTTTCTGTAGTGTAGTCCCCTCCTTTAGGCATGGCCCTGTGTCCCCGCCCCCCACCTCTGTAGGGTGCCAAGTACAGCAATCCATG
Organism: Pleurodeles waltl; assembly: GCF_031143425.1. Taxonomy (NCBI): domain Eukaryota; kingdom Metazoa; phylum Chordata; class Amphibia; order Caudata; family Salamandridae; genus Pleurodeles; species Pleurodeles waltl. The sequence goes on from NC_090440.1 coordinate 1,522,051,045, forward strand.
GTCCAGCATCACCCATTTGCGCATATGTTGTCCATAGACCTGTTGGCCTAGTTACAAGTACTGAGTAGTGTACCCCGATTGCGCGGCGTAGTGCATGAGGCTCCTGTGTCTGTCCTCTCCGCCAATGGTGTTGCCAATGCATGCACTCAACCTGTTTTTATTTCTCCCCCCACCCTTTTTCTTTATCTTCTCGTGCATGTGTGCATTAGCATCATCAGGCGGAGGAGAATTGGCATCGGAGCACGAGGGAGCTGCAACTCACAAGGCCCCGGTGGGCCATGGTACAGACACCGAGGTCACCAGTGATACGGAGGGCGAGGGGAGCACCACAACGGGGACCCGTGGTGACACCAGCGACACCGACACGTCCTCGGAAGGGAGCTCCCTAGCGGTGGCGGCAACATCCGGGCCCCCCGCCTCTACAGGTACAGCCACCACCCAGCACACCAGCTCTGCCCTCCCAGCAGCCCCTCAGCCTTCGCTCCGTGCCCGCTCGCCCAAGAAGGCGGGCATCTCCTTCGCCCCAGGCACCTCAGGCCCTGCCCATGTTAGCCCTGCTGCCCTCAGTGAGGAGGTCATTGACCTCCTACAGACCATCATTGTTGGGCAGTCTACCCTTTTGAATGCTATCCAGGGGGTAGAGAGGGAGGTGCATCGGAGCAATGCATACCTGGAGGGCATTCATTCGGGTCAGGCTGCCCATCAACGATCGTTCAATGCTCTGGCCTCAGCACTGATGGCAGCCATTGTCCTTGTTTCCAGCCTCCCTCTTCTGACTGCCTCCACCCTGTCTCTGTCTCCTGTTCCTCAGCCTATCCCATCCACACCATCAGACCAGCCTGCACACACCTCAACACCCAAGGGTAGCTCATCCAGACATAAGCACCACAGATCACACAAGCATTCACCCAAGCAACACCCAGATGCAGACATGCCAACAGTCACTACCACCCCTGTGTCCCCCTCCTCCTCGTCTCCCTCCTCCCTCCCTGTGACGTCTCCACTCACACCTGCATGCACACCACCATCAGCCAGTACTTCCATCACCAGCACACCCTCCAGTACAGTCCGCACACGTGCAGTCACCACCCCCACTGCCATTTACACGTCCCCTGTGTCCTCTCCCACTGTGTCTGTCACCCCCTGTTCCAAGACACACAAACGCAGGCAGCCACCCACCCAACAGCCAACCACCTCACGACAGCCTACGTCACAAGCACCTGCACCCAAAGACAGCACACCTGACTCTCCTACAACCACATCCTCTTCCTCCACTCCCATACCCACTACACCTACCCTTTACATTGGTCCTAAAAAACTTTACCTCTCCAAACTTAGCCTCTTTGCCCCACCTGACCCACCCCCTCCATCTGCTAAGAGTCCCAAGAGCACCTCAGCCACCACCAGCCCTGCTTCAAGTGTCACCATTGTGCACGGGTTTTGGAGTCCACCCTTTCCCAGCACTGATACATCGGCCAGCAGCAAGGGGACAGCCAGCCCCCCCCTGGAAAGAGGACCCGTAAAATCAGGGGCCGCCGCGAGAAGACTGACGCGGCTGCCCCCAAGGAGCAAAGTCCTGGCCCGTCACCTGCCACAACATCCAGGGGAGGCAAGGGCCAGAGAGCCTCATCGAAGGAGGGCAAGGGCAGCAGGGCGGAGAAGTCAGCCAACAGGGGCGCGGACCAGGAGGGCCCCACAAGCCCCATCCCGGGTGTGAGGGAGGACACCCACGGGCCCAGGACTCCGTCACAGAAGGGTCCAGCAACTGCACGGTCGGAGGGCGACTAAGCAGGGTGTCCTGGCCAGGTCTGGCTCCCTTGAATGACTGGACAAGCTCCGCTGAAGAGGGCCCCGCCGTGCAGAAAGACACCGCTGAAGAGGGCCCCGCCGTGCAGAAAGACACCGCTGAAGAGGGCCCCGCCGTGCAGAAAGACACCGCTGAAGAGGGCCCCGCCGTGCAGAAAGACACCGCTGAAGAGCGCCCCGCCGTGCAGAAAGACACAGCTGAAGAGGGCCCCGCCGTGCAGAAAGGCACCGCTCCGCTGGGCCCCGCCGTCTCAAGCACCGCTCCGCTGGGCCCCTTCATGTCAAGCACCGCTCCGCTGGGCCCCGCCGTCTCAAGCACCGCTCTGCTGGGCCCCGCCGTCTGAAGCACCGCTCCGCTGGGCCCTTCCTGTCAAGCACCGCTCCGCTGGGCCCTGCCGTCTCAAGCACCGCTCCGCTGGGCCCTTCCTGTCAAGCACCGCTCCGCTGGGCCCCTTCCTGTCAAGCACCGCTCCGCTGGGCCCTTCCTGTCAAGCACCACTCCGCTGGGCCCTTCCTCTCAAGCACCGCTCCGCTGGGCCCTTCCTGTCAAGCACTGCTCCGCTGGGCCCTTCATCTCAAGCACCACTCCGCTGGGCCCTTCCTGTCAAGCACCGCTGGCCCATTGGCAGTCCCGGTTCTGTGTCGGGCAGGCCTTCACGACACACTCTGCCCACCATGCCTCCTCCATGACCAGTGGTCTCTGTAATCCACCTGATGGACTGTGGCTTTGCACTCCCCAGGATGTAACAGTGGGCAATCCACCCACTGTAGAGACTTGTGAGACTGTGGCTTTGCACTCCCCAGGATGGCACAGTGGGCAACCCACCCACTGTAGAGACTTGTGAGACTGTGGCTTTGCACTCCCCAGGATGGCACAGTGGGCAATCCACCAACTGTAGAGACTTGTGAGACTGTGGCTTTGCACTCCCCAGGATGGCACAGTGGGCATGGTGGACCCTTCGTGGATCTGGCGTTGTGGACTCATGTGGCTGAGGTGCCCCCCCTTCCCTTCCCCCTGAGGTGCCTGTAGTTTTGTCATCTGATGCCCCAGCAGTGTTCTCTCCAATGGACTCAGGTCTCCTGTGTGGGCTTTGCCCATGTGTTGATACACTTTGGCCCATGGACAGTGGAAATTTAAGTGACTGTGCAGGACTTATTGCCTATGTTTATCGGTTTCGCAATGTTCTTACTTGCTATATTACCAAGACTTCAAAGAACCTCTTATATACATAAATGTTGTTTCTCACTTTAATTATGTCTTTGCATTATTCCGGGGGGTTTGGGTGGTGTCACTGTGACTTGGTGCTCTGCATTGGTGTGTAGATAGTTGGGTGGGGGGGGGTCGCATATGCCGGCGTTCGTACTCGTGGTAGATGAGCAGGTAGACAATAGCTGGTAGGATGTTTAATTCGGGTTCCATGCTGTCCTCCTTCCTCGTGGAGTGTGTATAGGTGAGCGTTTTCCCGTTCGTAGTCTGTTTCCGCCGTGTTTTTATCGGCGGGGCTCCCGCCCCGGAAAAGGTGGCGGATTGGTGAGTTGTGATAGGGTGGGCGGTACATTGTCTGCCGCCTGGCTGTTGGCGGTGACCGCCGCGCTGTTTGTCTGTCCCGCCGTGGCGGTCGGAGTGTTAAAGTGGCGGCCTGTGTTGGCGGTTCCGGCCAGGGTCAGAATACCTTATTTTTGACCGCCTGCCTGTTGGCGGGTTGGCCGCCGCTTTATCACCGACCGCCAGGGTTGGAATGACCCCCTATGTGTTTAGGTTAGTATCTGTTGTCCTCCACGTGTCCCTTCTCATAATGGGGGTGGGGGGTTGATGTTTAGAACATTTTGTTACATGTGATAAGTACGTTTAGCTTAGGTTAGTTAGGGACAGTTGTGGGTAATGAGTAGTTAAGGTAGATTAGGGTAGGTAAGGCTTTTCCCCGAGTTTTCTCTTCTGTTTTTACAGTTTAATAAATATGTAGTAAACCCTTTACAGTATGTGTGAAATGCTTGTAGATCAGGACCTTGGCATGAGTGTACATGATTTATTTTGTATTACATTTGTGTCCTGTGCTACAAACAAATCCCAACTGAGCTGTAACATTGGCAGCTACCCCAAAGCTACCTTGCAAAGATTTGACCAGTCATTGCAACCACAAATCACAGTTACTATGGATCCCAACATGTTTTTTTCAATAAGTATGTTTTCAATGTCACATACTGTGCTTCCAGATTTGGTATTGGGGACACTGTGTTATGTCTGACTGCAGTGTGATGTTCAAAGAAACCCTTATTAGCTGAGTGGTAGTGAGCACTCATGTAGTATCGTGTTCATGACTCACATAGATCATTTGTGACACTGTTCAGCATGATTACTTATTTGGATATGCACTCAGACACCTTCATTCATGAAGTTTGTTGACTGTTTGCTTAGATTTGTGGGCAATGTTATATGTGTTAGTATTGCATGGTGGCAAAATTTTGCTCCCATTTTTTAATGGCTTAGATATCCCTGGAGGAAGCATTATTCTGTCCAACACAGCATTATGGTGTATGGTTTCTCTTCTCATCAGATATTACCCTCAGGAAGGGCAGAGTATGGTGCAATCCAGGCCACTGTGCATAGTTAGCAGACTACATTATTTCAGGACAGTTGTATTGACAAGCTATGTAATTTGACAGGAGGCAAAATTCAGTGATCTACTGCATGGTTGATGTGTCACGTTACACAGAAACAAAGTGGTTGTAGAAGTGCAATTTATTGAAAAGTGCTTTAGTGCTATATGTACATTGTCCATGATTGTGAGTCCATTATAGTGACATCTTCCATTGTGATCCTACACAAGTGCTAAAGGACAATGCATTTGACATGCTGGGGTGATGTGTCAGACAGTGCAGAGGGACAGGATTTGCCAATGAGTAAGTGAGAGACAATCACTGGGCAGGCTGACAAGATATACAGTGGTTTGCAGAACAGTCATTGAGTACAGTTGTTGCAAGACTGGCATGTTACAAAGTGCTGGACCTTGGTAATATGTGGCCATGTGGCAGGGACTAGTGCTTCTGGGTACCTTTACGGGTGAAGGTCATCTGTTCCATGTCTTCTTCTTCTGATGTGTGTGTTGCCTTCTCTGTCCTTGGTGGTGGTGGTTGTGAAGGGGCAACACACACCTCAGTGTTTGAAGACGCGGAGTCAGACATCCCGGTCGCTGCTACCTGTGAAGGTCTTAAGGGCAGTACTGCTGGTTCTTGAGAATAGCAGCCACATCACGATGGTAGGCAGCTAGGTCTGCCCTGAGGGGGTCATGATTGCATTCGTGCATGCAGTGGAAAGTTTGGGGTGTGAGGTGTTTTGGCAACTCCCTTACTGCTGTGGTGAATTCCTTTACAGTTTGTTGTAGTCCTTGCAGGATGGATGTTAGCGCCTACATGGCTGCTGCCTGATCTGCAGATGACATCATGCACGAACGCACCCCCTCTAGGCTGGCTGCCATAGTTTGTATCCCTACCCGCACCTCCTTGGCCAGCTCCCGCTGTACTCCGACTGCAGTTCTCTCAAAGCTGGTGCCTGTGTCATCTGAGTCCTCAGCTGTATTGGAGCTGGCAGGTCTTACAATTGGGGTTGTGGGTGCGTCCTCTGTGATGGCTGCTTGTTCTGTGCTCCTCTTTGTGACAGAATGTGGGGTCTGGAGGGTTCCAAGGACATCTTGGAGGGTCTGGTGGCTGATGTTTGTCAGCTCGTCATCCATGTCATCAGGGTAGTCTTAGACAGGCATATCCGCAGGAGATCCGTCATCCTCTGCAATGAAACAGGGTACAATTAGTGTATCTGTGTTGTGGCATTGGTGATGTGACATGCCTGCCTTGTGATGATTTCACATTGTGATCTTGGTTCCTGTTCATTGCTCCAGTCTTTCAAATGGGCATTCTCACAGGCCTATGCCCCACCTGCACGTCACATGTATTGTGGTAAGTTTTTTGACTTGTCGGCATCATCTCCTCTAGGTGTTGGTTTAGGCCAAATAGTGATTTGCCACCTTCTTGTCCTACTCAACATTCCATCTACATCCATTCCCATGGTGAGACCTTTCACTGGCTGTGGGTGCTCTGATGGGACTAGCAGCACACTTAACAATCTGGACCTGTCCCAGTCTCTGATCTTTCACATCCACTTATATGTAGTTGAAATGTAGCGTATACTATGCATAGCATTGTTATGGCACAATATGGGTGTTAGCATTGGTAATGTGTACAGCTGATGTAGGGGAATGTGTGGACATTGGATTGCCCTGATAGTCGTAGCAGTGTCCTATTTCCTCCTCTGACTGTGCAGGTGTATTTCAGTGACCAGTTACATGTGTCCTCCCCCTCAATGCTGTTGCCTGAGCAGTATGATATTTGGGATGTTGCACTGTGGCCTAGGCACAGGATGGACCATGGCATATGCTGCATGGGTGTGACCTTAGTGCTGTGTAGCTCCTACTGTTGATGACATTGGCTGATGTTTGTGGGAACTATGGGCATTCACGTTTAACAGGACTGGAACATTTGTCTTGTTTCAGGGGATTGTTAAAGTTGTCATCCTCAACCCACTAATTTAGGTGTGTATGATCCATGGGGACGTTACTGCCAATGGCTACTTGAGCTGCACACACAGTGGCAACTGTTGTCACTGTTACATTCCAGTTGTTGGTATGGCTAGAGGTTGTTAACTGGACCTTTGTTAATGTCGGGGGTACAGTGGCTGACTTGTGATGGGATGTCAGTTTGACGTTGTGCCCTTCCCTCCTGGCGTGGCTTTACCTTTGGTACATCGTTGGCATGGCAGCATACACCCATGGAACTGTTTTTGGTGTTGTGTTATGGTGTGCCCCAGCTTCTCTCTGTACAGGCCATGCCATACCCCTTTACCCATGCCACTCCATGTATAAGATGACTTCCCTGCATTTTGTGGTCGGTATCCCCCCCAGTTTAGTTGACATTAGTGCATTTTAATTCCCCATGCGACTTACCCTGCATGTGTGTTGTCTCCGGGTAGTCTGTGCTGTCCTGTCCTTGAATCCCTGTAACGATCTCCTCAGGGATGACGGTTGCGACCATCTCCTCCATGTGGTCCAGGGCCTCCTGCGGTGCTGCACTCCCACCTCCAGTCTGCAGTGCTGCCTTCCTGTTCCTGGCATCTTTTCCTTGGTCCTGCACTTGCGGTCATGCCAGCGTTTCTTGCACTTCGATGAATGTTCTGCATACTTCTGCCACACTGTTAATCTTGTCAACAATTTGTTGCCATATTGCCTCTCTCCTACTGATTGGCAACTTTGAGGTGACAAACAGTTGGTGCTGGTGTTCCGTCACCTCTTTAACCAGAATTTCCTGCTCCTCTGCACTGAAGCAACACTTTCTTTTCTTCTTCAACCTGTCCTGGGTCTTGGGTGGGTCCTCCTGGCTGGTTCCTCATCTGTTGTCATCTTCCTGGGGTCTGTACAGGCATCTGGGATTCATTTTGGCTCTCCTCTGCTGAAATGGCTGTGTTTGCAAAACGCCGCATATCCAGTTTGCGGTGTCGTAAATCAACCCATAGTCATTTCCACCGTGTTAACGTCATTTTTCTTTACGACTTGACGCTGCGGTGTGCGTAAAAAAAATGACTTACACCTGTGGTTTACGCCGCCGGGCGTCAAAGTATAAATTTGACGCCCGCACAGCGCACCGAAATGGCATTATAAATACGGGCCTTATGGTATTATAACCTTATAACAGGTCCAGGTATCCGCTATTAGTGAGGTGTAGGCAGTGTCTAGCTAGCTAGGGCTCTCTAGAGGTAGCTGAGGATGAGCAGCCAAGATTTATCCAGGAGACATTGCAATACCACTACAGGCCTACAGCACTTACAGTGTTACACAAATAATAGTACTTTATTATGGTAACAAAATTACTAAAATACTGTATAGGCAATTCCCCACTAGAAGGTGAGTAAACATACTATTATCTACATATTAGAAGTCAGGGTTTGGCACAGATAGCAATGAAAAAAAGTGAAATAACAGAAAATAATGGGGACCCTAATGGGAGACCAAACCATATACTAAGTAAGTGGAATGTCAAAGTCAGTCCCCAATCCAAGGAAGTGGATTCTGTAGAGGGGAGCTGGGGAAACTAGGAACCCCAAAAGGTAAGAACCAGGGTGCCCCCCAGCGACCAGGAGAGGAGAGGTATGTACCTGTTTTTCCCCAACCCCACAGGTATGCTTTGGAAAAGGACTGTGCAAGACCCAAGCAAGACTGGAAGAAATCAAAGGTGGATCCTGATATAAAAGGACCTGCAATAGAAGGGTACAAAGTCCAGTTCGAGTTGAAGTTTCCGGTTAGTGCAGTAGCCACTACCCACCCTTCTGCCTAGAGATGCAGGGGAGTGTCTCCTTAACTCCAAGGGAGATTCTGTCTGCCGTCTTATGCAGGCTGAAGAATCGTCACCCTCAGAGGATGCACAGCCAGGGAAATGTGGCAATTGCTTGAAGGAGCTGGAGAAACAATGTTGCAGAGCAGAGCCGTGGCTGGAGTTGCAGATAGTCGGTTCCTGGAGGGTTCAGTTGCAGTCCCGGTGGCCAGAAGATGGAGTAAACAATGCAAAGGAGTCCAGCTGGAATCTTGCATGTCGAATCTGAAGACCCTGGAGGGAGACCCTAAATAGCCTAGGAAGGGGGATTGGTCGTCTAGCAGAGTGACCACCTATCATGAGGGGGCTGTGATGTCACCTGCCTGACCTGGTTACTCAGATGCTCCCAGGGGCTTCTGCCCACCTTAGATTCAAGATGGCAGAATCAAGTGGCCACCTGGAGGAGCTCGGGGAACCACCCCTGGTGTGGTGCTGGACAGGGGAGTAGTTACTCCCCTTTCCATTGTATAGTTTTGTGCCAGAGTAGTTACCGGGGGTCCCTGGACTGGTGCAAACCAGTTTATGCAAGAAGGGCACCAAATGTACCCTTCAAAGCATACAGGTGTCTTGGGGAGGCTACTCCTTCCAAGCCATGTAACACCTATTTCCAAAGGTAGAGGATGTTGCTTCCCTCTCCCAAAGGAAATCCTTTTTATTGCCTTCCTCTTCCCGAGCTGAGCAAGCAGCAGGAGGGCAGAAACCTGTCCATGGGGTGGCAGCAGCACAGGAAAACCTGAGAAGACTGGTAGGAGCGATGCTGGTGGTCCTCTAAGGAGCCCCTAGAGTGCATGGAACCATACAACCAATACTGGCAACAGTATTAGGGTATGATTCTGACATGTTTGATACCAAGCATGCCCAGGTTCTGAGTTACCATTGTGTTACCAGTACAGGGGTAAAATGGCTTCCCCGCACTCACAGGGTCCAGGAAAATAGAGCTGGAGCTCGTAGGGGCAGCTCTGCTCATGCAGGGTTGCCCTGACACACAGGTACTTGATCATCGCCCTTTGGGCTAGGAGGACCTGCCATAGGAGTGACTTACAGTAACCTGGTTCAGTGACCTGTGATGAAAGGGTGCATTCACCGATTTGTGCAGGCTGTGAAGGCAGGCCTGCAGACACATTTTACATGGGGTCTGATGTGTGGCATAATACATGCTGCAGCCCATGGGGATCTCCTGGTGCCTCAATACCCTGAGTAGCATATATTAGGGACTTACATTGCAGCAACAGTTTGTCAATTGTGGGGTGTGCTAAGTCCTAAGCAACAAAATTGAGAGGGAGAGAGCATACGGGGGTCATGGTTAGCAGGGTCGCAGTGAACACAGTCAAAACACACTGACAGCAGGCAAAAAGTGGGGATAACCATGCCAAAAAATCAGTTCTTTCCTACAGACCTCATGTTGATCCTCTTGTTCACTCTGTACATCAATAGTTTATGAGCCATGTTCTTGCTTCCATATTGAGCATGGCCAATATCGGACTATCATTAGATTCTGTTCTTAAAATACTTCTGGTGCTATCTGGCTGTAGGTTTATTCTGAAGATTGACCTTATGTTGAGACCTCTAGCTTATTATGAATTATTGATTTAAGAAGACTACTACCTTTTTCCTTTCTGTACTGATTCTTAATTTAAATAAACCTTCATAGCTTTCATGTTGAATATTGTCCTGTGTTTTTTTTATATGCCTTGGCTTCTGCCCCTTATGACTCACACAGCCTGATCCTCTGTATCAGCTCTTTAAAACATTTATTGCAAAGCACTGACAACAGTTAGCTCAGAACGCAACATAGGAGCATATTGAAGAGACCTAGCACCTCCTTGTGCCATATTGGCATCTTTTGTTATGACGCTAATGTGGCCCAACAAGGCCAAAATCCCCACGCCATATTTACAAAGTGGCTTGCATTTCACCACTTTGTAGACCTTTGCGCTACATTATGCCTGCACCTGGCATACTGTATGCAAAGGGGGCGTTCCCCGCTACGGGGGGCCAAAAAATGGTGCAAGGACATCTAACATATTTCCTTGCTTCATTTGTTTCAGCACTTTTAATGCCTGCTCAGAGCAGGTGTTAAAAGGGGGCACACCATTGTTTACAATGGGACCCCATGTACTCTGCAGGAGTAAGGACAACATTTTGGCACTACTCCTGCAGAGTACATCAATAGAGTCATACAAAATGATGCTATTGTGCCTACCCTGAACCATGGAGTGCCATATTTTAAATAGGGCGCACACATAATGGCGGTGGGGGAGGGGTAAGGGGTGCAAGAAAAGTGGTGCTGCACTAGGTGCTGCACCACTTTTTATAAATCTGCCTCTTAGTTTTCAACTTTGATGAGTTTTTTCCACTTCTTCCCCATGTAAACACAATTTTGGCCAACTGTTTTGTTGTTTTGTCACCTCAGAATGCTGAAAAAAATAATTAAAGAAGCACTCATAGCCCCTACCTTGTTTAGGCTGCTCTATGCAACGTTTCTCAATATTGGTCTGTTCCAAAATCCCATTTCAGGGGCCCAAAGTATCCAACATATGACTGACCATTGCTTTCTTCCGTTTTCTGGATGTTCCTGTTTCCAACCAGTTGGGAAAAAATAATTTGTTCTCAGTGCCAAATATGTGATTGTGGCTGCAGAACCAACTCCTCTAAAGGGACCTTTTTTTCTGTCACAGTAAAACCTTTTCTACACACATTCATATATATTCCTTTGCTACTCTTCAGCTAAACTGCTTTCTATAGAAAGGATCCAAAAGCCTCAACCAGGAGGCTGGTTCTGCCAAACATTGGAATGGATGCACGTCAGACTATTGCGAAGAACAATATTGACTGACATGAACAGTGTATCAAACTCATTTTGTTTCTAAATTTATAATGTAAATAACAAACATAGTGTCAAACATAGCATGGAAGAGAATAACACAAGAAAGGCCAGGTATTGATTGTTCTAATAAATATCAAATTATAAGTATTCTTTCAATATAAAGTTAGTAAAATTAACAATTTTAAACAAAAGCTAGTCATAATCAATAATGTCATAATTTTTTAAAACCATTAAATATGAAATATTTTCAAAAACAAAGGTAAAAATGAATAAACAATTATTTATTTAAAAAAAATATATGTAATAGAAATATTAACACTAAATATAAACACTTTTATAATTAAAACTCGAAACAAACTGCATAACATAACATTTTTTTTAGAAAATATTTAAACAATTTAAAGGTACATTCACATCAACAAAGGAATTAATATTGAAAACCACATTAAAAAAATGTATAACAATTAACTAAATATCTAAAACTTATATAAAAATGTAAAAAAATAATTTCATATCTGAACATTTAGACATATGTAAACAATAGGTTTGATTTACAACTCCTACTCCAGTGTAAGAAATAACGAGGGAGGCGGTGGATTTTGTAAGGCTTTAATTTACTTATTTCCACTCCAATCTAAGCAAAAGCAGGGAAGGTGATGTACTTCTCATGGGTTAGATTTACTATCCCTGCTCCACTGTAAGTGCTGGATTTAGGAGGGGTTAGATTTACTATTCCCACTCTATTGTAAACAACACTAGGGAAATTCCAAACTATGCCACAGTAACAAAAGTGCTGGATTTTGGAGGGGTTAGATTTACTAGTACCACTTCAATCTAGGCTACAGTAGGGAAAGCGCTGGAATTTGAGGAGGTTAAATTTCATATTCTTCTCCACAGCTTTTGCTGCTGTGAACCGACCCAAACTGTGGATTATGTTACTGGACTTAGAGGTGGAACCACCAGTAGTCAATTTCCTTGATATGCTCCATGTAGACCTTGCAGCCAAAGTCTGTTTGAATGCCCATGGAGATATGATCTTGGAATTTCCCCTCAAACGTGGGGTTCAACAGGTATGATTAGTGGCCCACTGCTTTTCTCCATCTTCATAACAAACTTTGTTCTCAGCTGACCCTGACTACCGTGGACCTCCCTAGAATTGGCAACATCCAGGTTCTTGCACTCCTATATGTGGACGATACGTTTCTGCTGACATGCACCCCTAATGCGTTGCAGATGTTCTATACTCGTTTTGGAAAGCCGCATATAATGGCGGGGGAACAGGCAAAAGTAACATGGTCAGGTTCACAATTAAGGACCGTCCCTGTGCAGCATGAATGATTTCAGTTATTTAGGTGTCCATTGTAATTTTAAGGGATATTGGCAGCCCTAGGAGAGCCAAGCACGGCTCAAACTTAGTAGAGCAGTTGGCACACTGCTTAACTTACCTACAGGAGGGTTGAAGGTTTGTATTCTCCCTCTTTAAAATATTTATAATGTTCAGTGTATCCCCACTGCCACGTATGGGGGCCCAGTTTGGGGTTTTTATAACATCTGGTCCTTTCAAATTGAAGAAACTTGCTTCTGCCTATGGCTGCTGCAGGTTCCTTTGTCTAGCTCGAGCTTTGTTATGTACTCAGAGCTTAATCTACAATATATCACAGACAGGGTTATCCTGGCTCCCATACTGTTATGGGTTAGGATATGGTTGAACCCTTCGGCATCCCTATTTAGGATAATAATAACGGACTGCCTCAGCTTTGACAAGGGTCGCTCCAACCCCTGGAGTAACTATATAGTTAGAACTTTTTCTTCACTGGGGTTGGAGGGGCTATTTACTTTACGGTGATTAATAAAGGGAGCAATACGCTGAAAGTAAAAATCTGTTTCCTTGAATACTGTACTGCAAACAGGATGAAATCTGAACTAGGCAAAGTGTATTACATTTTTACAGATCCTTTGAAACTTGTAAATCAGTGCTGTATATGTCTTTACCCCTCAAGCATAATGTGGAGGTTACTGTGCTTCCAGGGCGACAGTAGCCTGCTCGGAGATTGTGTCCCGCCATGCCCTTGTGATGGTCAGGGGGAGCAGTCATTGCTACATTTTATGTTCTTTTTCAAAAAATGTAACCTTCAGTTTAGCACTTTTCCTGAGCCACTGTTAAATAAGTTGGGGCACTGCAAATGTAGAGAAGTGCTTTTCCACTTGCAAATGTTTAACAGCCAGGAAATATGTCTGAGAGTAAGCTCCTCTCTCAGTGCTGCCATTAAGATGTAGAAAGTCTATGGAAGGATAGGACAGGCCATGGCTTTTTAAGTTATTTATTTTTTAGCTTATCTCAAGGTCAATGGCAGGCACCGTTATGAAATGCTGGGTTCATTGCTCAATTTTATATATTGTTTTTAGCTTATTACTTGGATTTTTATGTATATGTGTTCTATGTGTAGCTGCTAGATTTGGCGGCAATATTGTAGTGACGATTAATGCTGTTATTTGCAAATAGCCATGAGCTATAGTTGAGTTTTTTATGAATTGTATTATGTAATTGTGTGATAAAATTGCTTTATATTTCTTTTATGGTCAGCACTTGGCTGAAAAAGATTCATGATTGGATTGAATAGTCTTAGTCTAGTCTAAGCAACAGTAGAGAAGGTGTTGGACATCAGACAGGTAACGTCCATCTAACAAATAATCACTTTTTATAACAAGTATAAATATCTAACAACAAAGAAATATCAATAAACATTTAAGTTAAAAAGAAATCCTATTTAAATTAAACAAATAGTAAAAGGCTAAATAATAATATCAAATACTAAGGCGGTCATTACAACATTGTCAGTAAAAGCCGCTTACCGTCGTGCAGAAGACCGCAAACACACCGCCGCGGCAGCGGAAATCCGCCACAGCTGTTATGACCCACATTTCGGAATGCGACGAAATTCAAACACCCACACAAGTCCGCCACACCAAAGGTCAGTGATAAACTGACAAAAACAAAACCTCCACCTTCACTCCAACAAAAATACACCCACACTATCACGACACACGAATCCACTGCGGTATTCCATTGGCGGTACACACCGCTGCGCTCAAAATACACACTCTCTTACAAAACACTAACACATTGGATAATTCCAAATACACACACCTGATACACATACACACACCACTCCCACACACCCACACCACTATAAAACACACACCCACATCACCCACAAACCCCCATGACAAAAAATTCTGAAAGACGGCCAGAGAGAGAGCACCAGCAAGAACAATAGCAACCACAGGCACACAACACCATCATCCACAGAACTTCCACGCACCTCACACAACACACCACTACATATCAGCACACATATCACCACACACTCCACCCCACACATCACCTACACCACCCCATGGCACGGCAAAGACACCCCAGGTTCTCAGAGGAGGAGCTCAGGGTCATGGTGGAGGAAATCATCCGGGTAGAGCCCCAGCTTTTCGGATCACAGGTGCAGCACACCTCCATTGCAAGGAAGATGGAGCTATGGAGAAGAATAGTGGACAGGGTCAACGCAGTGGGACAGCACCCAAGAAATTGGGAGGACATCAGGAAGAGGTGGAACGACCTACGGGGGAAGGTGCGTTCCGTGGTCTCGAAACACCACCAGGCGGTTCAGCGGACTGGCGGCGGACCTCCACCTCCTCCCCCACAACTAACAACATGGGAGGAGAAGGTCTTGGCGATTCTGCATCCTGAGGGCCTCGCAGGAGTAGGTGGAGGAATGGACTCTGGTAAGTCAAATCTTAACTATTACAACCCCCACCCTACTTGCATGCTATCACATACCCCCACTCTCACCCTCACCCCCAGCACCCCAACTCCTGACATATGTCCCAATATCACAAACCACCCATCCCAACACCAAGCCCTGCATGCAACAACAAAGCATGGACACCCATCACTTAAGCATGCCCACTGTACATACCCATGCAAACCCCCTAAACCATCCTCACACAAGGTCTCACACAGGAATGCAAGCACTGGGGTACACGGTCACCCACCCATTGCACACCATGACACACACAGATGCAATAACCATCCTTTTATACCCCTGCAGGACCCCTACCCAACCTCACCGGACAGGAGGGTCCACACATGTCCACACCACTAACAGAAGAGGCCCACAGTGATGACAGCACCACTGTCCAACTGGATCTAGATGACCAGCCCAGCCCATCGGGGACCTCGGGACAGTCGGTTCCCATCACCCAGTCACAGTCCACTACAGACCTTCCACCCTCTGGAAACACAAGCAGAGCACCCACCCAGTGGGCCCACACCTCCGTCCCCAGGACACGTCAATCAGCTGTGGGTCCACCACTACAGGGAACACAGGATAACCCACCACCCCAACAACAACAGGGACCTGGGGTCAGTGGTAGTGGGCACACGGTCCAGGGGACGGAGGCCCAGGAACACAGGGGAACTGGGAGGGATGCTGTGCGACAGGGGGCGGACAGGCCAAGGGAACCCACTCTCCACGAGGCCCTCTCCTCCATCATGGGAGCCTACCACCACTCCCAGGAAACAATGGCAACGGTACTGGCCAAGTTTCAGGAGACCCAGGGTCCTGCTGGAGGAACAGTATATGGGCTCCAGGAAGGAACTCAGAACCATCAGCTCCACCCTGGGCACCATCGTAGGGGTGCTGAAGGAATACTCAACACCAGGAGGGACACTGTGGCACTACAAGGGGCCCCTGACACTAGCATGGACGATGAACTGCCCACCACCTCCGCCGGTGCTAGTGGACAAGACGCCCCGCCACAGGACCACCGCACCAGCACCCCACCGCCTGCAGAGGGAGAACCACCCCGCAAACGGTCCCTGAGATCCAGGACAAAGACAGAGAACGATGCCAAGACCCCCGCCAAGAAATGAGACCACCCTGATTGTCATCCTACTGTCCCACTTTGTCACCCTGTCCATACTGAAACTGCCCAAGCTCCACTTCCTATGCCCATATGGGCAATGCACCTGTGAGACTAATAGACTGGACTCTGCCATGGACATTCCTCCGCCATCACCCCTCACCATTTCACTACCCCCTCCAATATTGAACACTTAAATAAACACACTTAAAGCACAAAACAATCTGGAGTCTGCCTGTGATTTCAAAATAGTGTATTAGCAATTACAGTGACAAAATGCTCTTTCAAGTTTAATGTCAACATACCTATGTCACACAGCTCTAGTCCATGAGGAATCTAAGCAGATGTCACACAGTGGGACCCACATCTGTGAAATCGTAAGGGAAAGTGACAACTCAGTGACCATACACTGGGTGAAAACGACACACAGTAGAGAGGTAGTAGTGTTGAAGTACATGCAGTAGGCAGGTTTGTATTCTTACCTGTGTCTCACTGGAAATATTGCTGGATCACTGAGTCCCTGTTGTCATTGTCTTCTTCCCCTGCTTTCTCGTCTTCACTGTCTACAGGCTCCACAGCTGCAACAACACCACCATCTGGACCATCCTCCTACAGAAAAGGCACCTGTCATCGCAAAGCCAAGTTATGAAGCATACAGCAGGCCACGATGATCTGGCACACCTTCTTTGGTTAGTAGAATAGGGATCCACCTGTCATATGGAGGCACCTGAACCTGGCCTTCAGGAGGCCGAAGGTCCGCTCGATCACCATCCTAGTTCGCCCATGGGCCTCATTGTAGCGTTCCTCTCCCCTTGTCCTGGGATTCCTCACTGGGGTCAGTAGCCATGACAGGTTTGGGTAACCAGAGTCACCTGCAAATGGTGAGGGACAACTGTTAGACATGCACTAACCTGGAGGGATGTCCCCACACCCAGACAACCATTCCCACTGACTTGCTTCCAGGTGCTCACCTAATAGCCACACACAGTGCCTCTGGAGTTGACCCATCACATAAGGGATGCTGCTGTTCCGCAGGATGTAGGCGTCATGCACTGAGCCAGGGAACTTGGCATTCACATGGGAGATGTACTGGTCTGCCAAACATACCATCTGTACATTCACAGAATGATAACTCTTCCCGTTTCTGTACACCTGTTCACTCCTGTGGGGGGGGACCAAAGCCACATGTGTCCCATCAATGGCACCTATGATGTTGGGGATGTGTCCCAGGGCATAGAAATCCCCTTTCACTGTAGGCAAATCCTCCACCTGAGGGAAAACAATGTAGCACTGCATGTGTTTCAGAAGGGCAGACAACACTCTGCACAATACGTTGGAAAACATAGGCTGGGACATCCCTGATGCCATGGCCACTGTTGTCTGAAAGGAACCACTTGCAAGGAAATGGAGCACTGACAGCACCTGCACTTGAGGGGGGATTCCTGTGCGATGGCGGATTGCTGACATCAGGTCTGGCTCCAACTGGGTACACAGTTCCTGGATTGTGGCACGGTCAAGCCTGTATGTGATAATCAAATGTCACTCCTCCATTGTCGACAGGTCCACCAACGGTCTGTACACCGGAGGATGCTGCCATCTCCTTACATGTTCCAGCGGACGGTGCCTATGAAGGATAACAGCGAGCACAAAGTCAATCAGCTCAGAGGTACGTACCCACAGTTTACACAGAACACCTATCATACACAAAAGGTGGCTTGTATGTGTGTTGAGTCTAGGCCTAGGTATGAATGACGCAGTTGGAAATGAAGCCATGTGGGCCCCTAAAATGGCGGATGCCTGACCTGTAAAGTGGGACAATGGGATGTGAGGTAACTGCGCTGGCGTTGTATACCGTCGCGGTAGGCGGTCGAAGACCGCAGCGCAATTCTGCATTGGTTAACATTGGACCCTATGGGTACCAGGAACCAATGGCGATGTACGCTGGCGGTGATGGTACGCACCGCCGCGGACGTGACCGCCATTTTCTATCTGTTCAATCACTCAATACCTGATCTTCGACAGGAGAGGATCTACACTGCAAGTGCTGCTGTGACCTCGGTCTGGAAGAGACAATGGCTTGAGTGTCTGGGGAAAGGGCCCATGCAATCACATCGGAGGAGTTGGAGAAACTCGTGGATGGGGTCCTCCCCCAGTACACGCTACTCTACAGTCCTCCAGACAAACAGGTAAGTACACTGGGAGCATGCTGCATGGGCTATGCCTGTGTGGAGAGGGCTGGATGTAAGAAGGAAGGGGGGACAGTGCTGCGTGCATGAAAGACGGTGAATGCATGTGCCACATGGCAAGGGTAGGGATGGGGCCCAATCAGTTTGATGGTGCAGTTGGTAATAACTTCTCTTTTGGCCTTGTACATTTCATGTAGGTCAGCGCCCACCAGAAGAAAGATATTTGGCGTGCCAACGCCAAGGACGTCCGGACCCTGGGGGTCTACCACAGACAGAGCACCCACTGCTGGAAAAGATGGGAGGACATTCGCCGCTGGAGCAGGAAGACGGCGGAGGCTCAGCTGGGGATGGCCTCCCAACGTGGGAGGGGTGCCTGTCGCACCATGACCCCCTGATGTTCAGGATCCTGGCGGTGGCCTACCCAGAGTTGGATGGGCGCTTGAGGGCATCACAGCAGCCACAAGGGGGTGAGTACACTCTCATTCTGCTGACTTTGCGCACATTGAGGTGTCTGGGTGGGGGAGGAGGACTGTGGGTTTCCCTAGGCCAGGGGGAGTTCCGTAGGCAAGGCCCCTCCGTATGTCAGGCCATGTGGCACCCCAGCCCACCTCTGTAGAGTGCCAAGTACAGCTAGTCATGGTCCTGTGTCATCTATGTGTGCAGATGTCGTCCATAGCCTTGTAGGCCATTTCCCATAA
Source organism: Pleurodeles waltl (assembly GCF_031143425.1). NCBI lineage: Eukaryota > Metazoa > Chordata > Amphibia > Caudata > Salamandridae > Pleurodeles > Pleurodeles waltl. The sequence continues at coordinate 1,522,069,893 of NC_090440.1, forward strand.
ATTGAACAGTGGAGCCCAAGAGCGCGGCATAGTGCAAGGGGCTTCTGTGTCTGTCGTGTCCGCCAACGGTATTGGTAATGCATGCACTCAACATGTCTTTCTTCTGTCGTTCCCCCCCCCCTTTTTGTGGTCTTCCTGTTCTTGTGTGCATTAGCATCATCAGGTGGAGGAGCAGTGGCAACGGAGCACGAGGGAGCTGCATCCCACATGGCCCTCGAGGGCGACACTACGGAGTCTGAATTCACCAGTGGGACGGAGGGCGAGGGGAGCTCCACAGCGGGGACAGGAGCTGACACCAGCGACACGGACTCGTCCGCTGATGGGAGCTCCATTGTGGTGGTGGCAACATCTGTGCCCCCCACATCTACAGGTACAGCCACCACACCCCCACCAGTACTACCCTCCCAGTAGCCCCTCAGCCTTTGCCCCTTGCCCGCTCACCCAGGAGGGTGGGCATCACCTTCGCCCCAGGCACCTCAGGCCCTGCCCCAGTCACCCCTGCTGCCCTCAGTGAGGAGACCATTGACCTCCTAAGGTCCCTCACTGTTGGGCAGTCTACCATTTTGAATGCCGGAGTCAGCTGTGACTCCTTCCAAGGTGGGGAAGGGCCACAAGAAACTCGGCAAGTCTGGGAAGAGCTGCACGGCGGAGAAGACCGCCATCATCCCCGCTGCCCAGGAGGCCACCGCCAGCACCAGCCCAGCTGCCCAGGAGGCCACTGCCAGCACCAGCCCAGCTGCCCAGGAGGCCACCACCAGCACCAGCCCAGCTGCCCAGGAGGCCACCGCCAGCACAAGCCCAGCTGCCCAGGAGGCCACCGCCAGCACAAGCCCAGCTGGGCCATGAAGGACCACCAGCAAAAGGCCCGCTGGGCCATGAAGGACCGCCAGCAGCTGAGGCCCTGCAATGGAGACCGCCAGCTGAAGCACCGCTAAATAGGGCACAGCCATCTGAAGCACCGCTGAACAGGGCATCGTCATCTCGAAGCACCGCTGAACAGGGCACCGCCATCTGAAGCACCGCTGAACAGGGCACCGTCATCTGAAGCACCGCTAGCCCATGAGAGGCAGGGGCACTGAAGCAACTGAGTCCATCACGGGGTGAATGATGCACTCTGGGCACCATGCCCCCTCCAGAACCAGTGGAGACTGTCATCCACTACCTCTGTCCTTAACAGGATGAAGCACTCTGGGCACCATGCCCCCTCCAGAACCAGTGGAGACTGACATCCACTACCTCTGTCCTTAACAGGATGAAGCACTCTGGGCACCATGCCCTCTCCAGAACCAGTGGAGACTGACATCCACTACCTCTGTCCTTAACAGAATGAAGCACTCTGGGCACCATGCCCCCTCCAGAACCAGTGGAGACTGACATCCACTTGAGAGACTGTGGCTTTGCACTCCCCAGGATTGAACAGTGGGCAGACCACCCACTTGTGAGACTTGAGAGACTGTGGCTTTGCACTCCGCAGGATTGAACAGTGGGCAGACCACCCACTTGTGAGACTTGAGAGACTGTGGCTTTGCACTCCCCAGGATGTAACAGTGGGAATGTGGCCCCCTCGTGGATTTGGTGTAGTGCACTCATCCCGCTGAGGTGCCCCCCCTTTCCCTCCCCCTGAGGTGCCTGTTTAGTTGCTCTCTGATGCACCTGCAGTGTTCTCTCCGTCATGGTCGGGGATCTTGTGTGGGCCTCGCCCATACCATGTGGTCCCAGTGTTCCACGGACTATCTTAGTGCACTACCTGGACTACTATGCTTGGTATTTATTTTGCACATGGTGTATATATATATTTCTGCCTACTTGTTTTTAATATATTACAATGTTTACACTAATTTTCTATTGTCTTTGCATTCTTCCGGGGGGTTTGGGTGGTGTTACTGTGATGTATTGATATGCATTTGTGTGTGTTGTAGTGGGTGAGGGTGGGGGTATTGCGTGTGTGTGTCCCTGTTTTTTGCCTCCTCCCTCCCCTGTGTCGAAGGTGCAGTACTCACCGTGGTCTTCGCGCTGGCGTTCGTGCCCCTGATAGAAGAGCAGGAAGACTATCGCAGGGAGAATTTGGAGTTCCGGATCCATGGTGTCCTCGTTCCTCATGGAGTGTGTAGAGGTGAGTGTTTTCCCTTCGAAATTCCTGTTTCCGCCGTGTTTTTATCCGTGGTGAATCCGCCCCGGAAAAGGTGGCGGATTAGCCTGTCATAATAGTGTGGGCGGTACATTGTCTCCCGCCTGTCTGTTGGCGGTGACCGTGCGCTGTTTGTTTGTACCGCCGTGGTGGTCGGAGTGTTAAAGTGGCTGTCTTTGTTGGCGGTTTCCGCCACGGTCGTAATTGCACATTTTTTACCGCCAGCCTTTTGGCGGTTTTACCACCGCTTTAACACCGTCCGCCAGGGTTGTAATGACCACCTAAGTCCTTTCCTCCCTAAACACCAACCACATATTCTCCAAAACATATAAATCAAACAATGATATTAAATTACTACTTCTATAAAACTAATACAATTTAAAACTATATTAAATATATAAATACATTTTACAAAATAATCATTAAATACAATGATCAATCATTTAATATTAAATTTAATTTAAAAGATTTTCCTCATTATAACCAATAAAATAATTAGCATAAAGTGGCAGAATGTTATTATTTAGTTAACTTAAAAAGTAATTTAAAATATAGAATAAATCAATTCCCACCCTACTACTACAATGCTACAAAACCAACAACTCACTACTAAAATCAAAATTACTACATAACAATTAAGAAAATGCACATAAAAACATCACAATTATTTCTTAAACGCTTAAATAACAATTAATGTATTAATAAACATGCATTATCAGTAACCAATTCAATATTTAAAATATATTAAAAAGGCATGGTACATTACAAAATCTATCATTTATCTTCTCACCTATCCCCCTACAAACCCAACAACCTGCTACTAATATCAATATTACTAATTACATTTAAAACATAAACATTAAAAAAATCCCTAATTATACTTAAATAATGTAATCATTAATCAACACATCTACATAAGTAAAAAGAAATCAAATGTTTTAATTACATTATTAAATTAATCAACAATATAAAAATAATTGTATTACATTCCCTTCCTGTTATCCTACAAACCAACCAACCCCCAACTACATTATGCATTAGTAATTGAAATAAAAAGTACACATTTTACGTCAAATTATTGACTATAAATGAATAATAATTATACTATTGCACTAACATCTGAAATTAAAACAATAAATAAATATATTTTAAAATCTATATTTATTACCACTATATTAAAGGAAGCAATATTAAAAACAACAATATTATAAATGTGAATGTACAATAAAACAATATTCTTGCATTTGTCATATTCCACTACTCAATATTTTGGCAGTGATAATACTTTTGACACAATATTCTTGTAACACAATATTTAGGATCCAATATTCGTGACATTCACCCATTGGAACTCTCTTCCTTCTTCTCTTTACTCCCAGTCTAAATAGCTTACCTTTGACAAACTACTCAAATCCTGGAAATTTAATGACTCATTTTACTTTGTTTCTTCAATGATGGGCATCTTTATTGCACTTGGGGTATTTGGTGTACTCTACAACTCTTCCATTCATACTTTCATTCATTCATTATCAATGGGCTTTCATTTTGATGCAAGCAGGCCCTATGGATCTCCCACTAGCTGCACAAGCAGTTGGGCAAGATTGTTGTACGTCTAGTTCAATTCAACAACTAATTTGATTGAGCTAAGAGGGGCCCTAAATGTTTATCATACAGGATCAAGCAATATCATACCTCTCAGATAGGAACCTGCACGATGTAACATCTTGACAAAGAGCTTTAGCCAGTAACCTGCCCATGCTTCTGATTGAACAAAGGGATTTTCTTACAATGTTTCATCCATAGAAACAGGTCAGCCCTGGCTACTGGAGATAAAGCCCAGTATCATCCTGTGATTGGCTTGAGGAAAATCAGAAAAAACAGAAAACCTCTGCAACATGGAATGCCATTCATAGCACCGTCCAGCTAAGCTTTATGTGAACACTAATGGATGATGGGCACTGTGAGAATTGACTGTACCTGGATTAACCCCTTAATTATGGAGGACATGATGTTCATGTTCTCGGCACTGCCTTGCAATGTGGAGTCTCGGAGTCTCCAACTAAGGCAGGAAATCCCTCTGGAGCTTCTACCGGAGGGCTTCCTTTCTATGGCCTCTACCTTGGGCTGCTGAAGAAAAGCTTTACCAGGTACCTGGGGATTATTATTTTTAATGATGATTAATGTGCCATTCACACTGACTTCATCAATGGTGAGAGCTGGAGCTTTCAGCTCTGGCTGCTTTCAGTATGATCAGATCTCAGATGCCAAGATCAGCCCACTGAACATTGACCTAAACAGATAAGATACCATTACAAAGGGGATATTCCCTCCTTTTCAATAGTACTCCCCAGTAGATTCCTGCACCACTAAACCACCAGGGTATAATCACAAGGGAGCAGTTCAACCAGCACAGGATTACACTCCCCACTACTTGGAATTTACACAGTCGTTCAGCATCCTGCTGGGACAAGTTGGAGGTTACCCTTAATCAGCTCACTCCATGGGGCAGGCTGAAAGCCCAATAAATGTCATGAACATGTTTATCCCACAGGAAAGGAGTGCAGAGACTGCTTGTTCTGGCCCTGGACCTCAACACCATAGTTCCATCACAGATAGTTCTTTCTGCTAACTTCAGAAAGCAGATTAGAAGCTTACCCCCTATATGGTGGTAGAAAGTTCACTAAACACCAGGGATTGTTTTCTTTGAAAAGAGGAATAGTACTGGGTGCAGCCCATCTGGTATCGGGTCACCTCCAATTCCTCTATTCCCAGACCATCTTCTTGCCCCACTGGGTAGCAGATTGGGGGGTTTCCCGCAAATATGGCCACCCAGGGCACTAGACGCCATGGATATATTTAAACAATAGGAATCAGAAGGGGCCAGTCAGTCCTGACATCTGCCCACCACATTCCTCATCTGGGTGCTAGGTAGTTTTTCTGCCCCCAAGATCCAGATTGGGTGGATTACCCTACCAGACCCAATTTGGGGTCACCAGGCGAGGAGGGGCTACTGAGCAATAACTGTGGGGGTTGAAGTTGCTTTCCTCTGAAGCCTTGGAGTCTGTCCTACAAACTGGGCCAGGGTCAACTCCTTCAGTTCTTGACTCTCTGTGGTAGGAATGGCAAGCAGTCACAGGTTTCTTACAGCTGTAGTGTAGGGGTGCTAGAGCTCAGGAGTTAATAGTTATACAGCACCGCAATAACTAAATATGCAACCCATTTCTTATCCTGCAAGAAAGTAAAGTACTTTAATGCACATTAGAACAGAATACTGCTCACAAAAATAGGCAAAGTACAATTTTGTGTTTTGGGTGCTGTTGGGCAGATGTCACCTTTATCGCTATTTGTTCATAGTTTCCACCTGATGGCTAGATCTCCCCTTCAAGGTATTTGTAATCTGTGTCTCATAGTTCAGCAATTTTAGTTCCCATACAATTCTGTTGCTAGATTCTCACCACCCACAGTTGAACAGTCTTTTCAAGCAGAGTCACAGCTGCATCCCACACATCCCTATTTTACTGCTTCACCAGCAGCTATATCTGGGGTCTCATCGGTGACACCTTTCCAGCAAAAGCGGATTCAGTGCTCCTGCATGTCTTCAATGGCCGCAGGTGGTAGTCAAGCATGCTGGGACGCCATTTCCCATGGAACATTTGATCTTGGTGCGGAACAGGTGGGCTCTACCTGAGAAGGCTTTTTAGGATCACTACAGCCATGCACAGGCTGTTCTGTTTCTGGACAAAAGAAAACTGCCACATACAGGGCAAACTTCTTCTGAGCATAAGGGCTACACATAGGCTGAAACAGCCAAGTAGTGGCCAATTTTCTTTGAGGCAATACGGTGATGCATGGGCTGATATTCTGGGCAAAACATTTATGCACAGGATGATTCAGACTCATATTATAGCCCTTACCGGACTTCATTCATCTCAAGATGAATGATTGTGATTCCAGGTAGGAACCACTTCTGGAGAAACTGTATTCCAGGAAGCCCTGGAGTATTTAAATTGCCTTCTGCATTCCTCCTCTTCTGGAAGTTTCACCAGCATTAGGGACCCACTGTACCTCGCTCCTTTTGGACAGTCACTCCTCTGACAGGGTTGGCCTGTTCCTCGCGGTCTCACAGCAGACAATGCTGACTTCAAAGCACTTCAGCACAGGAATATAGCTCTTCCAGGAAGGGGTCACGCTCAAATGATGCCCCCTCACCGCTGGGGGGTTAGCTGTAAGGTACGCCCCTGCCATGGTTGTATTGCAGTACACTAAGGACTCTGCAGAGCAATCCCATCCTTGACCATAGGATACTTCAAACTGGAACAACTATTGGGGCTGTGGGGCATGACTCTGTATAGCAAAAAAGAGACAGGAGTCTGTTCTTCCAGAACCAGTTTGGTGTTGTACTTTGTGGTTGTTCTCCAGACAAAGCCTTTGTATAGAGTGATAATTCTCACACCATGGTGATCTTTGACCTGAGGCACCCACAACAGAGGAACAAAGAGGTGTGATATTTCTCCTCCTGACTGTCATAAGCCCATTCAAAGTGTAAACAGGGAAATACAAAAGGTTGGCTTCACCTAAAGGGTCCCCTTCACATTGGATAACAAGCCTATAAACCCACCCTTCACCCCTACCATCCACCAAAAGGTGGTTCAGGAAGACTAATCAACATCTCTTTGCTCAACAAAGGGTCTTATTGAATTTTTAAAGGAAGCTTGTCTCCTCTTCCCTCACTTAGGTGTCTAGGTTGCCACCATTCAGCTTCAGGAAGGTCAGCAAAACACCTCCACTGTCTTGTATTAAAACCTCACTCACTCATACACACCATGTATGCATCATTCAGTCAGGCATTCATAGGAAGGCAACTGTGCCACCCTTCCAGCCCAAAGAAAAGATAACAAACCAGGCTGTAGGGAAAAACAAGAAGGACAAAAGAGACAGAGGAGTGACCCGGGAAGCAAGACACTACTAGTAAGGATATGAACCACATGGTAGGAGGATGGAAGAAGAGAGAGGAATGCAGAAAGAGGAAGTGGTATATTAGGAACTGAGCAAGGAAGATCACCATTGTAGGAAAATGGCTCCCTGTTGCAGTTACCCCCCACATTTTGCCTGGTATTGATAATGACTTGACTTGAGAGTGTGCTGGGATCCTTCTAACCAGGCCCCAGCACCAGTGTTCTTTCACTAAAAATGTACAATTGCTTCCACAATTGGCACTCCTCTGGCAAACAGATAAGTCCCTTGTAAAAAGTACCAGTGGTACCAACGGCCCTGTGACCAGGGAAGGTCCCTAAGGGCTGCAGAATGTGTTGAGCCACCCTAAGAGACCCCTCGCCTAACTCATGGACACTACCATTGCAGATTGCGTATGTTGGTGGGGAGAAAAATGCAAAATCGACATGGCATCCCCCTCAAATGCCATGTACACAAAATACTGCCTGTGGCATAGGTGAGTCACCCCTCTAGAAGGCCTTAAAGCCCTAAGGCAGGGTGCACTATACCACAGGTGAGGGCATAGCTACATGAGCAATATGCCCCAACAGTGTCTAAGTCTGTTCTTAGACATTGTAAGTACAGTGTGGCCATATTAAGTATATGGTCTGGGAGTTGTCAAAACAAACTCCACAGTTCCATAATGGCTATACTGAACACTGGGAAGTTTCGTATCAAACTTCTCAGAATAATAATCCCACACTGATGCCTGTGCTGGATTTATTAAAATAATGCTCACAGAGGGCATCTAGAGATGCCCCCTATATTTTACCCAATCCTTCAGTACAGGACTGACTGGTCTGTGCCAGCCTGCCACTGAGACAAGGTTCTGACCCCATGGGATGAGAGCCTTTGTGCCCTCTGAGGCCAGAAACAAACCATTAAATATAAACTATTTTCAAAATGCCCTGCCCTGGGGGGAGGTGCTTCACCCCCCCTTGCAGGAACTGTAACACCTAGCAGTGAGCCTCAAAGACTCAGGCTTCTTGTTACAATTCCCCAAGGCGCTCCAGGTAGTGGAGATGCCCGCCCCCCGGACACAGCCCCCACTTTTGTTGGCAATTGCGGAGGAGATAATGAGAAAAACAAGGAGGAGTCAGGACACCCCCTAAGGCGTCTGAGGTGAGGTGACCCCTGCCTTAGGAAATCCTCCATCTTGTTTTGGAGGATTTCCCCCAATAGAATTAGGGATGTGCCCACCTCTCCACAGGGAGGAGGCACAAAGAGGGTGTAGCCATGCTCAAGGAGTGTAGCCATTGGCTACTTCCCCCAGACCTAAACATACCCCTAAATTGAGTATTTAGGGGCGACCCTGAACCCAGGAAATCAGAATCCTGCAACCTGAAACAAGAAGAAGGACTGCTGACCTGAAAGCCCCGCAGAGACGACGGACACAACAACTGACTTGGCCCCAGCCCTACCGGCCTGTCTCCAGACTTAGAGAACCTGCACAGCGACGCATCCCGCGGGACCAGCGACCTCTGAGGACTCAGAGGACTGACCTGCACCTAAAGGCCCAAGAAACTCCCATGGACAGTGGCTCTGTCCAAAACTGCAACAAAGAAACCATCTTTAAAGAGACTCCAGCCTCACTCCGAAAGCATGAGTCTTCACACTCTGCACCTGACGCCCCTAGCTCGTGTCCGGAAGAACCAACACTGCAAAGATGACCCCCAGGTGACTCCTATGATGTGGACACCCTCAGACGACCTCCCTCAACCCCCACAGCGACACCTGCTGAGAGGATCCAGAGGCTCCCCCTGACCGCGATTGCCCGGTAACAAAGGAACCTGAAGCCTGGAAGAAGCACTGCACCCGCAGTCCCCAGGCCTGAGAGAAACCAACTACTGGTGCAGGAGTGACCAGCAGGTGGCCCTCATCCGTGCCCAGTCGGTGGCTGGCCAGAGAAGTCCCCCCTGTGCCCTGCCTGCATTGCCATAGTGTCCCCCAGGGTCTCTCCATTGAGTCTTATCTGAATCCCGAGACCTACTTCACACACTTCACCCGGCCGCCCCTGTGCTGCTGAGGGTGTATTTTGTGTGCCTGTTTGGAACCCCCCCAGTGCTCTACAAACCCCCCGTGGGCTGCTCCCTGAGGACGCAGGTACTTATCTGCTAGCAGACTGGAACCGGAGCACCCCTATTCTCCATAGGTGCCTATGCTATTTTGCCCTACCTTGACCTCTGCACCTGACCAGCCCTGTTGTTGCTGATGCTGGGTGTTTGGGGTTAATTTGAACCCACAACGAGGGCCACCTATGCCCTGGAGACTGAACTTGTAAGTGCTGTACTTACCTGAGAAACTAACCAATACTTACAACCACCAGGAACTGTTGATTTGTGCAGTGTCCACTTTTAAAATAGCTTATTGTCATTTTTGCCAAAACTGTGTACATTACTGTTTTAATTCAAAGTTCCATACTTACCTGTGTCAAGTACCTTACAATGTATGTACTTACCTAAATTTTGAATCTTGTGGTTCTAAAATAAATTAAGAAAATATTATTTTTCTATATAAAAACCTATTGGCCTGGAGTTAAGACTTTGAGTGTGTGTTCTCATTTATTGCCTGTGTGTGTACAACAAATGCTTAACACTACCCTCTGATAAGGCTACTGCTCGACCACACTACCACAAAATAGAGCATTGGTATTATCTAATTTTGCCACTATCAACCTCTGGAATCTGTGCATACTATCTCACACTTTGAGATAGTATATACAGAGCCAACTTCCTACAACCATGTTAAGGTAAGCTGATTAAGATCCATTGCTAAGTAGGAAGCTTAAGTATAGGATGGTGAAGATGAAAAAGGATATCAGGAGTCAGTAGGAAACCTTTTGTCCCTGTGTGGTTCAAGGACAAACCTAGCCTGTAGAGTAGTGGACAAAGGAATTGCATAGAGGATTTAAATGGAGGTGATGTTTGAACAATATATGTTAGTTTCATTATCTTGCCTCAATTCAGAAAGTCGCTAGCAGCGCCCAAATGAGGGAAAGACAAAGGCAGGAGTAAGAGTAAAAAAATGCATGGGACAAGGAGGGAGGCTAGCCGCTAGTGTTACTAGGCTCCATACAATATTTGCCCCTCTGAGTAATTTATTCGACATAAAATAGTACTTCCCCAAGAACAAAAAATCCTTTCTGGAAAAGAGAGAAAACCGAATAGTTTACAGAGAGTTTAACCAACGAAGAGGAAAGAGAGAGAGAAGCAAACAAAGCGGAAAGATAACTAAGCCAGCAACACTTATTCCAGTCTGAGAGAGATTGAGAAGACACAAAGAGAATCATAGTCAAGGAATAAGAAAGAGAACAAAGGACGGGAAGGAAAGTAAAAAAGGAGAAAAAAGGCAAAACAAACTCTCAATATATTGGAGTACTCACATATTTTATACATGTGTTCTGTTGATGGGCAAGAGTATTTCTGGCACCAGGGACCTCAACGTTCATTGAAGGACCTACAGAACTGAGGAAGGGATAAGAAGTTTTAAGCAAGTGAAATCTCAGGATAGATTAGTGTTTCCTTTTGGACAGATAATATGCAGTCTCTAAATGTAAAAGCCCTTAAATATAAAAAATAAAAATGTCTTTCAAAGCTTGAAGCTTTCTTCTGATTGCTCTCACACTTATATTAAAATCTGTCATCCAACAAATCAGTGTGTTGTGACTACTGCCAAGGGATGACCATCAGACCATTTTGAAAGAGTTTCTCTAAACTATACATTACAACATAAACCTTACCACCTTTAATATTGCCCTTGTTTGCAAGTGGACCCACAAATCCCTTGTGAAATCTTTTATGACATGTATTTCTTTGCATGCTGCTTTATATTCATCTTATGATACCTGAAAAGTGCAATTTGCAATCAAAGCATTAATTTCTTGGCTGCTTAATATTTATCTACTTCAAAGGAAAATGTGAATAATTTTCATGTCACTATTAGAACTATTAGTTCCTTAATGCTAGCAAAACCAAAACATGCTTCCCGTTGAATAGTGTCATTCAAAAATGTATAAAGTTTAGTATAGTTAATGCTATTATGTACTGCTTCAACACATAGCAATCTGATATACTCACAATGCAGCGTGGCAGGAGTATAGTTCAAATTATCTCCCTTATCCTTCTTCAGTTATATTTCAAATCAGTCACATTGTATTCAAAATTCATGTGTTCTGTTGATTTATTTTGTTTCTCCTTCATTTGTTCCACCTATAACCTCTTGTGTGCGCAGGACAGCTCCAAGCCATCCGCACACACCATGGTTGTGTGCGCAGGATGGTTCTGAGCCATCCTGGCACACCAGGCAGGAAATCCCTCTGGTGCAGGCAATAGAGGGATTTCCTGCAACTGAAAATAGCCTCAGCTCCGAAGCTATTTCAGTATTTTCAGTGAAATGCCAATCGGCGCACATGGTGTGCTGATGTCATTTCACTTTCACTGCCTCAGTGCTTGTGGAGCTATCTCAGCCCACTGAGCACCGATGCAAACTAGAGACGTATCATTAAAAGGGGGAGAATCTCCCCTATGCATGCTTTTAAATGGTACCTATCCCTAGTGAATTCATGCTTAGGGATTGCCGCAGGAGGGTGATCCCCCAGCAGGAATTCACCCACTAGACACCAGGGATAGGGAAGTGTCCTCTTGGGCAAGGGCTTGTGCCTCCCCCGAAAAAAAAATATATATTTATACTTCTATCTGCCCCCCAAAGGGGCAGAAAGTTGACTAGAAACCAGGGATTCTTTTTTTTATTTGTAGGGGAGGTGGCTGCCCAGTATTGGCATGGCTATGTCCTCATCCTCCCCCCAAAAGACCCACTAGATACCAGGGATGACTTTATTTGACTTGTAGGTGAGGGACAAATGGGCAGTTACCTCCATCCGCCCCCTTGGGAGGCAGAAAACCCACGATATGCCAGGGATTACTTTTTGATTAATTGTAGGTGTGGGGGCTGCTCAACATGGGCATGGCAATGCCCCCACCTCCTAACAAATGTGAAACAGTCTTCATGCCTCTCCTGGGGGGCATATGGGGACAATTACCCATTTTTGTCCCGGGGGAGGGGGGTTAGAAAGTCCACTAGACACCAGCAATTACTTTTTTTTTGTATTGGGATGGGGCTACACAGCATGGGCCAGACTATTCCTCACCCCCATGAAAATGGGGAACAGTCTTTGTGCCCTTCACCCCAGGGACAGATGGGGTAATAACCCCAATCTGCCCCATGGGGGTGGGAGGCAAAAATCCTACGTTATGGCAGCAGTATGTGTATTTTTAATAAAATAATGGGGTGGGTCTTTTCCTAGCTTAACATCAGGCCTTGCCCTCATCCCTAAAATCTAAGCTGTCTTTCTGCTCCCCTGTCTTGTGGACTAAAGCATCTTATCCCAATGGAAGCAAGAGGAAATTTGATTCTTTTGGGTGTTGGTTTTAATACAATTTGCCAGGAGAGTTTGGCTATCTCCCAGTATCATCCCACTTGCAATGGTGAACAGCTGCACTTTTTGGGCTTCGGTAAGATGCAACTTGGCAAAAGTTAACTGACCCAGACTGTTCTGAAAACTAGATATCTGGGGGAGCCCTGGGTAGTGTGCTTCACATGCGTCCCATAACATTTTCTTACCCACAATGCCCTGCAAACCTCAAGAAAACTTCCTACCACTCAGCCTTGCCCCACTTCTGCCGACAAAAACGATGCGCCACTTGTTTGGTTGGGTCTTGTGTCAGCGACAGGAATAGATCCAAACTAGGTCAATAGGAGTCCCCACAAGGGCTTCCATTGTCATTGGTTTGTTCTGGTCCTGTCACTGGCACGTTTGAGGTTTTGCAACGGATTCTGGGTAAAAGAACCTTGTGAGATCCACCCACGTAACCCTATCCTAGATTTCCCTAGGTGCCTAGTGTTCAAACATGTGCAGGTTTGCAAAATTTCCCTCAATCCCAGAAAAATGTAATGTATCCATGTTGCGCTTTCGACGTTTCCTGTCACTGGCACTAGGACTACCCACACAAGTGAGGCATCATTTTTATTAGAAGTCATAGAAGAAAGCTGGGTGGAAGGAAGTTTCAGATTCCAGAATTTTCCATCACAGAATGGATGCTAGGTAATACAACTTTGCAAAAACTGGTCAGTTTTCGGTGGGAAAGGTTTATGTATCCATGTTGCGTTTGGACCATTTCCTGTCACGGGCAATAGACCTACCCACACAAGTGAGGTACCATTTTTATTGCGAGACTTAGGAGAACACAGAATAGTAAAAAAGTGTCATTAACAATTGTATTTCTCTGCATTTGCACCTTCCAAATATAAGACAATGTGTAGGAAAGAAGTCATTTTGAGAAATATATGGATACCCACAAATTCAGAGATGTGCAAATAACCCTGGCTTCTAAGCTTCATATCTTGGACCCATTTTGGAAATGCATAGGTTTCTATAATACCCATTTGTCACAATTGATGTTTTATCATATGAATTTTTCTATACCTGGTACATAATGAAAAACCATTGCAAGGTGCAGCTCAGTTATTGGCTCTGGGTACCATGAGTTCTTGGAAAACACAAAAACCCTATATATCTCCACAACCAGAAGGGTCTAGCACATGTAGTGATATATAAGTTTTATAAATCGAGCATTGTGATGAGAAGTTACAAATAAAACCATTTTCAAGAATGCCCATTTTTTTCTTACTAATTTTCAATAGCTTTTACTTCAACACTTGGGTGGTCATTCTGACCCTGGCGGTCTTTGACCGCCAGGGCGGAGGACCGCGGGAGCACCGCCGACAGGCCGGCGGTGCTCCAATGGGGATTCCGACCGCGGCGGTAAAGCCGCGGTCGGACCGGCACCACTGGCGGGGTCCCGCCAGTGTACCGCCGCCCCATTGAATCCTCCGCGGCGGCGCAGCTTGCTTCACCGCCGCGGGGATTCCGACCCCCCCTACCGCCATCCAGATCCCGGCGGTCGGACCGCCGGGATCCGGATGGCGGTAGGGGGGGTCGCGGGCCCCTGGGGGCCCCTGCAGTGCCCATGCCACTGGCATGGGCATTGCAGGGGCCCCCGTAAGAGGGCCCCTACAAGTATTTCACTGTCTGCTGCGCAGACAGTGAAATACGCGACGGGTGCAACTGCACCCGTCGCACAGCTTCCACTCCGCCGGCTCGATTCCGAGCCGGCTTCATCGTGGAAGCCTCTTTCCCGCTGGGCTGGCGGGCGGTCTGAAGGCGACCGCCCGCCAGCCCAGCGGGAAAGTCAGAATTACCGCCGCGGTCTTTCGACCGCGGAACGGTAATCTGACGACGGGACTTTGGCGGGCGGCCTCCGCCGCCCGCCAAGGTCAGAATGAGGGCCTTGATTTCTTTGGAAAAACTTTGAAGGATCTACACAAATAACCCCTTGCTGAATTCAGAATTTTGCACGGGTTTTAGAAATGCATAGCTTTCTAGGACCCACCATGGGCTTTACACCCATTTCCACCACAAACTGAAAGTTGGGAAGATGGTGATTTTAGCACTGCAAACCTTCTGTTAATGCCATTTGCAAGAAAAAATAATAGACAATTTATTCTGCAGCACTTCTTTGCTAATTCCCCCCATAAAAACAACATTTTGGTATATTTTGGCTCATTTCTCAGTCCCCTCAGATGAATCCACAAATTCTGGGTACTTTTGGAATCCCTAGGATGATCGGGAAAAAAGGGCACACGTTTGGTGTTTATAGCTTCTGTGGACAAAAGGTTATGAGGTCTAAGCACAATCTACCCAATGAGCCAAAAAAAGCTTAGCACTGGGGAGGAAAAGACCTAGCAACCAAGGAGTTCATAAAATAGGTTATTTATTTGATCATAAAACTCTTCTACATATCCCAGAGCATTTCAAACTGATTGCGCTTCACCAGGGGAATTCTGAAAACAGCTGTAAAAACACTGCACTGCCAATTTTTTTTAACTACCTTTATTGAGTTTATGTGATTCAGACAGTTGCAGTAGTGTAGGAGTAAGGTTCCTTTACAGTATTTCACGCAAATAGGCAAACATTTACAAGTGCCTAAATATAGCAAATAATAAATCGTAGTGCTGGCATAAAGCCATCACTGGGAGACTGACTCAATGCTGTGTCGATGGTAGAGGTGTTATGTTAGTGTCCCTGAGTGACAGGACAGGACATGCAACCTCCTGCTTGTGCCAATCATGTGGAAGTAACAAGGTCAAAACCGTGTTGGGTAGAAGGAGGGGAAAGGGATGCACAAGCAGTTCTGGCTAGATTGCTCCCATAGGGTCAGAATCAGGTTTCAACACTCCATCCATAATTTTATTTTATGATGTCGCTATGTGCGCCCTAAGTGGCTAGGGTATGCCCAGATGTGGGTCGCTTGCTTGCTGCACCTCTGCATTCAAGCTAGCTAGGCTGATGAAGGGTGATACCCTGAAACTGGTTCTAGGATGCTTGTGTACTGTCCAGGGAGGACCTGGCTTGTCAGTTCAGGCTGGACTGCTCCCTCTGGGTCAAGACTGATTTGCACATGACTGGGTCCGAACTGGGGTGACGTGGCAAGCAAAATAACAATGGATTGAACCCAGATCTGTGTCTGGAGTGAGTGTTTGAAAAGTTACAACACTCCATCCATCATTTTATTTTGTGACGTTACTATGTGTGCCCTAAATGGCTAGGTTACGCCCAGATATGGTTCCCTTCCTTGCTGCGTCACTGGATTCAAGCTGGTCTGGCTGAGGAAGGGTGATACCCTGAAACCGGGCCCAGGATGCTTGCATCCTGTCCAAGGATGGCCTGGCTTTGCAGTTCATGCTGGACTGCTCCGATAGGGAGCTGGGTCTAGACTGATTTGCATATGACTGTGTCCGAACTGGGGAGGAATGTGAGCAAAAGAATGATGGATTAAACCCAGATCTTTGACTGGGAGTGAGTGTTTGAAATGCATCAGCACTCCGTCTATCATCCTTTTGTTTTGCTTAAGCTACCATAAGTGGGAAGGGTATGCCCAGACGAGGGTCCTGAGCTCACTGTGCCACCAGATTCAAATTAGCCTGGCTGATGAAGGGTGATATCCTGAAACTAGTTCCAGGATGCTTGCTTGTGGTCCAGGAAGGACCTGGCCTGGCAGTTCACGCTGGACTATTCCCAAGGGTAACTGGGTCAAGGCTAGTTTTCATATGCCTGGGTCCAAACAGGGTGGCATGGCAAGCAAGAGATCAATGGATTAAACCCAAATCTATGATTGGGAGTGAGTGTTTGAAAATTTTCAGCACTTCATCCGTCATCCTTTGGGTTGCTTAAGTTGCCCTAAGCGGGATGGGCATGCCCAAATGTGGGTCCCTTACTCACTGTGCCACTGGAGTCAAGATAGCCTGGCCGATGCCGGGGTTACTCTGAAACCGGTCCAGGGATGCTTCTTCCGGTTGTGGGAGGAGTCTGGGGAACAGACTCAAGGCTGACATGTATATGGCTGGGACCAAACTGGGGTGGCATGGTAAGCAAAAGAATCTGTTACTGGGGGTGAGATTTTGAAAAATGTCTGCACTCCATGAATCATTCTATTGTGTTGCTTAAGTTGTCTTAAGTGGGAAGGGTATGCCCAGATGTTGGTCCTGTGCTCACTGTACCACTGGATTCAAGCTAGCGTGGTTGATGAAGGGTGATACCTGAAACCGGTTACCTGACAGGGAGACACCATGATCACCCCTTGCCTGCAGTACCTTTAGTGTCCACTAGAGGTCACTGTTCTGCCAAAGAGCTACATGGTGGCTTTATGCACACAAGGGCACTTTTAAGTGCTATTACTGGAGCTTCTGCCTTCTGAGAATACCTGCCTGCTGTGGACCTTCACCTGCCTGCTGAAGTTGCTCGCTGTGGACTCTGACCCGCATGCTGGAGCTGCCTGCTTTCTGAAGGCTCTTCCTAGCCTGATAGAGCTAGCAGGCTACTGAGATCTCCCTGCCTGCCTGCTTGCTGAGGAGAACCGCTACCTTCCATGCTTCCCTGCCTGCCATAGAAGAACCACAGCCAGCCCCCCAGCATGGGCCTGAGGAGTACCTACCTGCTGCAACTCCCTGAAGGGGACACCACAATAACACAGGCAAGATGAGCAGACCGCTGTGCCCCTGGTTCCAAAACACACTGAAGCTGCAGAAGAAGGTGGAATCTGATGGCTCCACACCGCATCTGAGCAGCAAGACCTTCACAGAGCTGCTAGTGACCAAGATGGGGTTCACAGTAGCAGAGATCTGGTGCATAATGTCAGAGGCACCCAAAGGCACATACCTGCTGATGTTCATGTCGGAACAAATCTGCAGGTGGTACTGGCAGATGAGCTGGTCAAGCCGGGTCGAGAAATCCTTCTCCAACTTCCACCTGGAGTGCCAGCTCATGATAGAGGTCAAGAAAATGACCGTGCACGTCTGCAGCCCACACGTCAATATCCAGGATCTGACTACCTTCCTGCGCTGCCACTGCACAGTGACAAAAGAAGAACCCTCCCACAACCTGGACAGTGATGGCATATGGGATGGCAAATAGACAGTTATGGTGAAGCTGAACAAGGACCTGTCTGCCCGGATGGAATCCCTCACCCACCTTCCAGCTTCTCCTTATGGCGGGACTCGGGCTACCTGTACTACCCCTGGCAGCCCAAACTGTGCAACAAGTGCAGCAAATTGGGCCATACTGACAAAGATTGCACAGTGCAAGTGTGCAAGAACTGTAAAAGGAAAGGACACTCACCCAGGGCATGCAAAGGAGAAGCCCCCTGCAACCTCTGCGGGGTTGTGGGCAACTTCTTCAAGGACTGCCTGCAAATTGCCAAGTCCTACTCCCAGGCCGCCAAACCTCCCTGGAGAACCACCAAAGAGGAGGCTGCCGTGGCCATCCCTCCAGTCCCAGTCACCAGGAAGACAAAGGAAACTGGGAGAAGGAGAGGCCCCAGGCAGGAGCGAGCAAAACCTGACCAGGGCCCCACCCAGACCCCAGAGCTACAGACTACCGAAGAAGAAATGTCTGCCATCCTCGAGAGCAGCAGGCCCTCTGGGCTAATAGACGATGCTCCCCAACCTGCCCCGGAGATCCAAGAAGAACTGCCCTGGATGAAACAGGAGCGCAGGAAAAGGAGGCACAGTCCCCCACAAGCAACAAAAAAGACCAGAAACAAACATCTGAGCAATCACAACCCCTACTCCGATCCTAAGGAGTCAGAGGAAGAAGATGAAGGGCCAGACGACCAACTGGAACAAGTGTCCAAAGTGCTATAGGAGATGAGGGAGCTGGCAAGCGTTTTGGAGGCGCCCCTACCACCATCACCAGCAACAGTCGCACAGGAAGAGGTCTCAATAGAGGACAGAGAGCAAGACCTACCCTCCAATCTGGAGGAGGGAGAGCCCGAGACCAGCCAGGAGCACAAGCCAGCCTCAGAGAAGCACCAACCAACGGTGGCCAAGACAGAAGTCCTAGCACCGGAGACCCACCAGGAGCATAACCAGCCCTGCAATTACTCTGACTTGATAATTAGTATTTAAGCCTAAGTTTAACTCTTAAACATTAATTAAGATGGCTAGTTCATTGTTTTCCATAAATGTCAGAAGTATCAGAGACAAGTGCAGATGTGCTAGCACCTTGAACTTTCTTGCCAGCCAGCAATGTGATGTGTATATGATTCAGGAATGCTCCACCCCCTTTGCAACTTCATACACACACTTAGAACAGCATTGGACATTTGGGCCTTCCTTTTGGGCTGGGGGAACAGCATTAGTTCTGTAGGAGTTGCTACCTTAGTCAGAGGGAGGTGCTTCACAATGGACTCGGTCACCGAGCTGGAAAGTGACAGGACTCTTGTCATTGTTGGCTCATGGGCAGGAGAACCAGTTAGACTGATTAATGTGTATGCCCCTTTTGATGTAAGTGATAGATGGGAGTTGTTTCAGCGCCTGTGACCAGAGCTGGTCTCCTCAAGAATAATCATGATGGGTGGGGATTTCAACTGTATTCTAGAAAGTGGTGGTCGATGTGGGACCAGGGCTGGGGAAGGATGGATGGACGATGCTGCAAAACTCCTGGCAGTGATGGTGAGTGAGGCCTCCCTGACCGATGTCATTGCATCCATGGAGCCGGATGCCAGGAACTTCAACTGGAGCCGCCCTGATGGATCCTTGCGCACCAGGATAGACTTAATTTTCACATCTAAATCAGTGAGGATCAGGCAATGCTCCATGGTAATGTGCATGTCTCTGATCACAGGGCTATCAGGTTCCAGGGGGAACTGACAGGCAAGTTCCTGGCAGGTCCAGGCACCTGGAAGCTGAATAGTTCTCTGCTGGGGAGAGAGAATGTACAGGAGGAGCTTAGGAGGACTTACAGTGAGTGGCAGGGCATGAAAGACACCTTCCAGTCCACAGGGGAAGGTGGGAGTGGGTGAAAGGCAAGATTCAGGACTTCTCTAAGAATGTGTGCAGGAAAGCAGCAAGAGGGAGAAGGAAGGAGTTCAGTAGCCTGCAGCAACAGCTGCAAGATCTGCACGACCTCCAACTCAGGTGATGAGACATCATGAACCCTCTGGAGGAAGTCAAGAAAGAGCTGAGCAAGCACTTTCATGATGAATCCAGAAGGATCATCTTCCGTTCCAAGGTGGAGAACCTAGAAAGGGGGTAGAAATGCAACTTCTT
Source organism: Pleurodeles waltl (assembly GCF_031143425.1). Taxonomy (NCBI): domain Eukaryota; kingdom Metazoa; phylum Chordata; class Amphibia; order Caudata; family Salamandridae; genus Pleurodeles; species Pleurodeles waltl. Next base: position 1,522,089,676 of record NC_090440.1, read on the forward strand.
GTTCTTTAGGAAAATCCACTCCACGCACACTCCTCTGGATCAACTGCGCAACAGGGAGGGGATTTTGTGTGACACCAAGGAAGACATTAGAAAGGTTGTAACAGGCTTCTACGGGGACCTCTACTCAAAGAAGAGGTCAGAGGGGGGTCAGGCAGAAAAGTGTTTGTCAGGTATTCCACAATAGAAAGGGAAGTCCTTAACGCCCCCCCCCCCCTTTGGAGGAGCTGCACCTCACAGTTAAATGCTTCAAGTCAGGAAAGGCATCAGGTAGTGATGGTCTGCCGGTTGAATTCTACACCTCACTGTGGGACCCAGTGGGACCAGACCTTCTGTATCTGTATGAGGAGAAGGAGCAGGAGGGAATCATGCCCCACATTTTAGGGGAGGGAATGATCATGCTCCTGTATAACCATAAGGGGGAGAGATGTGACCTCAAGAACTGGTGCCCAATCTCTCTTCTGAATGTGGACTACAAGATCCTGGTCAAGACAATAGTGAGTAGACTCAAGAGCGCTATGGGAGAGATAGTTCACCTAAACCAAACCTCTGGAGTTCCACGACGTTAGATCACGGGCAGCATAGCACTGATCAGGGATGCGAACCAGTACATCGCGGACCGAGATATCAGCGCTGCTCTGGTCTGTCTCGATCAGGAATAGGCCTTTGACCGTGTCTCTCATGAGTTTATGGAGAGGGTACTGCAGAGCCTTGGGCTGGGGGAGTGGTTCTGCAATTATGTCAAAATAATGTATACAGACATCTTCAGTTCAGTCATTGTAAATGGTTGGAAAACAGACCCCTTTCCTATCAGGTCTGGGGTGAGACAAGGCTGCCCATTCTTGCCCTCTCTGTTTCTTTTGGTTATGTAGGTACTCGCCAATTACATCAGGAAGAACCCAAACATCAGATTGATCCCAACACCAGGTGACTCAAAGAAAGAAGTCAAGTGTGCGATGTACATGGACGGCATCACCCTCTTCTGCACAGATGGGAAATCGATCCAGTACTTGCTGGAGGCATGCAAGGACTTTGGCAAAACATCAGGGGCAAAGATCAATGTGGACAAATCACACGCAAAGCTCTTCATCTTTTGGGACGTATGTAACTAGCCTCTACCTGTCCCCATTGAGGCAGGGCTGGCAAAGATCCTTGGTGTCTTGTTTGGAGGACCAGGAGCAGTGCCGTAGAGCTAGAACAAACGTCTGGTTAAAGTCAAGCAGAAACTAGGGCTCTGAAGCCTGAGAAACCTGAGCATTGAAAGAAAGGCTATTGGTGCCCAGGAATGATGCACTGCCCGTGCTGCAGTATGTGACCCAGGCCTGGCCACTCATGTCAAATTTAACACAGGCTGTGAACACCATGGTTTTCCTCATTGTCTGGTACTCAAAGATGGACAGGGTGCAAAAGTCAGTCATGCACAAGGAGCACCACAAAGGCGAAGAGGCAGTCCCTGACATTCCGACAATCCTCAGGGCCTTCTTTGTGTGTGGCTGCTTCCAAATAACCTTGCTAATGAGAATAAGAACCACTCAGCCTACAGTCTTCTGCTTCTTCCTGCTCCCAGTATGGAGAAGACTGGGATGGGATAATTGGGAGAATGCACCAATGTTCAACTGGGACCTACCCTGATACTACAAGTAGATTGGAAGGTTTGAGGTGGAATTTGGGCTGAACTGTGTCACACCAAGCCTATGGAAGCCCAAGACAATCCACAGACTAATCAGGTCCGGAGACACCACAGAACTAGTGAATGACCTGCCACCTGCTACAGCGACACATATGTGGAAAAATGTATCCTCCCCATCCCTGACTTATCAGCACAAAGACATTGCATGGATGCTGTGAAAGGGGGGCTGCCAGTTTGGTCATTCATGCACAGCAGGGGCCTGTGCCCACACAGAGAATGTCCAAGGGGATACCCTGCAGAAGAAACTGCATACCATCTGTTCGGGGCCTGCCCTTTCGCCCAGGGACTACGGGCAGCCTTAAGGCAAGAAATGGAAGCCCACATCCTATACCCAAATCTTACTCATCACTCCGTGGTGTATGGGCTGTTTCCAAAGACACACTCAGTGGAGGCTATCCAAGGACGTTGGAGAATCCTCCTCTGCATAAAGGACATCCTCCTGTACACCAGAACCTGACTATTGACGAACAGGGAGGTGATGAGCAGAGAAGCGTGCCACAGAATGGTATACAACCTGCTGAGAAACTACACAGCCAAGAACAGCAAGGAGAGTGAGAAAGAGGAAGAACTGTAACCCTAACCCACTCTCTCCCACTGAACTCCTCATACTGCCCCAAGAAATCAAACCTTTTTCTACTTCTTTAATATGTAACTAACTTGGATATAAAAGTATATTTCAAACAAAGTTGAAGTGGACTGCCTTTCCTAAGGGAAGTGGTCACTCTCTTTAAAATGTATGTATCGCCTACTTTAAACACTTAATAAAGGTTTTTGAAACTTAAAAAAAAAACAGTCCCAGGATTCTTGCTTCTGCTCCAAGGAGGACCTGGCCTGGCAGTTGGGGCATTTGCATTTGGCTGGGTCCAAACTGGGGTGTAGTGATGAGCAAAAGAATGATGGATTGAACCCAGATCTGTGACTGGGGAAGAGTGTTTGAAAAGATTCAGAACTCCATCCATCATTGTTTTGTGTTTCTTAAGTGATCCATTATTGTTTGCCATTGGGAGAAACCTGGAAGTGTCAAAGCCTTCTAGTGCATTGTGCTAGTGCGCCATGCTAATATTGAGGATAAGTCAATAAAGGTTGTTTCTCTCACCTTCTGACATTTATAAAGGCTTTAATGCAGGCGAGGTGAGAACCTCCTGTAGTCTAAGTGAGGACCATACAAATGTCAACCCTTAAAGATCAGGCAATTCCAGAACAGAGGAAGAATATTTCTGTGGGGGAGTGACAGCGAGGGCAGGTGTGCAACGCTATGGGGTACATTTTGTGAAGTCTGGCTGGATTTAGATATGCCAAAATTCCCCCGACCAACCAAATAAGAGTAACATTTTAAAGTCCAAAATTTCGGAAGTTCTTTATTTCAGTTTCCAACCAGTTCCAAAAGAACCTCCTGGTAGTAGCCAACATGTATTTCATTGTTCTAGTAAACACACATTCGATTTTGTCAGGGCTATTGACAAGAATTACTGTCATATTCAAATGATATAAAAATTGAAAAAAAAACACAGGTCCTATCGATCAAAATAGACATTCATACTCAAATGAAAAGAAAGTGCAAAAATAATCTTCTGTGCCAAGGGAATGTAAAAGAAAGGAGAGTATTCCATAAAGTCCACATGTATGAAAATGGTGTGCATTGCTATATTTAGATGAACAAGCTACTTACCATAGGTAACGCCTTATCTGGTACAGACTATTTTGCTGGAGATGCCTAACCTTGGAATATTCCCCAAGCATCATACGCAATCCGTAATGCAATGCGTAACTTGTTGAGCAATCCCTTTGCACGTCAGTAGGTTGCGTTGTTCCCGCTAGAGTGATATATGCTGTTCTTGACTATTTTTTAGCACCTGAAGGGCAGAGCCAAAAAACGTAAGCAATGTGGTGGTCTGTCCAAAGTGAAAAGGTATGACTACTTTTGGTAAAAAGGAGGCACAGGTCCTGAGGAATAATTTGTCAGAAAAAAAGGTTGTGTGTGAGGGATGAACAGAAAGGGCCTCCAACTCCCTAAACCTACAGGCAAATGTTATTCCACAAGTAAGGCTGTTTTGATGGTTAGCATTCTGAGAGGGCAACTGTGCATAGGCTCAAATAGTGAGCATATGAGAAAGGTGAGAACTAAATTAAGATTCTATTGGGCATAAAGAAGGGTGGTGAGAGAAACATGTTGTAAACGTTTTAGAAAACGAGTCACAACATGTGACTTGAACAGAGTATGATAGTTTGGCAAATGCAGGAAGGCTGAAATGGCAGCATGGTACCCTTTAACTGTGCCCAAAGCAAGGTCTTGTCAGGCAAGGGATAAAGCAAACAAAATGAATTCAGACAAGGGTGCAGACAGAGGATGAACGGATTTAGTAGCCCAGTAATCCACAAATGTGTTCCATCTTTTCTGTGGAGGGCTGCCTGGCCATGTAGCTGACATCACACACTTTGTGAGGGAGATCAAACACCCTCAACTGTTGCTGCTCAATCTCCATTGCATGTAGGTGGGGTGTGTGGATGTCCAAGTGCAAGACCGTGCCCTGTTGCTGCAGCAAAAAATCTTCCCAAAGGGGCAGCTGATCAGAGGAAAGATGCTCTTGCTCAGGAGTTCAGGATAGCAGATTCTTCTTGCCCAATCCAGGGTAACAAAGATGACTTGGGCTGAGTCATTCTTGGTCTTCTTGAGAACTCTGGACTGTAGTCCTGAGCTCCTCTTGAGATGAAATGTGTCACCGAGTGAGACCTGCATTTAAAACCCCAGCTCTCAGAAGTGCTCACACGAAGCGTTCACAGCTGTGGTGAATAGATCTAACAAAGATTTTCCTCCCAATCTCTGAGAGACCTTTCACTACCTCCTGAAGAAGATGCCATTTTTGATCCTTAAGGCATTGACATTTGAGTTCATCTGCACTGGTGTTCAGCAAGCCTGCTATGTGCTGAACCACCAGGAATATGTCCTGATGTTCCAGCCATGTCCACAGACACAGGGCCTCTTAATACATACCCCACTCTGGCCTCCTTATTGCAATACTACATGGCAGATGTGTTGTCCATTAACACCTGAATCACTCTTCCCTTGATAGAATGAAGAATGGCTTCAAAGCCTGGAGAATCGCTCTCAGTTCCAGTAAGTTGATGTGGAGCGCAAACTCTACCGGAGACCAGAGTCCCCTGATCTCCACCTCTTTCAGATGGCCGCTCCAATCCAGAAGTCATGCTTCTGTCACTAGCGTGAGCTCTGGATGGAGAAGAGAGAGGGGTCTGCCGTTGACCCAATCGCGGTCCATGAACCACCACTGCAGATCTTTTGTAGTTCTCTCCAATATCTGGACTGAGTCAAAGAGGTTCCTCTGACGCTGTGTCCATGTGGCACTTGAGATCTCACTGCAAAGCCCAAATATGCACCTAGGCATGTGTTATCGGCAGGGTGCAGGGGAACATGAGAACAAGCAGCCTCAGAGCGAATCTCACCACTATCTGAAATAGAGGCTAAAACATTAGGAGCATAACCCAAATATCCCTGACTTGCTGTTCCAAAGGCTAAGCCCGAAACTGCAGTACATCCAGAACAGCTCCAGCAAAAGGGAGAGCCTGAGAGGAAGTAAGGCATGACTCTGGCATGCTGATAGTTACCTCCAGGGAATGCAGAAGGTCCCATGTAGTCTGGAGGTGGGAGATGGATGCCTGGGGAGAGGCCACCTACAATAGCCAGTCATCAAGGTAGGGGAAGACTGAGACCTCTGAACTTCAGACATCTACTACAATCCCTGCCATCACTTTATTGAACACCTGAGGGGCAGTGGTAAGGCCAAAGGAGAGCATAGCTAACTGGTAATGCTCTTGGCCTGCTGTGAGCCACAGATAATGTATCTGGGCTGGCAATGCAGGGATATGGAGATAGGCATCCTTCAAATCAAGCACCTCCATCCAGTCTCCAAGATCGAGGGAAGAGAGAACCTAAGTCAATGTGAGCACACATAATTTTTCCTTTTTCAGGAAGTAGCTGAGAGGGCATAGGTCTAGAATAGAATGAAGCCTCCATCCTTCTTCTTCACCAGAAAGTAGGAAGAATAGCAACCATGACTTACTTCTGATACTGACACCAATTAGATGACTCCTTTTACAAGAAGAGCCAGTACTTCCTGTTGAAGAGCGAAAGTTGGTCTTTCGAGAGCTAGTTGGTGGATAGTGACAAGGGCTGAGGTGTCTGTTGGAATGGTATGGCAGAGCCCTGCAAGAAGATCTGAAGCACCCACTTGTTTCAAGTAATTTCCCACCACTGTGGCAGGTGATGTCTGATCCTGCCATCAAATTGGTGCTCATGGTGATAAGAGGGCAAACTCAAGAGCCCTTGGGTTTGCAGGGGTGCAGGAGCTTGATTGGGTCAACCTCTGACTTTGGCTCCGACAAAGCTTGTGGGAGTTGCGCCCATGGCCACAAAAGGACTGTGATGCCTGCTGGCCATGGTGGCTAGGTGGAAAGGGACATAGCTGATAGCCACTGCTGTGGCCACAGAGGAGGCAGAAGGTGGAGGGCACATGTCACGGGGCCATGTTAAGCTCTCATGACCTGTGGACATACTGGGCCTGATTCTAACTTTGGAGGACGGTGTTAAACCGTCCCAAAAGTGGCGGATATACCACCTACCGTATTACGAGTCCATTATATCCTATGGAACTCGTAATACGGTAGGTGGTATATCCGCCACTTTTGGGACGGTTTAACACCGTCCTCCAAAGTTAGAATCAGGCCCACTGTCTTTAAATCTTCCCAGAGATTAATTTTTCTTGTCCCCAAAAAAACAAGTACCATCGAAGGGCATATCCATAAGGGATGCCTCACATCCTCCAAAAAAATAGATGTCCTCAGCCAGACATGATGTTGAAGCTCCACTGCAGAAGCAATGATTCTTCCCAGCGAGTCGCATACATCCAATCTGATTCCAATAGTGAACTTTGCCACATCCTCCCCGTCAGCCATACCTTGGCCCCATTGTAAACAAATGTGCAACCTAATACAACACCGTATGGGAATAACAGCCCAGTAGGCACGTGGTGTTCATTGACCCCAGTGCCAGGCAGCTGGAAGAGAAACTTATTTTGTCAAAGGTATCCAGCCTATTGGATTCCCTATCTGGCAGAGTGGGGTGGGAACGCACCGGGATTTTATCCTGGACATGGAGGCCAAGACGACCAGACTCATAGGGGTGGATTGCTGGGTGAGGAAGTATAGGTCCCTAAGAGCGGGCGGGAGAGGGTCCTGTGCAGACCCTGGCCCAGACCCGAGCGGGACATCTGTGAGGACTTTATTAAAGGGATCAAGGGTTCTGATGAGGATACCCCAGGCTGAAGGACCTCTGTCAAGACAGTGTTCTTGACTTTGATAGCTAGCAGCCGGGTCTAGGACTTCAGCTGCCCTCCGGACTACCATCACAAAAGAAGTCCCTTCCTCCGTAACCGCTGTGGATGGAGAGACGAGGCAAGAGGAGGTATGCGGACCAATGGCGTCAGCCAAATCCTCATTCCAGGTGTCATCGACTGCGGCTTTGCTAGGGGATCAGACTAATCATAGAGATTCTCACATCTCCTCCTTTCATGTTCCTCAAAGGGTTCTCCAGTAAAAGATGGCTCCATCTTCAACTCAGGCCTTGTGAGCCTGGTCGGTGTCAGACAATGCTGGTCCGGTTCCATATCAGAGTCGGGAATACAATGGTGTCTCCCGTGACAGGAATGGCAACATTGAAATGTTCCCCATAGAAGGTTGCTAAGTCGTGCTGGGGCTGATCTGGATCCATCAACATCAGGTTATAATTCTTTCTAAACCACCACATTGCTTATCACTTATTGATCTGCTCTCAGACCTTTCATGAGAGGAGTTTGTCAACTAAGGCACAGCTTGTTGTGTTTTTGGTAACAATACTGTATAAGATTGGCCACAGGTTACAGCTTCACTCAGTTGATTGACACCTATTTCTTCTTTTTTATGGGTAATGGTGAAAATGTTGTGCATTGTTATAGGTAGTTACAAACTGTATTATTTGTCCCAACCTTTCAGGCAATAACTTTGGTTAACCAGCCAATAGCAGTATACATGGAAGGAGCAACAATTTGAGCTTAGCTCCGGTTTTGACAGATTTGCTGCAAATCCTATCACAGATAAAGGAGTAATTTTGCATGAGGATTTTCAACTTGCAGAAGTTCAGCCATGTATAGTTGTATGCTAAATAAAATTCTGTAAAGTGAGCAGTTTAGCAGTACATGATTTGGCATATTAATACATGTTTTCTGAGCACTATATGTTATTTAGCCATGGTGTACCATAACTTACAAACCCCTCACAGTCAAGACTTGTTTAAGTATGCTGTTTTTTCACTCCATCACTCCTCTGGATTTTACTTGAAGTGGTTAGAGAACTGAAGGTATACTCCCAATACAGTAAGCACCTTTTCTAATACTTTAGAAGCACAGTTTATCTCTGATAAAAGTTTAACGTGCGGCAGGGCTAAATATTTCAGCCATTTCACTGAGTACCCGGTACTTCTCCAGCTGGGTCCGGGTTTGTGGGACATTCTGAGGTTTTAACATCACAAGAAGTTCTGGCAGCATTCTGTGACACTGTACTCTGAATGCTTTTGGCTCACTAGGGACATCTAGCCACGACCAGTGGTACTGAGCTTCTACAGTTAGCTCTACAGGGACATCTAGCCACGACCGGTGGTACTGCACCTTCTGCTGTTGACTCTACAGTGACATCTAGTAACGACCTGAGGCACTGCACATGAGTGCCACTGATACCATAGTTAAAGGATATTTAAAAGACCTGCTAGGCCTGAAAATGTGTAATGCACTATGCCCTCAAGGGGCTGATTATAGGTCACACTGCAATGTTCTTTATCATTCTTTTCATGTGATTATGTCCTCTAGCGGCTGAATATATGGTTCCATGACCAGGTTTCTTCCAAATGCTATCTTTACTGTGGTGCTCTGTAGAGGCTGTTCAGACCATTACAGTCTAATGCCAAGTGTGTGAAGGTATGCACAAACACAGTTTATTTCTGATAAAGGCTTAATGTGATTCATGGCTAAATATTTATCAGGCCTCAAATGCGAGGTTGTTATTATCATTTACAACGCCAACAGCTCTAACTCTCGCTAATGCAAGACCTATTGAATTGCAAATGCTTGTATAAAGTTGCTGAAACGCCTGTATGAGTAGAACATATCTCTTCATGAGCTCAAATGAATTCAGACTGGGTTGACTCATTAACTTTAGGGTATCAAAAAGAGACCCGGGAAGTAGTTATAGTTTGCTAAAAGCAAGGAGGCATGGCTGTTTTATTGTGTGATGATTGGGTCACGTAGTATATTTTCCATCTAGGCAAAATTTGGTTTGTGTCGTGGTCATCATTGCTAATTTATGTACCTGTATGGTACGTCTTGCAGCTTGACCGGCAGCTGAGTTATCTTCTGAGTGGAGTCCTTCGCTTTACGGGAATAGAGTGTTCTGTGTCTCCACCAACAGAAGCTCTTTTGAAAGCAGCTACCCATAACAGGAATTGTTTCGCTTTTAACATTTTCCTGCATGAGTCTATGTACTCATTGAATTCCCTAACCTTTAATCTTCTTCTTAGCCTTTACACAAAATAACGAGTCAGACACAATTAAGATGGTGACTAAAGAATTTGTTTATTGCAAAAACTATAAGTTCATTCAGTTCTGCTATGTGCACAGTTACATCTTCTAAGAGCTTAGCATGGTTGTACATGCCTAAGCAGCTTAATATCAGTCATGTGCCCGATTAAGGCCCATATTTATACTTTTTGATGCAAAACTTCGGCGGCGCAGTTTTGCGTAAAAAATATTACCGCCGGCTAACGCCATTTTGGTGCGCCGTGCGGGCGTCATATTTATACTTTGACGCACGGCGGCGCAAACAACAGGTGGGAGTCATTATTTTTTACACACACCGCGGCGTCAAGTCGTAAAGGAAAACGACGTTAACGCTGCGGAAATGCCTGTGGGTCGATTTACGACACCGTAAACCGGATATGCGCCTTTTTTTGACGCAATAGCGTAAAAAAAAACGCAAACACTGCCATTTCACCAGAGGAGAACCAAAATGGATCCCAGATGCCACTACAGACCCCAGGAAGATGACAGCAGACCAGGAACCAGCCAGGAGGACCCACACAAGAACCAAGACACTTTTAAGAAGAAAAGAAAGTGTTGCTTCAGTGCAGAGGAGCAGGAAATCCTGGTTAAAGAGGTGACTGAACACCAGCACCAACTGTTTGTCACATCAAAGTTGCCAATCAGTAGGAGAGAGGCTATATGGCAACAAATTGTCGACAAGATTAACAGTGTGGCTGAAGTACGCAGAACAGTCATCGAGTGCAAGAAACGCTGGCATGACTGCAAACGCAGGACCAAGGAAAAGATGGCCAGGAACAGGAAGGCAGCAATGCAGACTGGAGGGGGGAGTCCAGCACACCAGGAGGCCCTGGACCACATGGAGGAGATGGTCGCAGCCGTCATCCCTGAGGAGATCGTCACAGGGATTCAAGGACAGGACAGCTCAGACTACCAGGAGACAACGCACATGCAGGGTAAGTCGCATGGGAATTGAAATGCACTAATGTCAACTGCAACCGGGGGGGGGGGGGAAATACCTACTATACATTGCATGTAAGTCATCATATACATGGAGTGGCATGAGTAAAGGGGCACAGCAGGGGGGCATGGCCCTTTCTGAGAAGACCTGGGGCACACCATTACACAACACCAACAACAGTCCCATGGGGGCATGCTGTCATGCCAACGATGGAGCAAAGGGAAAGCCACGACAGGAGGGAAGGCCACTACGTCAAACTGACATCCTGGCACTCGTCAGCCAACATACCTTCTACATTTTTGTACTATTAGCAATCCTCTAGCCAAACCGACAACTGCAATGTAACTGCAACAACAGTTGCCACTACCACCTCTGATCTGTGTGCAGCTCAAGTAGCCAATGGCAGTAACCTCCCCATGGAACATACATACCTAAATTAGGGGGTAGGATGACAGCTGCAACAATCTGCAGAAACAAGAAAAAGGCCCCAGTACACTCAAATGTCAATGCCCATAGTTGTCACAAACATCATCCAAAGTAAACAACAATAGGAGCGACACAGCACTAAGGACACACCCATGCTGCATATGTCAGGGTCCATCCTGTGCCTGGGTAACAAGGCAACATCACAAATGTCATACTGCTCAGACAACAGCATTGAGGAGGGGACACATGTAACTGGTCACTGAAATACACCTGCACAGTCAGAGGACGAAATAGGACACTAATACGACTATCAGGGCAATCCAATGTAACACACATTACCCAACATCAGCAGGACCCATTAACAATGTCAACATCCATATCAGATCATAACATTGCCATGCATAGGATATGCAACATGTCAATTACATTTAAGTCGATGTTAACGATCAGGGATTGGGGCAGGTCCTGATAGTTAAGTGTCCTGCCAGGGCCATCAGAACACCCACAGCCAGTGAAAGGTTTCACCATGAGAATGGATATACACGGAGGGTCGAGTAGGACAAGAAGGAGGCAAATCTCGATTGGCATAAACCAACACCTAGAGGCGATGAGGCTGACAAGTCTGATAACTCAATAACATACATGTGACACACAGGTGGGCCATAGGCCTGAAACAATGCCCATCTGAAGGACTGCAGATATTAATACAAAACAAGAACAAAAAGTGAATTCATCAAAAGGCAGGCACGTCACGTCAAAATTGTCACAACACAGTCACACTAATTGTACCCTGTTTCATTGCAGAGGAAGATGGATCTCCTGCCGATATGCCCGTCCCAGATATCCCTAATGACATGGAAGACGAGCCAATAAACATTCCCCAGGAGACTATCCAAAAGGTCCTTGAAACCCTCCAGACCCCACCTTCTGTCACAAGGAGCAGCACAGAACAAGCAGCCATCGCAGAGGATCCACCCACCACCCCAATTGTAAGACCTGCCAGCTCCAATACAGCTGAGGACTCAGACGACACTGGCACCAGCTTTGAGAGAACTGTAGTTGGAGTACAGCGGGAGCTGGCCAAGGAGGTGCGGGTGGGGATGCAAATTATGGCAGCCAGCCTTGAGGGAGTGCGTTCATGCATGATGTCATCTGCAGATCAGGGAGCAGCTATGCAAGCCCTAACATCTATCTTGAAGGAACTGCAGAAAACCCAGAAGGAAATCAGCACAGCTCTAATACAGTTGACCCAACACCTACAACAGCAATCCTGTCAACACGTGCACGAAAGCAACATTGAACCCCTCAGGGCCGACCTGGCTGCCTACCATCGTGATGTGGCTGCTATTCTCAAGAACCAGCAGGCCCTCCTTGCAGCAGTACTGCCCTTAAGACCTTCACAGGGAGCAGCGACCGGGATGTCTGACTCCACGTCTTCTAAAACTGAGGTGTGTGTTGCCCCTTCACAACCAACAACAACAAGGACAAAGCAGGCAACACACACATCAGAAGAAGAAGACATGGAACAGATCACATTCACAAGGAAAATGACCCGGAAGCACTAGTCCCTGCCACATGGCCGACATTTACCAAGGTCCTGCGCTTTGCAACTTGCCATTCTTGCAACAACTGTACTCAAGGGGAAACATCCTGGACAACTAGGTCTAAACCACTACTTGCCTGAACCACTACTGCTAAACAACTAAAAAGTCTCTACAACTAAGTACTGAACAACTACTGTCTAAACAACATTTGTGCCTGAATAACAATTGCCTGAACAACTAATTTTAAGGTAAGGTTTTCTTTTTAGTTTTTATGGTTTACTAGTTGTTTAGAATATATATATATATATATATATATATATATATATATATATTAGTTGTTCAGGTAATTGTTATTCAGGCACAATTGTTGTTTAGACAGTAGTAGTTCAGTACTTAGTTGTAGAGACTTTTTAGTTGTTTAGCAGTAGTGGTTTAGGCTATAGTTGTTTAGGACCTAGTTGTTCTGTCACATATTCGTACTCAAGCACTGTTCTGCAAACCACTCTATGGGCCTCATTATGACCCTGGCGGGCGGCGGAGGCCGCCCGCCAGGATCGCGCCCTCCAAATTACCGCGCCGCGGTCAAAAGACCGCGGCGGGTATTACGAGTTTTCCCCTGGGCTGGCGGGCGGTTCCAGTTAAACCGCCCGCCAGCCCAGGGGAAAACGACCTTCCCACGAGGATGCCGGCTCGTAATCGAGCCGGCGGAGTGGGAAGGTGCGACGGGTGCTACTGCACCCGTCGCGTATTTCACTGTCTGCAAGGCAGACAGTGAAATACATTTTGGGGCCCTCTTACGGGGGCCCCTGCCGTGCCCATGCCATTGGCATGGGCACGGCAGGGGCCCCCAGGGGCCCCGCGACCCCCCCTACCGCCATCCTGTTCATGGCGGCTTTCCCGCCATGAACTGGATGGCGGTAGGGGGGGTCAGAATCCTCATGGCTGCGGAGCGCGCTCCGCAGCCATGGAGGATTCCAATGAGCAGCGGAAAGTCAGCGGGAGACCGCTGACTTTCCGCTTCTGACCGCGGCTGAACCGCCGCGGTCAGAATGCTCATTGGAGCACCGCCAGCCTGTCGGCGGTGCTCCCGTGGTCGGTGGCCCTGGCGGCCACCGGCCGCCAGGGTCAGAATGACCCTCTATATCTTGTCACCCAGCCCAGTGATTGTCTCTCTCCTACTCATTGGCTAAGTCTGTTCCTTTGCACTGTCTGAAACAGCAACCCCAGCATGACAAAAGCATTTTGCTAAAGCCTTGTGTTGGATCACAACGGAAGATATCACTATAATGGACTCACAGTCATGGACAATGTACATATAGCACTACAGCACTTTTCAATAAATAGCACTTACACAACAATCTGTCTCTGGGTAATGTGACATATCAACTGCGCAGTAGAAAATTGAAATGTCCCTACTGTCAAATAACGTAGCTTGTCAATACAACTGTCCAGATATTATGTAGTTAGAGAAATCTGCACAGTGATCATGATTGCATCATACTCTCCCCATCCTGAGGGAATAATCTGATGAAGTGAGAAACCATAGACCACCATGCTGTGTTGGACAGAAGAATGCTTCCTCAGGGGATAACTAAGTCATCAAATAGTGCCCGCTAAATGTTGTCAACGTGCAAAAATAACACAATAAACATGCCACACGAATCTAAGTAAACACAAAAAAAACTGCACAAATGAAGGTGTCTGAGTTAACGTACAAATAGGTAATCATGCCGAACTGTGTCACAAATGATGTATGAGGGTCATGAAGACAAGAATACAAGATTGCCAATGAGAACTCATCTTATAAGGGTGTGCATGATCATCACACTGCAGTCAGACCTAAAACTGTTTCCCCAATATCATGTCTGGAAGCACTGTTAGTGACTTTGAAAACACACTTATCAACAGAAACACATTTTCATCCATATTAACTGTGATTGGTGGTTGCAACAAAGGGTAGACACTTTGCAAGGTAGCTCTGGGTTAGCTGCCAATCGAACAGCTCAGTTGGGATTTGTTTGTAGCATTGGACACAGATGTTATAGTACAAAAGAGATGTACACGGAATCCAAACCCACGATCAAGTACCATTCAACATATACTATTAAGGGGTAGCCAAATATTTATTAAAAGCTAACCATAGATGATGAAACTGAGGGAAAAATCTTACCTACCCTAATCTACCCTGACTACTCATTATCCACAACTGTCCCTAACTAACCTAAGCTACACTTACTTATCACATGTAACGAAACGTTCTAAACATCTACCCCCCACCGCCCTTATGAGACGGGACACATTGAGGACAACACATACTAACCTAAACACATACTATACTATCCGAAACAAATATATATTTTTTTGGTCAATAGTTTTTTGATGTTTTTTGCTTTTTTTTGTTTTTTTACACACAAGAACCACAACATAGCCCCCCACCCACCCACCCACACATGTAATAAGTCAAAAAAGAAACAATCAGGACCCCCTACCCCCCACCCACTAACATTGACTAAACTAACAGCCTATACTAACCTAACACTAAGCCCCCTAAGCCCACTAAGTATAAGAACAAGGAAAGAGGAGGGAGGGGAGAGTATCATGTCCATCTATTCAACTGTCTAGAGGTTGGCCCTCCGGAGGGTCCTCTTGATATCCTTGACCCGCCGTTTAATGTGCCGCACGTCCCGGCTCGGGTGGCTCACCTTGCGCAGCACTTTGTCCATCATGTTTTCAAGTCTATTGAAGGCTGCAGGGTCTACAGCTGGAGCAGTGGCAGTCTGGGTACCGGTGGAGGAGGTCTGTGTGGGCTGTTCGGCACCGGTGGCAATGCTGGGGCCAGGAAGTCCAGCAGATGTAGATTCAACAGAGGCAGCTGTGGGTGGGGCCACCTGGCCCTCATTGGTGGTTGTTTTTGTGTTGGCTGTGGTGGGCACAGTAGGCCCACCCTGTGGGAAGGCTCACCATGCCCCGAAGGCACTTTCATGGCGATATCACCGGGCCATCCTCCGGAACCCCGACTCCACCAGCAGGATGTGCTGGTATCGCATGGCCCGACGCTGAAATTCACGGACCTGGTCTGGAGTCATGTTAGCTGCTGTGAAGACAAATGCAGATATGCCACATTAGTAACTGCATTGTGTGAAACAGCACAGCAAGTTAATCAGACAATACATCTACTGTACTTCTAACAGCTCATATCACGATACAGAGCATCAAATGTCCTTGAGGAAGTACAAAGCAGGCCAGACAACAAAGGTCACATCACACAAAGCACATTCATAACCCACAAAATGGGTAACAATTGGCCTTGACTTGCAATCTGAGTTCTGACAGTTAACATCTAAGAATCATGCTGCATATCCTCCACCAAGAGCTGGGCTACAAATGTCAGTGTACGGAAAGCAAAACTAAAGCCACATGGTCTGCAAGTTGTAACTGGACTTTCCACTATGGTACCAAGTGCCAAACCTGAGTGTGTATACTAGTACGCAACCAAACCGTCACTTCTTCACAGGTATGTGTAACATACTGGTAGCATCAATACTAGGAACCCCATTCACAAACCCATGGCCGTGTTTGAGGGGGGCGGTGGATATACAACTATAATTTGCCAACATCATGTACACCGAGGAGTGTATAGGCTAATCCACACATGTTTGTCTCTACACACACACCACAGGTAAGGTCTATCTACATTTTGGAGTCAGCAAACCCTAGAGGGTCAGACATGTCAGGAAAATCAGAACTTAGTACACAACATATACTTCCAGTGAGGCCTGACTTACATCAGACACAGAGTTGCTAGAACACCCATGATCATGAATTGCATGCACAACTAGGCCATTACACTCAGGTTCCACAGACTTGATGCACTACATGTGGAAGTACATGATGCTAAGAGGTTCTACCAACTGTTTCAAAATTACGTAGGTAAATAGTGAAGCAGATGTCTATTGGGAAGCTATTAACTTCACCAATCTTAGAGAATGTGGGTCTGACAGGCTGACTAAATAGGGGCTGACTTCCATTGCGACTCTTGGTGATACAAGTGTCAGAGACCTGACTATCCCCTGTACTCACAGTGGGGCCTACAGGGATGTCCTACAATCCCTACATGATATCATTGGATACGCATTGGCTAACTCAAAACATGCGAAAACTGCATTCCCACTCATGTAACAAGTGAAAAACTTGCCCACAGCATCACACCTTCTATGCGTCCAACTCACACGAGTCCATAACCAGCAAACACAACACATAACAGACATATCAACACTTACTGTAGTGGTCGGGGTCCTCAAATGTTGCCACCTCTCCCACAGTGTAGGGCGCCGGTCCACCTGTAAGGTACGGAAGGAAGAAATGTGCTCAAAATCTGTGCACAGTGCAACATTTTCAGTATCATTTACAATGTGTAGGCTGAATAAGTAAATGGCAGCCATTCAGACATGATGGTACTGCATCTGATATTTAACAGCCAACTTGTACATAGCATGGGTCTCCTGTGACAGTTACACACATATCTGCACACATACATTGGCCCTAACTATCATGTGGTTGCAAACTTGACCCATAATTGGTGAGCACTAAAAAATATGGAGTGTA
The DNA here is from genome assembly GCF_031143425.1 of Pleurodeles waltl. Classification (NCBI taxonomy): domain Eukaryota; kingdom Metazoa; phylum Chordata; class Amphibia; order Caudata; family Salamandridae; genus Pleurodeles; species Pleurodeles waltl. The sequence goes on from NC_090440.1 coordinate 1,522,106,536, forward strand.
ATCATCTCATCATGTGCATCCAAGAGAAACATCCAACGCCTGGTTACTTGAGGACTGCATTACCAGTCAAACATGCCTTGTGGCCATGACCAATTTATTGCACATAGGCCCAATGTACAGAGGGAGGGTCAGGGACTCCTGTAAGCCATCCTGTTGTTACAGTATAGTCAATTGATGTGGCCCAGCTATGGTGATTTGCACCAACCATGGAGATGTAAAGCCATGTGCATACACTTGGACTGCCATCCATAGTTGGATTGTGGCTCAACAGATTCCAACAAACATATTACGATGTTAGCTGAGGGCACCTTACACCTTTACACGATGTATTCAAATCATGAACTGACATTTATCCTAAAAGATTAAGAAACACAATAATCACATACATTCATAGTACTTCTGTGAACGCTTTCCTTCCACACTCACCAGACTCACATGAGACCAATGTTTGAGCCACTTTGCTATTCTAAATTGTCGTGAAAGCAGCACTCATTTCAGCATCATGTAGTGATTCTAAAGTCAGTCTAGCAATTGCGTCAACATAGTTGGCCTAAATGTTGGTACATCTGTACTTCTCTGTCAATAATACCCTATATAGACATGATTGGCTCCTATTTTGTTAGCTGTGCTGACAGAAAGGCCGCACCAATTTCCTTCATGGTAAAGTTGCCTGTAAGTTGAGCACGTGCTACCTGACAGCTAGCAATTGTGATCCTTGCCATAGTGCATCAATGATCCCCTTATATGTCCCCAAAATTACACACAGTCATCAAGTTAGCTGGCAGACATCGCACTAATCCACTGATGTCACTACAGAGCATTAATTTGTGCACAATAACAATAGTCGTACTCACCAACAGTGCCACCATTCATGATTCCCAGGTGGTCCAAGAGATCCTGCTCCCTGATGATGAGGTCAGCCCACCGGTGCTTCAGCTGGTGGTCACTCCTCTGGCTGGCATACACACGCTGCAGGTGAACCAGCACCTTTCCCCACCGGATTCTGCGCGCCTCTGTCGGGTACCCCTGTATGACACTGCCCCCTGCCTGGATCATGAGCGGCAAGAAATGTGTCACTAGCCAGATGAAGCCTCCCAACTCCTCTTCCCCCATCCTGCCAAGACGTGGCCTACCAGACATACTTCCAATTGAAGAGAAGGAATAGGGGTAAAAGAAATAGAAAGGGGAAATGGGTGAAAGTAGGGGTAAAAAGACAGAAAAAAAACTAAACCTAAATACTAAAAGAGCCCAACTATCCAAAAATTAACACTACCCACAACAGACTCCCACAAACAAGAAATACACAAGATAAATGGACAAATGTAGACAAAACACAGTACTACAGTATACACAAACAAAATGTATTTCACAAAAGGACTTTACAGATAGCACACAGGACAAATACAGCACGAAATCTCAGGACAACAATCTCTACACAGCCACACAGTCTAGAAGGATCATAGACTGCAAAGTGAAAGTGAAAGTACACCCACTGTACATGATCTGTAAACAGGATATCCTATTACATCACTTCCTGAATGAAACGTCCCGCCTTTTTCACGTTAAGCGTCATTTTTTGTTGCACAAAACTGTATTTGCGTCGTTTTGTTTCACGCACAGACGTGAATATTAACCTGCATCCACATAATGATACATGGACTGTACAAATATCTGGATGCGGGCTATATTTCACTCCTGTGCATAAAAAAAACAACTCAAATACAGTTTTGTGCAATAAAAAATGAAGCACACCGCTAGGGACGTCAAAATTACAGTGCATTAACTGGTTTGGGGCATTTTTACTTGTTTTTTGGTTATTTTACATTTGGAACACATCAGAGATTGGCTAATTGAAGACATTATGGTGTTGATGGTGTATGTTCACATGTGTGACATCATACTGCAGCGGAACATCATCCACTACACCCTTCACAGTATGTTTACAGTTGGCTGACGTCATAGATGGTCATAAGTGTGGCCCACATATATGTATGGCACAAATTGTGCATGTTTGCCATAAGGAGAGGATAGCAATGTGACGCACATATGTACAATACCTAATTGCCTTTGGCTCAAAGTGTGTGCTTTGACAACTAATTTGTTGGTTGACCAGGTGTGTGTGTACATCACATGAAGCATTATTGTACATTTGGTTGTATGAATGTGACGTCCATGTGTCCACCCCTAAGATGCAAGTAAAAATTGGAATGAGCAAGGGCATGTGTTAGTCATACATGTAACAACACCCGCAAAGTATACTTCCAAGTTTTAGGGTCATGTAGACACCACATGTGACATAGCAGGCACCAGATGGATGGCAGACGCATGTTCATGTCAAAGGTCCACAATTTCTACATCCTATGTCCTAGAGTATTGGTAACAGCTTCCTAGGCACTAGTTGATGAATCCCACAGTGAGTCATACACATGCATTGAGGAAGTGGGTACCATGTTGTTTGCACAGACAGACAAGGGTCAATCTCATATGTATGATGACACCACAGTTGAGGCCATAGAAGTGAGCCCCAACGAGCAAGTGGCTGTGGTGGACCAGCATACAAGACAGCACGTGTCCACATATTTCCAGTGATCATTTGCACATAGGTGTCTTGTTCATGTGTGTGGTCCAATGATGATCCTGTAGATTTTTTGGGATGTAATTTGTCACAGTTCGGACCAGGACTCATCATGAGTCAGTGGCAGCTATTCCTGTAACTACTGAGTATCCTTTGTTGATCAATGTGAGTAAAGTAGATGTGGACATGTGAACCAACATGTGGATAGTCCCACCCTGTCACTAAAGACGTGTAATGAGACAGTCAACAGGGCAACCTTGGTGTGCTGAGTGAGATAATGTCTCAATTGTCATGTTCCGGCAGGTGTCATTACAACATTTGTACACAGGCTGGCCTCTGCACTTCCCACTGCATCTGGGAACATCATAGCCTCTGTGCTGTTTATTCTAGCAGCTATTCAGCACACACGGCCCATCACTATGTTGTGCGCACTGTGATGCTGTGTGTGAACTGTCATGGTTCTGACATTTGTGTATTAGTCATGTACATTATCAGAGGTTGCTGGTTGTGCTGAAAGCCCCGTACCCAAGCCCTGCCTATGACCCTGGGACACTGTCACACTTTGTCATTCATGCATAAATGCAACCCAGAAAAGGGATGGGCCATGAATTTTGCTTTTCCAAGAGGATTTAACTCAAATGGTACAATTAAAATGCAGATGATGCTATACAATGTATTTTTGTATGCATGGTAGAAGCCCATGCCCAATGCCCCCTGATGAATGGCAGGTTTGCTAACGCAAGTGTGGTACATATGTAGACACAGGGATACTTTAGTGTGACGCACAGACAGTTGCCAGTCAGGCTGACAGAATGCAAGATGATTCAGGAGCCAGCTACTGGACAAGTTACATAATCAGTGGTCTGACTGAGACTGTTTGGAGGACAAACTAGACAGTTGAAATTTCAATCTGTGTATGTCCTGTGTTTTTGAAGGTGACAAATGAACCCAAGGGCTGTGTTACATGGCTTAATTACTATCAATGGTTGACGATGTATTTGACATAATGGCAACTACTATGCTGTTCCAGGCATCATCAGGGGCAGTGCTTTTTGTAATGGGTGGTGTACATGGAGGTATTCACAGGTGTGGGCTGCATCTGTTTCTCACCAGTCCTGAAGGTGAGACTTGCATTCAAAGGACCAACAGACATTTTCACAAGGGGAAGCAATCTACATGTGCTAACAGGGCTTTGAAACTAGAAGACAGTGTATAAATTAACCTGACGTCCTTGCAGTCAGATGTTCTATGACAATGGCATACCATAGGAAAGGGTGTAGCACACTGGTTTGCTAATGTTGGTCTGTGTGTGTAGAGGAGGGAATATCAGGGTACACATCTTAGTATTCCAGGGACCTCTTCCGACAGGTGGGTTGTGACCAGGTGCATGGGTGTGTAATGAGTTCAGAAATGGGCTGACATGAACATGGAATGTCATGTGCGCAATGCATGTCACATGTGTGGCACTTGTGCTGTCTATGTTCTGCTTCTATGGAACTCTAGTCACAGATATTCCTTGAAATATTGGATGCAGTTGGACTAACTGCTGTCAAGGGTCTTGTCAGACATTCCTGTTAGTGATGCCAAAGCACACTGACTGCCTCATGTATGAGGCTTGTTTTCCCCTTATTGAGTGATGGTGTCATAGTTGTGTGCCATATGCTGCGTTGGACCTTGCTTTCAACATGTATGTGTGAAATAGTTGTGGTCCTCTGCTATAGGCAGCGGAACCTTGACTTGAGGATGCCGAAGGTCCGCTCGACAATGCTGCGTGTCCAGCCTATGGGCCTCGTTGTATGCACGCTCTGCAGCTGTACTCGGGTTCCCAAATGGTGTCATAATCCATGGCTGGATGCCATACCCCTGATCAGCTGCAAGAGAAAATAAATGGGATCATGTTGATGTAGATGGCACTATTGAAAAGACCTTTAATGGCAGTAGTTGTCTTGTGTTGTCTGTGACTCTTTTGTGTACTAATGTGACATCCCATGCTTGTAGGCTATACCATCTGCATTGTGTTGTTTCCTTGGCTGAACAAGTGTTTGTATGCTAACCGTTTGTCAGCAGTATGTTTTGGGATTTTCAGTACAGTGTTCCCTAGCATTGTGACTTGTGATACAGGTGTCCGTGTGTCTTCACTGGGGGTGAGATGATAGTTCCATGCACAGTTAAAATTGAAAGTGTTGTTAACACGTTCATATCAAAGTACCCTGGACATCCCATACCTTTAGACTTAGGCAATGTATTAATGTAAAGGTCATTGGGACACTTACAATTTGCAAGGTGACATTTAGGCAACCACACTCATTGACGTCTTCACATTAGGCTGTACAGTAAATTCCGATGTGTGACAGGTTCAATGGTGACTTAAGAAACATGGCTAGCGATGTCACGACCTCAGTGTGTTCCTGTCGACATGTTGCTGTTGTGGTGTATGTGTTGTGTGTCCTAGGGGGTTGCTGTGCAGTGTATATATATGTAGGTTTTTGTACTTACCAACAAGTAGTCCATTGCCATACCGTCCATCCTGGAAGTGTTGATTGATGGTGCAGTGACGGAAGATGAAGGAGTCATGGACACTCCCAGGATATTTAGCCACGATGTTGGTGATCAATCCTTGGTGATCGACTATGGCCTGCACGTTGATGGAATGTGTGTGCTTCCTGTTGCGGTAGAGGTGTTCAGTTGCAGCAGGTGGCACAAGGCGTACATGTGTGCAGTCGATTGCACCAAGGACGTGTGGGAAGCCACTGATTGCGTAGAACCCCTGTTTTGTTTCCTGCTGCTTTTGCAGTGTGTTAGGGAAGCAGATGTGGCGGGGTGTCAGTCGAATGATGGCGTCCAGTACTTTGGGCAAAAAGGCGGAGAATGATGGTTGTGATATTCCGCCAACCAGGGCACCAGTTGTTTGAAAAGAGTCACTTGCCAGCATATGAAGTACGGCAAGCAGCTTTGTTTCTGTTGGGATGGTGCGGGGTGTCACCAAAGTGGGGGCCAACTGCTGTTCAATGTTTCGCAGCAGCTGCTGAATGGCCTGCCAGTTCAACCGGTACCTCTGTATGATGTTGTGTTCCCTGAGGCCCTGAAGGGTTGTTCTTGGGCGGAATATCCTCTCCTGCCTTCTGCGCTGCCTTTGGGGTCCCTGCTGGTGTTGTTGTAGCTGCTGTTGTTGTTGCTGGGCTCTTCGTCTGCGTGCATGCTGGATTAGAATCACCTCCATGGCTCCCTGTTTCTGCTCTGCTGCTCTGCTGTTTGTTCTGTGTGTTCTGATTAAATACAGGTGTGTTTGGCCCATTTTAACGCCTGCCCTGACCCAGGCGTTAAATTTTTACGCAAATCGGGCTGTGCGTCATTTTCTGGCTCCGCCTCCCGGCCGTGCGTCATTTTTGCCGAAAGCATAAATACGACGCACGGCCGTTTAAGCCATTTTTTGGACGGGAATGCCTTCCTTGCATATAATTAACGCAAGGCGGGTTGCTGCATCCAAAAAATGATGCACACGGCGGAATTTTGTCATCCGCGGGCTCGGGTGTCAAAGTTTAAATACGGGGCAACGTTTGCGCTGATTGTGCGTCAAAAATGTTGACGCACAATCGGCGCAGACGGAGTATAAATATGCCCCTAAGTTTGTGCTGATCTATCAGTGCAGAAAATAGTACAGCACACATTGAATTCTTTACTTTGCGAACGTTTGTGTCCTTGTATTTATGAAAAATGGCTTCCATCTGCGCTAGCAAATGTGTGCGTCATATTTTTTAATGTCAGCTAACGCCATTCCTTAACGCCATCCGTGTGCCATATTTCAGAAATGATGCATGATGGCGCTAAGGAATGGCTAGAGTCTAAAAAAAAACTCTAGCTGGTGACAGTAGGCTATTAGGTGGAAATAAATCTGCAGCTAGTCATCCTAGCGTCATTTTTTGATGCACAAGCACCCAAACACGGACTCCTAAGCATGGAAAGTGGTCATTACCACCACCCCAATGCCCGTGGGGGGACAGTGTCCCCAGGGCAAGCCTAAAATACCCAGTGCCAGCCAGAGTGCTCCATGTAAGAGGCCCCCAGTGGCACACCACAAACATACACATACACTTACCTGCAACTTACCTGGGATGGGCTCCCTCCTCTTGTAGTGTCCTTCTGGTGTGGGTGGTAGTGATGCTGGGGATTGGGGTGGGTATCTGTGTGCCCATTCTATGGTGTTTCCACATGGAATTGGGCCTACCTGCATTATAATGCCTGGCCTGAACAGGGTTAAATAATGGTGATAAGTGGGCATAGCACCATTATTTAGGTCTGCCTCCCGCTTGCACGTCATTTCATCGTTGGGTGTTCAAAATGGCGCTGAGGGGCTAGCGTCATTTTTAGGAAGGGAATCCTTACCTTACATCTCATGACGTAAGGTGGGTTGACGCTTGGTCTAGCGTCAAAATATAAACATGGAGTTAAGTTAGCGCTGCTTTAGCATCAAAATTTATGACACTAACCTTCCATAAATATGGGCCTGAATGTCTGAAGATATATGACTCAGGGCCCAATGCACCTGTCTAAGGTGTAAAGCTCTAAAATTAGTTTCTAAAATGGGTATTGGTGATAATATAATAATATTTTCCCTGCACTGTCGTTTGTTTTTAATGATTGCTAATTTTTATAACAATAAACACCTTCTCAAATTAAGTGAAAACAGTCTAAAATTAACGTGATTTGTTCACAATTGTTGTGCGTTATATATCATATATGTCATATTCTTCAATCTAGCTTGACTAGGCCCTATTCTAATTACCAAACTACACGTGTTGTCTCTTGTCTGTAAATATTCAGTAGCAATGGTATATTTCTATATTTCTCTGGGTAGCTGTGTTATTCCTTCGAATCCTTCCAAACTTTAGTCGTAAATTAGGATCTTTCACACACTGTGCTTAGTGGAAGAGAAATATTTAACAAAAACTTTCAAATCCCATTATTCCATTCAACTTTTCAAGCTACTTTGGCGTTTTTATAGACGATGTCGAAAATGCAATAAAAATAACCAAAATATTGCAAAGAAACAGAAACTAATAAAATAAAGTGAAAACACATATTTAAAAAAACAATAACAAACTCTGTAAATTGATAAAATAGTTTAAGAATCATCAAACTAAAGTTCCAAAATCGAATGCATGCAATTTAAAAAGAAAGTTAGCAGTTATATGTGTAATTACAATGGCACACCATTCTGGGATTTGTACACTTGCTACATAGCGATGGAACAAATACATTAAGGGACGCTGAGAGCCTATTTCACAAAAAAACAAAAGTAAAAAAAATAATGTGTACACAATATACCGTACAACAATATACAAACAGTTCATTAACATAAGGTATAATAAATAAATAAAAGAATAAATGCTAGTTTAAAAGAATCCGTTACCGAAACATCCCCCAATATTTGAAATAAAATCTGCCCAATGAAAATTCAAACTAAAACGGTTAAAAGTTCAACCTTACTTAACTAGTCATTGAAGTCTATAAACAAAACCAACTACAAAAGATACGTACTGAACCAAACCCTTATGGGGGAATTTATAACTCAGTCAACATTACTTAAGAGGAGAAAATACAACTTCCCAACACGATGAAGTTAATCTTCTTAAACATAACCTAAGTAAAACCCCTCATTTTAAAACATATCACTAGACAAATTCTAACTAAACAGATGTCTCCTTATTTCCAATAAAGATGCATCACCTACTGAAATTATAATGAGATATGAAGAATAAAAATACAAATACTGTAGACAATACACATCATTAATAAAGCACAATTTCTAAATAAATACCAGTCAATAAATAAAAAACTGGTTCTTATAATCTTAAAATAACATTTTTAAATGTGACATTTGCAAAGTAAAAAAAAAAAGTAACTATTCAAATAATTATCATTTTGTACTGAATCACTAACAGAGTACAAATGCCCCCAAATATAACCATAATACATGGTAGCACAGTAAAAGAAATGACTCTTAACTTATCTGAGCTGGCTGTATTCTGAATAAAACACCATAAATGGAAAAAGCAATGGAAGTACACCAATCCAACATTTTTCCACAGAAGAACAAATACAGGAAATGACCCTAAAGAAATCAAAAGAGCAACGCCTTCCAATTTCCGTAGGATAAACTGAAATGGGAGATGTAGTGTGAGTTTGGAAAGCCTCCATTTCTAGGGCTTCCACAGAATCTATACTGAAACAATATTCTTGACAAATACATGTACACCTATCTGCACAATTGCCTTCTGTCCCAAATTGAAAGAGAACAATTAGCAGAAAATAGAAACAAAACCAACTACCAACAGCAGCACACAAACGGTATGATGAGGTACACATTCCGCAGTCCTAACAGAGACCTACAATAAAGAAATTCTCATACTATATAACAATAATAATAAGAATGCAAACAAATTATCATTTTGAGAACATGCAAACTGTAATGCAATCTCTAATAACAAGGTTTATGGACTGCACTTTCAAATCATGCCCCTACTTTTACTAAAATATACGCAATATATGGTCAATATCTACACAATATCCCACTAATCAATGTCCGTCTGCCAAAAACACAATCTTCCATATACAATGAGTTTAAGTTATAAATCAAAAACGTCACATATACTTAGCACAAACATAGTTCTTCATTTGGAATATGCAGTGATTAATACTATTAAAAATATCTACCCAGAAAGGCAAATACAAGTATGTTTCTTCCATTTTAACCACGCTGCATGGAGCAAAATACAAAATTCCACTTGACCTATGGTCTTTTCCAACAACACAAAGTTTCAATTTGAAAAAAAAAAATAGTTGCTCCTGCCTTTGTCCTGTAAGGTCACCAGACAAGACAGCCCATAAGAGTCCCAGAAGACTTAAAACTTGCAAATGGTAAAGAACAGACTATTAAAAAAACAGTCCTGTGTAGTAAGCCAATGCTTTCATGTAAGGCAGATCACTGGTGCTGCACCAGCCACAAAAGGACCAGCTACAGTAGTCTAACCTGTGCCATCAAACAGTTGTTTAGAGATGCATTTAATAAGAAAGGGGTCAATCTGGTGCCTCCTCATCGTCCCTGTTACTATACTATTGACTGTGTCATGGGAGCTAGGATTCAGCAATTCTGCATGGGAGAATCTCTCCTATAATTTTCCAAGAAGACACAGCACTCTAGGAGAACTTAATCAAACATTTACAAAAGCTTTTCATATGCCATTCAACCAGCAGGAAACCCTATCTTTATTCAAAAAGCAGGAGAAGACATTTAACCCTATAAGGAGAAAATGCCTTCAAGAGCTAGAACAGGTATCCACTACCTCCTATCTCAGAGGTTTTGGATCAGATGAAATCTGCAAGGATTTTCTCAAATTCAGATCCCCATGGGGCCTATAATCTGGTGCGATTTTTCAGGGTAACACATAGAAAATATAATATCTGAGCACTTTGATTAAATTTCATATATTGAATCTTTCAAGATATTCTAGGCCTCTATGTCATTATTTGTCTTAATTAAAATCTGAATCCCTCAGAAACACTAGTGGCGCATTGTAAACGTGAAAAAAGTGCTAAGATGTCTGTGATAGCATTCTGTTCTTGCTATAACCGAAAAGTGCATTTTTGAAGGACTAATGTAGTATTTCTTGGATTTCGAAATTCTGTCAAAGAGGCTTGCGGGAGGTGGTGGCTGACCCACACCGAGAATTATTAAATAATTTTATAGATTCCTGAGTTTCATCAATTTCAGTTCATTCAAGATATCCTGGATATAGTCCTTCCAATCTCAAAATTGAAAGTGCCTCCTTTTATCAGGGGATTGAACAAGAAGAACCATTATAGAGGTTAAAGAGGCCTTCACTACTGCATCTACTTTAAAGCATGCTAATAGCACTCTTCCTTTCATTGTCTAAACAGATCTCTCTTGCTTTGCCATCAGAGTGGTTTTATTGACAAAAGATCTAAAGACCGGTGCAATCCATCAGCTGCCTATTTTTCCAAAACTCATTTCTCTTCAGAGATATATTATTCAACAGTTTTTGACTAGAGAGGGGACGAGGGAATTACCTCAAAATTTGCAATGCTATCAGATACCAGATCATGAGGTATATCTAATGTCAAACCACACACGATATTTTAACAGACTCAATAAAACTACACAAATAATGAAAACACCTCTCATCAAACACACATTACTTTGAGGACACCTGGGTGGTGTGCATGCACTGGTCTGTACAAAGGTAAGCGCCAGGTTTTGCTTCCATGGTGGAATATCTACATCAGTCAAACTACAAAGAAAGTGAAACTCATAATGCTACAGAAGGGTGGCACATATCTCTCCAAAGGACCTTAGCCAAATGTCACCCTACACTCTACCAATGTATAAAGATACAACAAAAAGAAAAGTGTTACAAGAACAATTGCAAAAACAATTCCTAGCAATGACCCTTAACCATAGAATTGCTAAAGAAACCAAATGAATGCGTAGTATGCTTTCATAAAGGTCTCTTGTTTGAGAAAGTTCACGTTATGGACTAACTTCAATCGATGACTAACACTTTACTTTAAAAAACGGTAGTACAAACCTCAATGAAAGTATATCACAAAACACTATGGGGGTCATTACAACATTGGCGGTAAATGCCGCTTACCGCCGTGCAGAAAATGGCCAACACACCGCCATGGCCGTGGAATTACGCCACAGCTATTACGACCCACAGCCCGGAAACTGCAAAAATCCAGACACCCACACAAGTCCGCAACACCAAAGGTCAGTGATAAACTGGCGAAAACAAAACCTCCAACGTCATGCCAACAGGAATACGCCCACAGTATCACGACCCATGAATCCACGCGGCCGTCTTTCAACTGCGGTATTCCATTGACAGTACACACCTCCGCGCTCAAAATACACACACATTTACAAAACACTACCACATTGGACAATTCCAAATACTCACACCTGATACACATACACACACCACTCCCACACATCCAATACAATATAAAACACACACCCACATCACCCACAAACCCTTACGACCACAATTGCGACTGAAGGCAAGAGAGAGACACCACCATCTACAAACTAGCATCCACAGGCACTCAACACCTTCACTCACACAACATCCATGCACAAAACACCACATACCCCTAAACATCACCCCACACATCACAACACACACCACCTGACACATCACCCACACCACCCCATGGCACCACAAAGACACCCCAGGTTTTCTGAGGAGGAGCTCAGGGTCATGGTGGAGGAGATCATCCGGGTAGAGCCACAGCTGTTCGAATCACAGGTGCAGCACACCACCATAGCTAGGAAGATGGAGCTATGGCACAGAATCATGGATAGGGTCAACGCATTGGGACAGCACCAAGAACACGGGATGACATCAGGAAGAGGTGGAACGACCTATGGGGGAAGGTAAGTTCCGTGGTCTCAAGACACCAGATTACAGTTCAGAGGACTGGCGGCGGACCACCTCCTCCCCCACAACTAACAACATGGGGGAAGCAGGTCTTGGCTATACGGCATCCTGAGGGCCTCGCAGGAGTAGCTGGAGGAATGGACTCTGGTAAGGCAAATCTTTAAATACTTCTTCCCCCCCAACATGAATGTTATCACATACCCCCACCCTCACCCCATCACTCCAACTCCTCACACATGTCCCACTATCACAAACCACACATCCCAACACCAAGCCCTGCATGCAACAACAAAGCATGGACACCCATCACCAATGCATGGCCAGTGCACATACCCACACACACACCCATAAACATTTAGCACACAAGGTCCTACACAAGAATGCAAGCACTGGGGTACAGGGTCACCCACCCATTGCACACCGTGGCACACACAGATGCAATAATCATGCCTTTACACCGCTGCAGGACCCCTACCCAACGTCACCAGACAGGAGGTTCCAGATATGTCCACTCCACCCTTGAAGAGGCCCACAGTGATGACAGCAGCTCTGTCCAACTGGATCTAGATGACCAGCCCGGCCCATCTGGGACCTCGGGACAGTCGGTTCCCCTCACACTGGCACAAGCCACAACAGAGCCTCCCCCCTCTGGAAACACCAGCACAGCACCCACCCAGCGGGCCCATACATCTGTCCCAATGACACATCAACAGTGTCCACCACTACATGGAACCAGGCTAACCCACCACCCCAACAACACCAGGGACCTGGGGGCAGTGGGCACACGGTTCAGGGGATGGAGGCCCAGGAACACAGGGGAACTGGGAGGGCTGCTGTGCGACAGGGGGAGGACAGGCCCAGGGAACCCACTCTCCACGAGGTCCTCTCCAACATCATGGGAGCCTACCACCATTCCCAGGAGACGATGGCAACAGTACTGGCCAAGTTTCAGGAGACCCAGTGGCTGCAGGAGGAACAGTATATTGGGTTCAGGGAGGAACTCAAAACCATCAATACCACCCTGGGCACCATTGTAGGGGTGCTGAAGATACTTGTCAACACCAGGAGGGACACTGTGGCACAACAAGGGGCCCCTGACACTAGCCTGGATGATGAACTGCCCACCACCTCCGCCGGCGCTAATGGACAGGAGGCACTGCCACAGGACCACGACACCAGCACCCCACCCCCTGCAGATGGAGAACCACCCCGCAAGCGGTCCTTGAGATCCAGGACAAAGACAGACAATAATGCCAAGACCCCCGCCAAAAAATGAGACCACCCTGATTGTCATCCTTCTGTCCCACTTTGTCCCCCTGTCCATCCTTAAACTGCCCCAACTCCACTTCCTATGCCCCTTTGGACAATGCACCTGTGAGACTAATTGACTGGACTCTGCCATGGACATTCCTCCACCATCACCCCTGACCACTTTAAAGCCCCCTCCACTATTTAGCACTTAAAAATACACCCTTAAATCCCAAAACTATCTGGAGTCAGTCTGTGCTTTTGAAAATGTGTATTTGCAATAACTGTGGAAAACTGCTATATCCATTGTATTGTCAACATACCTATGTCACACAGCTCTAGTCCATGAGGAAACAAAGCAGATGTCACACAGTGGGACCCACATGGCCGAAGGTCCTCTCTATAACCCTCCTAGTTCACCCATGGGCCTCATTGTGGCGTTCCTTTGCCCTTGTCCTGAGATTCCTGACTGGGGTCAGTAGCCATGACAGGTTGCGGTAACCAGAGTCACCTGCAAATGTTGAGGGAAATCTGTTAGACACACACTAACTCTTAGGGATATCCCCAGACCCAGACACCTAGTCACACTGTATAGGGTCCACGTCCTCACCTAATAGCCACACACAGTGCCTCTGGAGTTGCCCCATCACAGAAGGGATGCTGCTATTCCTCAGAATGTAATCGTCATGAGCTGAGCCTGGAAACTTGGCATTCACATGGGAGATGTACTGGTCGGCCAAACACACCATCTGCACATTCATCGAATGGTAACTATTCCAGTTTCTGTACACCTGTTCACTCCTGTGTGGGGGGACCACGGCCACATGTGTCCCATCAATGGCACCTATTATGTTGGGGATATGTCCCAGGGCATTGAAGTCACCTTTCACTGAGGGAAAACGATGTAGCTGTGCATGTGTTTCAGCACAGCAGACAACACTCTGGACAACACGTTTGAGAACATAGGCTGGGACATCCCTGAAGCTATGGCCATTGTCGTCTGAACAGACCCACTTGCCAAGAAATGGAGTACAGACAGGACCTGCACTAGAGGGGGGATTCCTGTGGGATGGCAGATAGCTGACATCAGGTCTGGCTCCAACTGGGCACACAGTTCCTGGATTGTGGCACGGTCCAGTCTGTAGGTGACAATTACATGTCGCTCTTCCATTGTCGACAGGTCCACCAGCGGTCTGTACACCAGAGGATGCCGCCATCTCCTCACCTGCCCCAGCGGACGTGCTCTATGGAGGAGAACAGCGATCAGAGAGTCAGCCAACACTGAAGTACGAAAACACAACTTTATTCCACAAATGTTTAAATCCGCTATGTGCCTGTCTTTGTGTGTTTGCAAGGCCTAGATATGTGTGATGCATTTAAAATTAAAGCCATGTGGACCCCTGAAATGGTGGCTGCCTGACTTGTAGTTTGGGACAAGGGGATATGAGGTAACTGCGCTGGCGTTGTACTCCGTCGCGGTAGGCGGTTGAAGACTGTGGCGCAATCCTGCATTGGTTAACATATGACCCTATGGGTACCAGGAGCCAATGACGATGTACGCCGGCGGTGACGGTACGCACCGCGTGGATGTGACTGCCATTTTCTCTCTGTTCACTCACTTGATACCTGATCTTCCACAGGAGAGGACCTACACTGCAAGTGCTGCTGTGACATCAGTCTAGAAGAGACAATGGCTCATGTGTCTGGGGAAAGGGCCCCTGGCTTCACATCGGAGGAGTTGGAGAAACTAGTGGATGGGGTCCTACCCCAGTACACGCTACTCTACGGTCCTCTAGACAAACAGGTAAGTACACTGTGAGCATGCTTTATGGGCAATGCCTGTGTGGAGTGGTGTGGAGGGAAGATGGGGGGAAGAATAAGCCTTGCATGAAACGACGGTGAGTGGATGTGCATCATGGAAAGGGTAGGGATGCGGGCCAATGACTGTGACGGTGCGGACGGTTATATCTTCTCCATTTCCCCTGTACTATTCCTGTAGGTCAGCACCCACCAGAAGAAGGATATTTGGCGTGCCATCGCCAAGGAAGTCCGGACCCTGGGGGTCCACCACAGACAGGGCACCCACTGCCGGAAAAGATGGGAGGAAATTCGCTGCTGGAGCAAAAAGACGGCGGAGGCCCAGCTGGGGATTGCCTCCCAACGTGGAAGGGGTGCCCATCGCACCATGACCCCCCTGATGATCCGGATCCTGGCGGTGGCGTATCCGGAGTTGGATGGGTGTTTGAGGGCATCACAGCAGCCACAAGGGGGTGAGTACACTCTCATTCAGCTGATTCAGCACGCATTGGAGGTGTCTGGGTGGGGGAGGTGGGCTGTGGGGTCCCCTAGGCCAGGGCGTGTTTAGTAGGCAAGGTCCCTTCGTAAGGCAGGCCATGTGGCACCCCCCACCTGTGTTCAGAGGCAACTACACCTAGTCAGGCTCCTGTGACTTCCATGTGTGCAGCAATCGGGCATAGGCCTTGTAACCCATGTCCCTGTGATTAATTAGGGTACTCAAAGTGCACGGCGTAGTGCAGGGGGCTTCTGTGTCTGTAGTGTCCGCCAACTGTAGCGGTATTGCATGCACTGAACATGTCTTTCTTCTGTCTCCCCCCCTTTTTGTGGTCTCCCTGTTCTTGTGTGCATTAGCATCATCAGGCGGAGGAGCTGTGCCACCGGAGCAGGAGGGAGCTGCATCCCACATGGCCGTGGAGGGCGACACAACGGAGTCTGAAGCCACCAGTGGGACGGAGGGCGAGGGGAGCTCCACAGCAGGGACAGGAGCTGAGACCAGTGACACAGACTCCTCCTCTGATGGGAGCTCCCTTGCGGTGGCGGGCCCCTCTGGGCCCCCCGCATCCACAGGTACAGCCGCCATCCCCCTGCCAGCATCGCCCTCCCAGCAGCCCCAGTGTGCCCCGTGGCCGCTCACCCAGGAGGATGGGCATCTCCTTCGCTCCAGGCACCTCAGCCCCTGCCCCTGTCAGCCCTGCTGCCCTCAGTGAGGAGGCCATTGACCTCCTCAGATCCCTCACTGTTGGGCAGTCTACCATTTTGAATGCCATCCAGAGTGTAGAGAGGCAATTGCAACAGACCAATGTATACCTGGAGGGCATTCATTCTGGTCAGGCAGCCCAACAGCGAGCTTTTCAGACTCTGGGGGTCATTCCGACCCCGGCGGTCAAGGACCGCCGTGGCCGGGGATGCGGGAGCACCGCCAACAGGCTGGCGGTGCCCCGCAGGGCATTCTGACCACGGCGGTTTGGCCGCGGTCAGCCAAGGAAAACCGGCGGTCTCCCGCCGGTTTTCCGCTGCCCTGGGAATCCCCCATGGTGGCGCAGCTTGCTGCGCCGCCATGGGGGATTCTGACCCCCTCACCGCCATCCTGTTCCTGGCGGCTCCGACCGCCAGGAACAGGATGGCGGTGAGGGGTGTCGTGGGGCCCCTGGGGGCCCCTGCAGTGCCCATGCCAATGGCATGGGCACTGCAGGGGCCCCCGTAAGAGGGCCCCACTTTGTATTTCAGTGTCTGCTTTGCAGACACTGAAATACGCGACGGTGCCTCTGCACCCGTCGCACATACCCACTCCGCCGGCTCCATTAGGAGCCGGCTTCCTCATGGGGAGGGGTTTCCCGCTGGGCTGGCGGGCGGCCCTCTGGCGGTCGCCCGCCAGCCCAGCGGGAAAGCCAGAATGGCCTCCGCGGTCTTTCGACCGCGGAGCTGCCATTTGGCGGCTCCCTCCAGGCGGGCGGCTCCCGCCGGCCGCCGGACTCAGAATGAGCCCCTCTGTCCTTAGCACTGATGGCAGCCATTGTCCCTGTGTCCAG
This sequence comes from Pleurodeles waltl, assembly GCF_031143425.1. NCBI lineage: Eukaryota > Metazoa > Chordata > Amphibia > Caudata > Salamandridae > Pleurodeles > Pleurodeles waltl. The sequence goes on from NC_090440.1 coordinate 1,522,123,647, forward strand.
CCTCCGCCCTCCAACTTCCTCCTCCCAGCCCCAATCCCCTGTCCCTCAGCCTATCCCAAGCACACCATCATACCAGCATGCACACACCTCAACACACAAGGGAAGCTCTGGCAAACATAAGCACCACACATCCCACAGGCACTCACACAAGCATCATACCCATGCACACATACCAACATCCACTGCCTCCACTGTGTCCCCCTCCTCCTCGTCTCCCTCCTCCCTCCCTGTCTCGTCTCCACTCACACCTGCATGCACTACATCTTCAGCCGCTACCTCTATAACCAGCACACCCATCACTACACCCTGCTCATGTGCACTCACCACCCCCACTACCATTCACACATCCCCTGTGTCCTCTTCCAGTGTGTCTGTGAGCCCACCTCCCAAGGTACACAAACGCAGCCACACACCCACCCAACAGCCATCCACCTCACGACAGCCTCCAGCCCATGCACCTTCACACAAAGTCAGCAAACGCACACCTCCTACAACCACTACCTCTTCCTCCACTCCCAAACCCAGTCCATCTACCGTCCCAGTGTGTCCCAAAAACTTTTCCTGTCCAACCTTGACCTTATCCCCTCACCTCCCCCACCCCTTCAGTCCTCTAGGGCCCGCCTTTCCAGGTCCCAACCCAACACCTCAGCCACCACATCAGTGGGAACAGTGGTGCCAGCAGTAACCGGCTTCTGGAGTGCGCCAAGCAGCAGGGCAGCCAGTGTACCAAGGAGCCAGACCACGGACAGTCCCCCACCTCAGAAGCATAAAAAGTTGGCCACTGCCCGGTGGGAGAAAGGCAACACATCTGGAACCAAAGGCTCTCCCAGGAGTACAGTTGGGAGTGGGAAGACAGCTACGCCACCATCCAAGGTGGGGAAGGGACACAGAAAGAAAGGCAAGTCGCTGCAAACCTTCACGGAGGACAAGACCGTCACCAGCACCGCTGCCAAGAACACCGCCGCAACCAGCACCACTGCCAAGGACACCGCCGCCACCAGCACCGCTGCCAAGGACACCCCCACCACCAGCACCGCTGCCAAGGACACCGCCACCACCAGCACCGCTTCACAGGACACCGCTGCCACCAGCACCGCTTCACAGGACACCGCCGCCACCAGCACCTGCAGGCCAATGAGCGCAGAAAGGTCCGATGCTCCTGAGTCCGCCACGAGCATGCTGTAGCACTCTGGGCACAAAGCCCCCTCCAGAACCAGTGAAGAAAGACATCCACTACCTCTGTCCTTGGCAGGATAAAGCACTCTGGGCACAAAGCCCCCTCCAGAACCAGTGGAGACTGTTATCCACTTGAAAGACTGTGGCTTTGCACTCCCCAGGATAAAGCAGTGGGCAGCCCACCCACTGGAGAGACTGTGGCTTTCTACTCCCGAGAATAAAGCAGTGGGCAACCCACCCACTTGAGAGACTTGTGAGACTGTGGCTTTGCACTCCCCAGGATAAAGCAGTGGGCAACCCACCCACTTGAGAGACTTGTGAGACTGTGGCTTTGCACTCCCCAGGATAAAGCAGTGGGCAACCCACCCACTGAAAAGACTTGTGAGACTGTGGCTTTGCACTCCCCAGGATAAAGCAATGGGCAAACCACCCACTTGAGAGACTTGAGAGACTGTGGCTTTGCACTCCCCAGGATAAAGCAGTGGGCAACCCACCCACTGGAGAGACTTGTGAGACTGTGGCTTTGCACTCCCCAGGATACAGCAGTGGGCATGGAGCCCCCTCGTGGATCTGGCGTTGGGCACTCATCCGGCTGAGGTGCCCCCCCTTCACTTCCCCCTGAGGTGCCTGTTGTATTTCTATCTGATGCCCCTGCAGTATTCTCTACGTTTTGATCGGGTATTGAGTGTGGGCCTCGTCCATGCATTTTGGGCCCTGTGGTCCACAGACTTTACTGGTGCAATACCTGGACTTGTATTCTTGGTGTATATATTTATTTGTAGTGTATATATATTTTTGAGTACTGGATTTTAATAGATTACAAACGTTCAAATCATTTCCTTTTGTCTTTGCATTCTTCCAGGGGGTTGGGGGTTGTAACTGTAATGTATCAATATGTATTAGTGTGTGTGTTGGAGTGTGTGAGGGTGGGAGGGTGGGGGGGATGTTGCCTGTGTGTGTCACTCTTTTTTCTCTCACCCCTTCCCAGTGTCATGGGTGCAGTACTCACTGTGGTCGTCACCACTGGCGTTCGTGCTCCTGGTAGAGGAGCAGGAAGATAAAGGCAGGGAGAATCTGGAGTTCCGGTTCCATGGCGTCCTGGTTCCTCATGGGGTGTGTAGAGGTGAGCGTTTCCCTTCCAATTCCTGTTTCCGCCGTGTTTTTGTTCGCGGTGAATCCGCCCCGGAAAAGGTGGCGGATTGGCCTGTTGTAATACTGTAGGCGGTACATTGTGTTCCGCCTGTCTGTTGGCTGTTACCGCCGCGGTGTTTGTTTGTACCACCGTGGCGGTCGGAGAGTTAAAGTGGCTGTCTATGTTGGCGGTTTCCGCCACAGTCGTGATTCCATTTGTTTTACCGCCGGCCTGTTGGCAGTTTTACCGCCGCTTTAACACCGACCACCAGGGTTGTAATGACCACCTATGTAATTAAACTATATATTTAAAAATATAAAAAAAGAAACCTAACAAACATACAAATAAGAAGTAACAGATAAGAAACTGACCAAGCAATACAACTAATCTCCATGAAAGCAAATAAATTAAATACAAATTACATTAAGGGGGTCATTACGACCCTGGCGGCTGGCGGTAAGGTGGCGGTAACACCGCCAACAGGCTGGCGGTGTTCAGCCAGCAATTATGACCGTGGCGCAATTGCCACGGCCATACCGCCGGCCCCTTCAATATACCGCCAGGATTCCGCCTGGCGGTCATAATCCCCAGGGCAGCGGTGCAAGCACCGCTGCCCTGGGGATTATGAGTCCCCGACCGCCATCCTGTCCATGGCGGTAAACACCGCCATTGAAAGGCTGGCGGTAAGGGAACTTGGGGTGCCCCTGGGGGCCCCTGCACTGCCCATGCACTTGGCATGGGCAGTGCAGGGGCCCGCAGGCATAGCCCCGTCGCGCATTTCACTACCCGAATTTCGGGCAGTGAAATGTGCGACGGGTGCCACTGCACCCGCTGCACATCAGCATTGCCGCCGGCTGTATTACGAGCCGGCAGCAATGTTAATGTGACATTTCCGCTGGGCCAGCGGACAGTAACACTGTTACCGTCCGCTGGCCCAGCGGAAATGTCATAATAGGAAGACAGGAATACCGCTGGCAATGGCGGTATTCTGTCTCCCACGGCCTCGGCGGTCTTTTTGCTAGACCGCCGAGGTCGTAATGACCCCCTAAGTATTTAATATACTTCTGTTAGACCTGGCCCTTTTTGGACGTCTTTCCCCAAACATTTTGCCTTCTTCCTCCTATTTTTTCTGACCTGTTTGTTTTGATTTTAGGACTCTGAACACTTTACCACTGATAACCAGTGCTAAAGTGCATATGCATTCTGTGTAAATTGTATTAGTGATTGGTTTATCTGTGATTGGCATTTTTGATTTACTAGTAATTCCCTTGTACAGTGCACCAGGTGAGTTCAGGGCCTGTAAATCAAAGGCTACGAGTGGGCCTGCAGCACTGATTGTGCCACCCACACGAGTAGCCCTGTAAACATGTCTCAGACCTGCCACCCACTTGCCAGGCCCAAGCCTTGCCTTTTACTACATGTAAGTCACCCCTAAGATAGAACCAAGGCAACCCCATGGGCAGGGTGCAATGTATTTAAAAGGTAGGATGTGTACGTGTGTGTTTTACATGCCATGTTAGTGATAGTTACATTTGTTTTTCACTATTGCAAGGCCTTTCTTTCCTGTAGGGTACCATGGGGAGTGCCTTGAAATATCTTTTAAGTGTCATTTCCCATTGGGAGCAGAGGGAGATGTGGAGTTTGATGTCTCTGAACTCACAATTTAAAAATACATATTTTGGTGAGGTTGTTTTTTAAATTATAAGTTTGAAAATGCCACTTTCAGAAAGTGGCTGTACCCAATTCCTAGGGGAATACTCGGTTATCCCCAAGTATATTCATTCACTTTCAGAAAGTGGGCATTTTCTTGCTTAACCATTTTGTGCCTCTGCCTGTTTGTAAAATACATTATTTGGGACAAGATGAGAGTTAGGCTGTTTGTGAATTCACTCTAGAAAGTCACTCAGAGCGACCTGAGATATGCCCTGCATATCCTGATATGTCTTCTTGAGCTAGAGTGGTGGGAGGAGCTGACACTTGCACCTGAATAGGGCTGTGCCTGCCCTTACACAAAGCAGTCTCCAACTCGCATGAGTGTGTCTGGGGCCAGGCCAGGAAAGGCAGGGTTGTGTGCATTACAAAGACTACTTTGAAGTGTGCCTATTTCAAAGGCAGAAATGGGTATCAGTATTGGACTTTTAACCCCACAAAGCTAGAACACTTCTGGACTGCAGACATTCTGCCAGGAAGAAGAGCTTGATGCCATAAAAGGGACTGCCACTCTGCCTGTTACTTTGTTGTGCTGACCTGCTGCTTGCTGCTTCTGTCCTGGGAGTGAAGGGACTGCACTATTCTTTCTACATTCTGATTTCCAAGGTTCTCCAGGGGCTTGAACTGAGCTTGCCTTCTGTTAAGAATTGCACTTTGACCCCGCACTTCAATAAAGAACAGAGGCTGCTTGTTAGAATATCAACGCATTGCTTTTCCTGCGAGGAAAGAATCAACACATCACCTCCCCTGCACAATAAGGAACTGACACATCAATTTGCTTTTTGGTGCCTCAACTTCCCTGCAGCCCGCATTGTCTTTGTTTTTGATGCATGCTAGGTACTTTGTGCTAAAAAGATACAAACATTGATTCCTGTAGATTAAGACTCATTGAAACCTTTAAAAAGTGATATCTTCACTTGTGTATGTTAGATTTGTGTAATTTTGGTCTTGTTTAACTCAGATAAATATTGTATTTTTTTCATAAATAGTGTGGAGTACGTTTGTGGTGTTTCCACTGTGTTACTGTGTGTGTGTGTACAAATACTTTATACATTGACTCTGAGATAAGCCTGACTGCTTGAGCCAAGCTACCAAGGGGTTGACAAGGGTTGTCTTAGCTGTGTGGCTCCCTTAACCTGAGTAAAGTGAGGGTCCATACGTGGAAAGGGTGCAAACCACTACCAACGAGAGACCCCATTTCTAATCATTTCTGAACCTATAAATGACATGATATAATACACATAAAGGGCCCAATTCACAAAGGTAAACTTAGAGTTTTGGTCTAACTTTAGACCAAAAGTCTAAGTTTATCACTTTTTGGTATTCACAAAGGTAAATTCCGAGTACTATCTTCATGTCCACACTAGGGGAGAAAATCTCTGCACTTGGTGCAGAATCTCCACCCAGAGTGCAGGGATTTCACTCTGCACCAGTAGTGTAATCTCCGCACCTGGTGTGTGCTCTGTGCACCCGGAGTGGAATCTCGACCCCAAGTGCAGACATAAAGATACTACTCATACCTTAACTTTGTGAATACTGAAAAGTCATCAAATTAAACCTTTGGTCTAAACTTAGACCAAAAGTCTAAGTTTACCTTTGTGAATAAGGCTCAATGACTCTGCATCATTCTAAACATAACACACATGAATAAAGTAATTAATTGCACATCCATCAATTTTAGTAGAAAACAAAAAACAAAAGAAATAGAATACTATAAAATGTACATCCAAGTTGGATGGCATTGAACAGGTCATAAAAGCTTGAATAAAAAAAAAAAACAATACTACATTTAAAAATGTGATTTAAAAAATGTAAGCAATATTAAAAATTGAAAGCATCCACATCAAAATTCAAGGACAGGCTCCAAAAATAACTACCACTAAGCTTCCCAATACATGATCATAAAAATAACAAATTTAAACGATAAACGTTCCAGTAATTAAACATACCAGATAAAACCTGCCCTCCAACAACATCTATTAACAATGCATTAACATGCAGTTTACTAATGGAAATGTATACATTCCCACAATGTTATGCAACATAATATTTGTGCAAATATGTCATTGCACCTCAAATTAAAAAACTCAATGTTTAGGTACTATATTTCATCAGAGGATTGATACTGCTCTGGAGCTCTAAAATCTTTTCTGTCTAAAAAGTTCTATCCCCCATGGTCCTCGTCTCCGTGGTACTACTGACAATTCTTTTTAGGGAACTCACCCAAGGAGTTCAAACTGTTAGTCTAGCATCTTTGTGTGTCTTGTATGATTTCTGTCAGATTTCCTTCATTTTCAGCCTTTGGTTTTAATGAATGTTCTTGTGGTTTTGTTTCCAGGCTGTCCCTTCTCATAGAGACATAAACTTGACAAACAATCACTGGCAGCTCTACCTCTTTTTAATCCTGTGGTATAGAAGCATATCTTTGGTGTGAAGGCTACATCACACTTTATATTGCGTGGAAAAAGGTCCTGTCAATTTCATAAAGGTCACTAGCTGGATAAGCTCCATGCTCCTTTCATTCTTGCTTAAAACCCTCTGTACCATCCCTATAGATGGACTATCATGTGCAATGATATACAGGGTTTCAAATATGCTTACCCATATTTGACACTGTTAAGGGCCAAGAGGTAGATTTATGGAAAATGGTGCTGCACTGAGTGCAGCACCACTTTCTCTGTGCCCATTAGCACCCCCCTACCGCCGCCATGCATGCGCCGTATTCAAAATACAGCACACCATGGCCAAGGGTAGGGGGCAATAACATCATTTCTCATGCCGCTATTGATGTACTCTCAAGAGTAGCGCCAAAATATTGGTGTTATTCCTGCAGAATACATAGGGCCCCATTCTAAAGAAAGGAAGACACCTTTTAACGTCTGTTCTTGAGCAGGCGTTAAAAGTGCTGTAGAAAATGATTTTTCCAGCTCCCCTAATGGGGGAACGCCCCCTTTGCATACCTTATGCCTGGCGTAGGCATAATGTAGCGCAAAGGGTTACAGAATGGCTCAATGCATGCATTGCGCTACCCTGTAAATATGGCGCTGGTATTTCGGCCTCGTTGGGCTACAGTAACATCGAAAATAATGACGTTAAGGTGGCACAAGGTGGCCCTAGGGCAGCATAAATATGTCCCTAAGCATTACAATAGTGAGGCCCTAAGGTGACAACCACAACATAGACATCTGTGCGTACGGAACCACCTGCTATTAATCCAAAAACAGCTGATGCCATAATGATATGTTGTGCAGCCAAGTGAAATGAATTTCAATACTAGGTTGGTAGAAAAAACTAGAAGGACACAAATTCATCACCCCATCATAGAACCAGAACAATAAATGTAATATTACCTAGGGGCATATTTATACTCAGTATGCACCGAATTTGCTCCATATATATATTTTGATGTTAGACATGTTTAATGTAAAAATATAGGAGTTTGCACCCTTGTTTGGATGCATGCACCTACCTTGTGTCAATGCAATGCAAGGTAGATATTCCCATCTAAAAAATGGTGCTATCCCCATAGCCTCATATTTATTCCCGGTGGTAAAATGATGCATGGGTGCGAGGAGGGGCTAAATAATTTTTACGCCTGGGTCAGACCAGGCATTAGGGGACCTGTGGAACCATTTCTATGGCTAAACACCCTGGAATGGGTCCACAGGTGCCCTCCCCAAACCCCGGGCACAACCCCACCAACACCAGAGGGACCCCATCCCAGGTAAGTACAGAAAGTATGGGTAAGTATGTTTTTTTTTTTTTTTTAAAGTGCATTGGGGGCCCTAACTAAATTTTTTGTGATGGAAATCTTCATCTGGGACCAAGTAGAAATTGAAGCCAACCTCCCTGGAGCTCTCCTTGGATCTGCTGCGTGGGAAGCCTAAGTCAACTTTTTACATCCGGACTTGGAAACCTTTTGGGAGATTTTTCCCTCCGACGTCGGACAACCCTCCACAGGAATTTAATTTTGATGCGACGTCGTCAGATTGCCTTTCAACAAGCCCCTGATGAAATCCTGGAAGTATGGGGCTTCAGAGCTCTTCAGTATGATCGACCTGAAAGTCAGGCCTGGTCATGCTCGATGTAAGTTGGCTTTACTCACAACTTCGTGTCAGTCCACTTATGGAACTTTTTTCCAAAGTTGCTACAAACTTCTAATCTTGTTTCAGAAGTTCTTCTAAGGTTCTTTAGGTGTTCACAACCCACCACAAGGTTCCAGAAGCTCTGAGTTGCCCATTGAGGGTTAGGAATTCAACTCCCAGAATGCACCTTGCTCAAATCCAAAATGACCACTGGTCAGCTGGTCAGTTTCCTCAGGGCTTGATGAAGGGGAATCTGGCAAGCTCTTTTCTACCTGTAGCATACAGGGAGTCCCTTCTTGAAGCAGTAGCAGACAGGCAAAGTCCTTTTAGTTGGGAAGCCCAAGTGTGCAGCTGGTGCAGTCCTCCTGAGTTCAGTATGCAGGTGCAGGGCAGGGGTCCAGCAGGGCAGTGCTTCTTCTTCTTGTCTTGTTCCTGTGGGGATCTGCTAGCGCGCCTGGTCCTTAGTAAGTAAACTTACAATTGGACGCGTATAGGTTGATGAACCTTTTGATTCGCATGGAGTATCCTAGCTACGTAGTAATCGATACACATCAATGGCCAATACACAAATCAATAACCAATGAGAAAAAAAAACATTAATCATCAGTGAATAGTGTCAACATCTCATGAATAACCACAACTCAATTATACAATTTATTAATTATATTTCCCTATTTGTTACAATTCTAAGTCATAAGGTTAATTCAAACTGTATTCACTTCACTCAATATTAATTCATTAGTGACCACCAATAACATAACCCAATCAGAACTTGAGAAAATATGTGTTCTTATGCCTCAACATAAGCTAATAAAGACGAATGTGTTAAAATGAATAGCAGAGTTGAGCAAATCAGTCCATCAATCATTTGTCACTGTATACGCCAACGTCCCGGAATAGGAACCCTACCTAACCCAGATTAGCATTGGCATTTGGGACTTCATGCGAAAACAGTTTAGAACATAAATTTTGAAAAAAAAAATCTAGCTAGAAGAAAAACTATAAAAACAGTGCAGTTGGTGCCTAGTGCCAGTCACATTGCCATAGCTACCTATCCACGGTATGGATCAGCGACAAAGTCAGTCTTCATCTTCTGGTCATCAATCGATCAGCATCGCATCAGGCTGTCAAGAGCTTGAGCCAAATGACAGAATTTCGAATCTCTTTGAACGTCCACGCGGCCTCGAACATCTATTCTCTCCAATGGTTCTCTATCGGTTCTCCCTCTAGATCTGAAGTTTTCCCCAGATGTTACAACATTATATTAAAGTTACCCAACCTATCCCCCAAAACCTAATTGTCAATTAACCACCATATGTGACGCTAGCCAATGACTTTTATTTTACAAATCTATGAATTTTAATGTTTTGCCGTTCTCAGGGTGTCGATTGGTTCACTGTACGATGTCCTCATCATCTGGCTCATCGGGTATTGAAAAATGTTGCATCTTCTTCTCCAGTCAGTGTCTCCATTGTTCGAGTCCTGGGAAAGTACATCTCGTCTGCTTTACACCGGATTTGATACAAATTTGATTCCCTCATCTCCTGTCCGTCGGTTCATTGCAGAATATTCTAGCTGAGCAAATTTTTTTAACAAAAGTGGTCAGGGTCAGTTCAACGCATCAGCTTTTCTACATTGCACGATTGTTCAGCTTCTGCATGAGGCTTGGCAAAATTAGGCCACTACTTCAGCTAAGTTAACCCTACAATATAATGCAAAACATACGTTAGACATTTCAAAATGACATATTATTACATTTTTATTACGCATTTTCAATATTTCATGCATTTTTTATAATTTCAGTATAACTCGTGCATTCTGGTGGCCAATCTCCGTGGGCACATTTTCAAATGTGCACATTATTTTTCTACATTAATTTTCCTCTACATTTTAATATTATTATTCAAAATGCATAAACCCTCTTTAATAATTTCTAATTAACATATCTGCTTCAACAGATCTCAGGTGAGGTGCAGCTCTGCCGATTTTATTGTTGCTCCAGGGATGGAAAACAGGGGGGAGGCTCTGCCCAATCATGTACATGCCACCACCCTCTTGAGTAACTACTTCCTGGGAAGTGTGGCAAAAATCAAGCCCAGGGAGCAACATTCTTCCAAAATCCAAGATGGAAAAAAATCAATCTTAGAGTTAAGCTCTGGCTGAGCCCACCCATTGGTGTGGCCAAGCTTCCCTTAACACACCCCTTCCTTATTCTAATCAGGGGGTATGTGGATGTCTAGGTTTGCAGGAAATGCGGATGGTACAATTGCTGTCCCAAATGTCCTTCCCTCCGTTGAAGTCCAGTTTGGCTGCTCTCCCCCATCTTTTTATACCTTTTGCCGAGGCAGATCTCCTCCCACCAGATGCTTCCTTTGTTTCAGCCAGGCCACTTCACACCTCATCAAGGCAAATTGCCTCAGGCTGCCAGAGGCTGACCAGTCAGAGAAAAGCATTAAAGGGCTGAAGTTGGTAACTTTTAGCAAGAGTACTAAAACTCTTTCTAGGTACTAGTTATATCAAATTCAACAGTAGCAAGTTGTTGGATTTATTGTATCTTTTAATTTGATACTGAGCATGCATTATTTAGCTCCTTCCTATGGAAAAGAACACTTTATTATTTTAAAATGAAGTCTCTCTATGTTAGCCTATGGAGCCCATTCACTACACTGAGGAAAACAAGCTTAGCCATTTGTCACTCACCAGGGCTTATAAAACACCTTTTATAAAGTCCCTGCTTATAGTTACACTGCACCCAACCCTGAGGACACTTAGGGCACACCTTAGGGTGAATTATACTAAAAAATAAGGTAGCTTAGGATGTTTGGAAGCACTTTTATTTCCAAAGTCGAATTTGGAGTTAACTTTAACTTAAAAGCAGCCAGCAAGGCATGCCTGCCTTTAAACGGACACTGGGCACCCCAGCAGTGCACCTATGTGTGTACTACCTATGTTGGGGCCCCTAATCCTACATGCCTTACCATATAATAGGGACGTATTGGTAGGTTAGTACATCAATTATAAATAGCTTAATTTGCATATACCTTTTAATCAGAGCCCAGGCCATGGGGCTGATTAGCAGTGCCCAGGGCACCAACAGAGAAAGGAGCAATGAGTTTATGCCATCAGACTGGCCTACCTTGTGTATTCTCACTAGTTGCTTCATGTTACCTCTGCCTGGAGGCTCACAAGATGTGGTTGATGAATCAGATTTTTATCTTTATAATAAATTTGACAAGTGTTTGGATTCATCGCATGATTTATTAATGACATTTTATTTTAGTGATTTCTATTTTAACTGATTGGTATGTAAGTGTTTTATTCTAGGGCTTTTAGTCGTGACAATTAAGTTAAACTAAATAATTGACCATGGGTGGAAGTCTCTAAAAGTTCAGCCTAACTTGAATATGTAACTCTAGAAAAAGGGAAATTGTGCTAGTTGACAAATAATCTAATTCAAGCAACTGAGACTTAAAGCATGTGTTATTTCCAATTCTGGGCTAAAATACAGACTTAGAGAGATAAGCAAAATCATTTATAGACATTGTTACCTATTGACTCATGGGAAGGTACTGAATGTAACTGAATGTCCTTCCATAACAAATCTAAAATTACCACACATTAAGGACAAGCTGTGCAACAGACATTTTGAGAAGGAGGAAAGGACTAAAAGAACATGACCCCAAGCTACCCTTACCAAAAGGCTTCAATGTGTGTGGACGCAGCAAAATGAACAAGTATCCAACAAGCTCCACAAAGAAATTTGGCAATAAGAATGTTAAAAGATTACAAAATTATTTTGGTCATCAATTTTATTACAACCTTTGTAGTGTATACTATTGTATGCCCATCGGACAAACAGTGGAATCGCCATAAGAAGGCTAAAATTATGTTTTTTGGAACACATAAGAAAATGTCACGGAAATTAAAGGTTTAGGATACACTACAACTGAACACCTTTTAGATTTGTGTAACAGTAAAACCTTACGACAATTTTTTTTGTCGATAGATTATCCCAGAACATCAGCAGAAAGCATGGGGCTCTCTTTGAGACAGAATTAGACGGGTATCTTAGCTACGCCTGGTATCACCAAACTGAGAACAGGGCTTGTGGTCTCCCTTCACTTCTCTAATAAATTTCATTCAAAGCTGTAATTATATGAGCACATATCGATAGAATTGTGTATTTTGATCTTGAGGACTGCAGGCATCTTTCAAGGCAACAGTGATATTTCATGCAAATCTTATTTAAAATAAGGTTTAATAACAAAAGTGAGACATTTTTAATCCTGTAGGTGGTGCTACAAGTTATAAAATGTCTTTTGCTTCACTAAATCGCAGTTTGTGGCATGCAAACGGCCGAACGCGATGCTCATTCCCAAATTGCGAGTCGGTACCGACTCGCAATTTGGGAATGCGACTCGCAAATAGGAAGGGGTGTTTCCTTCCTATTTGTGACTCACATCGCAATTCAGAGTTGGTTTGTGACCGCGAATGCGGTTGCAAACCAACTCGCAGTTACCACCAGTGTCACACTGGTGGTAACTCATTCGCAAAAGGGAAGGGGTCCCCATGGAACCCCTTCCCCTTTGTGAATGTCGAAAAATATATTTTTTCAGAGCAGGCAGTGGTCCTATGGACCACTGCCTACTCTGAAAAAAACGAAACCAAATGGTTTCGGTTTACTTTTCATTTTGCAACTTGTTTTCCTTAAGGAAAATGGGCTGCAAAATGAAAAAAAAAACTGCTTTATTTATAAAGCAGTCACAGACATGGAGGTCTGCTGACTACAGCAGGCCACCATCCCTGTGAATGCAGGGACTCGCTATGAGGTCGCAAAATGCGACCCACCTCATGAATATTGATGAGGTGGGTCTTTGCGACCCCATAGCGAGTCGCAGAAGGTGTCTGAGACACCATTCTGCATCCAATTTTGCGACTTGCAAATTGCGAGTCTGTCAGACTCGCAATTTGCAAGTTGCAAAATTGGATTTTCCTACATCTGGCCCTAGGAATCTAGGGGCATATTTATACTAGGTTTGCACCAAATTAGTGTCATTTTTGTTACGCTAATTCAGCGCTAACCTAACTCCATATTAATAATGGTGATAACTTGATTTTCTGGACGTGGAAACCTTGCATCAATGAGATGCAAAGTAGGCATTCCCATTCAGAAAACGAGGTTATGGCCCTTGCGCCTCATTTATCCCCTGTGCTAAATTCATGCATGGGGGATGGGGGTCTTAAATAATGGCGGTAAGCTTGCTTAGCACAATTATTTAACATCTGGGTATGGGCAGGCGTTAGGGGACCTGTGGGCCTATTTCCATGGTCAGAGGCTGTGGAAAGAGCCCACAGGTGCCCTTCCCTGGCCCCAGGGACACCCCCACCCACCCCCACTCACATCAGGAAGACACCTAAGGATGAGGGACCCCATCCCAGGTAAATAGAGGTGAGTTTAAGTTTTTGTGGTGCCATGGGGGGGGTCTAGCTTGGGCCCCCCTACATGGCACTGGGTCCAATGGCCATGCCCAGGGAACATATGTCCCCTGGGCATGGCCATTGGGCTGGGCATCATGACTCCTGTCTTTACTTACACAGGAATCATATCCATGGAGGTTGTGTGCCGAAATATGGTGCTAATCAGGTTAGAGTCATTTTCTTGACTCTAACCTGACTAGTGCCATTCTTTGACGCACAACCTCCAGTTTTCCCTGTGCCTTCCCCACCCACTTAGCGTCAACTATTTTGACGCTAACCGGGTCTTACCGTCAGCTAACATCATTCCATAAATATGACACCAGGCCAGATACTTGGGATGGCGCTAGCCGGCAGTATACTTTTTGACGCTAAACTGCGTTAGCGCAGTTTAGCAGCAAAAAGTATAAATCAGGGCCCTAGTGTTTTGTAGTTGAATATTTTAGTTAAATGATGTACTTCAGCATATACCATAAAGGGAGTATGAAACACAACTGTCATTTATTCAATCAGTTTAACATTTTGAATGCATGATACCTCATCGGGTTGCACAATGCATATGCACTACTGCCCATTATTGTTTTGTAATACGTAATACTATTTAATGTAGCTATAATTGCTCTTTTCTCTTTTACCATCTGTATTGTTCCCAGTGAGACCCTGAGAAAGAGTCATACTACGCCTCAAACGCCTGTATCGGGTTGGGGCATGGCTGGAATAAATGTATGCTTTGTAAGAACACGGTGCGGCACAGTCTTCATTGGCTTGTTGTGTGAGCGTTATCGACACATGCTGCTCGGCACTAGAACCATTTAACAATATTCCCCATTTTTTTTAAAGATTGGGAAGGCCTGGCGTGTTCATGTTTTATGGAGATTTTATTCCCTAATTATATTTCAACACACATCCTAACCAATTAGTTTCGTCCCCCCCTATATAATAACTAGCTGATGTAATTAATCTTAGAATATATATGCCAAATCATGTACAGCCCCACACACCTTTTAGACATCAGGCCCGAAGAGACATCTGTCCGCATCACTCTTGAAACTACCGATCTGCTGTGCCCCACCCTATTTTCCAGAATCTTTTATACACCTGACCCACATAGTAGTCTATGAAACAAGAAGAAGTCTGCTTACAAAGCACACCGAAGGTGCTGCTATTAAATCTTTTGGTTCCAGTATTATGGAACCCTACAGGGCCATTCATACTTGCAGGGTGGCTTCCCGGATACCATATATGAAAACTGCGGTAGAAAGTGAAAAAAAAGCCTTGGCCGGCATATTAATATGAGCAAAAGAAAATATATTAAAACTGAGAATGCATAATATGTTTGGTGTTAAACAGACCGGTCTTCTAGGCCTTAAATACTACCATGCCAATCTATACCTTCTATGCACAAACAAAAGTAATTTTAACATATAGTAAAAACCTGTGATGAGTGTAACTTCAACTAAACATTTAATGAAAGCCATGCCATACATCAGAAATAGCTCAAAGATCGGCGCTATCGGGTCAAGACATAACGGCCAGTGCACAGATGCCTATGAATTTTGTTGAACAGTTTAACATTAAAGATTATGACACTACAGATAATGATAGAGCCTGTTCTCAACCCCTGATGTGAATGTACGGACTGGCAGAAGTTCATTTATTGTCTTCGCTACATGTGTGATCAGCCTCAGGTATGTGCCTATGTGACCTCGGTACTTCATGTGCTTACATTGTTGGCCCTAGAGCTGAGTGCCCTATGCTACTCTGAAGCACTGTATATATTCTGTGGCGACCACTATTTGCCCAAATGGCGTGGTTATGTGATTGCACTTATCTTTATCTATCATTTTAGATCGCTAAAGGTGTGCTGATATCTAGATGATTCATTATCTAATTGGACTGAGGGGGACATTTATGAAAAGTGGAGCTGCACTAGTGCAGCACCATTTTTCTTGTGCCCCTTAGAGCCCCCCCTAACAACACCACGTGTGTGTCATATTTAAAATACGGCGCACCATGGCGGTAGTCAGGGGGCCTAGCGTCATAATTTTTTATGCTTGTCCGCGCTTTGAGGGATTAGCGTAAAAAAAAAAAATATGCTAATCCTGCAAAGTCCCAAGAGGCCCACTGAAACCAATGGGAGCCTCCTTTCAACTTTAATGCTTGCTCTGAGCAGGCGTTAAAAGTGCCAAAACAATTGGCACAAGGAAATCTCTCAGATTTCCTTGATCCATTTTTTGGACTCCCCTAACAGGGGAATGCCCCTTTCCATACATTATGCCTGAGGCAGGCATAATGTGGCACAAAGGGTTGCAAAGTGGCGCAATGCATGCAATGTGCCACTTTGTTAATATGGAGTGGCATTTTTGGCCTTCTAACGCCACATTAGCATAAAAAAGTGACACTAATGTGGTGTTAGAATGGTGCAAGGCCCTCTTAAATCTGGGCCTGAATGTCTTAATGGTAAGGCAATAAAAATAATAAGCATTGGCACAGCCTGTAGTTCTGGCATTTGTGGCAACCTTTGGCAATTCTTTTGTTGTTTTCCCAAGGCTTTTGCAAAATGTAATTGTTCGAAAAGTTGACAGGCCCAGGCAAAATAGTTTTCTGTTTCAAAAAACTACACAGTACCATATTGTGCTCCTTGTGAAAGGGCAGGATGGCATAACTCATAGTGAAATCAGGCAAAAGCTGTAGTGGGCTAACATCGCCCCTTGCTGCATGCTGCAATCACCGACTAACGGATGAAGTATATCTCAAAACTCAGAAAAGTAACAATGCCATACATACTCTTAGTAAAACCAAAAGGTCTTGGCTAACATAGACCTAAAAAAGCCATCACTCCGGCAAAAGAAGGCAGGAAAAAAGGAAAGAAAGGAAGGAAAAAACAAAAAAGGAAGGAAAGCAGGCAAAAAAGCAAGGAAGAAGGTCAAAAAAGTAAAGGAGTGAGGCAAAAAGGGAAGGAAGGCAGAAATTAGGAATGGAGGCAATAAGGAAAGATGGCAAAAAGAAGCAACAAAAGAAAAAAAAAAGAAAAAGGCAAGAAATAGGAAGAAAAGAAGGGAACAAAGAAGGCAAAAAGAAAGAAGGAAAGAGGGCAAAGAAAGGGAGAAAGAATGAAAGACAAAAGGCAAAAAATAGAAGAAGAAAGAAAGAAAAAAGAATGAAAAGCATAACAGAAAGAAAGAATGAAGAAAGAGAAGAAAAGAAGGCAAAAGGAAAGAACAAATGAACAAAGTAAAAATGAAAAGGTATGAAAAAGAAAGAAGGCAAACAAAGGGAAGAAGGTTAAAAGAAAGAAAGAATTAACAAAGGAAGGCAAAAAGAAAAATACAAAAGAAAGAATGGAAAAAGGAAGAAAAGTAAAGGAAAAAAGTAAAGAACGAGATCAATAAAAATGTATAAATGGAAGGAAAAAAGGAATGAAGATAGAAAGAAAGAAGTGTGGTAAAAAGAAAAAGGAAAGAAGGCATAAAAGAAGGAAAAGGAAAAACATTTAAAGAAGGAAAAAACTAAGAAAAGAGGAAAGAACAAAAGAAATCGGGAAAAAGGCAAAAATAAGGAAAGAAAGAAGTCACAAAAAAGGAAAGGCAAAAAAGAAAGATTATACAAAAGAAGAAATGAAGGCAAAAAGGAAAGAAGAAAAAATAAAGTTGAACGAAATGTACGAAAGAAGGAAAGCAAAAGGAAAGAAGGAAAGAAAGAAGATGGAAAGAAGGAAAGAAAGAGCATTCAAAATATAAAATGTTTGATACCTAAACCCAAATACATCACACCTATTTTTTAAATAAAACTGTGCAAGTGTGCTGCAAATTAAACACCATTAAGTTTGTATTTTTTACTGGGCAAAGTTTATCAAAGAACCATTGGTGAAACACAATATGGTATGCTGTGAAATCGCAGCAGTCCACTTCAAAAGGAATTTACAACAGCCTTGGAAGGAGAGGGGAACTGGTAAAGCTGTAATCTGCCCTATCCCACTTCAAATGCATCATATTATCATGTCAGGCAACACTGGCACTAAAGGAAATCCTTGTGTGTGGATGTACACTTTGTGAAAAACAAAGGAGTGTATTTATAGGCCCCTAGCTCCGCAGGATCATCACTTTTTGTGACGTTCCTGTGGCGCTAAGCACTGTGCCATATTTACAGGGTGGCGTTAGCAGGTTACAATGAGGAAGAGTGCTTTTATTCCTCCTCGTTTTTAGCTTTTTCTATGCAAACTTCATTCTGCAGCACACATAGAAAGAGCAAAATACCAGAAATGATTGTTTATGTGCGGTAAGGTGGGTCTCTTCCTGCACCTAAACATTCATTTGAAAATGACGCTTTGACACTTCATTGTGCAGCACACACAGAAGCGCCAAAGCGCCATTAGTGATTGTATATGTGCAGGAAGGGACACCTTCCAGAACATAAACAATCACACCCCTCAACACAGACATCCTTGCACGATGGTGCAAGGATGCCTGCGTTGGCAGCTAAATTTAGCACCAACGCAGGGGACAACATAGGGGTGCGCTGTATTCACTTAAATACGCTGCATCCATACATTTTTAAAGTGACACAGCTCTGCCAATTTTGGCACAGCACTGCGCTGCGCCTCTTTTCCATAAATCTGGCCCAAAATACGGTCAAAGTGACGTTAACCAGAGGCTTCAGTAGGCTAACTGCTCCATGCTGTATACTGTAGTGGGCGGAAGCAAAATGTGAATGGCACAACAACAGACCATTAAGTGAAGAGAGTTGACTGAAAGCCCCTTTAAGTAAGTATATTATACATATTATTTTAGTAAAATCAAAAGGTCTTGGCTAAAGTCACACCTAAAAATCAGAGCTCGACTAGCTGTATTGTTTCCTGTCTAAGAAGAAAATGACTTTGCGCTGTGCACAAAAAGTTCTAATAGTGACAACCACTGTACCTCACAGAGATATGTGCGCTGGAACAGGAACCCTGTTGGCTCTGAAGTCCTGTTTCAGTGAACATGTGCACATAAAACGTCAGTCCCAATCCCTGTTAGTTCTTGAAAGTAAACCTTGCAAAACACAGTAATTCCCGCATTTATAAAATTAGATAGGAATCACGGATATCAATGGTAATATGCATTTCCTACCAGAAGATAGAAAAAAACGATATCTCCCACTTAAGATAGGAAAAACCTCTCTTGAAACCAAATAATCGTTCCAAATTCAATTTTAAATGCGACAGATGTACACATTTTTCCACACAGATATAAACGAAATGCAGTGTTGATTCTTCTGACCACACGAGGGTGCAATGGGATTAAAAATGTAGACATTGTGGTTCAGATGCCCAAATGCAGCCTCAGGTTTTGCCAACTCTTTCACAAGAGAAAACCACAAAGACATAAGGAACACAGGAAACTAATCGAAAAGAAAGAGCATACAGCATCTGGTTGCTTAACTTCCTTTAAATATACTGCCTTATATCCTCAAGTGTCATCAACTAAATGGTTAAAGGGAGGCCAATTTACATTTGCTATTGTTCGATATTACATGTATTCTAATGGTTTCCTTGTATTTCATCAGTCCTTAATTGTTTCACATCTCAAATTGTTATATCCTTGTATTGAATCACCGACATATATTTTGCAAGGCATGTTGCCTTTTCAAGGTGATAAGAGTTACACCTTTATCAACATATATTTGCATATATACAAACCATTCTCTTATTTGGTCAAAAGGACAGTATACTTTCATTTATAAAAATCACATTTATAAACTTGTATATAATCCATATTTATTCAAGTGAAGTTGAGTCAATGTTATCTGACCCTTTCTGCTTCTTTACGTACTGTCATTGTTGATGCATTCTACATATTTTCCGTTGTGCTCTCACATTGAGGTTATCTGCATTGTCTTGTTTTCCTTTTAACAGACTTCCTAATGGACACTACCTTCCAGCTCGTAATTCTTGTTGGTCAACTTTAATTCATTGTACTTTCACTGCTAGAGGTGCTATAATTCAATTATGTATAATAGGATTGCAAGCACTTTGTAGAATTCACTTCATTCTGTAAATTAATTCAGTTGCCATTTTTAACCTATGAATATAAATCGAATTGAACTGTAAACAGAACAGTTCTGCTTGTACTTAAAGAGTCAATAACAGAGTCATATCGAAACTCTTGGGATAGCGATTTCCATCACCATATGATGGAAACTGTCTTGATGGTAGAAGGGCCATATTTCAGCATTAGTGTATGGAGCTTGTTGTAGTAATTAGTATGTGCTTAAAAATGACTTATTAAAGTTTTTCAGGCAGGGTCCTAGGAAAAGATAGTTTAGTGAACGCCTGACAATTTTATTGTACATTTAATCAGCTAAATGTGAAAAAACAGTTAGTATCTGTTGGAAAATGCCCCTTCCTGCAGGGTCATCCACAAATATTTTGCCTTGCTCCTCCTATTTTGGATGACATCGTTTTTGCTGGCCTTTGACACTGCTAACCAGTGCTAAAGAGCTCTCTCCTTAAAACATGGTAACATTGGCTTAGCACCAGTTAGCATATTGAATTTACATATAACTCCCCAGTAAAGTGCACTACACGTGCCCAGGGCCTGTAAATTAAATGTTACTTGTGGGTCTGCAGCACTGATTGTCCCACCCACTTAAGTAGCCTCTTAGCCATGTCTCAGGCGCTCCATTGCAGAGAATGTGATTACAGTTTTAAACTGCCATGTCCTGGCAAAATAACCCTTTTGCCAGTCCCAAACGTTCCCTTTTTATACATATAAGTCATCCCTATGGTAGACCCTGGACAGCCCAGAGGGCAGGGTGCAATGTCCTAGTAGTGAAATACTGCCAATGTTGTTTTTTCACTACCTGAAAGGCATATCTCTCCCAATGGATAACATCCAAATTACATTATTACATTTCACCACTGTATTTCCCAATTGTGAAGAGTCCTGCCCTTCACTTGCTGTGCCCAGACTGTGACCCTCATCAACCACAATGGCTATGATGCTTTGCCATTTGTTGTTAGAATAAAAGGTGCAAAGCGCAAGGTTATTGCAATCTGAAACCTGGACTTCAGTAAACTGTTAGGTTGCAAGTCATGCATAATTCTCTGCTACAGTATATCTCAAATTATACTTCTCTCTTTTAGATTTAAATTTAGAAAGCATTCCACTTCTTTCTGTAGATTGCTATGATTGCAGTGGGGGCTATTTTGTACAAAGAAACAGACAATTTTGGGTTGGATATGTAATAGGGCCTCACGAAAACGACAGAAGGCCTACTTTGGTCAACACACAACATAGAAAACAAATGTACAAAAGTGTATATGATAAGTGAAAAGTATAGGCCTCGGTTTGAATATAACGGTCACACGGGGATGCAGGGACAGAAAAGAGAATGAGGAGAGAGGCCAGGTGCAGGGTAAAAGCAGTCACAGTCCGACTTTGCATGGCATAGATAATTTAGAAGGACGCATATACAAAGGGGAGTCTGAGCCACTTTCTGATACTAGGGTTAGGAGACGGGGTAAATCATGATAGGCTGAAAGGGAGACACAGCACTAGATGTTTGTGGTTCTAGGTTAGCAGTAAGTGGGGGCAGACCGTAAAACCTGGTAGACGTGTAGGGAGGACATATTGATAAAGTTTCAAAGGGTAGGATAGAAGGTTACTGTGTATGTAGAAAGATATATGTATTAAATCTGATATAACTTTATTTTTGTAACAAGTAGTCAGATAGCGTTTAAAGAATTATGGTCTTTTGTTAATTGTAAAGGTATGAAGGAGGTGGAACTTGGGTGCCCACCAAGTGTCTAAAAACAGCTGTGTTTAAGAGTTGAGTTGAGTGTGGCTGCAGTTACAGAATTGTGCTGTACTCCTGGCTGTAATTATAATTACTTATAAATATACTCAATTATTATTAGAATTGTGTCACTTCTTTAATTCTGATAAAAACGCGACTACAGATAAAGACTACTGAAACCCTATCCTCAGTCTGAAAATGTCT
The DNA here is from genome assembly GCF_031143425.1 of Pleurodeles waltl. NCBI lineage: Eukaryota > Metazoa > Chordata > Amphibia > Caudata > Salamandridae > Pleurodeles > Pleurodeles waltl. The sequence goes on from NC_090440.1 coordinate 1,522,145,208, forward strand.
TGCTCACCTTAAACATGCAGACTCCACGTGTTCCACAGGTTTATCAATGTTTAATCAGCCCAAATGCTTCAGTGTTTCATCATATCTTTTATTATGCTGTATTACTCTCACTTAAACAAAGAGGAAACAATGCCAAAATAACTCTGCACTCAGTCTAAATAATGAATTTATTAAGGCACTTCCCAAATGTCAAATAAAAGTCATACAAATGTACGAGAATAAGCATGTAACTCAAATGCAGCAGAACATGTGTATATACAATGATAAGTGCATATACCAAGTGGTCAAGACTTAAAAAGAAATGTGCAATGTGTTAACAGAGCATGTATACATATGCTAAATAATCAAGATTTAAAATACATCACCATGGGGGTTGACATCATCCTCACCAGCGCGACTGGTGAACCCTTGATCAGCCAGACGGGAGACCCCAAATTGGCATCACAAATCAGATCCTGGCAGCCATCCGCTACACAGGCGAGCTCCTGTCAGAGCCAAGTTTCCCCTTCTTTTATACCTTAAACCACCTCAAGAAGAAGGTTCTATGACCCTTTCCCTCTGTTGTGAAATTAAACACTGTCTGTACTTCGTCTGTGCCGAAAACACTCATAGAAGCTGGGACAGGCACCCAATGTTTGTTCTGAGACAGACTCGTACATTCATCTGATAAAAACAGCCTCAGCACTGTGAACACGTATCTAGTCTGCATCCCACATAATATGTTCCAGCATCACCTGGCTCTTCGCATGTGAAGAGAAAAACATGTTTTGTAAGGAAAAATACTTGTGCTGCCCTGCAACTGCAGCAGGGCACAAAATTGAGTCACTCACACAAAATAGAGTCAGTGGTCAAACAATGGTTACATTTAAATAGCATCACATTCCAGCCTTTGAACATTGATTCTCATAACATAAAGGTTTTAAATGAACCCTCTTAGGACGAAACATGAATATTAGATTAGGCATGCATTGTACACAGCAACATAGCATTATTATAATACAGATTAGCATAATTTTCCCACCTAAAATAGAACGAAGCTGACCAAAATCAGGGAGCCACCCAAAGAACCAGTCCCACGACCCTTTGTCTACATCTTGTGTCACCCCTTTATCAATCCATGCAAGGCTCCAATGTGAGACTGGATGGATTTAGAATGGGCCGTCAAGTTAACACAACACATTCCTTCAAATTCTGAGCAAATATGATCGTGTTTTAAAAGCAGATAATCTATCGCAGCCCTATTCTGCAAGGCCGCTTTTCTAGTGCTTCGTATATCTGAAAATAGTTCTGCCAAAGAAATAGATGTGTGATTAATATTTTTGACCATTAAACATGCTAGTTTATTAATTACTCAAGTATTATAGACAGCTTATCCTGGGAATCTTACCATAGAAATATCTAAGCTTACATATTCTGATCTAGATAAAAACTGAACTCCAGAGTCACAGTCTTCACTTAGTTGAATTGTTTCCCTTGTGTTTCGAATATGTAATGCTGAGTGCAAGGGAAACACCATAAGTACTAGCCACGTGAAAGCACACGGCCCTCCTGTTATACTTGCGGGGATATATGTGTAGGTGATGTTACCACAAGAAAATAACCATCCAACAGGTAATTTAATGTGCTTGATATGGCTGGCAGCAGGCACAACATTCTTGCAGAACATACTATTACTTACATTTTTACATGCTATTTCAGTTCGTCTGTGACATAGCACTTGATGTTCCCACTGGATCTTTTGAGGGGAACTTTTGTCGCTTCAAAGCACATTGGAGTGCATTTTCCAGTCTTTTTGGTGTCACAAGTTAAATTATAACACATGCCACCCGCGGTGATATTGTAGGGGATTCTCTGAGTTAAGTTATTCCACTTATCATCAGGTGTTTCTTGGCAAACCAGGAATATTCATAGAGAGGTAGAAGAGTTAGTACATCACTTTCTTCCACCGCCATATTGGCTTTGGTACCATTGGATATTTGCAGCAAAACACTATGGCCCTCATTCTGACCCTGGCGGTCTTTGACCGCCAGGGCGGAGGACCGCGGGAGCACCGCCGACAAGCCGGCGGTGCTTCAATGGGGATTCCGACCGCGGCGGTAAAGCCGCGGTCGGACCGGCACCACTGGCGGGGTCCCGCCAGTGTACCGCGGCCCCATTGAATCCTCCGCGGCGGCGCAGCTTGCTGCACCGCCGCGGGGATTCTGACCCCCCCCTACCGCCATCCAGATCCCGGCGGTCGGACCGCCGAGATCCGGATGGCGGTAGGGGGGGTCGCGGGGCCCCTGGGGGCCCCTGCAGTGCCCATGCCACTGGCATGGGCATTGCAGGGGCCCCCGTAAGAGGTCCCCTAAATGTATTTCACTGTCTGCTGCGCAGACAGTGAAATACGCGACGGGTGCAACTGCACCCGTCGCACAGCTTCCACTCCGCCGGCTCGATTCCGAGCCGGCTTCATCGTGGAAGCCTCTTTCCCGCTGGGCTGGCTGGCGGTCTGAAGGAGACCGCCCGCCAGCCCAGCGGGAAAGTCAGAATTACCGCCGCGGTCTTTCGACCGCGGAACGGTAACCTGACGGCGGGACTTTGGCGGGCGGCCTCCGCCGCCCGCCAAGGTCAGAATGAGGGCCTATCTGGCATTGCAATTGCAACTAGGCCGGTGGAAATGACATTGGTGGTGCTTTTCATATGCGTCATGCAGAAATCAGACTGGTTTAGCACAGTTTGTGCCAAGTAGACCCACACATTCTCTGGTTGACGCAGCAGAGGTGTTGATCAGCGCTGTTGGTCAATCACTTTGGAGTTGGGGGCATTCGGTCCCTCTCGACCCCACTCAGACACGCCCAAATGCACTCCACGAGGAACAACCAGAACAGAGACACCTTGTAGTGTGATATGTAAAAGAGCCAAATATGATTATTCTCATAAGTAACATTTATCAGCTGGTACATGTTCCCACTTTTCCTTTCCTGGTTTCATGACTAACAGAATATTGTTTTTTTACTTTCGCTATGATTTCAACTGGTTCAGAGGGGCGATTTGGGGATTCATCCACACCTTAGCACCGGGATTTTCATCAGTGGAGCCAAAGCCTCCCTCGACTTCGCATAGTAAGAAAGTCTGTGGCAAGCCCCTTTTTTACTATTCCTCCATACACTGGAATGATCATGATTTGAGCAATTCTGTCTCCATTCTGTATTATCAAATCAGCGTCACCGCTGTTCAATAAAATAACTTTGATTTTGCCTTGGTAGTCTGCATCAGTCACTCCTCCCAAAACCTGAATGCCCTTGAGTGCCTGCCCAGATAGAGGCACAATTAATCCGAAATGTTCCGGGGCGATTTGTATCCCGAATTCTGTCTCACTGAATACCATATCTCTTGGTTTCAGTCCGTACATGTTCAAGGCATGCAAATCAAGACATGCAACCTCTGGTGTTGCTCGGTATAGAGCTAAAGCTCCTGTCTTTGTTTCCCATTACGTAATGGCATTGGCCGCCACATGGGGTTGTAGTTGCAATGATGGGGTTAACATACGCATCAACTGGGTCTCTGCATTTGCCAAAGGTCTATTGTTCAGTATTTGTAATGCTTCATTTAAATTATTTCTCTAATTTTTCAGTGATCCATCTGACAATTTTCTCAACTCAATCAATCAATCAATCAGTTAATTTATAAAGCGCACTACTCACCCGTTAGGGTCTCAAGGCGCTGGGGGGAGGGGGAAGCTACTGGTTGAAGAGCCATGTTTTGAGGTGTTTCCTGAATGTCAGGAGGTCCTGGGTCTGGCGAAGGTGGAGCAGTAGGGAGTTCCAGGTTTTGGTGGCGAGATGAGAGAAGGATCTTCCTCCGGCAGTGGTGCGGCGGATGCGGGGGACGTAGACGAGGACGAGGCTGGCAGAACGAAGATGGCTGGTGGGGGCGTGGAAGGCGAGTCTGTCGTTGAGGTAGGCTGGCCCTGTGTTGTGGAGGGCCTTGTGTGCGTGGGTGAGGAGCTTGAAGGTGATCCTCTTTGAGACGGGTAGCCAGTGCAGGTTACTGAGGTGGGGGGAGATGTGGTTGCGGTGTGGGACATCCAGGATGAGGCGGGCGGATGCGTTCTGGATTCGTTGCAGCTTCATTTGGAGTTTGGCCATAGTTCCTGCATATAGGGCATTTCCGTAGTCCAGTCGACTGCTGACAGGGCGTGGGTGACAGTTTTCCTGATTTCGACTGGAGTCCATTAAAAGGTGTTGCGGAGCATGCGGAGAGTATTGTAGCAGGAAGAGGAGATTGCGTTGACCTGCTGAGTCATGCTGAGTGTAGAGTCCAAGATGAATCCTAGGTTGCATGCTTGGGTGGTGGGCGAGGGTGCGATTCCTAGGGAGGTGGGCCACCAGGAGTCGGCTTGATTCCATCCAGCCGGCGATGGCGTGAAGTCTGCGTAGGTTGTTCTTTGCAGTTGTAGGGTCTTTTGTGAGGGAGAGGATCAGCTGGGTGTCGCCTGCGTAGGATACTATGTTGATGTGGTGGGTTAGCGCGATGTTGGCGAGTGGGGTCATGTAAACGTTGAAAAGCGTTGGGCTGAGAGAGGATCACTGGGGGACGCCACAGATGATCTTGGAGGCTTCTGAGAGGAACAGCAGAAGACGGACTCTTTGGGTTCTGCCGGCGAGAAATGACGAGATCCAATCGAGAACCTTGTTGCGGATTAAGGCGTTGTGGAGGCGTGTGCGGAGGTGTGATGACATACCGTGTCGAAGGCCGCGGAGAGGTCCAAGAGGATGAGTGCTGCGGTTTCGCCTTCGCCGAGCATGGTCCTAATGCCGTCCATGGCAGTGATGAGTGCGGTTTCGGTGCTGTGATTTCAACAATCCATTCATTCTCTCAATCGATCCTGCAGCCTGTGGGTAATATTGAATATGATAAATGCACTGTATATTTTGCTGTGGACAGTAATCCTGTACCAATTTACCTTTGAAATGTGATCCGTTCTCACTTTAGATCTGGAGTGAAACTCCATAGTACAACATCAACAAGTCTAATGTTTTAATCGTATTGAACTGAGTAGCACATTTACATGGAAAACACTATTGAGTAGCCAGAATAAGTATCCACCACTGCACAAGCATATTGACAACCTCAACTAACGGGCATTGGCCCGCTGTAATCAATCTGCCATATCCCCAGCAATATCCCTCTCCCCAACTGACTTCTGACGGTCTGCGGGAAAGATCACAGTTTTGATCAAGTCTAGGGGAATGTGCATCCCTCTAATCTCTGCCCACATGTTAGTGGCCTTCTCTTCCAGGTGTCCACATTTTTGTTGAGCGCACTTAACCAGCCCCACCAATTCAAAAATCATGTGTCACCACTTCTGCTTCAGAGATTTTTGCTCTTTCATCTGCAAGGGAATTAAACTGCTGTTCTAGTGAGTCAGTGGGACAGTGGGTGTCTACATGATATACAGTGATGGTACTTTGCTGTAACATTTCCCAAATTTCCGGCCACAACTCTTTGCCCCACACCTCCTTTGAATGTATTTGCCACTTATATGCATGCCACATGGGGAACAAGGTGGCTAGTCCATTGGCGGTTGACCAAGAATCAATATAAATGTGACATTTCCCATGTAATTCTTGTTTTAAATCTTGATACACATCGTACAATTCTGCATATTGACTACTCTTCCCTATCTCCCGTGGGAGAAAACAACTTTTTAGTTACCGGATTGTATGACACTGCCTTCCAGTGTCTTTTGACCCCCACATACTTCACTGAACCATCAGTGAACCATACATGCTTCCTGTCCTCAGGGGACAAGGAATCGAATGGCTCACCCCCACTTCACTTGTGACTCTCTTACCTCTGGCACCTCCTTCAACACCTCCTCCTCTTCCACGGGGGCCTGTGCCACCTGTTCATGCAGAGCTGCATTCCCGCTGGTCACACTCGGACCCTGCCCTGTATATACCATTTCTACTCTCTTGTGCATGCCCTATTTGGTGAGTTTTGGGTGAACTCATCACCCACTGAATTATCAGAACACCAGGCCTCAGAATCACATTGAGCCCTATTGTCATCTATTTGGTACCTACCAGAGGCCAATAGCACACCAGTAACTGCTTTTCAAATGGAGTGTACCACTTTCCAGTGTCTGGTAGCTTTTTGGTCCAGAAACCTCAGGGCACCCTTTTCTTCCCTGTTTTTGCAACATACTCCAGTTGGTGTATTGCCCCTGAATTGTCACATGTAACTCAATGTCTTCCTCCTGTACTGGCCACAAGTCTAAAGCATGTTGAATCACCTCCTTTCCCAGTTTAAATGCACGCTTCTGCTGCTCTCCCCATTCAAACTCATGTTTCTTTCAAGCCACTTTGTACAAAAGGGCCAAAATTTGACTCAAGTGAGGGATATACTGCCCTCAAAAAACAAACAAGCCAATGAACCACTGAGTTACTGATTATTACGGGGTGTAGCAAATTCCAGCATCTTTTGTCTCACCTATGCAAAGACATCCCTATGTCCCTGATCCCATTGAATGAATAAGAACTTCACATTTTGGGAGGTCCTTGCACTTTTTCAGGATTTATCTCCAACCCCTTGTTTGCAAATGTCTGTCAACACCAGGACAGTCCTCTACGGGCAACATAATGCAAAATGACAAACCTTGTGCAATGTAATAATTTATGCATTGTGTGCTGATATTGCATATTAACTTTTTGCATTGCAGGTATTTATCTTGAACTGTCATTAATGCTGTTTGTAATGTATTGTTCATTTTTAAGCTTGTTCATTTTCAAGCCTTTCCTGCAACATGGCTGGGTGTGGCATGTGGGCGGTGCTTGGGTCTATTTAAGGAACCCAGCCCAGCTCCACGTGCTCACTATTCAGAGGTCCCAGTGCAGAGCAGCAGCATTTTCCTGGGCTCCGGTTCTGCAGGCCTACTTAGACATTTCCTGGCCCTGTCCTCATTATCTTGCGGATCTTCAAGCAGGGCGGTAAGACATAGTTCGGGGAAATTCCCTCAACTTAGTTTCTAGAAACATTTGAGTTTTTGGATTTGTGATTTACAGTGTGTGCGATTTAATTCTTGGCACTTAACCCTTGCAGTTCGGATCGGCAGAATGCGCGATCCTTTTGAGGCATTTGAATCTTGATGGTTGAATCGGCAACAGTGAGTGCGATTCATTCTTGGCAATTAACCCTTGCAGTTCGGATCGGCAGAGTGTGCGATCATTTCCAGGAATTTGAATCTTGATGGTTGAATCGGCAACAGTGTGCACGATTCATTCTTGGCAATTAACCCTTGCAGTTCGGATCGGCAGAATGCGCGATCATTTCCAGGCATTTGAATCTTGATGGTTGAATCAGCAACAGTGTGCACGATTCATTCTTGCCAATTAACCCTTGCAGTTCCGATCGGCAGAATGGGCGATCATTTCAAGGCATTTGAATCTTGATGGTTGAATCGGCAACAGTGTGCGTGATTCATTCTTGGCAATTAACCCTTGCAGTTCGGATCGGCAGAGTGCGCAATCATTTCAAGGCATTTGAACCTAGATGGTTGAATCAGCAACAGTGTGCGCGATTCATTCTTGGCAATTAAGTCTTGCAGTTCGGATTGGCAGAGTGCGCAATCATTTCAAGGCATTTGAATCTTGATGCTCGAATCGGCAACAGTGTGCGCAATTCATTCTTGGCAATTAACCCTTGCAGTTCGGATCGGCAAATTGCGCAATCATTCCAGGTACTTGAATCGTGATGCGCAGTCTGGCAATAAGGTGTGCAAAAACTTCTGGGCAATTGAATCTTGAAATCTAGAACAAACAGAGTGTGATCTTTCTAGACAAAACAAGTTTAGTCAGTTTGCCTATGCTACAGTATTATTCATGAATCCTATAGCAGTTAATTCTTTGGGAACAAAAGTGGTCATTGATTCTTGTTGTGATGTAATTGCTATGCTAAGGATTAACTTGAGTGAGCTCAATGTTCAGAGCATATGAATATAAAAAGGTCACGTTATTGAAAAGTTTTGGTTCTCTCATGTTTTTAGATCATAAAGAATTAAAATAAAGTTCATGAAGATTAATGTGAATAACCTTGCTATTGTATTCTTAACCCTTGCTTCCACAGGTCTCCTCCCCCGCTGTTCCCAACCTAAAACCCATCCCCCACTTGGCCATTCTTTAATTCTGTGCTATGATAGCTAGCAGAGTTTGGAGCTGCCAAGAGGTGGACATATTGGGAACAGGCGCAAACCCTGAGAATCCGGTATCGCTGACAATGTCCCACAATCCTGTCCTACTAAGTCTGCACCTGTTCTTGCGTTTCTCCCAGCGCCATCACGTCATCAATATAATGAGAAAACTGCACCCCTGGAATGACAGGTATTTAATCTGGGTGTTCTGCCACCAGCCAGTGACAGATAGTAGGGCTATGTATATAGCCCATAGGAAGTATTAAAAATTTAAATTGTCACCCATTCCGCAAAAATTGAAATTGCTCCCGATTCTCAGGGGCCAATTGTATAGTGAAAAAAGCATTGGCTATATCAATTGTCACATACCAAGTTCCTTTATGTCTCTACATCTTTTCAATCAAAATGACGGTGTCTGGGATGGTGATAGTCAAAGGGGGTTTATGTTTATTCAATTCATGGTAATCAACTGTCATTCTCCAACTCCCATCAGGGTTGTGCATTGGGCCACACAGGATTATTCCATGCAGTGGTGACCGGGGTCACGACCCCTATATTTACTAAATCCTGTATGGTCTTACTTATCGCCTCATGCCCTCCCGGAATATGATACTGCTTCAAATGAACCACCTTGATGACAAGGGTTTCTTTTCCACCTAACCCTGTAATGTGCAATGCTGTCTTTTCAACTTTTTAGGATTTCAAATATCAAAGAGACCTCTGCTTCAGTGTCCACGAGGGCTCCGACCTTCTGGACATTGCTATTTTTCCAAATACATTTCTAAATCAACATGGGGTCTTTTATCCTTGCAAGCCCATCCCTTTACCGGACATTGGCCTACTTCCCAACCTGATTCTAACTTGTTGACTTGCATACAGGTCAAATCTGGATATATGTTCTTATACCTACAGGGCAACTCCTCTCCCCCCGTTGAACTCAAGCAACCTATCAGTATCCCGTTCTTCCTCTTTCTTTATCTTTGCGGGTCTGCTTTTCTATCCCTCTCTGTCTTCCTCCTTAGCTTCTGACTTGCACTGACTCATCTGCCTATTATCCTGTTTATTCACCTTCCTGCTCCCCTCCTTTCTGTCCAACCCTCTCTTTCGATACATTTCCTACAAACTGTTGGCATCTATTCCATCTATCTGTTCTTTTTCACATCATCCTTCAACAATGCCATAAACATATCTCTCCTAGATACCCTGGTATTATCTGTACGGCCCTCACACTGAGAGGCTCTCTCAGGTTTTATCCATTCCCCCAACTCACGGACTGCCTCAAGCACATCTTTCAATAAGTGTCCTGTCTGATTAATTAGCAGAGTCCTTATCCCCTGCTTGTAAGCTGGGGGAGCTAACAAAATTATTTTATTTTGCACTGACACTGTCAGTGGTGCATCCAATAGATTGAGAGCCTCATTGAGGAGGACAGCAGTTTTCATACTTTATTCCTTGATTCTCTGCATTTCATCTCTCAATTTGTACCAGGGCTTATCATTTGGTGGTCAGTCTGATTCTGAATTATATTTGTGATTACACTCTATAACTGCTAATTTAACAAACTAGTCGCTCTGTCATCCTTATATCCCCTAGTTTGCTCCTGAATAATGGGGTCAGTGCTAAGTGTACAGAACTTCTGTACATCTCCCACATTCAGTGCCACTCCAGAAGCTCCTCTGTCAAACAATTGTACCATCCATGAAAGCAACACTTCCCCAGGTTTTTGACGAAGCCTATCCATATTATTGTTGATTTCCTGCTGAGAATAATCTTCTGGGGAGTGCATCTCAACCCCCACCCCAGATTTAGCAGGATGCATTGTATTTTTTGCCTAAAATTGGGCTGTGCACGGACACTTTCTGCTCTTCTGACTCACCCTGACCTAAACTATTTTGACAACACTCTTCCCCAGAGTCTGAAAACTCTGAAGAATCCCAAATATTACCATCCCATTCCTCAGGATTCCAGTCTAACCATGCTTTGGCAATAGCTAAATGAACCTTCCTTTTATTTCCTCTTCCCTAACTCTTCTTGTATTTATACTGCACCACGCATGCGCAGCTCGCTCAGCCACAGTCTGGTAAGTATCAAGTTTATCCTGTAACAATTTATTCTGTCATGATAACATTGTGGAAGTATTCTTGGCTTTCACTAACTGTTTCTCCACTGTTCATGTTCCTGTTATAACTGAACACATTTCTCATGCATTTTACGATAAGAACATAAGAGGATTCAGCCTCTATTACCTAAAGTACTTAATTGTCTTCCTTTCTCAAGTAGTACTTTCTGCAAACAAGTTATTACATTTGCTGGCTCTGCATCTGCCATACACGCATTCCAGTTTTCACTCAAGCCAGTACAGTGAGACCACTCACATGCAAGCATACCGTACAGGGCTGTTTCCCAACCTGGTATTTCATTCGGTATCTGGGAAACTGCCTTTTTTTGCCAAACATTTTCCACTTTAATCTTTTTCTTTGTATCCTGCAAAGTGACACTAAAATGTATTGCTTGCACTTAAACTAAGGGGACACGATGCCAAAAGAATTCAGCACTCTTCGTCTAAATAATGAATTTATTAATGCACTTCCCAAATATCAAATACAAGTCATACAAATATATGAGAATAAGCATATAAGTTAAATGCAGCAGAACATGTGCATATACAATGATAAATGCATATACTAAGTGGTTGTTGGACTTTTGCTTTTGCAGGGTCATCCCCAGACTTTTTTTTGCCTCCTGCCTCCTATATTTTTCTGACATGTTGCTGTTGGCTTTTCAACTCTGAGCACTTTACCACTGCTAACCAGTGCTAAAGTGCATATGCTCTCCTGTTTAAATTGTATGTAAGTGGTTTATCCATGATTGGCATATTTGATTTACTAGTAAGTCCCTAGTAAGGTGCACTAGAGGTGCCAGGGCCTGTAAATCAAATGCTACTAGTGGGCCTGCAGCACTGGTTGTGCCACCCACATAAGTAGCTCTGTAATCATGTCTCAGACCTGCCCCTGCAGTGTCTGTATGTGTATTTTTACACTGTAAATTCGACTTGGCAAGTGTACCCACTTGCCAGGCCTAAACCTTCCCTTTCCTTACATGTAAGGCACCCCTAAGGTAGGCCCTAGGTAGCCCCAAGGGCAGGGTGCAGTGTATGGATAAGGTAGGACATATAGTAATGTGGTTTATATGTCCTGACAGTGAAATACTGCCAATTTCGTTTTCACTGTTGCAAGGTCTGTCTCTCTCTCATAGGATAATATGGGGGCTACCTTTAAATATGATTAAAGTGTAGATTCCCCTAGAGAGTAGATGGACAGGTGGAGTTTGGGATCCCTGAACTCACAATTTAAAAATACATCTTTTAGTAAAGTTGATTTTGAGATTGTGCGTTTGAAAATGCCACTTTTAGAAAGTGAGCATTTTCTTGCTTAAACCATTCTGTGACTCTGCCTTGTTTGTGGATTCCCTGTCTGGGTCAGTTGACAGTTGGGTTGTTTTTCACCTCACACCAGACAGTGACACAAAGGGAGCTGGGGTGTGATCTGCATTCCTGATTAGCCATCTCTGCTAGGAGGGAGGGGTGGAGTGGTCACTCTCATCTGAAAGGACTGTGCCTGCCTCTGACAATGCTGTCTCCAACCCCCTGGTGTGTGTCTGAAGCCTTGCCTGGGCAAGGCAGGATTTCACAAGAAGGTGTGAGTCCCCTTTGAAGGAAGGTGACTTCAAAGACTAAAATGGGTATAAGAAGGGCACCCAAACTTACAAACTTTAGAAACACTTCTGGAACCAAGGGGAACCTCTGCCTGGAGAAGAGCTGATAGCTGAGGAAAACGTGCTGCCCTGCCTGTGACTGTGCTTTGTGGAGCTTTCCTGCAGTGCTGCTTCTGCCTGAGTAAGAGGGCAAAGACTGGACTTTGTGTGCCTTCCATCTTGAAGAAGAAATCTCCAAGGGCTTGATGTAGAGCTTGCCTCCTGTTGTTGAAGTCTCAGGGATAGCAAAGACTTCTTCCTGCCAGCACCTGGAGTCTCTGGAGAGACCCCTACTCTGCTCTGTGGTGCCCTTCCAGTTCCTGGGACCCTGAAAGGAGAGGCTGGCAGCCTAAGGACAAAAATACACGCACCGAGCGCCGTGCGGAGAAAAGATCGACGCGAATCCGATCGCGGCTGAGAAAACGACGCGACGCCGGCTCCGCAGCTGAGAAACGACGCCGCAGGAAACGCGACCGGAGAATCGACGCCCGGAGCAGGAGAAACGACGCGCAGCATCGCTGACGAAGGCTGAGAGATCGCAACCTGCGCCGCGGGACTTTCGGACCGTCGCGTGGCTGGCTTTTTCGACGCGCATCGCCGTGCCGAGTTGTTTTCGACGCATATAACCGTGCAGGGTTATTTTCGACGCACACCGCCCGTGCGGGGTTATTTTTGACGCAAACCAGGTACATTTACACGCTAGCAGCGCTAGTGTGTTGTTACAACTACCTAAAGACTCTTTTTATTTTAAACCTTTAAAAAATCATAACTTGACTTGTGTATGTTGGATTTTTGTCGTTTTGGTCTTGTTTGGTCTAGATAAATATTTCCTATTTTTCTAAACTGGTGTTGTGTCATTTTGTAGTGTTTTCATTAAGTTACTGTGTGTGTTGGTACAAATACTTTACGCCCAGCACTCTGAGGTTAAGCCTACTGCTCTGCCAAGCTACCAAGGGGGTAAGCAGGGGTTAGCTGAGGGTGATTCTCTTTTATCCTAACTAGAGTGAGGGTCCTTGCTTGAACAGGGGGTAACCTGACTGTCAACCAAAGACCCCATTTCTAACATTGGTGACCAGCGGTCGGGATTGGACTTGTGTTTGTACTTGACATACAGTAATTAAGTGTACACTACTGTTTTGATCTCAGACCACTACGTGACCACATACTACTTGTTTGGTGATCTTTTGATTTTTCTCTTAAGGACTCTTGTTATTCTACTTCCATGATTTTGCTGATCCCTTGACTGATTCTTTTTACTTCATTGGGAAATTATTTTTTTCTGCCTTTGGAACTTTGCACTTGTGACCATCATGTCTCAATCTGGAGATGCAACAGCTGGAGCTGTGTTTGAAATGGAGAAACTGAAGGAGTACTCAGTTGCTCAATTGAAACAGTTCCTTAAAGATCTTGACTGTCCCACTGAGAGCTCCACCAGGGAGGGGGAGCTGCAACAGGCACAGAGGGCCGGGGTGACAATCAAGAAGGCTGGAGGGCACACAGAGGAGGAGAATGTGGGTGGGGAAGTGCAGAGGATACACAGTGGTGTAGTGGAGGTACCTGTTACGCCTGGGGGGAGGGTCCCCAGGAGGGATAGCAGGGTGTCACCCAAGGGTCTGACTCCTGAAGAGTTACAGGACAGACGGGCAGACAGGGCTCGCCGATTCAAGGAGTTGGAAGAAAGGAGGAGGGACTTAGAGATTAAAAAAATGATTTATGCTTACGAGCTTAAATTGAAAGAGCTGGAAGTCATGAGGGCTGAGTCCAGCTGGAATGGTGGCAGCAACAATTGTATATCCAGTGATGCTGCAGAAGTACACATGCCCAGAGAGGTGGTGCCCTACTTGAAGGAGGGAGTTAACACACGCCAGGAGGTTCAGGGGTATGAGGTAGCTCCAGTGATGCACAGGGTCCCTGAGGTGGATTGGGGAACTGGCATGGGGAGTCATATTCCTACTGGTGGGAGGGACACTCTACTGACTCTAGGTGAGAGTGACAGGGAGAGGGGTTCCCCCCAGGTAGAAGTCCTGGTTATGGAGTGTGAAAACACCCCAGAAGAGTGTGGGTTGAGTGTCAGGGACAGTCAGGTACTGTCTCACCAGTCTCAGGAGGGTGATGTGGGGTGCTTTTTCAAAGCAGAGTCACTGGATGGTTGGGTGAAGGGTACTTTGGTTAATTCATGTGAGGGGCTGAGTGATGTAATTGCTGGAGAGCATATGTCTAGTCCTTATTTTCCAGAGCTATGCCAACACCAGGTGGAGTGTGAGTTCTCTGACCCCAGGGAGCTTACAATGGAGGCAGACTTCTGGGTGAGTACCAGAGAGTCTGAAGAGGCATTTGGGGGTGCTCCTGAGAGGAGTGGTCTAGGTAGTTCCCAACCAGGTGAGGTAGGGAAGGATTGTAGTGTCCCAGGTAGGTCCCAGTGTAGTGGGATGGGTGAGGGACCCCATGTCCAGTCTCAGAGGAGAGGGAATGGGGATGGGTTGAGGCCCAAGGTGCCCGAGATCCGGTCCCAGGTCCTGGAGGGTTCCCTGCGGGAACACCAGGAGGGGAGCCTAGCCTGTACCATAGGGCCATCTGTTGAGGGAGACCCCACAGTGTCAGGAGAACTTGGGGGGGCGGCTGTAGCCAGCGTCCCACCAGTTCTGGTGTCTGGCAGTACCACTCCTAGTGAGGGGGTGCAGAAGTCCAGACAGAGGGTTGAGAGGGGGTTGCGGACCCCAGTGGAGAACCTGGAGGGTCAGGGGTCAGCTCTGAGTGCAGAGCCCCCCAGGAATGACCTTGGTGAGACCATTTCTGGGCTGGGGGGAATCCAGACTCTGTCAGATGGGCAGAGGTCAGAAGACCTGCGCCAGCCAGACTCTTGTATGGCCCTTGGGGAAAGTGTTTCCCTTGTGGGGGGTAGGTGTGCCCCCCAGGAAGTCCTGGTGCGCCAGGCAATGATTCAACCGCAGGATGGTGACTCTGGGTTGGATGATCAGGTTCAGGGGGTAAACTCTGACCTGATGGGGAGTACGTGTGCTCCCAAGGAAGTCCTGGTGCGCCAGGCAGTGGTTCAACCGCAGGGTAGTGACTCTGGGTTGGATTGCCAGATTCAGGGGGTAAGCTCTGATCTGGTAGGGGGTAGGTGTGCTCCCCTGGAAGTCCTGGTGTGCCAGGCAATGGTTCAACCGCAGGGTGGTGACCCTGGGTTGGATGACCAGGTTCAGAGGGTAAACTCTGACCTGGTAGGGGGTAGGTATGCCCCCCAGGAAGTCCTGGGTTGCCAGGCAGTGATCCAGTCTGTGGGTACAGACCCTGGATTGGGAGGCCAGGTTAAGGGTGTCCCCCCTGACCTGGAGGAAGGGGCTACTGCTAACAGTACCCCTACCATGTTGTCTTCTGGGGGGGCCGCTCCTAGTTGGGTGGTTCAGGACCCCAGAAGAGAGGGCAGGGGGAGGGAAGCCTCACCCCTGGCCCTGGTCCAACCTGAAGGTACAGACCCCAGGTTGGAGGATCAGTTGCAGGTTAACATCCCTGCACTGATGGAAGAATTGTGCAGGACTGCTTCTACAAGCACCCTGACAGTTTTGGACTCTGGGGGTGCCGCTTCTGCAGGGAGGGTACAGAGCCCCAGAGGGGAGGACCAGGGTCAGGTTGTCATCCCTGACCTGGTGGAAGAGAGAGTGGTCAAAGGGTGCCAGGCACCTGGGGCTACCGCCCCCCACTCTCCACAGTCACAGTGGTTAGAGAGGCCTGAGGTCGGGCTCTCATCCCTGACAGTTGTCTGGGGCCACTGTGGCTTGCTGTCCTGGTGGACAGAGTTGCCCCTGGGGGGGGGAGGACGAGAGTCACACCCCGGGGGTGGAGTGGGCAACACCATTGTGTTGGCCCTGGTGGTACTATCTGCCCATTGCAATACATCTGTGAGCAAAGTAAAGTTAGGTGTTGCACAGATGGTGTCTGTAGATGTGGAGAAGGGTTCCCCATGGGTTAGCTTAGTGGGCCCTGAGAGTATGGACAGAGGGATCCAACTGGAGTCAGGAAGGCGTAGAACTGGAGCATGCCCCTGCTGTTGTGGGCCTGGGTCCCTGTTCTATCGCCCCAATCAGGGAAGTACATCAAGGTATTGATTGTTCTCCCCTGGCTTTAGGCTGGTAGGGGGTCGTGTTGGACTTTTGCTTTTGCAGGGTCATCCCCAGACTTTTTTTTGCCTCCTGCCTCCTATATTTTTCTGACATGTTGCTGTTGGCTTTTCAACTCTGAGCACTTTACCACTGCTAACCAGTGCTAAAGTGCATATGCTCTCCTGTTTAAATTGTATGTAAGTGGTTTATCCATGATTGGCATATTTGATTTACTAGTAAGTCCCTAGTAAGGTGCACTAGAGGTGCCAGGGCCTGTAAATCAAATGCTACTAGTGGGCCTGCAGCACTGGTTGTGCCACCCACATAAGTAGCTCTGTAATCATGTCTCAGACCTGCCCCTGCAGTGTCTGTATGTGTATTTTTACACTGTAAATTCGACTTGGCAAGTGTACCCACTTGCCAGGCCTAAACCTTCCCTTTCCTTACATGTAAGGCACCCCTAAGGTAGGCCCTAGGTAGCCCCAAGGGCAGGGTGCAGTGTATGGATAAGGTAGGACATATAGTAATGTGGTTTATATGTCCTGACAGTGAAATACTGCCAATTTCGTTTTCACTGTTGCAAGGTCTGTCTCTCTCTCATAGGATAATATGGGGGCTACCTTTAAATATGATTAAAGTGTAGATTCCCCTAGAGAGTAGATGGACAGGTGGAGTTTGGGATCCCTGAACTCACAATTTAAAAATACATCTTTTAGTAAAGTTGATTTTGAGATTGTGCGTTTGAAAATGCCACTTTTAGAAAGTGAGCATTTTCTTGCTTAAACCATTCTGTGACTCTGCCTTGTTTGTGGATTCCCTGTCTGGGTCAGTTGACAGTTGGGTTGTTTTTCACCTCACACCAGACAGTGACACAAAGGGAGCTGGGGTGTGATCTGCATTCCTGATTAGCCATCTCTGCTAGGAGGGAGGGGTGGAGTGGTCACTCTCATCTGAAAGGACTGTGCCTGCCTCTGACAATGCTGTCTCCAACCCCCTGGTGTGTGTCTGAAGCCTTGCCTGGGCAAGGCAGGATTTCACAAGAAGGTGTGAGTCCCCTTTGAAGGAAGGTGACTTCAAAGACTAAAATGGGTATAAGAAGGGCACCCAAACTTACAAACTTTAGAAACACTTCTGGAACCAAGGGGAACCTCTGCCTGGAGAAGAGCTGATAGCTGAGGAAAACGTGCTGCCCTGCCTGTGACTGTGCTTTGTGGAGCTTTCCTGCAGTGCTGCTTCTGCCTGAGTAAGAGGGCAAAGACTGGACTTTGTGTGCCTTCCATCTTGAAGAAGAAATCTCCAAGGGCTTGATGTAGAGCTTGCCTCCTGTTGTTGAAGTCTCAGGGATAGCAAAGACTTCTTCCTGCCAGCACCTGGAGTCTCTGGAGAGACCCCTACTCTGCTCTGTGGTGCCCTTCCAGTTCCTGGGACCCTGAAAGGAGAGGCTGGCAGCCTAAGGACAAAAATACACGCACCGAGCGCCGTGCGGAGAAAAGATCGACGCGAATCCGATCGCGGCTGAGAAAACGACGCGACGCCGGCTCCGCAGCTGAGAAACGATGCCGCAGGAAACGCGACCGGAGAATCGACGCCCGGAGCAGGAGAAACGACGCGCAGCATCGCTGACGAAGGCTGAGAGATCGCAACCTGCGCCGCGGGACTTTCGGACCGTCGCGTGGCTGGCTTTTTCGACGCGCATCGCCGTGCCGAGTTGTTTTCGACGCATATAACCGTGCAGGGTTATTTTCGACGCACACCGCCCGTGCGGGGTTATTTTTGACGCAAACCAGGTACATTTACACGCTAGCAGCGCTAGTGTGTTGTTACAACTACCTAAAGACTCTTTTTATTTTAAACCTTTAAAAAATCATAACTTGACTTGTGTATGTTGGATTTTTGTCGTTTTGGTCTTGTTTGGTCTAGATAAATATTTCCTATTTTTCTAAACTGGTGTTGTGTCATTTTGTAGTGTTTTCATTAAGTTACTGTGTGTGTTGGTACAAATACTTTACGCCCAGCACTCTGAGGTTAAGCCTACTGCTCTGCCAAGCTACCAAGGGGGTAAGCAGGGGTTAGCTGAGGGTGATTCTCTTTTATCCTAACTAGAGTGAGGGTCCTTGCTTGAACAGGGGGTAACCTGACTGTCAACCAAAGACCCCATTTCTAACAGTGGTCAAATATTAAAACAAAATTGCAATGTGTTAACAGAGCATGTATACATAAGCTAAATAATCAAGACTTAAAGTACATCACCATGCGGGTTGACATCATCCTCGTCAGCACGACTGGGGAACCCTTGATCAGCCAAGGCAGGAAATGATCAATTGGGATCACAAATCAGATCCTGGGCAGCGCGTCCACTTCAATCACAAGCTCCTGTCTTAACGCCAAGTCTCCCCATCTTTTATACCTTAAACTACCTTAAGAAGAAGATTCTAGGAACTCCCCTCTGTTATGAAATTAAAAGCTGGCTCTACTTCGTCTGTGTCAAAAACACCCATAGAAGCTGTCCAGGCTCCCATTGTTTCTTGTGAAACAGACTTGTAAGTTCCTCTGATAAAAACAGCCTCATCCTTGTGAACTCGTATCT
The DNA here is from genome assembly GCF_031143425.1 of Pleurodeles waltl. Classification (NCBI taxonomy): domain Eukaryota; kingdom Metazoa; phylum Chordata; class Amphibia; order Caudata; family Salamandridae; genus Pleurodeles; species Pleurodeles waltl. Next base: position 1,522,163,824 of record NC_090440.1, read on the forward strand.
AGTCCGCATCCCACATACTATGTTCCAGCAGCACTGTCCAGCTCTTCGCAGGTGAAGAGAAAAACATATTTTGCAAGGAAAAAACATGGCACAGCCCTGCAACTGCAGCAGGCCACAAAATGGAGTTGATGGTCAAATGATGGTTAAATCTAAATAGCATCACATATGCATGCACAAAATGTGTACTCAAGCAACTGAAGGCTCAACTATGGGTTCCAAATGCCTGCTGGAATTCTACTATTAGCTCTGGCAGTGCTCTGCCTAAACTGGTGGTTCTACCAAATGTTCCTTATGCTTCTGCAGATTAAGACAAAGTAGTATAAACATGGTTTCTAATCAGTAGCAAGTGTTTTACAGAAACAAGCAGAGATGAGGCCATTCAAGCTACATTATGCCATAATAAATGTCCGAAATACCTGTAAAGAACTAAGGATAATTGTTAGAAATGGGGTCTCTAATTGGCAGTAGCTTGCACCCTGTCCACATAAGGACCCTCATTCTAGTCAAGGTAAGGGAATCACACAGCTATGATAACCCCTGTTCACCCTCTTGGGAGCTTGGCACGAGCAATCAGGCTTATCTTAGATGCAGCGTGTAAAGCATTTGTAAACACACACACACACACACACACAGAGTAACACAATGAAAACACTACAAAGTGTTCTACACCAGTTTAGAAAAATAGAAAATATTTATCTGAGTAAAACAAGACCAAAATGACAAAAATCCAACATACACAAGTAAAGATACAAATTTTCATCTGTTAAATGTAGTAATGCACTTAGAAACACAATAGCTCAAAATGGCTTGATGGAGTCGCTTTCAAAAGTCGGGCACCAACTGCGAAGAAGTGTGGGATGGCTATGGAGTCCCAAAGACCCCAGTTAAGTACCTTGGAAAACGATGAGGAAACAAAGATGTTTCACAGAAGTCCCTCTCCCTAGAAATCAGTTTGCAGAGCAGGAGGATGGGTGGGTCAGTAAGGAATCTACATTTAGAATATGTCTCTACCGGGCAAGGCGTTACCCAAGGTAAGTAACTTGTTCCTCTGACAGTGACTCCCAGTTGCAGATTCCTTTCCTTAGAATAGATACTGAAGCAATACCATCCCCGGAGGTGGGTCTGTGAACCAAGATCATACTAGGAAGTTCTGCAACACCAGACTGACAGTCAAAGTACCCGTCCCTCCGGACCTGACTGTCCAGGCAGTAGTGTTTGGTGAAAGTGTGCAGTGATGCCCACATTGCTGCCTGACATATGTCCAGGACTGGAACCAAGTGGTTGCAGCTGGAGCTTTGGTGGAATGAACGCACAAGCTCTCCAGGGTTTGCTTTTTAGCCAACGTGTAGCACATTTTAATGCAGAGAATTACCCATCTGTAGATGGTTTTCTTCTGCACTGCCCGACCTTTCTTCACACCCAAATACTCAACAAAGAGTTCATGATTTACCCTTAACTCTTGGGTACAATCAAGGTAGAATGCCAACGTTCTTTTGGGTCAGAAGGTGGAGTTTCTCCTCTTCCTTAGAAGGATGTGGGGGTGCCTAAAAAGTAGGCAAGGTGATGGATTGGCCTACATGAAAGGGCATGACTACTTTTGGCAAAAAGGAAGCCCTGGTGAAAAGTACCACTTTGTCAGGATAGATGGAAAGGAAGGGTGGCTTAGATGACAGTGCCTACAGCTCACTCACTCCGCGGGCAGAGGTAACGGCCACAAGGAAGGCTGTTTTTGATGTTAGAAGCCTGAGGACAATTGCGAAGAGGCAAAAAGGAGCCCACATGAGAAATGTCAGAACCAAATTCAAATTCCATTGAGGCATGATACATATTGATGGAGGAAACATGTGAGTAAGACCATCAAGGAATCTGCTGACAATAGGACATTTTAAACAAAGAGTGTTGGTCAGGTAATCTCAGAAATGCAAACATAGCAGACACATAACCTTTGAGGGTGCCCAAAGCAGAGCCCTGCTGGACCAAAGAAATTATAAACAAGAGGACTTCGGAAAGAGGGGCAGAGAGGAGGTCCACATACTTGTTTGTGCACCATGCCACAAATCTGTTCCATTGACAGGCATATGCGGTTTTGATGGAGGGACTGGCTACCAAGATAACATTACAGACTTCAGACTGAAGATCAAAAGCTGTCAACTGCTGCTGCCCAATCTCCACACAAGAAGGTGGAGACTGGACATGTTTGGATGGAGAATCCTCCCCTGCTGTGCTGCTGTGATAGAAGTTCCTCCTGAAGGGGCAGTCTGATCAGGGCCATGCTCAATAGCTCTAGACACCAGACACTTCGTGCCCAATCCGTAGCCATAAGGATTCATTGTGCCTGGTCATTCTTTATCTTCTTGAGAACTCTAGGCAGGAGTGGTATGGGCGTAAAGGGGTACAGTAGGCCTCAGCTCCACTCAAGAAGAAAAGCTTTGCTAAGCGAGTGCGGCCTTGAAAACTCCAACACGCAAAACTGACTGCGCGTTCTCTACCGAAGCGAACAGATCTAACCAGCCATTGCTGAAAGAGACTGAATGAGACATCATTTGTGATTGACAGGCATTGCCAGCTGAGTTTGTCCGCTTTGGTGTTCAGAGAGCCCGCCAGGTGTTGAACCACCTGGGAAATGCCCTGATGTTCCAGCCATATCCAGAGGCGCAGAGCCTCCTGACAAAGGGTCCATGACCGCACCCCGCCCTGCCTGTTACACTACCAGAGAGCTGTGGTGTTGTCTGTGAACACCTACACTACTTTCCCATTGAGAGATGGGAGGAATGCTTTCAATGCCAGTCTGATCACACTGAGCTCCAAAAGATTGATGTGGAGCCTGGACTCCACCTGAGACCACCGGCACAGAAGTGATGCATCTGTTACTACTGTCAGATCTGTTTGGGGAAGGGAGAGGGATCTGCCTCTGATCCAATTCCGGTTCAAGAGCCACTACTGCAGATCTACTGCACTACTGCAGATCTTGCGCAGTTCCCTCCAAGATCTGTCTCATGTCAGAGAGAATCCCTTGATACTGCACCCACTGGAACTTCAGGTCCCATTGCAGATCCTGCATTTGCCATTTGGCATGTAACACCAGCAGGATGCCATGAGGCCCAGAAACGTCAGAGTCAGTCTCAGCAACATCATCCAGGATAGAGGCTGACACATAGGCATCATAGCCTGAATATCCTGAGCTTGCTGCTCAGGAGGATAAGCTAGAAACTGCACTGTGCCCAGAACAGCTCCAATGAAAGGGAACATCTGAAAGGGAGTCAAGTGTGACTTCGGCATGTTTATAGTGAACCTCAGTGAATGCTGGAGGTCCTCCTTAGTCTGGAGGTGGGGTGAGCCCGCCTTCAACAGTCAGTCTTCAAAAAAGGGGAAGACTGAAATCCCTGACCTGTGCACATGAGCTGTGACCACTGTCACCACCTTGGTGAGCACCTGAGGCGTGCTGGTAAGGCCAAAGCAGAGCACAGTGAGCTGAAAATGCTTGTAGCCTACCATTAATCACAAATAACATCTGTGGGCAGGCAGGATGGCGATATGGAAATAGTGGTCCTGCAAGTCCAATGCTACCACCAGTCTCCTGGGTCCAGGGCAGATAGAACTGAGCAAAGTTAGCATTTTAAACTTCTCCTTCCTTTGGAAGAGGCTGAGGGACCAAAGGACTAGGACAAGGCAGAGGCTCTTGTCCTTTTTGGGCACCAGAAAGGAGCGGGAGTAACAACCATGACCTACTTCTACTATAGGGACCCTCTCTATGGCTCTCTTGGCCAAGAGAGCTGTAACCTCCTAGCGGAGGAGTACCAAGTGATCTTCCATCAACCGATCGTAGGATGGTGGCATGGATGGAGGGGTAGTCTTGAAGGGGAGGGAGTAGTCACTATTTGCAAAGCCCACCTGTCTGATGTGATGGACTGTCAGTGGGGCAGGTGATGGCAAATCCTGCCTTTGACTGGTCCCTGGTGGGGAAGCTTCAGACTATGAAGATTTGGAGGCTGCTGCAGAGGAGGGGGGCAGTGGACTGGTTAGACCACTGGCTTCGTGATACACGAGGAGGTTAGATCCCACATCACTGGCCACGCAGAGGCTGGGCAGCATGGGTGACCCAGTGGCTGGAGGGGAATGAACATGGTTGGGCGCCCATCCGTCACAATAAAAGGGTCAAAAAGCAGACTGTAGGGGGTGAGGGGCAGCTGCAAGGCCTAAGGAGCTGGCCGTAGCCCAGGACGACTTAAAGCATTTCAGCGCTGAGTCTGCTTTGTCTCGAAGAGATGGGTGCCATCAAAGAGCATGTCCATAAGGGTGGATTGGACGTCCCCCGAAAATCCAGATGTCCTCAACAAGGCGTGATACCTCAAGGCCACTGTAGTTGCAACCAATCTGTCTAGTGAGTTGGTCGTATCCAGCCCACACCATATTGTGAACTTTATTTCGTCTTTCATGTCAGCAACAGCTTGGGAGAGAATGGCCGGGCCTCCTCCGGGACCTGTGGCAGCACCTGCAAAAATGTTTCCCAAAATATATGGGTGCAACAGCCCAAAAGCAGTGTTCACAGACCTCAATGCAAGGCTGGAGGAAGAAAACATCTTCTTCCCAAGCTGATCAATCCTCTTGGATTCCCTATCGAGGGGTGAGGAGGGAAATGCCTCAGGTGACATGGAGGCTTGGATAACCAAGTTCTCAGGGGTTGAATGTTGCATTAGGAATACTGAGTCAATTGGCAGGTCTATGGTGTTGGGCAATTGTCCTGTTCACAGGAGCCCCTGTGCTGGGTTTGGACCAGGTCCCCAACAGGACATCAGTGAGGGCTTCATTAAAGGGCAAAGGGAGTTCAGAAGTGTAAGCCCTAGGCTGAACCATCTCTGTCAGGAGGTTAGTCCTGACTACAACCGAAGATAGCTCAAGGTCCAGGACCTCGCCCACTCTCTGCACCACCATTGAGTAGGAAGCTCCCTTTATAGCCATAGTAGGGGCGGAACACTGGCATTACCAAGGTCCATCTACCATTCCATGGGATCTTCTAACTGGTGTTCCCAAGAGTCCAGCGACCCCTACCAGTCCTCATCATATCCCAACACAAGAGAATATGGGTCAGGATCTGACCTAGAGAGCAAAGTCCTTGTCAAAGTTGGAATCAGCATCGCGCAACACCGGTCCGGCTCCATGACGGAGTCAACAATGAGTATCGGGTCGACACCGAACATGCCCAGGCGGCATCAGGACATCGGAACCATCATTAGGGAAGGTCAAGGTGGTATGACTGACACTGGTTCAGATCCGGGAATGGACCATGGGTGCCCCCCCAGAGCTGAGGCCGAAGCCACCTGCACAAAATCAAAGGGGGCCCTTCTGACTCCAGTTGGCCCAAAGGCACTCCAGTGATGTGGGAATGCCCAAATATGAGACACATGGCTTCATAAAACTCACTGAGTTGGGCAGGGGTTGCTCCAGATCCCAGAAATTCTGGGAGGCGCGGAGTCAACATTCACGCAGTCTCTGAAGACAGAGGCCTGGAATGACAATGCTCCTTTTCCCTCGTCGCATCGAACGAGATGAAGTCAAAGAATGCTTGTTCTTCTTTGACTTTTTTTTGTGCCTCCACTTACCCGACTGTCCCAATTACTTGGAGTGGGACCATGAAGAATGGGTGCTCTTGACTGAGAACAGGAGTGACATTGAGCAGAGCGCCGGGACACAAATAGGTTTAGGGACCGCTCCCTCAAAGCTTTTGGATTCATGGCCCAGCACTAGGAGCACAACTTTGTGTTATGGTCGTGCTTCAAACACCTCAAGCACACGAGGTGTGGATCCGTCACAAACATTGCCCAATGACAGGATCCACAGGGCTTGAACCCGTTCTTGTGTGACAACATCCCTGAAGCACCAGGAGTGTAGACACTCAAATATCTTTGACAAAATGTAAAAAAAAGACCACACAAAAGGGACTGAGGGTTAGCTTTTCTACGGATCTGCGCTGGCTGGCACAGAAAGACAAGAACTGGCATCAGCGCACGGGGAGGCACCTATATAGGTCCTGTGACATTATATTTGGTGTGCAATACACGGACAGAGGGCACGGAGCTGACCAACACCACCTGATGGCACGCAGAGGTACTGCTCGAGAAAAATCTCGGGATCTAGACAGACGCCTGGGGAAATTCTAACGTAAGGAATCTGCAAGTAGAAGTCTCTATCAGATGGCGTGGCTTCGGTCCCTTATGACAAGGCGGGTATAATAAATCCAGCAGGTCAAGACACAAGGCATCGACTTCGCAATTTCACAATTACACATCAGGGCCACGTGTGCTGTGGCAGAGTTGGAGTTGAGAGTCATGGATGTCAGTGATACAGCACTTTGGAGTCATGGTGTGGTGGGACCTCAGAGGTGTGACGTCGGGGCCTGAGTTGTAGGTTGCGGTCATTGCACTCAGCGGGGACAACAGCTCCAGTGCAGGCAGCAGCGCTGAGTCAGGAAGCAGCACCAGTTCCGAAGTCGCTCTGGATGTTGATGTACCAGCTTCTTCCTGGTTGCACCAGAACTCGCTCCCAAGGGCCCAGGAACTGGATTTGACACCTCTGGGCAAGTCAGGACTCTTGGCACAAGAGCCCCGGTGCGAGCAGATGAAGACTTTGATGGACCTGAGACTTCTTAACAGGAGGCAAATTCAGTTCAAGCTGTTGGAGAACCATGGAAAGCAGGATTAGAAAGCAAAGTCTAGCGCTTTCACTCCCAGGACAGCAGCAGCAAACAACAGTCCAGCACAACAAAGCAACAGGCAGAGTGCAGTCCCTCCCACAGCATCCAGCCTTTCTTCCTGGCAGAATGTTCTTAGTCAGGAAGTGTTATAACTTTGTGGTGTCAGAGGTCCAGTACTGATACCCATTTCTGTCTTTGAGGTAGGCAAACTTCAAAAATAAATTTTTGTAGTGCACAAGACCCTGCCTTTCCTTACCCTGGCCCCAAGCACACTCCGGGAGGTTGGAGACTGCTTTGTGTAAGGACAGGAACAGCCACTCTAGCTGAGGAAGACTCATCAGCCGGGTGATGGGCCATCAGGATATGCAGGGCACACCTCACCTTCCTATGTGTACCTAGCTAGAGTGAAAGCACAAACAGCCCAACTGTCATGCTGACCCAGACGTGTATTCAGCAAACAGGCAGAGGCACAAAATGGTTAAGCAGGAAAATGCACACTTTCTAAAAGTGGCATTTTCAAACTTACAATTAAGAAACCAACTTCACCAAAAGATGTATTTTTAAAATGTGAGCGCAGAGACCCCAAACACCTGGTGCACTATACTAGACACTTACTAGTAAATAAAAATGTCAATCATGGCTAAACCAATCACCAATACAATTTAGACAGGGAACACTTGCACTCTAGCACTGGTCAGCAATGGTAGTGCCCAGAGTCCTAAAACCAGCAAAACAAAATTCAGCACAGGATCAAAAACAGGAGGTCAGAAGGGAAAAGTCAAGGGAAGCCACACCAAGAGCTGCCAGGTCTAACAATAATATTTGTGAGAGGAAAACACAGCCCAGGCTTTTAATTTCACACCGAAATGCCTGATTCACAAATGGCATTACAAAAACGTCTGACATATTCTCCTGGAGAATAAATCCTACATTTGGAGCAACATTCCAGGTCTTATAGAATTCTTCCAAAAATACCATAAGTCCTAGTTTTTCAGGATGTATACATGTATACATGTATAACTCACACATACATAATTTGCATAAGGTAAAACATTTCTCTAATATAACGAAAACGAAACGAAACTATGCACTAGCACATCCATCCTTCCTAGGAGGAAAATCTCTTAAACTACAATGTCCATAATTTTGAGGTGATTCGTCCCCCATTCACACCCTGCAAACACAAATGACAGGAGTATATTTACAAGAGTTTCCAGAGTGGGAAACTACCTGCAAGTGTTTTGTAAATACACACTAACTTACACGTTGGTGGAAATTCAATTATTATTTTCAAGTTGGACCTTACTGTCGCGCTTAATCAACCATACATTTGTGAACATGGAAATGCTACATTAGTGACAGAATTTCCATATTTGCAAGTCCTAGGGCATATTTATTAAAAGTTCCTGCAAAGTAGACCAACAAGCATGATGGTTCAAGGGTGCCTGAGTTACAAGCAGGGTTGTTTTGTGCAGGAAGGATAACCTTCCTGCACAAAAACAATCCTTAGAGGCATAGTCCTCTTTCTTTGTGTGAAGCAGAATGCATCACCATAGAAAGAGCAAGTAACGATTAGGAATAAATATATTTCTCCTCATTATTCCTTTGTCTGGGTGGCGTATCATTTGGGGATGTCCAGAGTTTACAGAGTTCAGTAAATTTGAGACTGAGTCAAATTCTATTGGGTGGATACATAGGAACACCCATGCTCCACCCATGGAACGCCTACCACTATGAAATATTATGCCACGCAGTTGCTGTGTATTGTTATATTTCTTTATAAAGTCAAGCAAGGCGGTGAAAATACCCCCCTGTGAGGCTTTGTAAATACCCTTTAAGGACTTGTGTTGCTGTGCAACACATTGCATCATGCAAGGACAACACATGTCCTTAAAAAACTCACTGCCCTTTATAAGTGCAAATTCAAGTCAAACTCAATTCTATTAATTAAGGCTTGGATTTTCTCATTGCAATTGCATTTATATATACAAGTAATTTGAATTAGGTTCCCTAATAACTTCTGCAGTCTGCTGCAAGGCTCCAAGATCACTATCATTGTTGACCTGCTCCTTCTTCTATGAAGCAGTGATGGCTTGTGGCTATGTCTCGTTCACAGTAAAGTTCTGCTATATTAGAGTTTTGTTAAATTAAAGTTCCGATCTCTGCTTGTTTCTGGAACAGTCCAAAATTGTCATTAATATGTAAAGACAACCCTTGCGCCAAGGCTGGATATTGCAATGACATTTTCCCTGTCTACACAACGCTCGCTTTTAGCCTTCATGCGAGGGGCAGGCAGCAGGCACTTTTAGGCGGCCCATCGCGCATGTCTGACAGACTGGGACTATGGTAGAGCTTGACATGTACAGCCTTTGTTCCCATCCATGTGGTGTTTGGAGGACAGCCAGGCACTGATGCTGCTAAATATTTTTAACCATATACAAGTTGTTTGTGCTACTATGTTCACTATACTCGCAAGCTGTAGCTGTTCGAAATATTTGCCTTTTGTCAACAAATTCTTAAATACATAAATTAATATATAAGTACAACTCTGGTCTATTCAAGCTCTCTTTAGCTTTCACCCCTGAAGAAATCGAAATACCTTAGTCCAAACATGCACAATGTGCCAGTTCACATTTACAAATGAAGGAAGAAACCTGCATCTATCTACCTCTGCTGCCAGAAAAATATCTCTCTTGGGGATTTGAAAGCAATGTTCATAAGTCAGGAGACATGGCCATTAAAAGTAAAGCACTTTTACCTGTTGTACTGAGTTGTGGGTTGGAAGCAGGAGCACATCTTTCATTGGTGCAGCAGGTACAGTGGTACCAGGGACCAGAGGTCCGAGGGGCCTACAGAACATAGATTACCGATGTATTTTGCATTTCAAACAGTAGCCAAGGGGGTAGTTTCCTTATTTGCGCTAGGGCCCGTGATACACTAACTACGCCGCTGGTTGGGTGTAGTGAATTACTGACCAAAAAACTTTCAGATTATTTAATAAGCATTCTGCTGATCGGTGACTGACATTATGGCCCATATTCATACTTTACTTTGTTTGCACCGAATGTGTGTCAAAAACTTTGAAGCACATTCGGCGCAAACCGTGCACCATATTTATACTTTGACACCTTAGCCCGCAAACGCCAAAATTCCGCCGTGTGCGTCATTTTCTGGAAGCGGGAAACCGCCTTGCGTTAATGACATGCAAGGTAGGCATTCCCATCCAAAAACTGACGTAAACACCTGTGTTCCATATTTATGCTACCGCTCAAAAATCCAGCATGGCCGGGAGGCAGAGTCGGAAAATGACACACAGCCCGATTTGCGTAAAAAAATAACGCCTGGGTCAGGGCAGGGGTTAAAATGGGGAAACCCACCAGTACTTAAGGAAAACACACACAAGCAACAGCAGAGCTCCAAAAGGAAGAAATGGAGGTGCTATTCATCCAGCATGCACTCCGACGCAGAGCACAGGAACAACAACAGCAGCTTCTACAACACCAGCAGGGACCCCAAAGGCAACACAGAAGGCAGGAGAGGATATTCCGCACCAGGACAACCCTTCTGGGACTCTGGCAACAAGACATCATCCAGAGGTACAGGCTCAACTGGCAAGCCATTCAGCAGCTGCTGTGCAACATTGAACCACAGTTGGCACCCAGCTTGCAGACACCCCACACCATTCCACCAGAAACCAAGCTGCTAGCTGTACTCCACATGTTGGCAAGTGGCTCCTTTTAAACCACTGGTGCCCTGGTTTCCGGGATCTCACAGCCCTCATTCTCTGCCTTCCTACCTAAGGTACTAGATGCTATCATCTCCCTCACACCCCGCCACATCAGCTTCCCCAACACACAGCAGAAGCAGCAGGAGACCAAACAGGGCTTCTACCAAATCAATGGCTTCCCACACATGCTTGGTGCCATTGACTGCACACATGTACGCATTGTGCCACCTGCTGCAACCGAATATCTATACCACAACAGAAAGCACACATACTCCATCAATGTGCAGGCCATTGTCGATCACCGGGGATTGATCACCAACATTGTGGCAAAGTATCCTGGGAGTGTACATGATTCATTCATCTTCCGCCACTGCACCCTCAATCAACACTTCCAGGATAGACGATATGGAAATGGCCTACTTGTTGGTAAGTACAGAAAGCTACTTATATACACTGCACAACAACCCTCTAGGACAAACAACACATACACCACTACATTGACACGTGGCCAGGAACACACTGAGGTTGTGACACCGCTAGGCATGTTTGATAACCTCACCCATTTGGAAACACCTATGGACATATGACAGAACCAAATAACAACTGAGGCCCCTTCACAGACACAAGGGAACAATTTAAAACAACACAATGACAATGACATGGCCTTAACTGGCAGTACAACTTGGAAGATTAATCTTTCAATATCACATCAAGAACACTCAATCAAACACCCTTCCAAGCAATAAGTAATGTGCAAGGGGTGTGTAATGTGTTTTGCTGCAGGTCAAACACCATGACACACATAGCATGATGATGACTACAAAGAAGGTGACATGGAATCATTGAGGCTGTACCAATATCTCACATCACTCCTGCTCTCACATTGCCCACTGCCAATAAGCAAGTGGACTGTACTAAGAACACATATTGATGTGACAATATTGAAAGTGCACCTTCCTACACATACGGATTGAGACAATTGCACACACACACAACAGATGTACAGGCATATGGACCTTCTGACACTCAAAACGTCAACCTCACAACCAAGTTAGCCAGCTGAACTAGAACATGCTCAGTAGTATAGGTACACGTTTTAACCAGACCTCGACTTGGCAAGGGCAGAGAAATAGGTCTGCAGAGAATTTGTCACACATGGGATATTTGTGCATAGTCAATTGTCAACACATCAGTGCTGACAACGTATGGAGATGTGTTGTACATTGTCACCTTGCCAAATCTAAGGGCCTCACTGATCTTTAACTAATTCTATTGCATACGTTAAATTGGATGGATGCCCAGGCCATATAGATGCAACCGTGTTACCACCACTGAGTAACTGATTCTGTGTATGGAAGTATCATGTCACCCCAGTTAAAACACTTGGACACCTCTTTCACATGACATAATGCAAGGGAGTACACAATATACTGCAACTCTACAAAAATACCGCTGACATCCGGTCAGTCAGCCAAACACCAGTTCAGATAAGGAAACAACCCAATTCTGATGGTACATCCTAGAAGCCTAGGATTCCACACAGTAACACAAACACCAATGAGTCACAGACAACACAAGAGAACAACTACCATGCAAAGTGATAATCATGGTGCAAGCAACATCAACATTTTCTCACTCATTTTCTCTTTCAGCTGATCAGGGGTATGGGATCCAGCCATGGATCATGACCCTATTTGCAAACCCAATCACAGCATCAGAGCGTGCCTATAATGAGGCACATCGGAGGACACGCACCATAGTTGAGAGGACCTTTGGCATCCTGAAGTCAATATTCAGGTGCCTCAACATCACCAGAGGCAGCCTCCTATACTCACCTGAAATGGTATGCAAAATCATTTCGACCTGTGCCATCCTGCACAACATATGTGTAAGGAGGAACATTCCCCTATATGAACCCAACCCACACATGCCTGAAGAGGAGGAAGAGGAGGATGCCTTCCATCAACATGAGGGTGACCATCCAAACACAGCTGCAGGATTGCGTCGGCGACAACATATTGTCCAACATTTCTTTTAACTCTACTCATCCATCACCACTGTCTTACCATGTGTCAATAAACACCTATTCTATTCACTATATCGTGGTCTGGTTAATAATTTTTGCATAACATTATCCCAAAGAATCATAATCAGAGTATAGCCTCATGGAGCATTGCAGAAATACAGATTAGGATACAGAAAAATCCACATCATATTTGATCGGTATGAATGTACACTCAACTTCACACACACTGTAAATGACATATATCCTGTCCATTTCACATTTGAAGGGCAATCAGAGGAGCACAGATATTTCACACATACATGTTGGCAACATGGTTCATTGCAGCATCTGGCACACAACTAAGACACCATCATTCAATATGGACAAAAAATACCTCATACATGATGCAGTGGATATACCATTGCATTTGTAACAAGTAGGTATGACCAGACCGTTGACATCAGTAAGTGTTACATCAGCTTTCTTTGCAAGGAGTATGTGTGACAAGAATTCCATATAAGCAGCAAATGGATAGCACGAGTGCCCCAGGTATGACTAGCATTGCTCACAAGACATCCCCCACACATGCCAGCCCAGGTCATAAGTCCTGTCACTGCCATGTTCCCTGTCTCACCCCACCCTTCTTCAGAGTGCCCTGGAAATGGAATATTTGTACCCATATAATCCCTCATCTACACACACCCAGACTCACATTCTGAATCCAGTGTGCTTCCCTCTTTAGTATGGTTTGCCATAGTCATTGTTCTTCTGTCTGCATGGACATCTGGTTGAATAATGCACTGCCTTGTAGTCTGTAGGACCTGTAATCACCTGTACATTGCTTCCCATGTGAAAGGTACTGTTGGCCCTTTCAACTTGATTCTCACCTACAGGACTTGTGAGAGACTGAAGCTGCACACACCTGTGATCACCTCCATGCAGACCAGCCATTTGAACATGCACTGCCCTTGCAGCTGCCTGGAATGGCATAGAAACTGCCATTATATGTATAACACTGTTATGCATTGCAGTATAAATCACTTGTGTAACACAGGCCTTGGGTTATTGTGTTACGTTCCAACACACAGGACAAATACAGTTTTCATTTTCCACAGTGTTGTTCCAGCTTTGACCAGTCTCAGTCTGCTCACTGTGTATTTGCCTTGTTCATTTTTGTTCCTGATTGACCCTGCATTCTGTTAGCCTGACTGGTTCCTGTCTTAGCATCACCATAAAGGTTCCCTGTGTCTACATTTGTCTCATAGTTGCTTTCCATGCCCTCACTTTCCTCCTGGGGTATTGTGTCATGTAGGTCTATAATGAATACTCAAATACATTGTATAGCGTAATCAGTTTACTTATTGTATCATGGGGTGGAACTTGTCTTCAAATGGCCTAATCATGGCCCATCCCTTGTCTGGGTTTCATGTATGCACGAGTAACAAATAGTGACAGTGTACCATGGCTGTATGCATGGATTGGGTATGGTGTCTCCACCCCAACAAACAACGTCAGATAATGTGCATGAAATGTCAACACATGTTGGTACCCTGACAGTCCATACGCTGATTCACATTGCCCCCAACATATTGATGGGGCTTGCGTGGTGATCAGCTGTGAGATTAATCAGCACAGGGGCACTGATGTTCCTGGCTGCAGTGGGAATTTTAGAGTCCACCCTGTGTACAAATGTTGTGAGGAAACCTGCCGGTTTAAAATTCCTGATTCATTAACTTTGTCAGCACACCAAGGTTGCCCTGTTGTCAGTCTCATAACACGTCTGCAGTGCCATAGCTGGACTATCCCCATGTGTGTTCTCAATTCCTCTTTGGCTTTCCTTCAATTCATCTGCGAAGGATACGTTGTAAATGCAGGAAATGGCTCCACAGACTCATGACTAGACCTGCACATAACTGTGACAACATGGACCCCAATAATGACTCATGCTACACATGGCCCCATACACTTGAACTGGACACCTTTGTGCAATTAACCACTGGAAATATGTGCACACGTGCTGCTTAGTCTGCTGGTCCTCAACTGCCACAGGAGAAACATGGCTCCTTTATATGACTCAAACTGTGGAGTGACGTGACATTTGTGGATTGTTTTGGGGACTTGGTGTTACAAACACCGTACCCACATAGCATTATTCAATGTCTGACTCATGGGTAGTAGACAAACAAGTGCCTAGGAGGTGGTATCCAACATTCCAGGACATGTGATGGCTTAGTCGTGGAACATTGCCATGATCAACCGTCTTCTATCTATCCTGTGCATGGTTTGTCATTGGTGATGCTTATGTCCCAAAAAACCTTGGAAGTTCACACAGCATGTGTTGCTATGTGTATGACAAACGCATTTCCTTTCTCATTTCCAGACTGAATAGCATCTGATGGTTGGACACATTGACTACACATGCATACAAGCAGATTTTGGGGGTGATTCTAACATTGGCGGGCGGCGGAGGCCGCCCGCCAATGTTCCCCCGACAAAATACCGCTCCGCGGTCACAAGACCGCTGAGGGTATTTTGAGATTTGCCCTGGGCTGGCGGGCGGCCGCCAAAAGGCCGCCCGCCAGCCCAGGGCAAATCTACCTTCCCACGAGGACGCCGGCTCAGAATTGAGCCGGCGTAGTGGGAAGGTGCGACGGGTGCTGTTGCACCCGTCGCGTATTTCAGTGTCTGCTTTGCAGACACTGAAATACTACGTGGGGCCCTCTTACGGGGGCCCCTGCAGTGCCCATGCCATTGGCCCATGCCCCCAGGGGCCCAGCGGCACCCCCTACCGCCATCCTGTTCCTGGCGGGAGACCCGCCAGGAACAGGATGGCGGTAGGGGGTGTCAGAATCCCCATGGCGGCGGAGCGCGCTCCGCCGCCATGGAGGATTCCCCCGAGCAGCGGAAAGTCGGCGGGAGACCGCCGACTTTCCGTTTCTGACCGCGGCTGAACCGCCGCGGTCAGAATGCTCGAGGGAGCACCGCCAGCCTGTTGGCGGTGCTCCCGTGGTCGGTGACCCTGGCAGTCACCGGCCACCAGGGTCAGAATGACCCCCTTTGTCTTGTGATGTTCACACAATGGGACAACTACATTAGTAAGAGCCAATTCACACACATTGACACACAGGCATTGAGTTACTGTATTGAGTTGCGTAGCCTTGCTATCCTTTATTGATCCAAAACATGCCCAAACTGGGTGATACCTATTTGTATTCCACACGTTTGGCCATCTATTGCGTCAGTGAAGAGTGCAAATCCCGTACAACAACTAGAGGATCATGATCCGCAGTAGTATGATCTGTCATGTGCCCATACACCGGAATGCACAATGTAGGAGAAAACAGCCTTTCTCTGTATTGTCACACCTGCCATATACTATTAAAAATGAGAAATGACCCAAACCCAGTCAAAGACAGAAATGTTGATGCATACGCGTAAAAAAAGACGCACATGCATCAAAAAATTACGTTAATTGCCATGATACAGCCATTGGCCCTGAGCGGTAATTCACACCCTGTATCCCATGAAATTGGTTAAGTATGAAAAATATTTGAAAATATGGATGCAGTGTAATTTCTAAGCATGTGCGTCAAAAAAAAATGATGCACAGACAGTAAGCGTTAAAATATTTTGACGCATAAGAATAAAAACGCACCGCATTTGAGGCAGGAAGTGATGCAATAGGATATCCTGTTTACAGAATTGGTACAGTGTGTGTTCTTTCACTTTCACTTTGCAGTCTGTGATATTTAATGACTGTGTGGCTGTGTTTTGATTTGTCTCTCTGTGCATTTTGTGAATTTGTTTCCTGTGTGGTCTTTAAATTGTCTTTTGGTGTTTTCTAAGTGTCTGTGTGATCCTGTGTAAGTGTATTTTTGTAATTTCTGGTGTCTTAATTTGTCCTTGTACTGTTGGGAGTCTGTTGTGGATGGTGTTAGTTTGGGGATAGTTGGGCTGTTTTGTGTTAATTTGTTTTCATTTTCCTCTCCTACTTTCCCTTCATTATCCTCTGTACCCCTTTATCACATATGATATTGGGTAGGCCTCGTCTTGGCAGGATGGGAGAGGAGGAGGAGCTGGGGGGATTTATTTGGTTAGTGTGCCACTTTCTACCTTTAGTGATAAAAGCAGGTGGGAGTGTGATACAGGGGTATCACACAGAGGCAATGAGGCTCCGGTGGGCAAAGGTCCTGACCATCTCAAGAGAATCTATAACACACCGCGCAATGACCACCAGCTGAAACACCGTTGGGCTGACCTGGTTGCCCGGGAGCAAGACCTGCTGGACCACCTGGGGATTGTGATTGGTTGCCCTGTTGGTGAGTACAAATCAGAGTAATGTGCACATTTAAATGCTCTGTAGTGACAGTAGCAGATTTGTTCATATGCTGCAGGCAATGTTTTTGGACATGTGGAATGCAAGTTAAACATACAGTTGCCGTGAGTTATACAATAATTCCTACACATTACCAGCATTAGTTGACACAACAGCTGCACTAACTTACAAAACACAAAAGGAGCCTGTAAGTTAGTGCTGCCTTCACATCAATAGATGATGCAAATGTGGCTCTAACATATGTTTTATGCATGGTCTGTGAGTGTACCAGGAAAGACATGTTTTTAATCCAGATATTTTCAAGAAATAATGTGTCCCTTAATTATTTCTGATACATGTCTGAACTGGATTCTGACACATACGTAACAAGTTATAGCGGACCTCAGGTAACATCTGATATTTGGATTTTGTTGTGCCACAATTAAATTAGGGATGGAAGCCAAAAGTAATGCAGACATGTTCATATCAAAATGTTTGGTGCAACTTACCATAGCTGAGGCACATTAAATGAAGCAAATGATTCAAATTGAGGGGTAACAACTACCCCAGGCCCTCTGTACATTGTACCTGTGTGTTTCACATTGGTCTTAGTCACAATAGCTGGCTGACTGGTATTGCAGTCCTCCAGGAAAGTGGCTTTGCATGTCTCTCATAGATACACATGATGAGAGGAATACACTCCATGAATGAGTCTGCAAACAAATGCTGGAGCATGCTTGCCACCACATGATAGTTAGGGCCACTGCATGTGTGCAGATATGTGTGTCACTCACTGGAGTGCCCGGGTTTGTATATGTTTGCAGTGGTGTGTCGGATGCAGTATCATCATGTCTGAGAGGCTTGACTTTCTGATTTAATCTTACACACAGTAATTGTATTTGGAAGTGTTGTACAGTGCACAGACATTGAGCGCATTTCTCCCTTCCATGCTTTACATGTGGACCTGCCCCCTACACTATCGGAGAGGGGGCTCAATTTGCGGATCCAGACATCTCCAGTAAGTGTTGATATTTATGTTCTATGTTGTGTTTGCTGCTGTTGTGTGATTGACTCCTGTGTGTTGGACACATAGCAAGGTATGATGTGTTGGTCAATGATCGGATATGTTCCTTGAGTGGAGTATATATTTTTTTTCATTTTTGAGTTGGGAAATCATTAGCATATAGTCATATTTTGGGATTGTAGGGCAGCCCTGTAGAGACAGCCATGTGAATAGGGTGACTTTTATGGATAAAACGTAAATAAAAAAAATGTAGCAGAGGACCATATTTATGATTTAGTCAACAAGTCAGACCCTGATTCTCACAGAATAGGGATGTCAAAGTCTTACCCACAGACTTGAGCGTACTTATTCACTAATGAACATGTTTGACTGTATGTTTGACTTCCTAGCAGCATGTAGCTCCACATGTTGTGCTTTGTGTATAAGGCACTTTAGTACAATGGCCTAGGTGTGCATGCAGCTCATGGCCAGATGTGTGCTTGCATCTATCTGCTTGTTGTAAATCATGTGTTACTGGTAGGAAATGAGGTTGACAAACATAAATGTGGATGGGATTGTCCAAGGTTTGGGTGTATCCTAGTTGGACATCCTCCTTACCTGTAGTGGACTGCCCAAACCCATGTACAGCTGTCCAAAGCTTCCTGGGTGTCCTTGATGTTTGAAAGTATTTGTTGCTTGTCCACCCTCCCCCCCCAGGCACAGGCGTAGGATTATGAAAAGTGTACCTAGGCTGATGATCCAAGTTTAGTACACAGACATGTAAATCTGTAAGTCACTTGTCCAAACCTAGGATACCCACTCATGGTTAGCTGCATTCTATCCCAGCAATTCCATTTACAACTCACAGATCTTGTGGTCCTTGATTGTCATCCAGAAGTTGGTCATTAGTTGGCTTGTCACATGTGGAGGACTTACAGCATTTTTTACGTGACAAATGGCTGAACTATGATGCACAGGTCATTTAAGTTGTTACCCATCTTTTAGAGTATTGCTGTGCTGTTTGATAGGACATGTGAAGGCTGCATTGGCATGTACTTCCTCAGAGACAATCAGTGATCTGTATAATGATATGGCCTGTTTCTGGTACATTAGATATATTGTCTGATTTACTTCTGGAGCCATATCACTCAATGAAGTACCTAATGTTTGGTTTTGTTTTAACAGCTACCAATATGAATCCCATCCAGATTCTGGAGTTTCAGCGCAGGGCGATGCGTTACCGCCACATTCTGGATGTGGAGCCTGGGTTCCGCAACATGGCAAGGCATTTTCGCCATGAAAGAGCCTCCGGAGTGTGGAGGGCATTTGCCCAAGGGGGCCCTTTGGTGTCCACCACAGCCACCAGCACCACCACAACCACCCAGGTGGCACCAACCATAGCAGGCACCTTTTCTGAACCGTCAACCTCCACTGCTCCAGGACCTGTCACAGCACCACCTGCACCTCCTCCTACAGGCATGGCACCGACAAGGGGACATACATCTTCAACTGGCACCCTGACCACCTCTGCTGCAGTCATTGACCCAGCAGATTTTCAGCGGATGCATCGGAAAATTGACCGTATGTTGAGGAAAATGACCAGGCTGCAACAAGAGGTGGCACAAGTTAATAGGAGGGTGCGTGCCATAAGGAAGACCCTGCGGAGGGCGAACTTGTAAACATTTTACCCTCAGCCATGATTCCCTCCCCTCCCTGCTCTTTCCTCGTTCTTTTCCTTACTGGGTTTAGGGGGCTTAGTGTTCGGTTACAATTGGCTGTTAGGTTAGTTAGTAGTAGTGGGTGGGGGGTGGGGTATGATACTTTTAATATATGTTTTTTATTATGTGTGTGGGTGGGGTATGATGTTGGGGTTATGATGTTTTAAAAAAAAAAACTGAAAAATCAAATATAAAATATAAAAATACAAAAAAATATATATTGTTTAGTAGAAGATAGTATGTGTTTAGGTTAGTATATAGGTTAGTATATGTTGTCCTCTATGTGTCTCGTCTTATAAAGGGTGGTGGGGGATTGATGTTTAGAGTGTTTAGTCAAATGTGATAAGCAAGTTTAGCTTAAGTTAGTTAGGGCCAGTTGTGGGTAATGTGTAGTTAGGATAGGTTAGGTTCGGTAAGGTGTTTCCCCTGGTTTTAGCTTCTGTTTTTACTGTTAAATAAATATTTAGTTAACCCCACATGCTTGGGGATCAGGGCCTTGGCATGGGTGAAGAGTCTCTATTTAGTATTAGCTTTTGTGTCCCATCCTGCAACCAAATCCCAATTGAGCTGTTACATTGGCAGCTACACCAAAGCTACTTTGCTAAGATTCTGCCATCCATTGCAGCCACCACTCAAGGTTACTATGTATCCCAAAGTGTTGTTAATTTTTAATGTATGGTGTCAATCTCACATACTTTGCGACCAGAATTGGTATTGAGGACACTGTGTTAAGTCTGCCTGCAGCCTGATGTCCAAGCGATACCTTATAAGGTGATTGGTAGTATGCTCTCATGTAGTATGGTATACATAACTCACACCTATCATTTGTTACAATGTTCAGCCAGGTTACATATTTGTACATACACTTATACACATCCATACATGCAGTATAGTGTGTGTTAGGTAAAATTTGGGTGAAATGTCACATACGTAAGTTTTGGCTTGAAGAAACAGTTGAAGGCAATAATTTTTGGATTAGACATCCCTTGAGGAAGCTTTATTCTGTCCAACACGGCATTATGGTGTATAGTTTCTATTTTCCCCAGAAATAACTCTCAGAAAGGGCAGATAATGGTACAATCCAGACCACAGTGCATAGTTATCAGCCAACATTCTTTCAGGTCAGTTGTATTGACAATCTATAATCATTGACCTGATGGCCATCACAGTTGATATGTCACATTACACAGAGACAAAGTTGTTGTGTAAGTGCTATTTATTTGAAAGTGCTGTAGTGCTATATGTACATTGTCCATGATTGTGAGTCCATTAATGTGACACCTTCCATTGTGATCCTACACAAGTGCAAAAGGACATGTCATTGGACATGCCGGGGTGAAATGTCAGACAGTGCAGAGGACATGAGTTAGTGAGAGACAATCACAGGGTAGGGTGACAAGATAAACAGTGGGCTGAAGAACAGTGCTTAAGTGCAGTTGTTGCAAGACTGGCATGTTACAAAGCACAAGACCTTGGTTATAGGTGGCCATGTGGCAGGGACTAGTGCTACCGGGTACTCTTACGGGTGAAGGTGATCTGTTCCACGTCTTCATCTTCTGATGTGTGCGTAGTCTCCTCTGCCCTTGGTGGTGGTGGTTGTGAAAGTACAACACACACCTCAGTGTTTAAAGACATGGAGTCAGACATCTCTGTAGCTGCCAACTGTGGGGCTATTAAGGGCAGTACTGCAGCAAGGAGGAGCTGCTGGTTCTTAAGTATAGCAGGCACATCACTGTGGTAGGCAGCCAGGTTGGCCCAATATTGCATTTGTGCACACGTTGATAGGATTGTTGTTGTTTGTGTTGTGTCAACTCTCTTACAGCTGTGCTGATTTCCTTTAATCTTTTTTTCGAGTTCCTGCAAGACTGATGTTCGCCCTTGCATGGCTGCTGCCTGTTCTGCAGTTGACATCATGCACCCCCTCTAGGCTGGCTGCCATATTTTCCATTCCCACCCGCACTTCCTTGGGCAGCTCCCACTGTACTCCAACTACAATTCTCTCAAAGCTGGTGCCAGTGTCGTCAGAGTCCTCAGCTGGGTTGGAGCTGACAGGTCATTCAATTGGGGTGGTGTGTAGGTCATCTATGATAGCTGCCACTTCTGTGCTCCTCCTTGTGACTGAAGGTGGGGTTTGGAGGGTCCCAAGGACATCTTGGAGGGTTTGCTGGCTGATGTTTGTCAGCTCGTTATCCATGTCATCAGGGAAGTCCAGGACAGGCATATCCGCAGGAGAGCCATCGTCCTCTGCAATGAGATATGGTACAATTAGTGTGTCTGTGTTGTGGGATTTGTAATGTGACGTGCCTGCCTTCCTATTAGTTGCACATTGTGATCTTGGTTCCTGTTCATTGTTCCTATCTTTCATATTAGCATTCTCCCAGGCCTATGCCCCACCTGCATGGAACATTGATTGTGGTCAGTTTGGGGACTTGTCAGCATCACATCCTCTAGGTGTTGGTTCTGGCCAATTTGTGAAGTGCCACCTTCTTGTCCTACTCAACCCTCCGTCTACTTCCATTCTCATGGTGAGGCCTTTCACTGGCTGTGGGTGTTCTGATTGCACTTGCACCACACTTAACATTCTGGAACAGACCCAGTCTCTGATATTTCACATCCACCTATACGTTGCTGAAACCTAGCATATACTATGCATTGCATTAGCATGGCACAATACGGGTGTCAGCATTGGTAGTGTGTACTGCTGATGTTGGGAAATGTGTGCTACATTGGATTGCATTGAGGGTCCTAGCAGTGTACCAGTTCCTACTCTGACTGTGCAGGTGTATTTCACTAGCCACTTACATATGTTCTCCCCCTCAATGCTGTTGTCTGAGCAGTATGACATTTGGGATGTTGCATGGTGTCATTGGAGCTATTGTTACCCAGGCACAGGGTGGACCCTGAAATTTGCAGCATGGGTATGACATTAGTGCTGTGTACATCCTAATGTTTATGACAATGGCTGATGCTTGTAGCAACTATGGACAATCACATTTGACAGGATTGGAACATTTGTATTGATTTTAGGGGATCGATAACTTTGTCATCCTAAACCCTATAATTTGGGTGTGTTTGATCCATGGGGACGTTACTGCCATTAGCTTCTTGACCTGCACACACAGCAGAGGGGGTAGTGGCAACTGTTGTCAATGTTAAATTCCACTTGCAGTTATGGCCTGAGACTGTTAATTGAGCCCTAGTTCATGTAGGGAGAATACCAGCTGACGTGTGACAGCAGGCCAGTTTAACGTTGTACCCTACCTTCCTGGCCTGGCTTTACCTTTCCAATATCCTTGGCATGGCAGCATAGCCCCATGCAAAGGTTGTTAGTGTAGTGTAGTTCCTCTGAACGTGCCATGACCCTGTGCCATGCCCCTTTACCCATGCCACTCCCTGAATATCATGACTTACAGGCATTGTTTAGTAGGTATGCCCCCCCACTTGCAGTTAACATTTGTGCATTTTATTTTCCCACGTGACTACCCCTGCATCTGTGTTGTCTCCTGGTATCCTGCGCTGTCCTGTCCTTGAATACCTTTGACGATCTCCTCTGGGATGACGGCTGCCACCATCTCCTTCCTTGTGGTTCAGGGCCTCCTGCGGTGCTGGACTCCCACCTCCAGTCTGCAGTGCTGCCTTCCTGTTCATGGCCATCTTTTCCGTGGTCCTGCGCTTGCAGTCATGCCAGCGTTTCTTGCACTCAATGACTGTTCTCCGTACTTCTGCCACACTGTTTATCTTGTCAACAATTTGTTGCCATATTGCCTCTCTCCTACTGATTGTCAACTTTGAGGTGACATACAGTTGGTGCTGGTGTTCGGTCATCTCTTTCACCAGAATTTTCTGCTCCTCTGCACTGAAGCGACACTTTCTTTTCTTCTTCTCCCTGTCCTGGGTCTTCTGTGGGTCCTCCTGGCTGGTTCCTGGTCTTTTGTCATCTTCCTGAGGTCTGTGCAAGCATCTGGGATCCATTTTGGCTCTCATTAGCACATTTTGCTGTGCTTGTGCCGCTTTTTGAAGCAATTGCGTCAAAAAACGACACTTATCCAAAGCTGATTGTGGCTGTATAGGGCTATTCCAGGCAGGGACGCATGCAGTCATCCTCTGGTTTATTCCCCTGAAGGAAACACTTGATCAAGTGGGTTGGAACCACTAGATTCTGGATGTTTAAGAGCAATGCTGTCAACAGTGGAACAGGTGCAGTGGCAAGGGGGTCCACTGCATCCTTAATCAATGCCTGTTTTTTATTTAACAATAGTGTAGCAAGTACAGTGACACCGGGCCCTACGAGTGTGAGAGGCACAGTGCACCCCAATTAGTAGCTGTGTTTTTTTACAACTAAAGCAGGGTGTGGGGCCCGGTTCCCTTTCTTGCATTAGGGCCTTTAGCTCCCAAGCTTCTACACCACTAAGGCTATGCTGTCGTCTCTTTGTCGAGGTGACCAAACTATGACTCATGACTTGAGCCTCTTAGTTATTTTCTGTAGTTTGTGCACATTGAGTACATCCGGATAGGGCAGAAGACTACCTATTCCAATTTTGTTTCATACATTTTTATCTCTGCTACAGCGCTCTCTTTGTTTTAGGGATTTAGACTTATATGATGAGTCCAGTATACCTTCTAACAGTGGTGCAGAATGAACAAGCAGTGGGTTCAGATTTAAAAGCCTTCGAGTTGGTTTGTTGAGGTATAACTGGAAGGGCCATCTTTTCAATCGTTTTATGAACTTCTGAAGGGTCGCTGCCCAATGGTCCAGGAAGCAGAAATTAGAAAATGAAAACCCACTTTAAACGACCAGCTCACTGACATAGAGGCGGGCAGCCTGCCTAAATTCGCCAACTGTTTACAGTAATATTGTTGTCCCATAAAAAGGCACCAACCCGATGTAATGCACTGTCCACACAAAGGTGGATATTTACTAATGTGCAGAGCACCGCAGTACAGCAATCAAAGTTGCTGCACTGCATTGTTGGAAGGAGAGAGCAAGGAAGCACCAAATCTACCTCTTTCCCAGTGTTGACGTTCTTTAAAGCTGCCAGGCACAACACTTACGCGTTTGACCAAAGTGCACAGGGTGTCTAGGTCAGATTTTGCACTGGAAAGGTACCATTCCAGTAAAAACGAATGTTCTTGGCCATTCTTTAATAGTTTTCTCATATTGCAAGTGTGCTGTACAGTACAGGGCCCACGCAATGTGGAAAAGTTTGGAGAAATAAAAACATTTCTCCTGATTAGAGCCTGCATTGAGGCACTATGTTTTAACACAAACCATGTCTACCACTAATAACATTTAGGACTGTGTCTAAAACCATGGGAGGTAGCATGGAAATGCCCAGGTCCCACCCATAGGATGCCTGATTGTTGCAAAGTAGAGCTACTTGCATTCATTTTAAGGCTATTTTCAGAACGGGAAAATATTTGTGCTGGAAAGTAAATACTTTATCAACACTTTGCTCATGTTTGTAGTTTTCTGTAGACTTTTCACTACAGCAAGGTGTTGCTATGTTTGCTCCATGGAGTCAACTAGTTACCTTGGGTCTTAAACTAACTAGACTATTTTTAACTATTATCAAAAACACTGGCTTGCTGCCATGTAACTGGGGGTTGGGTCAAATATGTGAGATCTGCTCCGAGGGTTTAATTGACTACAGCTTGATGTCTGGTTCAGGAGCTAGTTTACTGAGTAATGTAAAAGGACCACACGAACGTAACATGGCAGAGAATGTCTTTACGGGTCTGGTAAATTCTGCCCATATTAAACTACAAATTCATGAGCATAATCTAAACTGGCATTGTTAAATTAGACCTAAGTAATGTTTTCCTTGCTGATGACATTCAGCATTTTATCATTATATTGTGCTTAAAAATGTCACATTTGTTTTAAACTTTGGCTCAGATTTACTAAACTTTTTTGCTGGGTTTGCATCACAAGTGTGATAAAAATCAGTGCACAATGTTTATTAAAATGTACTTTCCAGGCCAAAACTTGTTTTAAAATTCTAAAGCCAACCTACTAAAAATAGTATACAGAGCTTCGCATAAAAAGTAATGCCTCTTTGAAACAGGTGTTAAAAAGTAATATGCTTTTATTTCTCCTAACATTTCCCACTTTGCATGCGTTTGACACTGTATAACTCACATCCCAAGTGGGAAACGCTTAGAGTTTATCTTGGCAAAATATTTTGTACTGGAAGGATACTCTTCCAATGGCAAATTATGATAGACATTACACACAACCTTGCACTATGGTGCAAATGTGTGTTATTGGTGGTAGGCAGCATGACTCTGTGCCAGCATAGGGAGAGAGCAGGATAGTGCCATCTCTCTGTAGATGTGGTGCTTTCCTGCTCTCTCACTGTCACGCAACGCAGGACAGCAACTTTGGGTTCCCTGACATATTTCTAAATTTGGGCGTATGAACTGATTCTGTAGCATTGCATATTAATGCATGGTTTAATGGGATGAGCTCGAAATAAACATTGATTGAAAAAACATGACCTTATTGTGGAATAAAAATAAGTGTGTTGGAAGCACATATCAACATTGCCATTAAAGCGTAAAAGCTACCGTTGCTGCATGACATGGAATGCATGAGGGGGTATGTTATACAGGCAGAGGCGAAGGTGGTGATGCGATCTAGTAGACATCCTTAAATATAAATAATCATTCTGGAACAAGGCAGTGAAAAAGTGCTAGAATGCTAAATGGATTTCTGTATATTCATTCAAAAATGTATTCAAACCAAGCAAGAAAGATCACATTGAGAGGACTGATTAATTATTTACAAATGTTAGCTTTTTTTAAGGAACAGTACACAGTCGCATTTTCAGCATGGAAACATCTGGGGTGCGGAGAGAGAGGAGAATCTGTGCAGACTTACCTGGGTCTAATATGTGGATCGGTGGTACCTGGGACTGCCGCTCTGTGCTGGTGCATAGCCACGGAAAACAGTCCAAAGTTTTGGAAGGGTATTTCATTTCCACCACAGAAGTTATTTTGCTCTGGGTAAGTACCCTTCTTTTAGTGCAAATGGCTGTGCTGAGTTGTGCCACTTTGCATAAAGGGGGCTTTAAATGGGTGTGACTTGGGTGGATCAACACAAACACTCATTAGTTTTGATGCAAAGCCTAATCTATTAAGAAAGTCAAACAAGGCCTTGCCTAAAAAAATACCTCCTTTTTGAAGTCGATGCTAACTTGGATTGGTTGGCCTGAAATGCCTGTAAGCTTTTTTAGCCTCCTTTCTTACTAAGAAGCTGTTGAGACAGAAAAGTCCCCCACATGGAAAAAGACATGTACCCCTGCCCTGAGTGCCCAACTGCATTGTTGTCCGGATCCTTAATGCTGATTTTTTGTCATAGGGGAACACAGATCATGCGTATGTGCCATGACCTAGGCCTGTCTCATGGACTACTGTGTTGCTGGATTGGAAGGGGTGCCCAAAGCACTACCCTCGTAGTGGTGGAATGCTACCACCTTCACCAGGAAGTAAGCAGCTGCTGTGAGCCTAACTCACCCCTGGCCTACATCAGACTAATGTGGAAGTGCGGGCATGGTGGAAATGTGTTGAATACATGTTTGCTTGCAAGAAACACACTACAAGAAGGGTTGAGTGTGCTACAGAGCGCACATGGTAAATGTGTGTGCTGCTGTGTGTGTTTTTAAAAGAACACCCTCTGGTACTGTACAAAGAGACTGCAGTACTAAACAGTGTTTGCAGACTGAATGTGTGTGTTGCATGTGAGTGTGCTGGTGGTGGCATAATACATGAAGATAACAGTGGTGGGCAGTAAGTGTGCTGTGGCTGTGCACTGAGTGCAAAAGTGCCTGCACTAGTACATTACATGGAGGACCTTGGGTTCCATCTGGTACAGCCCAGGCCTGTCTGGTGAAAACATGAGAAGTAGAGGAATTTCCCCAGCCAGATTTGTGTATTAGTACATTCCTGTAAGCTGGGTGGGACATGCACTAGAAGAAGGGAGAGCCTTTCCCTGTACATTTCAAAGGGCTCTTTAATTCAATGACAGATCACAAGGAAGGGGCCTGGACACATATCAGGAAGAGAGAGATGGAGCTGATAAGAAGTGAAGCAGAACCACAATGTAAAACTTCAAAGACCTAGATGCTAAATTAAATGTTGTGTCTAGGAAAGGACTATAAGGAGGGAAGTTTGAGACCTGAAACTTTGTCATCTGCAGAGAAACCAGATGGGCTGTGTGAGGAGAGGAAGCTCTGCAAGACGTCGGCCTGTTACCAGGACTAGATGCCCAAGCCTGGTAGTCTCCCTGATGAGTGAGGGGACATCACCCAAGGAAACCAAGACCACTTGCCCTGGAGTCTGGAGTACCCACACCTGCCTGCTTGCCAAGACCAGTGTGCCCTGTACAAGAGAGTAGATCATTACAGAGGGAATCCATAACGTGAGGACTCCCTGTGTGACATGTGAGGAATCTGCTCTAAAACCTCTCGGGCTGTAGTCCATGTGCTGGACTGATGCAGCAATGCTGTATTCCAGGGTGGGCCACAATAGATGAGCAAAGGAGCCCGATGGGAGAAACCTGCATCCGCCCCAATCAGACCGTCACTGGTGGGCTGGATTAATTTGGTGACCCCATATGCCAGGTGGGGCCGCGTGGATGCCAGCATCAGGTCAGCATGACTGGACTTGTGAGTGCCATGGCTGCAACCCGGTATGCTAGTGGGGGGCCACAGGAGACACTGAGGCCAAGGGTCTGGGCCGTCATCCGAGACTAAAAATCTGCTGTTTTGACCAAGAGACGACCAGCTTGCATGTTGTGGACTACACCGAAGAAGCCCAGAGGATCAACAAGACACCAGCAGAGCCCAGTCGGGGCAAGAAGACCACCCGCCATCCCTGCAAGGGGGGAATTGACTTACCACATGATCACCAGAGCAGGAGCAACTCCGATCTCAAAAAACAGCTGGTGGCATGGTTCGAGGGAGAGCATGTCAGGTGCTGCTGCATGTGCCCGAAGGAGTCCTGGCTGCTCATCCTACTCTCCCTAGCTAACAGTCAGGTGCAGAAGGGGGTGCGTAGCCCAGTTGAGTGGGGTTCACAGTAGTGCCAGCCCTGATACATCAGGAGTAAAAGGCCTCAACCACCTTGGTTGGACCCAGTAACTGCTGATCACCCAGGGGCCCTCTGAATGGGGTTGTGACAGGATTATAAGTCTCCCTTTTCCTCCAGCTTTGAATCAAACACATGGTGTAAGAAATAGAGTTACTGGTTGGGGGACGACGAAACCCTACTTAATCAGCAACACAATTCTTGTCAGGGTAAAGTCACCAGAAAACCATAAGAGAACCTGTTCTCAACCCTGTTCTTAGGTTGGCACAAAAGCACTCAGGTTTAATTTGGAGGTAATGTGTAAAGTATTAATGCAGCACTTAAAACATTAATAAAGTTAAAACACCACAAAAGAAACATCCCACACTAACTTAGAAAAATGAAGCAAGATTTAATGGACAATTTGATACCAAAACAATAAAAATCCAATCAGTAGAAACTTAGCTCTGCAATTTTAAAGATGTAAGTAAAACTAGTGATCAGGTCATAGTCACATGATCAGATCAACCTCGATGGAGCACAGGCCGGACACAGGGACCAGGTCAGCCCCACTGAAAGAGCTACCTTTACACTCCAGAGCAAAGAGTTAAGTTTGTGGTGAAAGAGGACACAAGGAGCAGGGAGAGTGTCAAGGAGGGCCATTGAAGTAGCACAGCACAGGATTGGCATCGAAGAAATTCATCACTGCATCAAGAAGATCCTGTCGGGTGTCACAGATGGTCATTGCTGGAGATTTGGGTTGGTGGGCAGTGTGAGCTGTCGATGGTGTAGCACAAAGTAGCGATCTTGCACTGCAGGTGTCATTGGTGGTCGCTATAGCATAAACAGGTTCTCCGGAACTTCACATTGGCAGGTGGCAAGATCTTAGGCCCATATTTATACTTTTTTAGTGCTGCATTTGTTTTGGCGCAAATGCAATGCTAAAAAAGGATAAATATGGGCCTTAATGTGAACTGACCCGTTCACATTTGTAAATAGCCCTAAAACGTCAAGGAAGCTAAACTGAGGCCAAACCAAGGGTCTAGGACCTGAGGGGCACCACCTGGGGGTCAGGATCTCACCCCATAGATAGATAGATCTATCTATCTATCTATCTATCTATCTATCTATCTATCTATCTATCTATCTATCTATCTATCTATCTATCTATCTATCTATCTATATATATAGATAGATAGATAGATAGATAGATAGATAGATAGATAGATAGATAGATAGATAGATAGATAGATAGATATATATATATATATATACACACTGTAAGTCTCGAGCAGCGCTTAATCAATAGTCCCCAGGTGAAAGGCAGCAGACAAGTGGAAAAAAAAAACGCTTACACATCTAAGTCACTTCTTTTTACCACAAAAGGAAACACTAGAACTGCATGAGGTGCAGTTTAACCATTAATTTAAGTCATGACAGCGTGTCTGTGTGCTCCAACTGTTTTTTCTCAAGACAGGACAGTCTAACAGGGCAGATAGCAGGGGGTAGATTTAGGGCCAGATTAAACAGAAACTGATGGCGCGTGGCTCTGCGTCAAATTGGCACCGTCATGCACCGTCATTTTCAAAATGCAGGGATGTGCCGTATTTAAAAGAATACGGCGCACCCCTGTGTTTCCCCATGTGCTAAATTTGCTGCTGTGTGCCACTGTGGCCACCCTTGCATAAAAGTGAAAGGATGGCTACGTTGAGGGGGAGATTGTTTTTGCGCGCAAAGGAACACCTTCCTGCACAAAAACAATCTTAAATGGTGATCTGCTCTTTGTATGTGTGCTGCAGAAAGCAGCACACATAGAAAGAGCAAAAAACGAGGAGAAATGAAAGCATTTCTGCTTCTGCACCATGCTAATGCCACTCATGGGTTGGTGTTACATTTTGGCGCTGCCTCAGGTTTATGAAAACTCGTAAATCTGAGGCAGCGTCAAAATGCAAGAGGAAAAATAAATGGTCTATGCCACTACATTTCTCCTTTACATTGACAAAAATATCAAACTATCTACTGTTTAGAAGCTTTTGTAATAGCAGTATGGATGAGTTTCAAATGTTTATTATTGATTGATGATTTCCTTCTACAAGGTTTCATGTCCCATGAGGATCAGTAGCTACAAGCCTAGATCTAAATCTCAAAGGGGAATCTAGCTTGGAAGAAAAAGCAGAGATTATACTTACCATTTAATACAACTCCAGTCTGCGGCAACATTGAAACATATGGACCCATAGTGCAGAAATAATGGCGCATCAGAACGGATGCGCCACTTTTTCTGTTCTCCCCTACCAGCACCTAACGACACTATGGTTGTGCCTTATTTATAATAAAAGGCACAATGGCAGTTAGCACAACAGCATCAAACTTTTTGATGCTATTGTGGAGCTTTGCTACACTAGCTTCAAAAATGTTGACACTAGTATAGCAAAATGCAAGGAGGCCCATAGGTTTCTCTGGGTCTTCATTTTAATGCCTGCTGTGAGCAGGCGTTAAAAATAACACCAACAATTATGCAGTGAAATCTGTTATTTGTCACTGTACCACTTTTGCGGGCCTCCTAGAGCCAGATCGCCCCCCTTGCACCCATTAGGCCTGGTGCAGGCATAATGTGGGGCAAGTGGTTACAAAGTGGCACAGTGCATGGATCACTCCTTTCCACATAGTAGAGGCCAGATCGAACACCCTGAAATAAATTCTCTGAAAATAAAAAAGCAGCTATAATTTGCTTGTCAGTATTTAGGCACCGGTTTCAAAATAGTTTAAACATCTTTCTAAATATTTACTCATTGAATTCAGAGGTGCTGCATCAAGATCTGAACGCTATTTCCTCGAGGTTGTTTCACCAGTGGTTAATTGACTGGCTATGTTCCTTCATCCGTTCCATGAACTATATCGTACATGGCGTAATCATATTGGATTGCACCAATCGCGTTAATAACAAGGAAACATTCACGTGAGAGTACGCCTGCAAAGAAGACCACATATTACTGCACATGGCTGTATTTCTAATTTACTGCACTAGATTATTATTGGATTATCACATAAATTTACACATAAAAACGGTAATTGGGAACCTCATCCGAAAATATAAATAACCAAAATAAAGCATAGTAGGATAGTCTTAGCATTCTGAAAACCATGTAAAACGTTGAGATTGACATTAGTTCCATTAGGTTGGACACATTCATCAATATAAATATTTTATCACAGCCATCTTCTTTTATAAATTTCCGATCAATGTATAGTCCATTCATTTCATCCAGTTTTTGGAAAAAAACAATAGTACAGTAAAACGTGTGGCTCTTTCAATGACATCAAGATTGCAAAATCTCCAAAAGCATAATTGTAAGGGAATACCTACACAATTCTCAGTTGATTGTAATAAAGGGATATTTTCTCTCCCAAGAAGCACAGAAGCATATTACTAGATCTATGTTCAGGAAACACCTTATTATACTCGGTTGTGGCAACAGGTGCCAAAATCTGCTTCACTTCTGGTAGTCATAATTACATGTACAGACCTCTTGGCAAGAAATCATATCACATACGAAGTCCATAAAGGGAATCACACTTCCAAAACAGCCCACACTGACTCTGCTGGGAGACCTGGGTTACCACAACATATACCCTCTGGCCACACCAACAGGGAAGATGATTTCCCACATACTCCTATCAGCAAGGCTTTATGTGACTCGGATGTGAAAGCTTTCAACTGTACCTCCAGTCAATATGTGGTGAGGAAGGTTATGGTTCATATATGCTATGGAAAAACTGGGGGTGACAATACATGAGAGAATGTGTAAGTTCGAGAAAGTATGGCATCCTTTCTTAATCCATATGAAGAGAAAGCAGATGCTAGGTGGCAATCTAGATTTAGCCAAGACTCTTTGTCAATCTTGGGTGTGAGACCTGTCTCATTCCAAGGATGACTATGCTACCAACAGTTCCACTTGACAGACTAAGGTACTCTACCAATTCAAGGAATAGCAAGTTAAGGTTATCGGACTGTGTTAACTACCTATGGACATATCATCAGCTAAGGGACGAATATTGTATATTATTTGTGCCAATTCCAACACTATCACTCATAAACGTTGGATGGCTTGGCATGATTTGAATCTCTCAGCTATTTGTGCTTTTTCTTTATTTTTAGTTCTTTGCTTTATTTTCATTCTCTTTTCTATACCTTTTTATTGGTTGGTTAAAATTGAAATAAAGTTGTAAAAAAATCTGTCAAAATATTAAAATAAGTTGTGTTGTTTATCTTGATGACAAATACAATACAGTCAACCTCTCTGAAGAACTGGAAGATTTCAGTTGTAAAATATTTTTTAAATGCAATAATGAGTAGTTGAATCAAAGAAATATCCTAATTCTCCAGCAGTGAAGGAAGTCACTTGATACAAAAGAAGGCATACAAATCATGGGCCTGATTCACAAAGGTAATTTACACTTTTGAGTAATTTACACTTTGAATTAAGATTACTACTTATCTGTTCATACAAACTCTGAGTGTAAATTTACTATTAAATAGTAAGGTAACAGGTTTCCTCCCCTAGAGTATACCAAATGGCTTACTGTTGGGTGGGTGGTTGAAGTCCCTCCATAAACGCCACACACATAAGTATAGGTAATTGTGAAGGTGTAAATTCCACACACAGTTTTTGAATATGGCTTTTTAACACTTTTGTAGAGCTACAAAACATACTAAAAAGTGCAGTTTGTGAATCAGGCCCTTGTGTTTAGCATGATGAATAATCATCAACTGATAACTCATAGGTGACAGGATACTGGGTAAAGCGTATTAGAAAGTAATGAATCAGCATAGAAGTCTAATAACTGAGAGCCACTACAGTTGAGTCTGTGTCAAGGAAATTACCTCAGTGTGTACAAACAGCATTTGTGCTTGGCTGTGTTTGCAAGTCTTAGCACAATAAAGCCATAAATACTGACTTTTCCAATGTTTTCTGTGCAGTAGAAGCTATTACTAGATGTCCCTTTTGAGTCAGACAAAAATCTTCGAAGGGTCATTAGCAAAGGATATCACCTACTTGTACTTAAAAT
The DNA here is from genome assembly GCF_031143425.1 of Pleurodeles waltl. Lineage (NCBI taxonomy): Eukaryota > Metazoa > Chordata > Amphibia > Caudata > Salamandridae > Pleurodeles > Pleurodeles waltl. The sequence continues at coordinate 1,522,197,419 of NC_090440.1, forward strand.
GTACATTTATTCTGAGCATAAAACAACTCTTTCACAGTTTGTGTAGAAGGTGTTGTGACCATGAGATGTGACCCAAGGAAACGTACTGACATTATGATATCTCAGAAAGGGTGCAAATCCTTATAGTCTTTAACAAGTACGGTACCTCAAGCCTAGGTGTTCCTCTTGAAGTAGGAACATAGGCTTCATGAGCCACAAGCAGTTATAAAATGGCCACCTTGAGTCAAGAACAACTGCTTGAAAAGTATTTCACAGTGGTAAAGTATACCACAAACCATTGCCAGATGCCCCTTTTGAATCAGACTCAAGTCCTTGCTGCACTAGGCTCCAATGCATTACGAGTTTCCCAGAGGTGTCCACCACTGCCCCATCATTCTCAAGGTACAAGTGAATTATGGACAAAGAGGGCCTACTTGGTTGTTTCCATATACTTTGTTTGTTTTTTTAAAGTCCACATTTAGGGGGTCATTCCAATGTTGGCGGGCGGCGGAGGCCGTCCGCCAGAATTCCCCCCTCCGAAATACCGCGCCGCGGTCAAAAGACCGCGGCGGGTATTACAAGTTTTCCCCTGGGCTGGCGGGTGGTTGCTGAAAAACCGCCCGCCAGCCCAGGGGAAAACGACCTTCCCACGAGGATGCCGGCTCGTAATCGAGCCGGCGGAGTTGGAAGGTGCGACGGGTGCAGTGGCACCCGTCGCGTATTTCAGTGTCTGCAAGGCAGACACTGAAATACTTTGCGGGGCCCTCTTACGGGGGCCCCTGCCGTGCCCATGCCATTGGCTTTCCCGCCATGAACAGGATGGCGGTAGGGGGGGTCGGAATCCTCATGGCTGCGGAGCGCGCTCCGCAGCCATGGAGGATTCACACGAGCAGCGGAAAGTCGGCGGGAGACCGCTGACTTTCCGCTTCTGACCGCGGCTGAACCGCCGCGGTCAGAATGCTCGTTGGAGCACCGCCAGCCTGTTGGCGGTGCTCCCGTGGTCGGTCTTAGTGTCTCATTTGTGGAAACTGGAAATGGAACGATTGAAAAAAGTTCAATGCTTGTTTCTTGATAATGACAAATCAAATACAGGGTGCATCCTCAATCTATAAATGTGCATAGTCACCTTTGCTAGTCTAATATTTGATGCCTGTTTCCTGCGGGATTAATAAATAAAGCAATGTTGGTGGTAGTAATAATTAACACAACTTTGACATATATGTTCAATAAGACACAGGTAAAGGCATTATAATTTTTATAGATATCACCAGTCACAGGTATATAGAAATTAAATTTTTTCTATGCAGAAATCAGCTCTTTAGCCGTTTCTCTAGAATGTGCTTGTTCAAGGTGGCACAGACCAAGCTCATAAACGATTAATGATGATATTATGGTGTAGTCTGCAATGCAAATGTTTTTGCTGTATTAGACAGGTGTGTAAGACTGCAGCACAATAGGCTGTTGGTGAAGGAACCAGAGGCATAAGCACTGTTAAAAAACAGAAAGATGTGCTTTTTGTGTTGAGCACGGTGCATTATGGAGGTGTGGCTTCGCCATACAGATCTGCATATTCACTATTCCTATTATAATGTTTTGTGCTTCTTTTTATGGCCTAAATAAATATGTCAGTGCTGAGTGTTAATAGTGTGAGCTATAATTGCAGCTCTGAGTGCATCTCCCAAAACAGGTCAGGAAACTCTATTTTTAAATATGGCTTACCTTAGGTTCTTAAAAAATACTCTTATTTTGTACACTGAACAGCTCATAACCATAACCATATAAATCCATTACACAAAATACCATTTTAGAGCCTCTTGATATCTGTCTCACGATTTTCTGCTTATTGAACTAGCCCTATTAAATATCTTCCAAGTTTCCCGGTGCAAGAACATGTAAACTCTGACAATATTGAATACACAACAATACCCTCTATAACCCCAACTCCTACAAATGCCACCCACTCCAATCCACTGCATACCTACCAACCCACTTTATGCCACAATTACCTCTAACTTAAAGCCTATTCAAACCTCCTCTCCACCAGTCTCTTTCGCTCACACACCAACATCCCAGCTAAACTGTTTGCTAATCAATGCACAAAAATAGACAAAATTTCTACAACCTAGCAAACGATTCAAGTCCAGACCTGTTTTTGATTATTGAAACATGGGTAGCAAATAACATAACATTGGTGCTTCATGAGCCAGCTCTATCAGGATACTGATGCCGTACATGGAATCGTCAAAGCAAAACTGGAGGAGGATTTCCAGTGATATTAAATGACTCAGTTGTTGCCACCAGAACTGGAGAAATACTGGTATCACCCTGCGAGTCACTACTACTAAGATGCCATCCTATGCCCTCTTTCTCCTGTGCCTTCTACTACTATACACACTACTGCCAAGTAACAAGCCTTTACACACCTCCTCCAAGATGCCATATCAGACAGACTCATCAAACACCTTAATGTGTGAATCCTTAGCAATGCGAGCATTCAGAAAATACTGCAAACAAAAAGCAGCATACCTAGAGTGGGAGTTCATAATCTCTGTCAACTCATCCCAGGTACTACCCATGTAGCCAGACATACTGTAGGTGTGATTTCAATAGCCTGGAATCTGTCCACAACAATGCTATCGACCCCACTCCTTTGACATTCACCATCTCATTTCTTTGATTATAATATGTCACCAGGGCCCATGAACAACCCTCGAAAGAACAAACAAAAGAAGTTGAAGTCATATGGTACAACTAAATCTTGAACAGTTAACCATAGCAGAATAACTGTTTCACTGGAGGAGAAAACCTTGAACAGAATAACTCCTATGAAACCTTCTTCACAACAAAAATGGAAGCAAAGGCCTCAATGGATGAAACATTAACTAAAAAAAGATAAAAACACAAATGTACACCGAGTGACACCAAACATAGAAATATAAACACAACCAAGACAAAGTACACCTGAAAAGATACAACAGGATTTATAAATCATACATTAAATAACCAAACTCAGCCCACCACTCAAACAGGATGTCTGATGCAAAGAACCTCACAAAGGAACATCACAAAATATTATTGGATTTTTGCAGTGGCGGACACTTATCAACGGGGTGGTGGGGAAGGGGGATATTAAAAAAAATAAAGAAAGAAAACTTACCTCTATGTTGAGAGAGACAGTTCTACCTTTCTGTCTTGCAGTGGCGGCCACTGGTCACCCAGGGTGGTGGGGCGGGGGTATTAAAAAAAAAACAAAAAAAACTTACCTCTATGTTGGGAGAGATGGTTCCGTCTCTCCATCCTACTCGGACTCCCGGAAGCCCAAGGCTTCCAGACTCTCCTTTAATCATGATGTTGCTGTCAACACATTCTTTATTGTATTTGCCTCCCGCTCAATAACTAATACTGAAGTGAAATATTCTGTTATTGAGAGAGAAGCCCTTTCATGTGTATGGTGTTTGGAGCATTTCCAGTCGTTCGTATGGGGTACAAATGTCATCCTGCGAAGCGACCATATACCACTCACTAAGGTGTTGACAATGAAAGGCTTGTTTAAAGCTTCTCCACGTATTGCCCGTTTATCCATAAGACTTTTGGATTATAAGTATGAGATACGTTATGTGCCAGGAGTCAAAAATAAAATTGGGGATTTTGTAAGTAGGATGGCTTTGGCTGGAACTGATGAAGATGTGAATGAATTGGAGGATTGTTGTGTGGCTTACATTGTAGAAGACGTTCAGGGGATCACTGAAGAGGAGTGGAACAAAGCTTTGGATGAAGAAGCAGTTCTGAGTAAAGTTCAAAAGTTGTTATGTGATGGGTGGCCGAATAAAACAAATCTGGAGGATAATGTAAAGGTGTTTTGGGAAGTGAAGGACGAATTGTCCGTAGAGTGTGGTAGATTAATGCATAATGGTAGACTTATTCCTCCGGAGTTGCTTAGGAATAAAATATTGGATATCTGCCATGATGATCATTTAGGTATATCAAAGACCAAAAGCAAAATTAAACAGTTGTATTGGTGGCCAGGGATAGATATGGTCGTGGAAAGGAGAGTTAGAGAATGTATTATGTGCAATGAATCGGAGAGACTTTATCTACGTTTAAACCACCTTTGGTTCCTATTAAATGTCCAGATATGCCTTGGGAGAAGATAGGTCTAGATATCACGGGACATATACATGCAGAAGGAGAGTCCAAATACATTGTGGTGATATTTGATCATTTCTCCACATGGCCAGAAATTGAAATTATGAGTAAAGTAGATCCTTTGTCAATTGTTGAATTTTTGGATAAAGTTTTCTTGAGAGAGGGTTTTCCTAAGGTCATGGTTCCGGACAATTGACCGCAATTCACTGTCTGATAAATTTAAGGCACTTTTGTTGAGATGTGGTGTAAAACATAAGACTACTTCCAACTATCATCCTGCAGGTAATGGGGCTGTCGAGCACTTTAACAGGGTGGTGAAGAATAGTTCACAGTTGGCAGACCGTGCGAAATTATGTTGGGAAAAGGAGGTGTGGAGAATGGTTTGGTCGTATAGGATGATACCTTGCAGCTCTACGGGTCATAGTCCTTTTGAAATAATGAGAGGAAGGATTCTGTTAAGAAAAGACAACATAGGATGTATGATGGGTGGAAGAAAGAGCAAATGGACAATTGAAGATGTTAAAGGGAATATTAAAATTGCATAAACTCAAAGAAATATTTTGACATCAAACACAAATGCAAGGTTGCAAATATACAGGTGGGTGATTGGGTAAAGGTGAAAGTTCCTGGTTTCAAAACGTACGTAAAAGGAAAATTCTATCCTCCCTTAAAAGTTGTAAAGGTGTTGTGTAATGCTGTACTGCTTGAGGATGGAAACGTGTGGCATTTAAGCAGAGTCTCACCATACAAGGGTAGAGAAAATAATGATGTGACTAAGACCAAATGATTAATAGATGAGGTAACTGGGAATAAAATGCATTCGCAGAGTGAGGTCACTGTTTCAACACAACATGGAAACGTCCCACAGGCAGATAGAGATAACAGAGTTCAGATTTAAGTGGGTGGCACAACTGGAAAAAAAAATAAGTTTAGTAGATGTGATAGAAGAATCAAAGAAAGTGATTATGTGTGCAAATGTGTAAGTTGATTTCATCAACCGGTGTAGAAAAAAATAAAAATTAATAATAATAATACTAATAATAATAATAGTATATAGTGTTTTTTTTTTAGAACTATAATTCTATAATGCAAAGTTTCTTTTGTTGGTAAATATGTATATATAGAGGTTGCATAAATGTAAAGGGGGAGATGTGTTATAATGGGGATGGAATGTAAACACCTGGGCTCGCACTGCATAACCCACACAAGAAAGGGAATGTTTGGAATGGAATGCGGTGGGGAGATTCGAGGGTGGCAGTTTGTCGGTACGTGCATACAGTGTATTTATGTATTGCGGTCGGGACTGTATTCTGGAATAAAGCCTGCTGAAACATACAGCATTTCTGTGGTATATATCTTAACAGACAGCAGCATCGTGATTGGTCTGAGCACGCTGCTTTGGTGCTCAGACAGGGAGTAGGGCCCTGTGCACTTTATCCTCCCGGCTGTTCAATACAGCTGGATGGAAAAATGCAAAGAACACGGCCGGCCAAATCGTCATGCACACTTTAAGTGCACTCACCACTCTGTCTCCAACCCTCCTCCTCCTCCAGCCCTGCCCTGCCCTAACCTGGCTCCCCAAGGAAAAATAAAATGATAACATTACATTATTATCATTTATTTTTCTTTTCGTCCACTGCGTAAAGCATTCGGCGATCATCCTCCACCTTAGTGGAGGAGCCGCTGCTGGATTTTTCCTATCTGGAATGCACCTCCGGGCTATTGCCCCAATTGTAAGATTTCTGTGATTCTGAAAATCCCAACATTACCAAAACAAAACCATTAGGTCTACATTTGTGAAACAGAACTACGAGCTACCGTTTCGAACACCAGAATAAAAGGAACACTCCAAAAAAAAAGGCCCCTTCTCTAACCTTCTTTCGGGATCTGGCCCCTCTGCAATTTCTTTACCTGCTTAAAGCCAGTGGGTCTGCTGGTTCACCATCAAGCACTTACATCCCACAAATGTTCCAAAAAATATTGCTATCTAGCCACTAAATTATGCAATCAACTTCCAGCAAGAAACGATTTGCGAATACTCACCTAAACTTCAGAAGAACGGCTTCCCTGAAAAGATTAGCAGGCATGTGTGAGTTTGGGAAGCTTGCCAGTTCATTGATAAGAGACCAACTAGTGAGATGGACTAATAACTCTAATGTAGAAGTAGAAAGGACAGGTAATACCATGAGCGAGATGTGATAAAGCTATAGTGAAGCTCGGCTTTTCCGTACCTGACCCTACTGTACCAGTATTACTCACCTACCCTAGGTGCACGTCAGGAGCCAAAGAATCCTATTTTAATACAAGAACATTGTCCATCATCCTGATACATATACGAATTATAACCCTCAGCATCAGACACACAAGGCAAAGAACACTACAAAAAACTCACTTTCAACGACAAGACCAACCTTAGCAGAAAAAAATAAAGTAACTCAAATCGTGCAACAGTAGTCAATGGTGAATAACAAATGAGATACAATTTACGACCTGGAGTGTACTGTGACTCCAATAAACGTTTCTTACAAATGTTTGAGAAATTGCAATACCATTATTTCATAATTCGGCACCGTGCATGATCCTGAATGACAGCTATAAAAGTAGATCCTGCTACAACGCAAATTACGCATGAAAGCTATCCCTCTAAATCACGATTTTCCTGTCCAAATAAACAAAATTCTATAATATAGCTTGAAAAATGTCACACTTATCAATCTAAATGGTAACGTTTATTACACTAAATAACAAATTTATATCCCAAATATAACAGTGAAAAACGGCTCACGGATTGCATGATAATGTTTTATCCATAAGCATAACTGGAAACAGCTCAATAATCTATAATCCAAATTTCTAACAATCGAGATATCCTATTAACTCAAGAACAATACGTCGGCATGACATATTTTCTCATTAGTATGACAAGAATATTTAAAAATGTTTGTCACTGAAAGTAAAATGCTTTACTAACTACAGACCTTCTCCTTGACTAACGTTAATCACCCACAGAGGAGTGTGCAAAGCGCCTATCTGTAAAGCGCTTCACTGCCTCGTCGGGGGTAGTAAGCGCATTATAAACACCATCACCACACCGAATCAGTCTGTTGCAGTCAGCTCTGAGAGCACAGCCCGTTCCCTCATTGTGCAAAACAAAAAAAAAAAACTATAGCTACAAAAATAGCAAATAAAAACAGCGAGTCACGGCTTGGCTTATCATCTACAACTTGTTTGCTTTTGTTTCATAAAACAAATGAGGAAAAAACACAGCTGCTGGGTTGCTATGACAAACTACTTTGGGACCTGCTTTCAAATTGTATTTTTAGACAGAAAACATCTTTGTATATCCCCAAGGATAACGAGCGAGGGGACTTGTTCTGTAAATCCAGGTTGGTCCGCTGGGTGGCGCTGTGACCAAGGATTACAGTTTTAGGAAATAACAGTTTATTCTAATGCGTTTGCTTAAAGTGTGTATCGTTCCAATCGCTTCAATGACACAAAAATATTTTTTCCGGCTAATTTTTTAATTTGACAGCTGGCAAGAGGGAGTTTAGAGCTTGCTGTTTAAAGATAATGATGTCCGTATCCCTGGTTTCTATTAATCAGTACCCTCACGCACCTCAGTTCACACGAACACCCACGATATAGCAGAAATACAAAGAGCAACGAAACTGTTCATGCAGATATAGGACATTTTAGCCTTAATACACATCTAAGCAGCCTCGTGACTATATCGCGGTTTCCCGGAGGCTTGTGGGAATACTGTATAGAACGCATGTATGCAGTGATACAGAGATCATCGTTTACAACATGTCGAGTTTGTTGCCCTTGCGATGATGTCGAACTCTAAATACACGAGCCTGTGGTATCCGGTAAAATCGCTCGCAAAATACTGTAACACAATAATATTGAGAGCTACCGTAACAGGCACGCAAAGAGCAATATTACCCTTGCGAGTATCCTCCACCCTGAAGCAGTTGGTAGCGGCATTCCCATCAACTACTCCTGCAAAAATTGCAAACACCGCCGCCGCAACTTAACCCCTTAGCTGCTGGGCCTTTCCCCCCCCCCAGTGCTGAGCCCTTTTTTGGCTATTTGGGGTAGTTCGCGCTTAGGGCTTCATAACTTTTTGTCCACATAACCTAACCACGCCAAATTTGCGTCCTTTTTTTCCAACATTCTAGGGATTCTAATGGTACCCAGAGTTGGTGGTTTCCCCTGGAGGTGACCAAGAAAATAGCCAAAATACAGTGAAAATTTAGTTTTTTCCAAAAAAATGGGAAAAAAGGGCTGCCGAAGAAGGCTTGTGGTTTTTTCCCTGAAAATGCAATCAACAAAGGGTTTCTGGTGCTGAAATCACTATCTTCCCATCAGGAACGGGCAGACTTGAATCAGAAAACCAAATTTTTCAACACAAATTTGGCATTTTACTGGGACATACCCCATTTCTACTATATTTGGTGCTTTCAGCCTCCTTCCAGTTAGTGACAGGAATGGGTGTGAAACCAATGCTGGATCCCGGAATGCTAAACATTTCTGAAAGCTAGACAAAATTCTGAATTCAGCAAGGGGTCATTTGTGTAGATCCTACAAGGTTTTCCTACAGAAAATAACAGCTGAAATACAAAAATATTGAAATTGAGCTGAAAACAACAGCCACTTTTCTTTATGTTTTACTCTGTAACTTTTTCCTGCGATGTCAGATTTCTGAAAGCAATATACCGTTTTGTCTGCTGGACTCTTCTGGTTGCGGGGATATAAAGGGCTTGTAGGTTCATCAAGAACCCTAGGTACCCAGAGCCAATAAATTAGCTGCACCCTGCAGTTGGTTTTCATTCTATACTGGGTATACAGCAATTCATTTGCTGTAATATGAAGAGTGAAAAAGAGGTATCAAGAAAACCTTTGCATTTCCAAAATGGGATCAAGATAAGGTTTTGAGGAGCAGTGGTTATTTGCACATCGCTGAATTCCGAGGTGCCCATACTAGCATGTGAATTGCAGGGCATTTCTCAAATAGACGTCTTTTTTACACACTCTCTAAAATTTGGAAGGAAAAAATGTAGAGAAGGATAAGGGGCAATAACACTTGTTTTGCTATTCTGTGTTCCCCCAAGTCTCCCGATAAAAATGATACCTCACTTGTGTGGGTAGGCCTAGTGCATACGACAGGAAATGCCCCAAAACACAACATGGACACATCCTATTTTTTTTATAGAAAACACAGCTGTTTTTTCCAAAGTGCCTACCTGTAGATTTTGGCCTCTAGCTCAGCCGGCACATAGGGAAACCTACCAAACCTGTGCATTTCTGAAAACTAGAGACCTAGGGGAATCCAAGGAGGGGTGACTTGCGGGGCTCGGACCAGGTTCTGTTACCCAGAATCCTTTGCAAACCTCAAAAAGTGGCTAAAAAAACAAGTTTTCCTCACATTTCGGTGACAGAAAGTTCTGGAATCTGAGAGGAGCCACAAATTTCCTTCCACCTGGCGTTCCCCCAAGTCTCCCGATAAAAATGATACCTCACTTGTGTGGGTAGGCCTAGCGCCCGCGACAGGAAACGCCCCAAAGCGCAACGTGGACACATCCACATTTTTGGAAGAAAACAGAGGTGTTTTTTGAGAAGTGCCTACCTGTAGATTTTGGCCTCTAGCTCAGCCGTCACCTAGGGAAACCTACCAAACCTGTGCATTTCTGAAAACTAGAGACCTGGGGCAATCCAAGGAGGGGTGACTCGCGGGGCTCGGACCAGGTTCTGTTACCCAGAATCCTTTGCAAACCTCAAAAAGTGGCTAAAAAAACAAGTTTTCCTCACATTTCGGTGACAGAAAGTTCTGGAATCTGAGAGGAGCCACAAATTTCCTTCCACCTGGCGTTCCCCCAAGTCTCCCGATAAAAATGATACCTCACTTGTGTGGGTAGGCCTAGCGCCCGCGACAGGAAACGCCCCAAAGTGCAACGTGGACACATCCAAATTTTTGGAAGAAAACAGAGGTGTTTTTTGAGAAGTGCCTACCTGTAGATTTTGGCCTCTAGCTCAGCCGGCACCTAGGGAAACCTACCAAACCTGTGCATTTCTGAAAACTAGAGACCTAGGGCAATCCAAGGAGGGGTGACTCGCGGGGCTCGGACCAGGTTCTGTTACCCAGAATCCTTTGCAAACCTCAAAAAGTGGCTAAAAAAACAAGTTTTCGTCAAATTTCGGTGACAGAAAGTTCTGGAATCTGAGAGGAGCCACAAATTTCCATCCACCCGGCGTTCCCCCAAGTCTCCCGATAAAAATGATACCTCACTTGTGTGGGTAGGCCTAGCGCCCGCGACAGGAAACGCCCCAAAGCGCAACGTGGACACATCCAAATTTTTGGAAGAAAACAGAGGTGTTTTTTTAGAAGTGCCTACCTGTAGATTTTGGCCTCTAGCTCAGCCGGCACCTAGGGAAACCTACCAAACCTGTGCATGTCTGAAAACTAGAGACCTAGGGCAATCCAAGGAGGGGTGACTCGCGGGGCTCGGACCAGGTTCTGTTACCCAGAATCCTTTGCAAACCTCAAAAAGTGGCTAAATAAACAAGTTTTCCTCACATTTCGGTGACAGAAAGTTCTGGAATCTGAGAGGAGCCACAAATTTCCTTCCACCCGGCGTTCCCCCAAGTCTCCCGATAAAAATGATACCTCACTTGTGTGGGTAGGCCTAGCGCCCGCGACAGGAAACTCCCCAAAGCGCAACGTGGACACATCCAAATTTTTGGAAGAAAACAGAGGTGTTTTTTGAGAAGTGCCTACCTGTAGATTTTGGCCTCTAGCTCAGCCGGCACCTAGGGAAACCTACCAAACCTGTGCATTTCTGAAAACTAGAGACCTAGGGCAATCCAAGGAGGGGTGACTCGCGGGGCTCGGACCAGGTTCTGTTACCCAGAATCCTTTGCAAACCTCAAAAAGTGGCTAAAAAAACAAGTTTTCCTCACATTTCGGTGACAGAAAGTTCTGGAATCTGGGAGGAGCCACAAATTTTCTTCCACCCGGCGTTCCCCCAAGTCTCCCGATAAAAATGATACCTCACTTGTGTGGGTAGGCCTAGCGCCCGCGACAGGAAACGCCCCAAAGCGCAACGTGGACACATCCAAATTTTTGGAAGAAAACAGAGGTGTTTTTTGAGAAGTGCCTACCTGTAGATTTTGGCCTCTAGCTCAGCCGGCACCTAGGGAAACCTACCAAACCTGTGCATTTCTGAAAACTAGAGACCTAGGGCAATCCAAGGAGGGGTGACTCGCGGGGCTCGGACCAGGTTCTGTTACCCAGAATCCTTTGCAAACCTCAAAAAGTGGCTAAAAAAACAAGTTTTCCTCACATTTCGGTGACAGAAAGTTCTGGAATCTGAGAGGAGCCACAAATTTCCTTCCACCCGGCGTTCCCCCAAGTCTCCCGATAAAAATGATACCTCACTTGTGTGGGTAGGCCTAGCGCCCGCGACAGGAAACGCCCCAAAGCGCAACGTGGACACATCCAAATTTTTGGAAGAAAACAGAGGTGTTTTTTGAGAAGTGCCTACCTGTAGATTTTGGCCTCTAGCTAAGCCGGCACCTAGGGAAACCTACCAAACCTGTGCATTTCTGAAAACTAGAGACCTAGGGCAATCCAAGGAGGGGTGTCTCGCGGGGCTCGGACCAGGTTCTGTTACCCAGAATCCTTTGCAAACCTCAAAAAGTGGCTAAAAAAACAAGTTTTCCTCACATTTCGGTGACAGAAAGTTCTGGAATCTGAGAGGAGCCACAAATTTCCTTCCACCCGGCGTTCCCCCAAGTCTCCCGATAAAAATGATACCTCACTTGTGTGGGTAGGCCTAGCGCCCGCGACAGGAAACGCCCCAAAGCGCAACATGGACACATCCGAATTTTTGGAAGAAAACAGAGGTGTTTTTTGAGAAGTGCCTACCTGTAGATTTTGGCCTCTAGCTCAGCCGGCACCTAGGGAAACCTACCAAACCTGTGCATTTCTGAAAACTAGAGACCTAGGGCAATCCAAGGAGGGGTGACTCGAGGGGCTCGGACCAGGTTCTGTTACCCAGAATCCTTTGCAAACCTCAAAAAGTGGCTAAATAAACATGTTTTCCTCACATTTCGGTGACAGAAAGTTCTGGAATCTGAGAGGAGCCACAAATTTCCTTCCACCCGGCGTTCCCCCAAGTCTTCCGATAAAAATGATACCTCACTTGTGTGGGTAGGCCTAGCGCCCGCGACAGGAAACTCCCCAAAGCGCAACGTGGACACATCCAAATTTTTGGAAGAAAACAGAGGTGTTTTTTTAGAAGTGCCTACCTGTAGATTTTGGCCTTTAGCTCAGCCGGCACCTAGGGAAACCTACCAAACCTGTGCATTTCTGAAAACTAGAGACCTAGGGCAATCCAAGGAGGGGTGACTCGCGGGGCTCGGACCAGGTTCTGTTACCCAGAATCCTTTGCAAACCTCAAAAAGTGGCTAAAAAAACAAGTTTTCCTCACATTTCGGTGACAGAAAGTTCTGTAATCTGAGAGGAGCCACAAATTTTCTTCCACCCGGCGTTCCCCCAAGTCTCCCGATAAAAATGATACCTCACTTGTGTGGGTAGGCCTAGCGCCCGCGACAGGAAACGCCCCAAAGCGCAACGTGGACACATCCAAATTTTTGGAAGAAAACAGAGGTGTTTTTTGAGAAGTGCCTACCTGTAGATTTTGGCCTCTAGCTCAGCCGGCACCTAGGGAAACCTACCAAACCTGTGCATTTCTGAAAACTAGAGACCTAGGGCAATCCAAGGAGGGGTGACTCGCGGGGCTCGGACCAGGTTCTGTTACCCAGAATCCTTTGCAAACCTCAAAAAGTGGCTAAAAAAACAAGTTTTCCTCACATTTCGGTGACAGAAAGTTCTGGAATCTGAGAGGACCCACAAATTTCCTTCCACCCGGCGTTCCCCCAAGTCTCCCGATAAAAATGATACCTCACTTGTGTGGGTAGGCCTAGCGCCCGCGACAGGAAACGCCCCAAAGCGCAACGTGGACACATCCAAATTTTTGGAAGAAAACAGAGGTGTTTTTTGAGAAGTGCCTACCTGTCGATTTTGGCCTCTAGCTCAGCCGGCACCTAGGGAAACCTACCAAACCTGTGCATTTCTGAAAACTAGAGACCTAGGGCAATCCAAGGAGGGGTGACTCGCGGGGCTCGGACCAGGTTCTGTTACCCAGAATCCTTTGCAAACCTCAAAAAGTGGCTAAAAAAACTAGTTTTCCTCACATTTCGGTGACAGAAAGTTCTGGAATCTGAGAGGAGCCACAAATTTCCTTCCACCCGGCGTTCCCCCAAGTCTCCCGATAAAAATGATACCTCACTTGTGTGGGTAGGCCTAGCGCCCGCGACAGGAAACGCCCCAAAGCGCAACGTGGACACATCCAAATTTTTGGAAGAAAACAGAGGTGTTTTTTGAGAAGTGCCTACCTGTAGATTTTGGCCTCTAGCTCAGCCGGCACCTAGGGAAACCTACCAAACCTGTGCATTTCTGAAAACTAGAGACCTAGGGCAATCCAAGGAGGGGTGACTCGCGGGGCTCGGACCAGGTTCTGTTACCCAGAATCCTTTGCAAACCTCAAAAAGTGGCTAAAAAAACAAGTTTTCCTCACATTTCGGTGACAGAAAGTTCTGGAATCTGAGAGGAGCCACAAATTTTCTTCCACCCGGCGTTCCCCCAAGTCTCCCGATAAAAATGATACCTCACTTGTGTGGGTAGGCCTAGCGCCCGCGACAGGAAACGCCCCAAAGCGCAACGTGGACACATCCAAATTTTTGGAAGAAAACAGAGGTGTTTTTTGAGAAGTGCCTACCTGTAGATTTTGGCCTCTAGCTCAGCCGGCACCTAGGGAAACCTACCAAACCTGTGCATTTCTGAAAACTAGAGACCTAGGGCAATCCAAGGAGGGGTGACTCGCGGGGCTCGGACCAGGTTCTGTTACCCAGAATCCTTTGCAAACCTCAAAAAGTGGCTAAAAAAACAAGTTTTCCTCACATTTCGGTGACAGAAAGTTCTGGAATCTGAGAGGAGCCACAAATTTTCTTCCACCCGGCGTTCCCCCAAGTCTCCCGATAAAAATGATACCTCACTTGTGTGGGTAGGCCTAGCGCCCGCGACAGGAAACGCCCCAAAGCGCAACGTGGACACATCCAAATTTTTGGAAGAAAACAGAGGTGTTTTTTGAGAAGTGCCTACCTGTAGATTTTGGCCTCTAGCTAAGCCGGCACCTAGGGAAACCTACCAAACCTGTGCATTTCTGAAAACTAGAGACCTAGGGCAATCCAAGGAGGGGTGACTCGCGGGGCTCGGACCAGGTTCTGTTACCCAGAATCCTTTGCAAACCTCAAAAAGTGGCTAAAAAAACAAGTTTTCCTCACATTTCGGTGACAGAAAGTTCTGGAATCTGAGAGGAGCCACAAATTTCCTTCCACCCGGCGTTCCCCCAAGTCTCCCGATAAAAATGATACCTCACTTGTGTGGGTAGGCCTAGCGCCCGCGACAGGAAACGCCCCAAAGCGCAACATGGACACATCCGAATTTTTGGAAGAAAACAGAGGTGTTTTTTGAGAAGTGCCTACCTGTAGATTTTGGCCTCTAGCTCAGCCGGCACCTAGGGAAACCTACCAAACCTGTGCATTTCTGAAAACTAGAGACCTAGGGCAATCCAAGGAGGGGTGACTCGAGGGGCTCGGACCAGGTTCTGTTACCCAGAATCCTTTGCAAACCTCAAAAAGTGGCTAAATAAACATGTTTTCCTCACATTTCGGTGACAGAAAGTTCTGGAATCTGAGAGGAGCCACAAATTTCCTTCCACCCGGCGTTCCCCCAAGTCTTCCGATAAAAATGATACCTCACTTGTGTGGGTAGGCCTAGCGCCCGCGACAGGAAACTCCCCAAAGCGCAACGTGGACACATCCAAATTTTTGGAAGAAAACAGAGGTGTTTTTTTAGAAGTGCCTACCTGTAGATTTTGGCCTTTAGCTCAGCCGGCACCTAGGGAAACCTACCAAACCTGTGCATTTCTGAAAACTAGAGACGTAGGGCAATCCAAGGAGGGGTGACTCGCGGGGCTCGGACCAGGTTCTGTTACCCAGAATCCTTTGCAAACCTCAAAAAGTGGCTAAAAAAACAAGTTTTCCTCACATTTCGGTGACAGAAAGTTCTGTAATCTGAGAGGAGCCACAAATTTTCTTCCACCCGGCGTTCCCCCAAGTCTCCCGATAAAAATGATACCTCACTTGTGTGGGTAGGCCTAGCGCCCGCGACAGGAAACGCCCCAAAGCGCAACGTGGACACATCCAAATTTTTGGAAGAAAACAGAGGTGTTTTTTGAGAAGTGCCTACCTGTAGATTTTGGCCTCTAGCTCAGCCGGCACCTAGGGAAACCTACCAAACCTGTGCATTTCTGAAAACTAGAGACCTAGGGCAATCCAAGGAGGGGTGACTCGCGGGGCTCGGACCAGGTTCTGTTACCCAGAATCCTTTGCAAACCTCAAAAAGTGGCTAAAAAAACAAGTTTTCCTCACATTTCGGTGACAGAAAGTTCTGGAATCTGAGAGGACCCACAAATTTCCTTCCACCCGGCGTTCCCCCAAGTCTCCCGATAAAAATGATACCTCACTTGTGTGGGTAGGCCTAGCGCCCGCGACAGGAAACGCCCCAAAGCGCAACGTGGACACATCCAAATTTTTGGAAGAAAACAGAGGTGTTTTTTGAGAAGTGCCTACCTGTCGATTTTGGCCTCTAGCTCAGCCGGCACCTAGGGAAACCTACCAAACCTGTGCATTTCTGAAAACTAGAGACCTAGGGCAATCCAAGGAGGGGTGACTCGCGGGGCTCGGACCAGGTTCTGTTACCCAGAATCCTTTGCAAACCTCAAAAAGTGGCTAAAAAAACTAGTTTTCCTCACATTTCGGTGACAGAAAGTTCTGGAATCTGAGAGGAGCCACAAATTTCCTTCCACCCGGCGTTCCCCCAAGTCTCCCGATAAAAATGATACCTCACTTGTGTGGGTAGGCCTAGCGCCCGCGACAGGAAACGCCCCAAAGCGCAACGTGGACACATCCAAATTTTTGGAAGAAAACAGAGGTGTTTTTTGAGAAGTGCCTACCTGTAGATTTTGGCCTCTAGCTCAGCCGGCACCTAGGGAAACCTACCAAACCTGTGCATTTCTGAAAACTAGAGACCTAGGGCAATCTAAGGAGGGGTGACTCGCGGGGCTCGGACCAGGTTCTGTTACCCAGAATCCTTTGCAAACCTCAAAAAGTGGCTAAAAAAACAAGTTTTCCTCACATTTCGGTGACAGAAAGTTCTGGAATCTGAGAGGAGCCACAAATTTTCTTCCACCCGGCGTTCCCCCAAGTCTCCCGATAAAAATGATACCTCACTTGTGTGGGTAGGCCTAGCGCCCGCGACAGGAAACGCCCCAAAGCGCAACGTGGACACATCCAAATTTTTGGAAGAAAACAGAGGTGTTTTTTGAGAAGTGCCTACCTGTAGATTTTGGCCTCTAGCTCAGCCGGCACCTAGGGAAACCTACCAAACCTGTGCATTTCTGAAAACTAGAGACCTAGGGCAATCCAAGGAGGGGTGACTCGCGGGGCTCGGACCAGGTTCTGTTACCCAGAATCCTTTGCAAACCTCAAAAAGTGGCTAAAAAAACAAGTTTTCCTCACATTTCGGTGACAGAAAGTTCTGGAATCTGAGAGGAGCCACAAATTTTCTTCCACCCGGCGTTCCCCCAAGTCTCCCGATAAAAATGATACCTCACTTGTGTGGGTAGGCCTAGCGCCCGCGACAGGAAACGCCCCAAAGCGCAACGTGGACACATCCAAATTTTTGGAAGAAAACAGAGGTGTTTTTTGAGAAGTGCCTACCTGTAGATTTTGTCCTCTAGCTCAGCCGGCACCTAGGGAAACCTACCAAACCTGTGCATTTCTGAAAACTAGAGACCTAGGGCAATCCAAGGAGGGGTGACTCGCGGGGCTCGGACCAGGTTCTGTTACCCAGAATCCTTTGCAAACCTCAAAAAGTGGCTAAAAAAAACAAGTTTTCCTCACATTTCGGTGACAGAAAGTTCTGGAATCTGAGAGGAGCCACAAATTTCCTTCCACCCGGCGTTCCCCCAAGTCTCCCGATAAAAATGATACCTCACTTGTGTGGGTAGGCCTAGCGCCCGCGACAGGAAACGCCCCAAAGCGCAACGTGGACACATCCAAATTTTTGGAAGAAAACAGAGGTGTTTTTTGAGAAGTGCCTACCTGTAGATTTTGGCCTCTAGCTCAGCCAGCACATAGGGAAACCTACCAAACCTGTGCATTTCTATAAACTAGAGACCTAGGGGAATCCAAGGAGGGGTGACTTGCGGGGCTCGGACCAGGTTCTGTTACCCAGAATCCTTTGCAAACCTCAAAAAGTGGCTAAAAAAACAAGTTTTCCTCACATTTCGGTGACAGAAAGTTCTGGAATCTGAGAGGAGCCATAAATTTCTTTCCACCCGGCGTTCCCCTAAGTCTCCCGATAAAAATTATACCTCACTTGTGTGGGTAGGCCTAGCGCCCGCGACAGGAAATGCCCCAAAACAGAACGTGAACACATCACATTTTTTCATAGAAAACAGTGCCTACCTGTGGATTTTGGCCTCTAGCTCAGCCGGCACCTGGGGAAACCTAGCAAACCAGCACATTTTTGAAAACTAGAACCCCAGGGGAATCCAAGATGAGGTGACTTGTGGGGCTCGGACCAGGTTCTGTTACCCAGAATCCTTTGCAAAC
Organism: Pleurodeles waltl; assembly: GCF_031143425.1. NCBI lineage: Eukaryota > Metazoa > Chordata > Amphibia > Caudata > Salamandridae > Pleurodeles > Pleurodeles waltl. The sequence continues at coordinate 1,522,215,347 of NC_090440.1, forward strand.
CTCAAAATGTGGCTAAAATACCACGTTTTCCTCACATTTCGGTGACAGAAAGTTCTGGAATCTGAGAGGAGCCACAAATTTCCTTACACCCGGCGTTCCCCCAAGTCTCCCGATAAAAATGATACCTCACTTGTGTGGGTAGGCCTAGCGCCCGCGACAGGAAACGCCCCAAAGCGCAACGTGGCCACATCCAAATTTTTGGAAGAAAACAGAGGTGTTTTTTGAGAAGTGCCTACCTGTAGATTTTGGCCTCTAGCTCAGCCGGCACCTAGGGAAACCTACCAAACCTGTGCATTTCTGAAAACTAGAGACGTAGGGCAATCCAAGGAGGGGTGACTCGCGGGGCTCGGACCAGGTTCTGTTACCCAGAATCCTTTGCAAACCTCAAAAAGTGGCTAAAAAAACAAGTTTTCCTCACATTTCGGTGACAGAAAGTTCTGGAATCTGAGAGGAGCCACAAATTTTCTTCCACCCGGCGTTCCCCCAAGTCTCCCGATAAAAATGATACCTCACTTGTGTGGGTAGGCCTAGCGCCCGCGACAGGAAACGCCCCAAAGCGCAACGTGGACACATCCAAATTTTTGGAAGAAAACAGAGGTGTTTTTTGAGAAGTGCCTACCTGTAGATTTTGTCCTCTAGCTCAGCCGGCACCTAGGGAAACCTACCAAACCTGTGCATTTCTGAAAACTAGAGACCTAGGGCAATCCAAGGAGGGGTGACTCGCGGGGCTCGGACCAGGTTCTGTTACCCAGAATCCTTTGCAAACCTCAAAAAGTGGCTAAAAAAACAAGTTTTCCTCACATTTCGGTGACAGAAAGTTCTGTAATCTGAGAGGAGCCACAAATGTTCTTCCACCCGGCGTTCCCCTAAGTCTCCCGATAAAAATGATACCTCACTTGTGTGGGTAGGCCTAGCGCCCGCAACAGGAAACGCCCCAAAGCGCAACGTGGACACATCCAAATTTTTGGAAGAAAACAGAGGTGTTTTTTGAGAAGTGCCTACCTGTAGATTTTGGCCTCTAGCTCAGCCGGCACCTAGGGAAACCTACCAAACCTGTGCATTTCTGAAAACTAGAGACCTAGGGCAATCCAAGGAGGGGTGACTCGCGGGGCTCGGACCAGGTTCTGTTACCCAGAATCCTTTGCAAACCTCAAAAAGTGGCTAAAAAAACTAGTTTTCCTCACATTTCGGTGACAGAAAGTTCTGGAATCTGAGAGGAGCCACAAATTTCCTTCCACCCGGCGTTCCCCCAAGTCTCCTGATAAAAATGATACCTCACTTGTGTGGGTAGGCCTAGCGCCCGCGACAGGAAACGCCCCAAAGCGCAACGTGGACACATCCAAATTTTTGGAAGAAAACAGAGGTGTTTTTTGAGAAGTGCCTACCTGTAGATTTTGGCCTCTAGCTCAGCCGGCACCTAGGGAAACCTACCAAACCTGTGCATTTCTGAAAACTAGAGACCTAGGGCAATCCAAGGAGGGGTGACTCGCGGGGCTCTGACCAGGTTCTGTTACCCAGAATCCTTTGCAAACCTCAAAAAGTGGCTAAAAAAACAAGTTTTCCTCACATTTCGGTGACAGAAAGTTCTGGAATCTGAGAGGAGCCACAAATTTCCTTCCACCCGGCGTTCCCCCAAGTCTCCCGATATAAATGATACCTCACTTGTGTGGGTAGGCCTAGCGCCCGCGACAGGAAACGCCCCAAAGCGCAACGTGGACACATCCAAATTTTTGGAAGAAAACAGAGGTGTTTTTTGAGAAGTGCCTACCTGTAGATTTTGGCCTCTAGCTCAGCCGGCACCTAGGGAAACCTACCAAACCTGTGCATTTCTGAAAACTAGAGACCTAGGGCAATCCAAGGAGGGGTGACTCGCGGGGCTCGGACCAGGTTCTGTTACCCAGAATCCTTTGCAAACCTCAAAAAGTGGCTAAAAAAACAAGTTTTCCTCACATTTCGGTGACAGAAAGTTCTGGAATCTGAGAGGAGCCACAAATTTCCTTCCACCCGGCGTTCCCCCAAGTCTCCCGATAAAAATGATACCTCACTTGTGTGGGTAGGCCTAGCGCCCGCGACAGGAAACGCCCCAAAGCGCAACGTGGACACATCCAAATTTTTGGAAGAAAACAGAGGTGTTTATTGAGAAGTGCCTACCTGTAGATTTTGGCCTCTAGCTCAGCCGGCACCTAGGGAAACCTACCAAACCTGTGCATTTCTGAAAACTAGAGACCTAGGGCAATCCAAGGAGGGGTGACTCGCGGGGCTCGGACCAGGTTCTGTTACCCAGAATCCTTTGCAAACCTCAAAAAGTGGCTAAAAAAACAAATTTTCCTCACATTTCGGTGACAGAAAGTTCTGGAATCTGAGAGGAGCCACAAATTTTCTTCCACCCGGCGTTCCCCCAAGTCTCCCGATAAAAATGATACCTCACTTGTGTGGGTAGGCCTAGCGCCCGCGACAGGGAACGCCCCAAAGCGCAACGTGGACACATCCAAATTTTTGGAAGAAAACAGAGGTGTTTTTTGAGAAATGCCTACCTGTAGATTTTGGCCTCTAGCTCAGCCGGCACCTAGGGAAACCTACCAAACCTGTGCATTTCTGAAAACTAGAGACCTAGGGCAATCCAAGGAGGGGTGACTCGCGGGGCTCGGACCAGGTTCTGTTACCCAGAATCCTTTGCAAACCTCAAAAAGTGGCTAAAAAAACAAGTTTTCTTCACATTTCGGTGACAGAAAGTTCTGGAATCTGAGAGGAGCCACAAATTTCCTTCCACCCGGCGTTCCCCCAAGTCTCCCGATAAAAATTATACCTCACTTGTGTGGGTAGGCCTAGCGCCCGCGACAGGAAACGCCCCAAAGCGCAACGTGGACACATCCAAATTTTTGGAAGAAAACAGAGGTGTTTTTTGAGAAGTGCCTACCTGTAGATTTTGGCCTCTAGCTCAGCCAGCACATAGGGAAACCTACCAAACCTGTGCATTTCTGAAAACTAGAGACCTAGGGGAATCCAAGGAGGGGTGACTTGCGGGGCTCGGACCAGGTTCTGTTACCCAGAATCCTTTGCAAACCTCAAAAAGTGGCTAAAAAAACAAGTTTTCCTCACATTTCGGTGACAGAAAGTTCTGGAATCTGAGAGGAGCCATAAATTTCCTTCCACCCGGCGTTCCCCTAAGTCTCCCAATAAAAATTATACCTCACTTGTGTGGGTAGGCCTAGCGCCCGCGACAGGAAATGCCCCAAAACAGAACGTGGACACATCACATTTTTTCATAGAAAACAGTGCCTACCTGTGGATTTTGGCCTCTAGCTCAGCCGGCACCTGGGGAAACCTAGCAAACCAGCACATTTTTGAAAACTAGAACCCCAGGGGAATCCAAGATGAGGTGACTTGTGGGGCTCGGACCAGGTTCTGTTACCCAGAATCCTTTGCAAACCTCAAAATGTGGCTAAAATACCACGTTTTCCTCACATTTCGGTGACAGAAAGTTCTGGAATCTGAGAGGAGCCACAAATTTCCTTCCACCCGGCGTTCCCCCAAGTCTCCCGATAAAAATGATACCTCACTTGTGTGGGTAGGCCTAGCGCCCGCGACAGGAAACGCCCCAAAGCGCAACGTGGACACATCCACATTTTTGGAAGAAAACAGAGGAGTTTTTTGTGAAGTGCCTACCTGTAGATTTTGGCCTCTAGCTCAGCCGGCACCTTGGGAAACCTACCAAACCTGTGCATTTCTGAAAACTAGAGACCTAGGGCAATCCAAGGAGGGGTGACTCGCGGGGCTCGGACCAGGTTCTGTTACCCAGAATCCTTTGCAAACCTCAAAAAGTGGCTAAAAAAACAAGTTTTCCTCACATTTCGGTGACAGAAAGTTCTGGAATCTGAGAGGAGCCACAAATTTCCTTCCACCCGGCGTTCCCCCAAGTCTCCCGATAAAAATGATACCTCACTTGTGTGGGTAGGCCTAGCGCCCGCGACAGGAAACGCCCCAAAGCGCAACGTGGACACATCCAAATTTTTGGAAGAAAACAGAGGTGTTTTTTGAGAAGTGCCTACCTGTAGATTTTGGCCTCTAGCTCAGCCGGCACCTAAGGAAACCTACCAAACCTGTGCATTTCTGAAAACTAGAGACCTAGGGCAATCCAAGGAGGGGTGACTCGCGGGGCTCGGACCAGGTTCTGTTACCCAGAATCCTTTGCAAACCTCAAAAAGTGGCTAAAAAAACAAGTTTTCCTCACATTTCGGTGACAGAAAGTTCTGGAATCTGAGAGGAGCCACAAATTTCCTTCCACCCGGCGTTCCCCCAAGTCTCCCGATAAAAATGATACCTCACTTGTGTGGGTAGGCCTAGCGCCCGCGACAGGAAACGCCCCAAAGCGCAACGTGGACACATCCAAATTTTTGGAAGAAAACAGAGGTGTTTTTTGAGAAGTGCCTACCTGTAGATTTTGGCCTCTAGCTCAGCCGGCACCTAGGGAAACCTACCAAACCTGTGCATTTCTGAAAACTAGAGACCTAGGGCAATCCAAGGAGGGGTGACTCGCGGGGCTCGGACCAGGTTCTGTTACCCAGAATCCTTTGCAAACCTCAAAAAGTGGCTAAAAAAACAAGTTTTCCTCACATTTCGGTGACAGAAAGTTCTGGAATCTGAGAGGAGCCACAAATTTCCTTCCACCCGGCGTTCCCCCAAGTCTCCCGATAAAAATGATACCTCACTTGTGTGGGTAGGCCTAGCGCCCGCGACAGGAAACGCCCCAAAGCGCAACGTGGACACATCCACATTTTTGGAAGAAAACAGAGGTGTTTATTGAGAAGTGCCTACCTGTAGATTTTGGCCTCTAGCTCAGCCGGCACCTAGGGAAACCTACCAAACCTGTGCATTTCTGAAAACTAGAGACCTCGGGCAATCCAAGGAGGGGTGACTCGCGGGGCTCGGACCAGGTTCTGTTACCCAGAATCCTTTGCAAACCTCAAAAAGTGGCTAAAAAAACAAGTTTTCCTCACATTTCGGTGACAGAAAGTTCTGGAATCTGAGAGGAGCCACAAATTTTCTTCCACCCGGCGTTCCCCCAAGTCTCCCGATAAAAATGATACCTCACTTGTGTGGGTAGGCCTAGCGCCCGCGACAGGGAACGCCCCAAAGCGCAACGTGGACACATCCAAATTTTTGGAAGAAAACAGAGGTGTTTTTTGAGAAATGCCTACCTGTAGATTTTGGCCTCTAGCTCAGCCGGCACCTAGGGAAACCTACCAAACCTGTGCATTTCTGAAAACTAGAGACCTAGGGCAATCCAAGGAGGGGTGACTCGCGGGGCTCGGACCAGGTTCTGTTACCCAGAATCCTTTGCAAACCTCAAAAAGTGGCTAAAAAAACAAGTTTTCTTCACATTTCGGTGACAGAAAGTTCTGGAATCTGAGAGGAGCCACAAATTTCCTTCCACCCGGCGTTCCCCCAAGTCTCCCGATAAAAATTATACCTCACTTGTGTGGGTAGGCCTAGCGCCCGCGACAGGAAACGCCCCAAAGCTCAACGTGGACACATCCAAATTTTTGGAAGAAAACAGAGGTGTTTTTTGAGAAATGCCTACCTGTAGATTTTGGCCACTAGCTCAGCCGGCACCTAGGGAAACCTACCAAACCTGTGCATTTCTGAAAACTAGAGACCTAGGGCAATCCAAGGAGGGGTGACTCGCGGGGCTCGGACCAGGTTCTGTTACCCAGAATCCTTTGCAAACCTCAAAAAGTGGCTAAAAAAACAAGTTTTCTTCACATTTCGGTGACAGAAAGTTCTGGAATCTGAGAGGAGCCACAAATTTCCTTCCACCCGGCATTCCCCCAAGTCTCCCGATAAAAATGATACCTCACTTGTGTGGGTAGGCCTAGCGCCCGCGACAGGAAACGCCCCAAAGCGCAACGTGGACACATCCACATTTTTGGAAGAAAACAGAGGTGTTTATTGAGAAGTGCCTACCTGTAGATTTTGGCCTCTAGCTCAGCCGGCACCTAGGGAAACCTACCAAACCTGTGCATTTCTGAAAACTAGAGACCTCGGGCAATCCAAGGAGGGGTGACTCGCGGGGCTCGGACCAGGTTCTGTTACCCAGAATCCTTTGCAAACCTCAAAAAGTGGCTAAAAAAACAAGTTTTCCTCACATTTCGGTGACAGAAAGTTCTGGAATCTGAGAGGAGCCACAAATTTTCTTCCACCCGGCGTTCCCCCAAGTCTCCCGATAAAAATGATACCTCACTTGTGTGGGTAGGCCTAGCGCCCGCGACAGGGAACGCCCCAAAGCGCAACGTGGACACATCCAAATTTTTGGAAGAAAACAGAGGTGTTTTTTGAGAAATGCCTACCTGTAGATTTTGGCCTCTAGCTCAGCCGGCACCTAGGGAAACCTACCAAACCTGTGCATTTCTGAAAACTAGAGACCTAGGGCAATCCAAGGAGGGGTGACTCGCGGGGCTCGGACCAGGTTCTGTTACCCAGAATCCTTTGCAAACCTCAAAAAGTGGCTAAAAAAACAAGTTTTCTTCACATTTCGGTGACAGAAAGTTCTGGAATCTGAGAGGAGCCACAAATTTCCTTCCACCCGGCGTTCCCCCAAGTCTCCCGATAAAAATTATACCTCACTTGTGTGGGTAGGCCTAGCGCCCGCGACAGGAAACGCCCCAAAGCGCAACGTGGACACATCCAAATTTTTGGAAGAAAACAGAGGTGTTTTTTGAGAAATGCCTACCTGTAGATTTTGGCCTCTAGCTCAGCCGGCACCTAGGGAAACCTACCAAACCTGTGCATTTCTGAAAACTAGAGACCTAGGGCAATCCAAGGAGGGGTGACTCGCGGGGCTCGGACCAGGTTCTGTTACCCAGAATCCTTTGCAAACCTCAAAAAGTGGCTAAAAAAACAAGTTTTCTTCACATTTCGGTGACAGAAAGTTCTGGAATCTGAGAGGAGCCACAAATTTCCTTCCACCCGGCGTTCCCCCAAGTCTCCCGATAAAAATGATACCTCACTTGTGTGGGTAGGCCTAGCGCCCGCGACAGGAAACGCCCCAAAGCGCAACGTGGACACATCCAAATTTTTGGAAGAAAACAGAGGTGTTTTTTGAGAAGTGCCTACCTGTAGATTTTGGCCTCTAGCTCAGCCAGCACATAGGGAAACCTACCAAACCTGTGCATTTCTGAAAACTAGAGACCTAGGGGAATCCAAGGAGGGGTGACTTGCGGGGCTCGGACCAGGTTCTGTTACCCAGAATCCTTTGCAAACCTCAAAAAGTGGCTAAAAAAACAAGTTTTCCTCACATTTCGGTGACAGAAAGTTCTGGAATCTGAGAGGAGCCATAAATTTCCTTCCACCCGGTGTTCCCCTAAGTCTCCCGATAAAAATTATACCTCACTTGTGTGGGTAGGCCTAGCGCCCGCGACAGGAAATGCCCCAAAACAGAACGTGGACACATCACATTTTTTCATAGAAAACAGTGCCTACCTGTGGATTTTGGCCTCTAGCTCAGCCGGCACCTGGGGAAACCTAGCAAACCAGCACATTTTTGAAAACTAGAACCCCAGGGGAATCCAAGATGAGGTGACTTGTGGGGCTCGGACCAGGTTCTGTTACCCAGAATCCTTTGCAAACCTCAAAATGTGGCTAAAATACCACGTTTTCCTCACATTTCGGTGACAGAAAGTTCTGGAATCTGAGAGAAGCCACAAATTTCCTTCCACCCGGCGTTCCCCCAAGTCTCCCGATAAAAATGATACCTCACTTGTGTGGGTAGGCCTAGCGCCCGCGACAGGAAACGCCCCAAAGCGCAACGTGGACACATCCAAATTTTTTGAAGAAAACAGAGGTGTTTTTTGAGAAGTGCCTACCTGTAGATTTTGGCCTCTAGCTCAGCCGGCACCTAGGGAAACCTACCAAACCTGTGCATTTCTGAAAACTAGAGACCTAGGGCAATCCAAGGAGGGGTGACTCGCGGGGCTCGGACCAGGTTCTGTTACCCAGAATCCTTTGCAAACCTCAAAAAGTGGCTAAAAAAACAAGTTTTCCTCACATTTCGGTGACAGAAAGTTCTGGAATCTGAGAGGAGCCACAAATTTCCTTCCACCCGGCGTTCCCCCAAGTCTCCCGATAAAAATGATACCTCACTTGTGTGGGTAGGCCTAGCGCCCGCGACAGGAAACGCCCCAAAGCGCAACGTGGACACATCCACATTTTTGGAAGAAAACAGAGGTGTTTATTGAGAAGTGCCTACCTGTAGATTTTGGCCTCTAGCTCAGCCGGCACCTAGGGAAACCTACCAAACCTGTGCATTTCTGAAAACTAGAGACCTCGGGCAATCCAAGGAGGGGTGACTCGCGGGGCTCGGACCAGGTTCTGTTACCCAGAATCCTTTGCAAACCTCAAAAAGTGGCTAAAAAAACAAGTTTTCCTCACATTTCGGTGACAGAAAGTTCTGGAATCTGAGAGGAGCCACAAATTTTCTTCCACCCGGCGTTCCCCCAAGTCTCCCGATAAAAATGATACCTCACTTGTGTGGGTAGGCCTAGCGCCCGCGACAGGGAACGCCCCAAAGCGCAACGTGGACACATCCAAATTTTTGGAAGAAAACAGAGGTGTTTTTTGAGAAATGCCTACCTGTAGATTTTGGCCTCTAGCTCAGCCGGCACCTAGGGAAACCTACCAAACCTGTGCATTTCTGAAAACTAGAGACCTAGGGCAATCCAAGGAGGGGTGACTCGCGGGGCTCGGACCAGGTTCTGTTACCCAGAATCCTTTGCAAACCTCAAAAAGTGGCTAAAAAAACAAGTTTTCTTCACATTTCGGTGACAGAAAGTTCTGGAATCTGAGAGGAGCCACAAATTTCCTTCCACCCGGCGTTCCCCCAAGTCTCCCGATAAAAATTATACCTCACTTGTGTGGGTAGGCCTAGCGCCCGCGACAGGAAACGCCCCAAAGCGCAACGTGGACACATCCAAATTTTTGGAAGAAAACAGAGGTGTTTTTTGAGAAATGCCTACCTGTAGATTTTGGCCTCTAGCTCAGCCGGCACCTAGGGAAACCTACCAAACCTGTGCATTTCTGAAAACTAGAGACCTAGGGCAATCCAAGGAGGGGTGACTCGCGGGGCTCGGACCAGGTTCTGTTACCCAGAATCCTTTGCAAACCTCAAAAAGTGGCTAAAAAAACAAGTTTTCTTCACATTTCGGTGACAGAAAGTTCTGGAATCTGAGAGGAGCCACAAATTTCCTTCCACCCGGCGTTCCCCCAAGTCTCCCGATAAAAATGATACCTCACTTGTGTGGGTAGGCCTAGCGCCCGCGACAGGAAACGCCCCAAAGCGCAACGTGGACACATCCAAATTTTTGGAAGAAAACAGAGGTGTTTTTTGAGAAGTGCCTACCTGTAGATTTTGGCCTCTAGCTCAGCCAGCACATAGGGAAACCTACCAAACCTGTGCATTTCTGAAAACTAGAGACCTAGGGGAATCCAAGGAGGGGTGACTTGCGGGGCTCGGACCAGGTTCTGTTACCCAGAATCCTTTGCAAACCTCAAAAAGTGGCTAAAAAAACAAGTTTTCCTCACATTTCGGTGACAGAAAGTTCTGGAATCTGAGAGGAGCCATAAATTTCCTTCCACCCGGCGTTCCCCTAAGTCTCCCGATAAAAATTGTACCTCACTTGTGTGGGTAGGCCTAGCGCCCGCGACAGGAAATGCCCCAAAACAGAACGTGGACACATCACATTTTTTCATAGAAAACAGTGCCTACCTGTGGATTTTGGCCTCTAGCTCAGCCGGCACCTGGGGAAACCTAGCAAACCAGCACATTTTTGAAAACTAGAACCCCAGGGGAATCCAAGATGAGGTGACTTGTGGGGCTCGGACCAGGTTCTGTTACCCAGAATCCTTTGCAAACCTCAAAATGTGGCTAAAATACCACGTTTTCCTCACATTTCGGTGACAGAAAGTTCTGGAATCTGAGAGGAGCCACAAATTTCCTTCCACCCGGCGTTCCCCCAAGTCTCCCGATAAAAATGATACCTCACTTGTGTGGGTAGGCCTAGCGCCCGCGACAGGAAACGCCCCAAAGCGCAACGTGGACACATCCAAATTTTTGGAAGAAAACAGAGGAGTTTTTTGTGAAGTGCCTACCTGTAGATTTTGGCCTCTAGCTCAGCCGGCACCTAGGGAAACCTACCAAACCTGTGCATTTCTGAAAACTAGAGACCTAGGGCAATCCAAGGAGGGGTGACTCGCGGGGCTCGGACCAGGTTCTGTTACCCAGAATCCTTTGCAAACCTCAAAAAGTGGCTAAAAAAACAAGTTTTCCTCACATTTCGGTGACAGAAAGTTCTGGAATCTGAGAGGAGCCACAAATTTCCTTCCACCCGGCGTTCCCCCAAGTCTCCCGATAAAAATGATACCTCACTTGTGTGGGTAGGCCTAGCGCCCGCGACAGGAAACGCCCCAAAGCGCAACGTGGACACATCCAAATTTTTGGAAGAAAACAGAGGTGTTTTTTGAGAAGTGCCTACCTGTAGATTTTGGCCTCTAGCTCAGCCGGCACCTAGGGAAACCTACCAAACCTGTGCATTTCTGAAAACTAGAGACCTAGGGCAATCCAAGGAGGGGTGACTCGCGGGGCTCGGACCAGGTTCTGTTACCCAGAATCCTTTGCAAACCTCAAAAAGTGGCTAAAAAAACTAGTTTTCCTCACATTTCGGTGACAGAAACTTCTGGAATCTGAGAGGAGCCACAAATTTCCTTCCACCCGGCGTTCCCCCAAGTCTCCCGATAAAAATGATACCTCACTTGTGTGGGTAGGCCTAGCGCCCGCGACAGGAAACGCCCCAAAGCGCAACGTGGACACATCCAAATTTTTGGAAGAAAACAGAGGTGTTTTTTGAGAAGTGCCTACCTGTAGATTTTGGCCTCTAGCTCAGCCAGCACATAGGGAAACCTACCAAACCTGTGCATTTCTGAAAACTAGAGACCTAGGGGAATCCAAGGAGGGGTGACTTGCGGGGCTCGGACCAGGTTCTGTTACCCAGAATCCTTTGCAAACCTCAAAAAGTGGCTAAAAAAACAAGTTTTCCTCACATTTCGGTGACAGAAAGTTCTGGAATCTGAGAGGAGCCATAAATTTCCTTCCACCCGGCGTTCCCCTAAGTCTCCCGATAAAAATTATACCTCACTTGTGTGGGTAGGCCTAGCGCCCGCGACAGGAAATGCCCCAAAACAGAACGTGGACACATCACATTTTTTCATAGAAAACAGTGCCTACCTGTGGATTTTGGCCTCTAGCTCAGCCGGCACCTGGGGAAACCTAGCAAACCAGCACATTTTTGAAAACTAGAACCCCAGGGGAATCCAAGATGAGGTGACTTGTGGGGCTCGGACCAGGTTCTGTTACCCAGAATCCTTTGCAAACCTCAAAATGTGGCTAAAATACCACGTTTTCCTCACATTTCGGTGACAGAAAGTTCTGGAATCTGAGAGGAGCCACAAATTTCCTTCCACCCGGCGTTCCCCCAAGTCTCCCGATAAAAATGATACCTCACTTGTGTGGGTAGGCCTAGCGCCCGCGACAGGAAACGCCCCAAAGCGCAACGTGGACACATCCAAATTTTTGGAAGAAAACAGAGGAGTTTTTTGTGAAGTGCCTACCTGTAGATTTTGGCCTCTAGCTCAGCCGGCACCTAGGGAAACCTACCAAACCTGTGCATTTCTGAAAACTAGAGACCTAGGGCAATCCAAGGAGGGGTGACTCGCGGGGCTCGGACCAGGTTCTGTTACCCAGAATCCTTTGCAAACCTCAAAAAGTGGCTAAAAAAACAAGTTTTCCTCACATTTCGGTGACAGAAAGTTCTGGAATCTGAGAGGAGCCACAAATTTCCTTCCACCCGGCGTTCCCCCAAGTCTCCCGATAAAAATGATACCTCACTTGTGTGGGTAGGCCTAGCGCCCGCGACAGGAAACGCCCCAAAGCGCAACGTGGACACATCCAAATTTTTGGAAGAAAACAGAGGTGTTTTTTGAGAAGTGCCTACCTGTAGATTTTGGCCTCTAGCTCAGCCGGCACCTAGGGAAACCTACCAAACCTGTGCATTTCTGAAAACTAGAGACCTAGGGCAATCCAAGGAGGGGTGACTCGCGGGGCTCGGACCAGGTTCTGTTACCCAGAATCCTTTGCAAACCTCAAAAAGTGGCTAAAAAAACTAGTTTTCCTCACATTTCGGTGACAGAAACTTCTGGAATCTGAGAGGAGCCACAAATTTTCTTCCACCCGGCGTTCCCCCAAGTCTCCCGATAAAAATGATACCTCACTTGTGTGGGTAGGCCTAGCGCCCGCGACAGGAAACTCCCCAAAGCGCAACGTGGACACATCCAAATTTTTGGAAGAAAACAGAGGTGTTTTTTGAGAAGTGCCTACCTGTAGATTTTGGCCTCTAGCTCAGCCAGCACATAGGGAAACCTACCAAACCTGTGCATTTCTGAAAACTAGAGACCTAGGGGAATCCAAGGAGGGGTGACTTGCGGGGCTCGGACCAGGTTCTGTTACCCAGAATCCTTTGCAAACCTCAAAAAGTGGCTAAAAAAACAAGTTTTCCTCACATTTCGGTGACAGAAAGTTCTGGAATCTGAGAGGAGCCATAAATTTCCTTCCACCCGGCGTTCCCCTAAGTCTCCCGATAAAAATTATACCTCACTTGTGTGGGTAGGCCTAGCGCCCGCGACAGGAAATGCCCCAAAACAGAACGTGGACACATCACATTTTTTCATAGAAAACAGTGCCTACCTGTGGATTTTGGCCTCTAGCTCAGCCGGCACCTGGGGAAACCTAGCAAACCAGCACATTTTTGAAAACTAGAACCCCAGGGGAATCCAAGATGAGGTGACTTGTGGGGCTCGGACCAGGTTCTGTTACCCAGAATCCTTTGCAAACCTCAAAATGTGGCTAAAATACCACGTTTTCCTCACATTTCGGTGACAGAAAGTTCTGGAATCTGAGAGGAGCCACAAATTTCCTTCCACCCGGCGTTCCCCCAAGTCTCCCGATAAAAATGATACCTCACTTGTGTGGGTAGGCCTAGCGCCCGCGACAGGAAACGCCCCAAAGCGCAACGTGGACACATCCACATTTTTGGAAGAAAACAGAGGAGTTTTTTGTGAAGTGCCTACCTGTAGATTTTGGCCTCTAGCTCAGCCGGCACCTTGGGAAACCTACCAAACCTGTGCATTTCTGAAAACTAGAGACCTAGGGCAATCCAAGGAGGGGTGACTCGCGGGGCTCGGACCAGGTTCTGTTACCCAGAATCCTTTGCAAACCTCAAAAAGTGGCTAAAAAAACAAGTTTTCCTCACATTTCGGTGACAGAAAGTTCTGGAATCTGAGAGGAGCCACAAATTTCCTTCCACCCGGCGTTCCCCCAAGTCTCCCGATAAAAATGATACCTCACTTGTGTGGGTAGGCCTAGCGCCCGCGACAGGAAACGCCCCAAAGCGCAACGTGGACACATCCAAATTTTTGGAAGAAAACAGAGGTGTTTTTTGAGAAGTGCCTACCTGTAGATTTTGGCCTCTAGCTCAGCCGGCACCTAAGGAAACCTACCAAACCTGTGCATTTCTGAAAACTAGAGACCTAGGGCAATCCAAGGAGGGGTGACTCGCGGGGCTCGGACCAGGTTCTGTTACCCAGAATCCTTTGCAAACCTCAAAAAGTGGCTAAAAAAACAAGTTTTCCTCACATTTCGGTGACAGAAAGTTCTGGAATCTGAGAGGAGCCACAAATTTCCTTCCACCCGGCGTTCCCCCAAGTCTCCCGATAAAAATGATACCTCACTTGTGTGGGTAGGCCTAGCGCCCGCGACAGGAAACGCCCCAAAGCGCAACGTGGACACATCCAAATTTTTGGAAGAAAACAGAGGTGTTTTTTGAGAAGTGCCTACCTGTAGATTTTGGCCTCTAGCTCAGCCGGCACCTAGGGAAACCTACCAAACCTGTGCATTTCTGAAAACTAGAGACCTAGGGCAATCCAAGGAGGGGTGACTCGCGGGGCTCGGACCAGGTTCTGTTACCCAGAATCCTTTGCAAACCTCAAAAAGTGGCTAAAAAAACAAGTTTTCCTCACATTTCGGTGACAGAAAGTTCTGGAATCTGAGAGGAGCCACAAATTTCCTTCCACCCGGCGTTCCCCCAAGTCTCCCGATAAAAATGATACCTCACTTGTGTGGGTAGGCCTAGCGCCCGCGACAGGAAACGCCCCAAAGCGCAACGTGGACACATCCACATTTTTGGAAGAAAACAGAGGTGTTTATTGAGAAGTGCCTACCTGTAGATTTTGGCCTCTAGCTCAGCCGGCACCTAGGGAAACCTACCAAACCTGTGCATTTCTGAAAACTAGAGACCTCGGGCAATCCAAGGAGGGGTGACTCGCGGGGCTCGGACCAGGTTCTGTTACCCAGAATCCTTTGCAAACCTCAAAAAGTGGCTAAAAAAACAAGTTTTCCTCACATTTCGGTGACAGAAAGTTCTGGAATCTGAGAGGAGCCACAAATTTTCTTCCACCCGGCGTTCCCCCAAGTCTCCCGATAAAAATGATACCTCACTTGTGTGGGTAGGCCTAGCGCCCGCGACAGGGAACGCCCCAAAGCGCAACGTGGACACATCCAAATTTTTGGAAGAAAACAGAGGTGTTTTTTGAGAAATGCCTACCTGTAGATTTTGGCCTCTAGCTCAGCCGGCACCTAGGGAAACCTACCAAACCTGTGCATTTCTGAAAACTAGAGACCTAGGGCAATCCAAGGAGGGGTGACTCGCGGGGCTCGGACCAGGTTCTGTTACCCAGAATCCTTTGCAAACCTCAAAAAGTGGCTAAAAAAACAAGTTTTCTTCACATTTCGGTGACAGAAAGTTCTGGAATCTGAGAGGAGCCACAAATTTCCTTCCACCCGGCGTTCCCCCAAGTCTCCCGATAAAAATTATACCTCACTTGTGTGGGTAGGCCTAGCGCCCGCGACAGGAAACGCCCCAAAGCTCAACGTGGACACATCCAAATTTTTGGAAGAAAACAGAGGTGTTTTTTGAGAAATGCCTACCTGTAGATTTTGGCCACTAGCTCAGCCGGCACCTAGGGAAACCTACCAAACCTGTGCATTTCTGAAAACTAGAGACCTAGGGCAATCCAAGGAGGGGTGACTCGCGGGGCTCGGACCAGGTTCTGTTACCCAGAATCCTTTGCAAACCTCAAAAAGTGGCTAAAAAAACAAGTTTTCTTCACATTTCGGTGACAGAAAGTTCTGGAATCTGAGAGGAGCCACAAATTTCCTTCCACCCGGCATTCCCCCAAGTCTCCCGATAAAAATGATACCTCACTTGTGTGGGTAGGCCTAGCGCCCGCGACAGGAAACGCCCCAAAGCGCAACGTGGACACATCCACATTTTTGGAAGAAAACAGAGGTGTTTATTGAGAAGTGCCTACCTGTAGATTTTGGCCTCTAGCTCAGCCGGCACCTAGGGAAACCTACCAAACCTGTGCATTTCTGAAAACTAGAGACCTCGGGCAATCCAAGGAGGGGTGACTCGCGGGGCTCGGACCAGGTTCTGTTACCCAGAATCCTTTGCAAACCTCAAAAAGTGGCTAAAAAAACAAGTTTTCCTCACATTTCGGTGACAGAAAGTTCTGGAATCTGAGAGGAGCCACAAATTTTCTTCCACCCGGCGTTCCCCCAAGTCTCCCGATAAAAATGATACCTCACTTGTGTGGGTAGGCCTAGCGCCCGCGACAGGGAACGCCCCAAAGCGCAACGTGGACACATCCAAATTTTTGGAAGAAAACAGAGGTGTTTTTTGAGAAATGCCTACCTGTAGATTTTGGCCTCTAGCTCAGCCGGCACCTAGGGAAACCTACCAAACCTGTGCATTTCTGAAAACTAGAGACCTAGGGCAATCCAAGGAGGGGTGACTCGCGGGGCTCGGACCAGGTTCTGTTACCCAGAATCCTTTGCAAACCTCAAAAAGTGGCTAAAAAAACAAGTTTTCTTCACATTTCGGTGACAGAAAGTTCTGGAATCTGAGAGGAGCCACAAATTTCCTTCCACCCGGCGTTCCCCCAAGTCTCCCGATAAAAATTATACCTCACTTGTGTGGGTAGGCCTAGCGCCCGCGACAGGAAACGCCCCAAAGCGCAACGTGGACACATCCAAATTTTTGGAAGAAAACAGAGGTGTTTTTTGAGAAATGCCTACCTGTAGATTTTGGCCTCTAGCTCAGCCGGCACCTAGGGAAACCTACCAAACCTGTGCATTTCTGAAAACTAGAGACCTAGGGCAATCCAAGGAGGGGTGACTCGCGGGGCTCGGACCAGGTTCTGTTACCCAGAATCCTTTGCAAACCTCAAAAAGTGGCTAAAAAAACAAGTTTTCTTCACATTTCGGTGACAGAAAGTTCTGGAATCTGAGAGGAGCCACAAATTTCCTTCCACCCGGCGTTCCCCCAAGTCTCCCGATAAAAATGATACCTCACTTGTGTGGGTAGGCCTAGCGCCCGCGACAGGAAACGCCCCAAAGCGCAACGTGGACACATCCAAATTTTTGGAAGAAAACAGAGGTGTTTTTTGAGAAGTGCCTACCTGTAGATTTTGGCCTCTAGCTCAGCCAGCACATAGGGAAACCTACCAAACCTGTGCATTTCTGAAAACTAGAGACCTAGGGGAATCCAAGGAGGGGTGACTTGCGGGGCTCGGACCAGGTTCTGTTACCCAGAATCCTTTGCAAACCTCAAAAAGTGGCTAAAAAAACAAGTTTTCCTCACATTTCGGTGACAGAAAGTTCTGGAATCTGAGAGGAGCCATAAATTTCCTTCCACCCGGTGTTCCCCTAAGTCTCCCGATAAAAATTATACCTCACTTGTGTGGGTAGGCCTAGCGCCCGCGACAGGAAATGCCCCAAAACAGAACGTGGACACATCACATTTTTTCATAGAAAACAGTGCCTACCTGTGGATTTTGGCCTCTAGCTCAGCCGGCACCTGGGGAAACCTAGCAAACCAGCACATTTTTGAAAACTAGAACCCCAGGGGAATCCAAGATGAGGTGACTTGTGGGGCTCGGACCAGGTTCTGTTACCCAGAATCCTTTGCAAACCTCAAAATGTGGCTAAAATACCACGTTTTCCTCACATTTCGGTGACAGAAAGTTCTGGAATCTGAGAGAAGCCACAAATTTCCTTCCACCCGGCGTTCCCCTAAGTCTCCCGATAAAAATGATACCTCACTTGTGTGGGTAGGCCTAGCGCCCGCGACAGGAAACGCCCCAAAGCGCAACGTGGACACATCCAAATTTTTGGAAGAAAACAGAGGTGTTTTTTGAGAAGTGCCTACCTGTAGATTTTGGCCTCTAGCTCAGCCGGCACCTAGGGAAACCTACCAAACCTGTGCATTTCTGAAAACTAGAGACCTAGGGCAATCCAAGGAGGGGTGACTCGCGGGGCTCGGACCAGGTTCTGTTACCCAGAATCCTTTGCAAACCTCAAAAAGTGGCTAAAAAAACAAGTTTTCCTCACATTTCGGTGACAGAAAGTTCTGGAATCTGAGAGGAGCCACAAATTTCCTTCCACCCGGCGTTCCCCCAAGTCTCCCGATAAAAATGATACCTCACTTGTGTGGGTAGGCCTAGCGCCCGCGACAGGAAACGCCCCAAAGCGCAACGTGGACACATCCACATTTTTGGAAGAAAACAGAGGTGTTTATTGAGAAGTGCCTACCTGTAGATTTTGGCCTCTAGCTCAGCCGGCACCTAGGGAAACCTACCAAACCTGTGCATTTCTGAAAACTAGAGACCTCGGGCAATCCAAGGAGGGGTGACTCGCGGGGCTCGGACCAGGTTCTGTTACCCAGAATCCTTTGCAAACCTCAAAAAGTGGCTAAAAAAACAAGTTTTCCTCACATTTCGGTGACAGAAAGTTCTGGAATCTGAGAGGAGCCACAAATTTTCTTCCACCCGGCGTTCCCCCAAGTCTCCCGATAAAAATGATACCTCACTTGTGTGGGTAGGCCTAGCGCCCGCGACAGGGAACGCCCCAAAGCGCAACGTGGACACATCCAAATTTTTGGAAGAAAACAGAGGTGTTTTTTGAGAAATGCCTACCTGTAGATTTTGGCCTCTAGCTCAGCCGGCACCTAGGGAAACCTACCAAACCTGTGCATTTCTGAAAACTAGAGACCTAGGGCAATCCAAGGAGGGGTGACTCGCGGGGCTCGGACCAGGTTCTGTTACCCAGAATCCTTTGCAAACCTCAAAAAGTGGCTAAAAAAACAAGTTTTCTTCACATTTCGGTGACAGAAAGTTCTGGAATCTGAGAGGAGCCACAAATTTCCTTCCACCCGGCGTTCCCCCAAGTCTCCCGATAAAAATTATACCTCACTTGTGTGGGTAGGCCTAGCGCCCGCGACAGGAAACGCCCCAAAGCGCAACGTGGACACATCCAAATTTTTGGAAGAAAACAGAGGTGTTTTTTGAGAAATGCCTACCTGTAGATTTTGGCCTCTAGCTCAGCCGGCACCTAGGGAAACCTACCAAACCTGTGCATTTCTGAAAACTAGAGACCTAGGGCAATCCAAGGAGGGGTGACTCGCGGGGCTCGGACCAGGTTCTGTTACCCAGAATCCTTTGCAAACCTCAAAAAGTGGCTAAAAAAACAAGTTTTCTTCACATTTCGGTGACAGAAAGTTCTGGAATCTGAGAGGAGCCACAAATTTCCTTCCACCCGGCGTTCCCCCAAGTCTCCCGATAAAAATGATACCTCACTTGTGTGGGTAGGCCTAGCGCCCGCGACAGGAAACGCCCCAAAGCGCAACGTGGACACATCCAAATTTTTGGAAGAAAACAGAGGTGTTTTTTGAGAAGTGCCTACCTGTAGATTTTGGCCTCTAGCTCAGCCAGCACATAGGGAAACCTACCAAACCTGTGCATTTCTGAAAACTAGAGACCTAGGGGAATCCAAGGAGGGGTGACTTGCGGGGCTCGGACCAGGTTCTGTTACCCAGAATCCTTTGCAAACCTCAAAAAGTGGCTAAAAAAACAAGTTTTCCTCACATTTCGGTGACAGAAAGTTCTGGAATCTGAGAGGAGCCATAAATTTCCTTCCACCCGGCGTTCCCCTAAGTCTCCCGATAAAAATTGTACCTCACTTGTGTGGGTAGGCCTAGTGCCCGCGACAGGAAATGCCCCAAAACAGAACGTGGACACATCACATTTTTTCATAGAAAACAGTGCCTACCTGTGGATTTTGGCCTCTAGCTCAGCCGGCACCTGGGGAAACCTAGCAAACCAGCACATTTTTGAAAACTAGAACCCCAGGGGAATCCAAGATGAGGTGACTTGTGGGGCTCGGACCAGGTTCTGTTACCCAGAATCCTTTGCAAACCTCAAAATGTGGCTAAAATACCACGTTTTCCTCACATTTCGGTGACAGAAAGTTCTGGAATCTGAGAGGAGCCACAAATTTCCTTCCACCCGGCGTTCCCCCAAGTCTCCCGATAAAAATGATACCTCACTTGTGTGGGTAGGCCTAGCGCCCGCGACAGGAAACGCCCCAAAGCGCAACGTGGACACATCCAAATTTTTGGAAGAAAACAGAGGAGTTTTTTGTGAAGTGCCTACCTGTAGATTTTGGCCTCTAGCTCAGCCGGCACCTAGGGAAACCTACCAAACCTGTGCATTTCTGAAAACTAGAGACCTAGGGCAATCCAAGGAGGGGTGACTCGCGGGGCTCGGACCAGGTTCTGTTACCCAGAATCCTTTGCAAACCTCAAAAAGTGGCTAAAAAAACAAGTTTTCCTCACATTTCGGTGACAGAAAGTTCTGGAATCTGAGAGGAGCCACAAATTTCCTTCCACCCGGCGTTCCCCCAAGTCTCCCGATAAAAATGATACCTCACTTGTGTGGGTAGGCCTAGCGCCCGCGACAGGAAACGCCCCAAAGCGCAACGTGGACACATCCAAATTTTTGGAAGAAAACAGAGGTGTTTTTTGAGAAGTGCCTACCTGTAGATTTTGGCCTCTAGCTCAGCCGGCACCTAGGGAAACCTACCAAACCTGTGCATTTCTGAAAACTAGAGACCTAGGGCAATCCAAGGAGGGGTGACTCGCGGGGCTCGGACCAGGTTCTGTTACCCAGAATCCTTTGCAAACCTCAAAAAGTGGCTAAAAAAACTAGTTTTCCTCACATTTCGGTGACAGAAACTTCTGGAATCTGAGAGGAGCCACAAATTTCCTTCCACCCGGCGTTCCCCCAAGTCTCCCGATAAAAATGATACCTCACTTGTGTGGGTAGGCCTAGCGCCCGCGACAGGAAACGCCCCAAAGCGCAACGTGGACACATCCAAATTTTTGGAAGAAAACAGAGGTGTTTTTTGAGAAGTGCCTACCTGTAGATTTTGGCCTCTAGCTCAGCCAGCACATAGGGAAACCTACCAAACCTGTGCATTTCTGAAAACTAGAGACCTAGGGGAATCCAAGGAGGGGTGACTTGCGGGGCTCGGACCAGGTTCTGTTACCCAGAATCCTTTGCAAACCTCAAAAAGTGGCTAAAAAAACAAGTTTTCCTCACATTTCGGTGACAGAAAGTTCTGGAATCTGAGAGGAGCCATAAATTTCCTTCCACCCGGCGTTCCCCTAAGTCTCCCGATAAAAATTATACCTCACTTGTGTGGGTAGGCCTAGCGCCCGCGACAGGAAATGCCCCAAAACAGAACGTGGACACATCACATTTTTTCATAGAAAACAGTGCCTACCTGTGGATTTTGGCCTCTAGCTCAGCCGGCACCTGGGGAAACCTAGCAAACCAGCACATTTTTGAAAACTAGAACCCCAGGGGAATCCAAGATGAGGTGACTTGTGGGGCTCGGACCAGGTTCTGTTACCCAGAATCCTTTGCAAACCTCAAAATGTGGCTAAAATACCACGTTTTCCTCACATTTCGGTGACAGAAAGTTCTGGAATCTGAGAGGAGCCACAAATTTCCTTCCACCCGGCGTTCCCCCAAGTCTCCCGATAAAAATGATACCTCACTTGTGTGGGTAGGCCTAGCGCCCGCGACAGGAAACGCCCCAAAGCGCAACGTGGACACATCCAAATTTTTGGAAGAAAACAGAGGAGTTTTTTGTGAAGTGCCTACCTGTAGATTTTGGCCTCTAGCTCAGCCGGCACCTAGGGAAACCTACCAAACCTGTGCATTTCTGAAAACTAGAGACCTAGGGCAATCCAAGGAGGGGTGACTCGCGGGGCTCGGACCAGGTTCTGTTACCCAGAATCCTTTGCAAACCTCAAAAAGTGGCTAAAAAAACAAGTTTTCCTCACATTTCGGTGACAGAAAGTTCTGGAATCTGAGAGGAGCCACAAATTTCCTTCCACCCGGCGTTCCCCCAAGTCTCCCGATAAAAATGATACCTCACTTGTGTGGGTAGGCCTAGCGCCCGCGACAGGAAACGCCCCAAAGCGCAACGTGGACACATCCAAATTTTTGGAA